>NC_141477.1:0-600000 GCF_009769465.1 Tauraco erythrolophus | reverse complement strand
GTTCATAGCTCCACCTCGATTAGCTGACAGATGTCACCAACATTTCCATGCTGTCCCCGGCAGATCTGCACACACACGCTCCAGCAGAGCTGCGGAAGCTCCTGGGAGCCACCACCATCTCCCACCTATGAGCTACTACAGCAGCCCCTCTTTTTCCATTGCTTCTCCAGGACACGTAGCACGTACACTGCAGCTCTTAGAGGTTTTGGCTGCAGGTTAGGGCCAGAGTCGGCCGAACACATTAGAATCAAGGACAATGTGAACCAGGATACCTTCCAGTAAAATCCTTCCTCAGATCGGGGACTAGGAAGAGTTCACCCCTAAATCTAAAGACGAGAGGCCCTCATGGGCTTGAAGTGTCACAAACACATTTGATAAGGAAACCCAAACAGGCAGTGTTTGCAGAAGACCAGAGAAGGATCAGAGGAACCTGATCTCAACACACGTATTCAGAAATTTTTAATTCCTCTTTTCTCCAATGTAAAGATAAAAATGCAAATCCGCCCACTCTGAGTACTTACAGTGCGAGCGAGACACAAAGCACCAAAGGGCCCCAAAGATCCCCTGCAGGTAAAGGAAAAATAAATCATAAATATCACAGAATGATGCTCAGTTCCATTTCCTGGCAGTAATAAAGCACTTCTTCCTACTCCCGAAGGATCATTTTCCATATCACACATCCTTATAATTTTCTTATTTAGCATCTTACGCCATGTTCCATAATACAATTCATTCCAAAACAGCCAACTGCTATGACTATTTGTTCTACATATTCTGGCATGTGTTCCCCTTGTCAAGAGCTCTGGTAACGCTCTGATATTTCGTCCTGGCTGCTCAGCACTCTACAACGACAGAAGAAACGCGGAACAGACACTTCCGAATCCCTGTTCCACTGAACTCTTCCTTTTCCCATGCAGGCAAAGTCTGTTGGTAAACAGCCTTTGAAGATTTTGAAAATCTTCTCATACGTACAGTCTCTGAGAAGCGTGCTGCTCTTCTTCGGATACATCACATGGACAAATTTCTTCCCAACGGCCTTCAGGTCCCTCATCTGAAACAACGGAGTAAAACTAACTCACTCCTCCACAAAAATTGCAGATCACAACCAAAAGCAGAGACAGAAGCAAAGAAGTATCGATGGTAAATCCAGACAGGATCCAACCAAAAACTTCTGTAGCCTCCTCTGCAACAAGCAATGCCTACTTTTTCTATATTCCTAAACCACCACAATATTATATCCTTTAATAACACCCAACTAAGAAAAATAACTTGTTTGCTCCTCTCGGAAAAGAAAAATTAATGGGAAATCCTATTAGTCAGGGAGCTTTATCCCACGCTCCATCTGAGGCCTCTGCCCTCGCAAAGACTTTGAGATTACAGAGAAACTTTGGGGCCATGATTCAGGTATTTTTTGACCTGCGAGGATTCACGTTACATGGCTAGTTCTGAAAAAGTACCCCAAACCTACGCCGAAGTACAAGTCAAGTAGAGCTATGCAAAAATAGAGTTTTCACACAACAGTCGGCCAAAGGTATCAGCAAAACACACGTTTTACACAGGCACAGACTCACAATAGTATCCTTAACGGGCTCATCCAGTGTGGAGTAGTCTTCATCAGGAGAGCGAGAGCCAACGGGAACAGTAATCTCCCCTTCCACTGGAATATCTTCAGATATGGACACATCTGCAAGACCTGCAAACTAAATGTTTTTTAAAACTTTCAGAAAAGAAGAACCACCAACCAGCTCATACTCACTCCAGGTGTTTTTCAGCCGGGTTTAGGAAGAGAACAACTGCTCAGGACTCAAAGACACAACACTTGAAGAACACAGCCAACAAGAGAGCCCAGCCCTCACCTGCCTGCTTCCCACAGCTCGCGGTCTAACGAGCTGAGCACACGTGCACGAGCACTCCTGTTTCCTGCAGGAATTCCCACTGACCTGCTTCCAGTCCCCTATTCAGCCAGCCAGAGCTGAGAGAGGCAAAAGCCTTGTTTGTGGTTTGTGGAGTGCCCGACGGCCCCAGCCCGCTGTCTCTCACGGACTCACCAGGAACCAACTCCTGAGAAACCACCGACACCGCCGCCCCAGTGCCGAACGTCAACAAAACGGATCTTCTCCGGCACACGGAGGGTTAAAGGGCTGGAGTTACCCGAGACGGGAGCAAACAGAGAACAGCCCGACCAGTCCCACCAGCCCCACGGTAACCTCCAAGGGCAGACCGGGCAGGCAGCTCGGGGGGAGCGGCAGGAGCCCGGCGGCTCCCGGCCCCCATCCCTGCCCCTGCGCCCCGTGCGAGCAGCGGCCGCCGCGGCCCCCAGCCCCGCTCCCGCCCCTCTCCTGCTTCGGAGACGGAGCGCCGAGCGGCCGCGCACCCCCGCACTCGAGCGCCGGCGGCACCGGCAGCCCAGAGCGCCCGCAGGTCCCGCGGCGCCGCCGGGCGCTCTCCGAACCGGCACAGGCCGGGGCGGGCCGCGCCCCCCGCCGCAGCCGCAGCCCCCGTCCCGCGGCCGAGCGCCGCCGCCCCGCCTGCGCGCTCCGCGACCCGCCGGGACGGACCGGAGACGCCCGCCCGCTGCCGCCGCCCCGCTCACCAGCGGCCCCCCGGCGCCGCTCCCCTCCGCCGCCGCCATCTTGGCTGCCTGGGCGACGTGGAGACCGTGCGCGCGTCATCACTGCGCGCGGCGCCCGTCGCGCGTCACGTGCCGCCGGCGCGTCCGTGGCAACGCCCGGGGCCGCCTCCCCGCCCCGCCCCGCCCCGCCGGCAGGGGGCGCCCTCGCCGCGCAGGGCCCGTCTGGCCCCGCCCGCCGCTCCCGGTCCCTCTCCCGGTCCCGGTCCCGCTCCCGGTCCCGGTCCCGCTCCGCTGCGGGCTCCCCCGCAGCCGCGGGGCGTTCTCGGCGTCTGCCGTGTTACACGGAGAGGCGGGCCCCGGTACTGAGCGCTGAATGGACCCTCTCCGTTAGCGACCGCCGCGGGGGTCCGCGCCCGCCCCGCAGGGGACACCGCTCCGCCCCGGGGGCTGCCCGCGCCCGGCGCCGCAGAACTACAAGTCCCGGCAGCGACGGAGCGGCCGGAAGCGGGGGTCGGGCGGGGCGGGGGTCTCCGCCAGCCGAGCGCTCGGCGCAGCCCGCCCCACAGCAGCGCGGCCCGGCGCTCCCGGGGCCGGTGGAGGCTCCGCTCGCCCGAGTCCTCCCGGGGCAGGGCCGGGGGCGGTGCCCGCCGGGGCGGCGGCATGGTCGCGGAGCGGGGCGCCCAGGGCGGAGGGAGGGCGCCGTAGCCGCGCGCGCCCGCCCGCCCGCCCCGCAGCGCGGCGGTGCCGGCAGCGGGAGGAGCGGCCGCCGCGGAGCCATGGGGCACCCGCCGCTGGAGTTCAGCGACTGCTACCTGGACAGCCCCGACTTCCGAGAGCGGCTCAAGTGCTACGAGCAGGAGCTGGAAAGGACCAACAAGTTCATCAAGGAGGTGATCAAGGACGGCAACGCGCTCATCGCCGCCATACGGGGTGAGCGGGGCGGCGGCGGCGGCCGCGGGCAGCGGGAAGGGACGGGAAGGGCCCGGGCTCCGCGTCCTGCCCTGCCCTTCAGCGGCGGTGCCAGCCGTGTGCCGTTCGGTGCCGGTGCCGGAGGTGGGACGGGGCTGCTCTGGGGCTGCCCCGGGAGCAGCGGGGCGCCGGTGCCTCTCCGCGCGGGCTCGGGGGGATTTCTCCGTCGACGCGCCCTGCAGACGTGTTTCTGGGAGCCACCTTCGGCTTGGCTCCCGCACAGCCGCCTGGCAGCTGCCGTCATGGCCGGGGGGGGCTGGCAGCCCCCGGGCAGCCCGCTCTGCCCCCGCCGCGCCCGGGGGTCCGTCCGGAGCTGCCCCAGCGCGGGGGCGGCTCAGACTCCACCGTCCGGGCGAGCCGGGCTGGCACCGCCGGCTGGCAGGGCACCGGCTGCGCAGGGCACCGGTGGGTGCTGGACGCTGCGCAGGAGCTCGCCCAGGCACCGCCGTCGTTTAACGAGAATAATCTCGTGTTTGGGGCCGCCGCCTGGTTATTTTGCTTCACCGAAGCGCGGGCGGAGGATGGCCGGGGCAGCACAGGTCACCTCGTCACCCAGCCCTGCTCCCTGGGGTGGCCCGCTGCGAGAGCGAGAGGGCTCCATCCAGAAATAGTCTTTATTCTTCCTTTTGTTGTGGTTTAATGTGGTTTGGGTTTTTTTTAACAACGATGAGAATTTTTTACAATGAAATGTACGTTTCAGTGTTGACTTTAAGGGAGTTGCTTGCTCAGAATTACGGAGTGGGACCATCAGAGGTACCTGGAGCAGGTTGTGTCACCAGAAACCACACAGTGCTGCGTGTGTAACGCTTCACCGACTTTTTTTTTCCTCCAAGAGCTGTAGATGTGCTTTCCCTGTGTTTTCTGTCACATCTTCTCCGCTTTTTAAAATGTACATTAAAATACAGCCAGAGCGTATGACAGCACAGCAGCTATGCACGCCGCGCTTCCGCCGGGCCAAGTGAAGACAAATAAAAAAATCCGCGGGGCAGACCCTGATCATACGCTGTTTTTCTTGCCAGCTGGTTGGTTTTTAGCTGGTATTAATGGGTTTAGCTGCTGCCCTTTTGTTAAGAATCATTCAGAGCTTCCTTGTTAGCAAGGCCATGGCTGCAATAGCCCGTGTTTGCCCATCTGGAAAACAGTGAAGACAAAGCTAATACGACTGAAACAGCAGACGTCACAGGGCTGTAAGGCACTCAAATGTACTACAGAAAAATCCCAAATCTCTGCTCAGTCCAGGGAAAAACAAACAAACGAACAAAACACCAAACACCAGAGGGATTTTAACAAGCCTGCTTGTTAAGGTAAATACTTGTCTCTTTCTTCATCGCTTCAATCAAAACCATTTCCCTTTTTAGTGTTTGTAAACTGCAGTGCTGCACTCGGGGTGGCAAAGTAAGGGGTTTTGCTGGGTCAGCAGACCCGTCCCAGCCAGACTGGCGAAGGAGGAAGGCGAGAAGTAGAAGGAAACTGAACACACCCAGGCAGCATGGATAACCCCCCAGAACCTAGAGAACCTCAAATTTCTTGCCTGAAATACTGTGGGGGTGGTTTTGTGCTTGGAAAGTGCAGCTGAGCCAGGAGGCAGGGGCGTGGGCTGGGGCCGATACCCCCCTGGGCTTCCATCAGCTCCTCGGGATTCACCCCCTCCCCTTTAGTTAACAGATAATTTTAGAAAAAAATGTGAATCCTGTCCATGTGGGACCGTGGAATTTGGGGCTGCTCACTGTCCGTTGCCCAAACACCTTGGGCTGCTGGCTGGTAAGTGCCACTGCCCCGTCGGTGTCAGCGGCGGGTGGCGATCTGTTTCTGCCCCTGGGCTGTGCTGTGGGATGGATGTGTCCCTCTGCAGTGGGGAAGCAAAGGTGATGGTAGTCACACCAGGAGAGAGAGCGAGATCTCTTCGTCAAGGGTAAAGGCTTAATTATTGTGATAGTTCCGACTGGACCTGTTATCTGTCCAGGGGTCCTGTCGCTTTTAATGGGTGAGGGACCCTCTTGGTTAAACCTTTGGCCAAACCGTTCCCAGGTATCGACTCGCTGCACCGAGTCCAGCCCTCTGGTGACTTTGCAGATGTATATTGTGTCTGCGTGTTTGCTGATTAATTAATGAATAAATGCTACTGTGAGATTTAAAGCAAATCGATCCCGCGTTTTGCTGGGGCTTGTCGAAACGTCCGACACCTGCTGTCTCCAGCTGGCGGGCGCTCCAGCTGACGCGGTGATGGAAACCGCCGAACAAAAGACTCGGGCGCAGCGCGGTCTGGATGCGAACGCGCGCGGCCGCGCGAATGGTGCGAGCGCAGCAGCGCTCGTGCAGGCTGCAAGAAAAGAAACGCCGTTCCCCATCGCAGGAAGATAGAGTCTGCTGGGCTTTACGTGATCTGCCATAAACACAGTCCGTGCTGAGACTAAAAAAAGCTGAGGCTGCCTCAAGTCGTCTTTTATTTTCCACTTGCCAAGTAATAGGGAAAAAAAGTGAGCGTGACTTACGTGGAGCTCTGCAGGACCTTCGGTTCCTGTGCGGGATGGAGCCGAGCGGTTTGAGTTGTCTGGGATATGAGGAGCACGTCTGTTGTTCTTTTCTTGGTTGCTGGTAGTGTTCTCATGGAAAGTGTCCGGCCCGTTAAGCTTGTCTCAGCCTCCCTCCTGCGTGGTAAAATGTTAGGAGTGTTCTAGCAGAGTCTCTAGAAGCTAAAAACCAAGAAACCCACTTGGTATTGCTTTATTATGTCAGCAGCACAAGTAGGCGTTCAACGTCTAGTAAGTGCTACTTCAGTGACTTCTATTTGGAGATTTTTTGGATGTCTTTTGACTTTTTTGTAGCCCTTTTACTGGTAGATTAATTCACCATAATCATATTATGGTGAATTAATAATCGTCGCAAATTAATATGTGAACTCAAGTGCAAATTTTTTAAACAAGTCCTTCAAGTACCGTGAAATTGTAAATGCGGAATACTAAATGCCTCCAGTGGTGTACGTCTAGCTGGTAGGTGCAGTGTTGTAATTAAATGGATTGCTTGTTTTACACATGCACGTACCCCCTTCTGTCTCCCAGTTTTAAGCCCGTCCGTGTCGATGGTGGGTGGTGCAGAGCGGTGAATCGCTGTGAGTGTGACCTGGCTGCGGTGTGCTGTGGGGAGCAGCTTTAAGGCAGCCGTGTCTTTACTCCGGACTGACTTACTGGTGTTTATGCCCAGTGGTCTTGAGGCTCACTGTGACCTGGGCCCATCCTCAGAGGAGAAATCCTGTTGATCTGGATGAAGTGTCGTTTAATCCCCTTCCCTAAGTGATTCCCATGTGTGGCACACATGGATGGTGCGGGTGCCTGCCGCTTTCTTAAGGAGATGAGTGAAGGCTCGTGGGGACCCTGCTTGTGGGTGCCCACCAGCTGTCCTGGAGAGGAGGAGAGGTGGGTCCCCGCTTCCCACAAGAGATGCCGTGGCATGGAGATCTGCCGGGGATTGTCCCTGCTGGGGAGTCCGTCTGTCGACACAGGTCAGGAGCGTTGCTCCCGCTGGCTGCCAAGCTGAAACTGCCGCTCTGGATCTCCCAGAGGGAGACCATGGCAGAGGGATGTGGGCCTTGGTGAAGTACTTCATCCACTTCCAAGCTGCCGCTCCTCTGCAGGAGTCAGCCAACTTCGGCTCCTCTTCACGTTTCTAATGAGAAGCTGAACTTCCCTTCCGCTCCCTTTCCTTCCCCAACCTGGGGAGAGGCTGGAAGCGCAGCCAGGGCTGTGGGATAAGTGCTTTCCCAGGCAGCAGGGCTTCCCGCCTCCGTTCCTCTGCAGGGAGAAGCAGGAGGGAGTGCTCTGCCCGGCGCGGCTTGGGCCAGCACTGGGAACCGTCCCTGGAAAGCCCCATTTCTGTGGGTTTGTGGTGGGGCAAAGCCAGAGCAGCTCCGGCGTGGGGCGCAGGCTGAAGGAGGGCTCCAGCAGCAGCCGTGCCTCGTGCTGCCCCACAGCACGTGCGTCGGAGGAGGCTTGCCCGGGGGCTGCAGAAAGCCCTTCCCCGGCTGCCCCAGCCCACGCGAGCGGGAAGGCGTGTGCTCGGGGTGGTAGTCGTGCTGCGGAGGGGGCACCTCCAGCTGCCCTCGGCCCGCTGCGTGCCTCGGCTTCCCCTTCTGCAGGGCACATGGTGCTTCAGGGCTCTGTCTGGAGTGGGGCTGGTACCCGAATGAGGGCTGCGCTTCACTGCCTTAAACTCCTCTTGCCTTTCGAGGGATTAAGGGAAGCTGGTTCCATCCCACCCGCCCAGCTCTGATAATGTGACTAGAACACCGCAGCTGAAGCCCTCCCGAGAGCCGTGCAGGTCCTCGTGCGGTTGCAGTCGTGCTGCCGCCTCCGTGCGCCGCCGAAGCGGGCTCAAAAGCCCCCGGCAGTTGACTGTACGTAGGACACCGTAAGGCAACTAAGTATAAGGTTGTACCAAATGAGAAATGAAACTGCCTAAAGCAGAGAAAAATATCGTTCCCTTGTAATAATCTTGGGTGTGAAAGTCAGTGATAGCAAATAAATTGCTTTGAGACAGAAATATGAGTTATTTTTGTTGTAAAGTTGGCTGCATCCCTTCTTTTCCGTGCCAGGAGTGTGCAGAGTCGCTGGCAGTGCCACGTGACGGTGCTGGTCCTGCACGTCGCACGTCGCGCTGGCTGTGCTGAAGCTGACCCATGGCTGGGAGATTAGCCTTCCTCCCCAGGGCTGCAGTGGCCAGCTGGTGTCTTCCTCAGCACTCCATGGGCCAGCACTGCTCTGGGACTGCTTCGCTCGCCCCCAAAAGCCGAGCTCGGCACTCCTCGCTGGCCCCTACGGAAGCTGCAAAGTCCATCTTGCTTGGAGCATGCTGGGCTGGTGCCCGTCGGTCCCCTCGGGCCGGCCAGAGCCCGGCATGGGCACTGGAGATCCAGCACTGGCAGCAGCTTGCTCGCGTCCCGGAGCTCGCAGCCCCACGCCGTGGTGGCCGGCGCTGGCATCGCAGACGGGCCTCGGAGCAGGCTGCGTGCTCGAGGCCACCAGCAGGGATGTCGGAAGCGGGGGCCTGTGTAGTGTCACAGTTGTTGTAAAAGTGGCTTCTCTACGTCATTTTCTTTCTGTGGCTCAATACGTTGGGTTTTTTGGAATCTCTCCTACTTGCCGTGCCCTGCTATGTGTGTGGTAATGCAAAACCATCCATTTCCCCCCGGTCTTTGATCTTCTTTTGCAATTATATATCAAATGGAGTTTGAGAAATGTCAAGTTGAGGCTCTTTTTATTAATGTATGAGTGCTGCAATGGTGTAAATTGGCCTTTGAAGCTGGGAGAGCTTTGAGTTCTCATGCAAATGTTGCATAGGTGGTTTTGAACTTGACTTCTGTACTGCATAAAGCTTTGCAGATTGCCTCTCACTTTGCATGTCAGTTAACCAGCCTCCCCAGGCAGTGCGAGTGTTTTATCCTGGAGGGATAACATTGCGAAGGAATGCGTAGAGGCATTGATGCCTGTGAAGCACACGACAGTCTCTAACGACAGGGACTGGGTGGACCTTTCCCCTAGAATGGGGGAGAGCGGGGGACCCAGGGAAGGTCCCACCATCATCCTCTTCCCCGCAGGTCCGACACCGCGGGGCCGTGTACGAGAACTCGCTTGTTGGCTTGGGGCACTCAGGTCCTCAGCGTGGCAGACCTGGTCTCAGCAAGTTTCTGTGCTGCTGTTAGAGGCAGTGCTCGGGGGTTTGGTGCTCTGGAGTGTAGAAAGCAGAGTGTTGACAGAACACGGTGTTTTAATGAGACCGAAGCAGCCCTGGCGTGGCCCGTCTGCCCGGTTCCTGCAGAAACCTCGTGGGCTGGTTCGTGTGAAGCCTGTAGAAACAAAGGCTTGAATCTGTTACTACAGTGCGTTAGAGCCAGATACTGGGTTTTGCCTGTGTCCAAACCAGCCTGAAGCTCCTCTGGAAAAAGGGGAAGAGGAACAAGCCTCCCCCACGCATGCCCTTCTGCTGGCACAGGAAAAGCTGCAGCTCTCCAGGCAAACATTAGCTCTGCGCTCCGGGCAGGGCTTGGCATCCAGGCGCCTGCATTCAAAATATCCTCTTCCACAAAGACAGCTTAGTTGTGAGCCAGCATATGGCACGTTAATGAAGATGTGCACAGAAATCGTCCGTGTGGATGCACAGAAGCCTTCTGTCTCGTGGAAACTGCCCAGTGTACCCCAGGGAATCTGGAGTCCAAACAAGACTCGTATAAGCAGTTTCTCTGATGCCACTGGCCAGGCAAGTGTGAAGAGGCTGCTCGTGAGCCCGGGTCAGTAATGCAGCTGCTGCTGAGCGGATCCGACTTCTTAAAAATTGGCCTGTCCTCTTCTTTCTCCTCCGGTTGTATCCTTGCACTCTCCCGATGGTGCCCCGCAGCAACAGTCAGTACCTGAGCCTTGACTTGAACGGATGCAGGATCAGACCCTGTACCAGCGGGCATGGCTCTCGAAACAAAGAATTGGCCCTGGCCGAGTATAATCCGCTGAACAAGGTCTCGGTGGCTCCAGTAGCTTGGCCAGTCTGCCGTCCCCGTGTTTGGAGCTGGCGTTCGGCGTTACAGCAGCGGAGGGGCAGCCCGAGCCCGGAGCTGTGGCCTCGGCGGCTGCGCGCTCCTGCGCCGAGCGGGGCCGATCCGGCCGGGCGGCAGCCCCGCTGCACCCTCAGTCACCCTGCGAGTGAGAGAGGCCGGGGAGGCGTCGCGGAGGAGAGGCGCAGGCACAGCTCCGTGCTTGTCCCCCGGCACTTTCCCGCTGACGCATCACTGAAGCCTCTTGTTTCGCTGCCGACCTGGTTTTCACCCATGCTGGTGGCCCCGGGAGGACTCTGGAAGGGGGTGGCTCCCTGCTGCAGGGACACCTTCCCTCTTTCCCCTGGAGCACATTACGCCATAGCAGCTAGTGTTAAGCTGTTTCTGGACTTTAGCAGGGGAAAAATGACTTGCTGGAAAATACATCACTCCTCTTTAGCAATAATGTATTCTCCTTGTACTTGTCCACTCCTTGCTGGTCTTCTCTGTCCTTGCAGGGGATTTCATCCAGTAAGGGCTCCAGTTGCTGCTGATAACTTTAAAAATTTTCTCCTAACTTCTCAGCTCTAGTTGCCTGAGGAGTCATCAGAGCTGTATCCAGCTTAAAACCAATCACTTATTTTAGGGTGATATTGTGTGGACTCAGACACGTCATAGACCTGAACCAGTTACACTCGGTAAGTTAACCAGGATCCTCTGCAAAAGAGAAGCATGCAGTGATAGAATGAAAATGTCTTCTTGAGGATTTGGAGACCTACGTGCTCCTGAGTATCACTGTGCTACAGCACTGCAGGCTGTGGTTTGCACCAGCCTGTGGCAGAGATGATCATGGGAAGACCTGGAAGCTGTTCACACAGAGTCCTTGGGAGGCACAGAGTTAGCAGATAAAGTCTGTTTGTGCTTATCTGAATGTGGGAGAGACCACAGTGTTCTGCTGTACTGGTAACACACAGTACTGTTCTTGGAAGTGGTACTGGAAATACTCTGGTGTTGTTGACTTGATAGGATGTGCATAACGATATCCACCAAATGGGATTCCTTCCACTTAGAAAAGTCACATCACCTTTTTTTTCCCTATGGGCCTGTGTCTCTGCCTTTGATTGGAACGTGAGTTCAGATTCCTCATCCCCTGCAGCAGCTCTGAAGCGATGCTCAACTTGCCAAAAAAGTTTCAATGTCCGTCTGTCAATGCCATGGGCTTCAGCTCACGTGCCGCCGGCACTGCTCTCCCTGGCAAGCATCCGTGCGCTGCGGGGCGTCCTCAGGATGGGTAGGAAGAGGGCAGTCTCTTTGCAGCTGGCAAACGATGAAGCAGCTCGTTTTCCTGGGCTGCAGGCACTGAGCACAGAATCTGGGGCCCCAGGTTGGTGCAAATCTAAACCAGACGTGGCCTAACCGGAAACTAAAAAACAATAGTAAAAAAAAAGGACAAAAAACCCTCTAAATATCCAGCCCTCCCTCAGCCGCCAACGCCGTATCTTCAGATGCAGGCAGGAAAGACGAGGAGCAGGCACGGTATCTGCACGCTCCGGGTGCCAGGCGCATCTTCCCCCTTGCACTGGGGCTCGGTGTGTGTGTCAGGCCAGAGCAGTTTGCCCACCCTGCATGTTGGTGCTCTTGTGTTTGCCCTGCCATGTGGCTGCCGCGCTGGGCTCAGTGGCGGCGGCTCCCGTGGGAGCTGCGTGGTGCCAGGCTCCGTGGGCACGGGGAGTCCCGAGGTGGCATCACTCCTCTCCCTGTCCCTGCTCTGCCCCCTGAGCAGAATCGGTGTGGATCCCAGCCTCCTCCCTGGCAACTGCTGCCTTCTGCCAGTTACACGTCCCTGTTGGCTGCACAAGGAGTGCCCAGGGTTGGGTTTGCTGATAGGAAGCCCAGGGCAGGAATATGGGCTGGGGTCACTTCCCACCCCTCCGCAGCCCCTGCCGCGGCAGCACCACGCGCCCGCCCTCTCCCTGCCAGCTCAGAGGCTGGTGAATGGGCTGGGACCAGCCCTGGTCCAGCTTAGAACAGCCTGATGTCCAGTACTTTGCGATGGCTTTTTCCAGCCCCATCAGCGCCCTGACACGCTGCCCGGGAACTCGCCTGCGTGCGTCGGCACAAAGGGCCAGGGCAAGAGGTTAAGGCGTTTTCATGTGTTTAAGTATATTTTTTCTTCAGCCACACGAGACGCGCAGAGAGCTTCTCATCCATCCTCTTGCCTTTCCTGGCTCCTTCCCTGGGAGGATGTGGGTGTTATCCATGTTTTGTAACGTGTCTGACAGCCCACGGGCTCGCAGCAGCGCTGCTGCTGACCAAAGAGTTTCCTCTTGAGTCACCGTACGAAGGCTCAGCTTTTCTGGCTTTTTTTCTTGAGAAATTTTTGGAATGTCTTATTTATTAATTCTGTTGGTAGCACACTGGTAGCTACAGGTGTGGCATCCCGCGTTCGCTCTCAAGCTTTTCGTGGGTGGCTTCTGCCCTGCTGTGTGCCAGCCCGGCTTCATGGAGTGCCAACAGCAGCCCTGCTGGTTCCGCAGCCGGAAACCTCCCCGTGGCACCATCCTGGCCACGCTGCGCCTCGTCCCTGTGCCGCGTTGTACCAGCCTGGAGAACACGGCTCCGGCACCAATCTCTGGCTGCGTGGCTGCAGTTCCGGTCTGCGAGGAGCAGCTGGAGTGCCAACGTGGCTTGTGCCCCAAACGGGAAAAGGACACCAGCCACAAAGCAGTTTTTGAATGTGCCCCCCCAAAAAAAAAGCCAGCATGACCTGGGAATCGCCGCTCCCAGCGGAGAAGCTCGGCTGCCAGCGGTGTGCAGTCTGCAAGGCAAAACAAAAGCCAATGTGGAAAAGTCCACCATCACCAAAACAAAACCGAGAAGTTCCTGAAAGCTTGAGAGAGGCATGAGAAGTGTGCCGTGGGTGCCAGGCTGCGGCGTGGTGCTGCCGACGTGGTGCCCACGCTGCCAGGAGTGCCGCCCATCAGCACGGGCTGTCAGAGGTACAAAGTTTCTGCACAGTTTGAGGAACTGTGAAATTTATAGAAAAAGAGCAGAAACTTCTTCCCTGCGAGCACGCGGTGCTGTTTCGCAGGCGTTGAGCGCACCAGGAGGAAGGTCCTTTGAAACGGCCGGTGAAATTCCGCAGGTGGCAGTTACTGCTCGTACCGAGCACTGAACAAACGTTTCGAACTGTGCAAACCTTCTGTTTGAGTTGCTGTTTGAGGAGGAAAAACGCTTTCGGGAGCTTCTCGGTTTTGTTTTGGTGATGGTGGGCTTTTCCACATTGGCTTTTGTTTTGCCTTGCAGACTGCACACCGCTGGCGGCCGAGCTTCTCCGCTGGGAGCGGCGATCCCCGGGTCGTGCTGGCTCTTTTTTTGGGGGCACGTTCAAAAACTGCTTTGTGGCTGGTGTCCTTTTTGCCACCGAGTTCTCCACACAGGTGAACGTGCGGTCACGAGTTGTTCAAATGACAGTAAGAGCAGCTGAACAGCCTGAGATAAAGTTTATAAGTAAAGCCCAGAATTTGGGTTGTTCTTTGTAGTCTGTTCTCTCTCCTTTTTTTTTTTTTTTCAATCCTATTCTTCCAGCCAAGACTGATTCTGAAGTGCTGAGCTAGATATTTTTAAAACAAGCATAATTTTATTAGTCTTACTAAACCTCATAGCTGTGAAAATGGAGAAGGGCCGTGAGACCTGTTCCTGTGCCATCAAATGATGAACTGGGGACCTGCGGGGTGCTGGGGACGCTGTGGTGGTGGCACAGAGCCGGACCCCGAGTCCTTGTGGGATGTGGGACTCGCAGAGGTGCCGGAGGTGGGGTGGCTCTTGGTGAAGCCCACCTAACGGTGCTCTGCAGGGCAGGTCGGGTGAAGGTGCCGGGTGGGATGGGTCGTGTCCGTACTGGCAGCAGCTCCCGGCCCTGGAGCAGGAAGGGTTCTTCCCCGCGCTGAACTGCTTCGATCGCTCGTAGTCTGTCCCTTGTGCCGCGTGTGACTCATCTGGCCGCCTGCCCGGCCTCCTCTGCGCCCGCATCGACGGAAACTCTGCGGCCGTCACGTGCCGGAGCGAGCCGCTGGCTCCGCTCGCTCGCCGAAGCCGCCTGCAGAAGCGCTTGGTTCCCCCTCGCCGTGCCGTGCCGGGGAAGGGTGGCTGCTGCAGGGCGGCGAGGAGGTGCGTCCGATGGCTCTGCAGGTCATGAGATATCTCTGTGGGGATTGCTGATGCTCTGCCCCGGATAAGAGTCTGTTGTTTTCGTGTTTGTTTTCCCTGTGTTCGTACTGCTTGTACAGCGGGGAGCCGTGGCTCTTGGAGCACACCCTCTCCTGCTGCTTACGCCAAGGCAGCCGTGCCAAAAGCTTGCTCGGCTGCTCTCGGAGCCGGGGAGCTCCGGGCGGCTGAAGCGCCGCAAGGATTGGTGCAGCTCTGCCCTGTCCTTACTGACCAGCCGCTTTGCAGGAGGTTCTCCTGATGCCCCGGGGAGGTGGGCTGCTCAGCCCCTCCTTGACAGCTCACTCCTCCTGAGGGAGAAGAAAACTCATTTGCTTTCCATGGCTCAGCTTTCTGGTTTTGTTTTTTTTTTTCATTTTTCCAAGAGTCTGTCCTTTATTCAGCATCCTTGAGCTCTGTCCTCAGGATTGGGGGATGCTGTTAGAAAAGGCGTCTGGCCTCCATGGGATGGTGACAGAAATGGGGATATAAATAGCCCAGCAGACAGAGGCACTGCAAGCCTCACCCTCCTTCCATCTGCCCGCCTGCTTGAGTTACCGCTCCAGTCCCTGCAGCGATGCCCACCTGCCGCAGCCATGGCTCACCTGGCACTGCCATCCCTGCGCCGTTGGCAGCCTCAGCATGCTCCGCTGCAGCAGGCAGGTAGTTGGCAGCCTCTGTTTTGCAGTTTCGGAGGAAAGCAGCCGTGTTCTTCGCCCCTTGGAGCCCTCCTGTAACGGCTTTGGGAGCTGCTGACCGCCCCAGCACAGGAACACTGGCACCACCTTCCTGTGCGGCGCTGGTGCCTGCGGAGCCGGGGTGCCGGGCAGCGTTCCCCCCGTGCTGCGGCTCTCGGCGGCTCTCCTTCGCCCGCTCGAGCGTGGGGCGCACCAGGGCGGTGCTGAGCCGTTCACTGCTGTAGTGATGGCTGGGTTCGGACACCAAGCGGGCTGAGATTCAGGCGGGTGTAGCAGCAGCCAGCCGCCGCGGCTGGGACTTGGTCCATGGTGGGCCATAAGGCTGCGGCGGCGTTTCCCCCTCGGTGAAGTTGTCTCTGCATCTGCGACCCCTTGAGCATTTGCTGAAGACATAGTTATTGCTGTCGGAGCTCATCTGAGCGATCAAACTGCGCGTTACGTTGGAAACGTGCAGTGCAGCACCCATTGGTGTCAGCGAGGAGCTCGACCACGGGCCGTGGAGCTGTGCCGAGCCCGGTGCTCACAGGCGTCGCTTCCTGGCACCCTTGGGTGCTGTGGTCAGGTGGCCTTCACGAAACGTGTTTTCCTCTGCATCACCTTAACTCAACTGGAATACAAAAAATAGTAATTTCCTAAATGGGCAGGCTTTGCTGGGAGCTGAATTGCACACAAAGGAGTTCCTTTTGAGAATGAGAGTGGGAGTTTGGGGTGAAATAACGTATAGGATGGACTGACCGCAGCCGTGCTGTCGGCCAAGGGGTGTTTGCCAGCCCCTTTGGTCTTCAGGGGCGGTGGGAGGTCTGCTTGAAGGCACCAGGTCTGTAAACCTGGGGTTCAGATTGATGGAGAAAACTTGGTCGTTTCCCCTCTGGCATACTGGGTGGAAGTCATGACATATGATCAAGATAAATTATAGTTGTAGTATTTCTTAATGCACATTTCAACAATTTTGCTGATTTCTAAGGCCACTAATCTTTTTTTAACTTCCATTTCAGTTAGCCACGTGTCCTGGGCTGTCTGCCTTGTGTCTTTTTCCAGTTTCGCTGAAGGAGCTCCTCCAGCTTTGCAGGGCTGAGACATCGGTCTGAAAGGCCAGAAAAATGCCAGAGCTGAAAAATTGTCCTTTTAGGCGTTGAAGGTGGTGTTTTACCTCTTGCTCGTCATGAGGAGCATCGAGCAAAGTGCCGGTGCCCGCGGTAGTTTTGTCGTGCTGCCGTTGGTGGGAGAGCGCGCGGGTGTCCGTGTGTGCCATCCCTGCCTGGCTGGGCCAGGGAGGAGGCTGTGCTGAAGGGTCCTCTGCTTCCCAGGAACTTAACATTGTGGCTGTCCTGGTATTTCAGAAGCGAAAAACATAGAAAATGAACCTGTGCACTGTCCTTTATGAACACATTGAAAGCACAGCCTCAAGGGCTGCTCCCTGGGAAGCCACTGCAAGCATCTGCTCTTTGTCTTTGCTTCAAATGGCCTTTGCTCATGCTTGTCTCCCTGACCAACAGTGTCTGTCACCATGAAGGTCTAGGGAAGAGAAGTTACGCTGGCTAATTAGTGCTCACTTAACCAGAGGCAGAGTGCAGCACGCAGCATCGCTCTCCCCAGAAGCTGTAACCCACATCACTCGCTTCCAGTATTCTCTAAAACAGACCAATACACCCCAAAACCTTTTTGTCCTTCCAACCTTGCTGGCTTGCTTTTTGTTTTGTTTTATGAGCTGACAGGTTGCCTGACTCCTGAGCTGCTGATGAGGAGACCCACCGTCTCCTGCTGCTCGGGACAGCCAGAAGAGCCTCTCTGTGCGTGTGACTTCCTTGCGCGTCGATGCAGCGTGGTAAGGCTTGCCAGCTCGCCTGGACTGGGACCGGTGCGGTGTTGCAGGTTTCCGTCAGTCGATGAGGGAGATAAGGCAAGCAGAAGCAATATATGATAAATGTGAAGAATTGCTGTGCTGGTCTTTTTTTTTTAATTAAGCAGTCAATAAAGAAAACAAGCCTGTTGAGCAAGTTTGTGCACTTACCACAAAGTCGCCTGGGTAAGGAGGAGAATTTATGAAAATGGAAAATTAAGGTTAGGACAGGAAAGGGAACTAGGCGGGGGAAAAGTTGGGAGGGTGATTGGGTTGTAAGTTTAGGAAATGGTTTAGAGGGCAGATAACCAGCTTGCCAAGCAAAAGGCCCCTAGGTAGGGAGAGTTAGTGAAAAATGTATTTGTACTTGAACCACAGCCCTGCCCTTCTCCCTGGAGCCTGTGCTGGATCAGCTGCAGTAGTGAAGTGGCAGTTTATAAAAGCCTCTGTCAATAAAGGGCTGATTGGAAAAGATAAATATACAACAGTATTAGACATTCAGTAAATTCCTTTGCAAGAGATTTGTAAAGTACAGCTAAATATAGCACATTATTTTTAGAAGTTCATGCTGGCCATTTACTTCTGGCAAGTGGAAAACCTGTGTCAGTGTGAAAAATGGCCTTTGTAAAACGCATCAGTATTTCTGAACCCCCACGGCACCCAGAAGGCCTCCAGGGACCCTCGGGAGCAGCTTGCCGTGGGTCGTGCGGAGCGCTGCCAGCACGTATTAGGTGATTTTAGTTACCTGATGGCAAACCCCTCTCGTTTGTGCAGCAGCAGGAGGGCTGGTTTCCTCACAAGATGCTTGCGTAGGTTTGAGCCTACCTAGGAGGCTGACCGGAAGATTATTTTTCTCCCCCTCATCTGAAAAAATCAACATGTTTTTGTGTTTAGGCAGCTGTAGAGCGTTTCGGAGTGTGCTGTGAGTCAGGATGCATTACTCACGTTCCCAATGGCACATCTGGGCTCTCGGGTAACTTCACTGGTTCGGAGTTGGGGTGTTTTGGTGGGACGGTGCTTGGGGACGTCGTGCAGTTAGTACACGCTGCGTAAACACAACGGCTCGGAGCAGAATCTGGCCCCTTGGCCAAACTCCTTGTGTGTAGGGAAGTTTTGCCACAAGTACGGAGAATCCCATGGCAGTGGTGGGTCCAGTACCACATCCGGAATCTCATCTCTGGAGCGGCAGCGTGGATGGACTCTGTTTCCTCCATGATGCAACTCCCTGGGAAATTCTTCAGTGGGAGTCGGTAACAATGGGCGCATTCTTTTCCCTTCGGGGATCACAGCCCTGTCTTTTGCACGCTGGAGCAAAAATGATATTTCTCGTGTTCTGCATGTCCTGGTGCTCAGCTCTCCGTGAGGAAGCAGAAAATGTCCCGTAGTGACCAAGCATTGGGAAGAAACGTAGGTGCATCCTCAGCTGCTGTGCATCAAGGTCTGGCAATGTTCCCCTGGAAAACTGGATTTCCAGAGTTCAGTTCCTAATCCTAAAATTTGTCCTTGGCTTAAAACGCTCTTATTTAAGTACAGAATGAACTTTTATTGTCTTTTGTTTGTTTGCTTATTTGAAAGAAAAAGAAGTGTGTGGCTGGTTTTGATATTTCTGTTTTCAAGTTGGAGAAGAGGAAAGCAAAATACCAAAATGGAGCTCCTCCTTACATTTGATCTGTTCATTTGCGTTGCCACGGCTCAAAATCATTTTGAGTTTTCTTTATTTTTCCAACTTTAAGATTTTGACAGTTACAAGTAGTGGTGAGGATGGATTGTTGAAGCTGTTGTGTCCCTGGGGTGTTAGATGAGGCAGTCCGAGCACAGCCCTCCCTTTTCTAGGGCACAGAGATCCTGGTGGTCCCCATAGCTGTCACCAGCAGGCTGGCATTGGCACTTCCATGGCCACGTACACAGGGACACGTTTTCCTTGGAAAACCCTCCCTCCCTTCTCGCTCCTGTGGCACAGCATGGCCGGGGCAGAGAGGTGGGACTTGAAGAGTAAGTGATTGCGGCGGCGAGTTGTGAGTGTTGCCATCGCCTACCGAATGCTGTAAGGAAGAGGAGTCCCAGAGGATTCCTGATCAAATTCGTTTTGGTGCGTTTCCATGGAAACGGGCTGAGCGGTACCAGGAGCAGGCAGGGTCCTGCGGGGCGGCGGTGGGACCGTGTGCTGTCTGCAGGGATGGCCCTGGCTTGGAACCACCCCGTTATCCCGCAGCGACGGTCCAGCTCTCCATGCGCGTTCCTGGTGCCGTGGGAGCAGGGCAGACCTGGCAGCCGCCTCTCTCCAGCCTGTGCCCTCTCCCTGCTGCCAGGCTTTGGGAGTGCAGAGCTGTGTGTTTGTACCGGGGGGAAGAGATGTCTGAGTGTCTGTTAAAACGAGGGCGAATATGGGCTTTTCTCTCCCAGTGCAGAGATGTGGCCCCGTTTTTCCAGCAGCTCGCTTCCTGCCCGGCTCCAGCTGCCGACCGCGGTGGCCCCTTCCTGCTGTCGAGCCGCTTTCCTGTGGCCGCGGCTCATCCCTTTCCCCCCGTCCCCTGGTGTCACCACACCACCCTCCGGGTGCCACCCGGGGAAGGGGACATTTCTCGCCGAGTGGCTCTGAGCGGCGCGTGGCGATGCTCTGCGTCGGGCACTGGGGCTGTCCTGGCTGCGGGGCCCCGCGGGGACACAGCCCCCGGGCTGAGCACCGTCTGTGCCCTGGGGGGCTGCAGGGAGTGCTGCGGCAGGGCCAGCTGCCAGAGTCAGCCCTGTGTTACTTTGCCGATAAACCCCCCGTCGTTATGCCGACACCCGTAATGCCGTGGCGGTACCCGATGCCGTGGCGGTACCCGATGCCATGGCGGTACCCGATGCGGTCTGTGCTGCACGTGTAGGGTTTGTCAGGAACCGGTGTTCAGCCAAGGCTCTGTACGTGTACGAGGATGAGTCACGCTGGTCTGTCGGAGTCTGGTTTCCATTAAAAGCTCCTCAGGAGCCACGCCAGGCGTTCGCAGCGCTGGCTCTCCCTCCAGCTGGTCCACTCCGTTCCCAACCCTGCATCTTCCACTGTTGTTTGTCTGTGGTGGGGTGTGCACACACGTCCCCGGCCACCCCAGGGATGTCCTTGGCGCGGGA
Source organism: Tauraco erythrolophus (assembly GCF_009769465.1). Lineage (NCBI taxonomy): Eukaryota > Metazoa > Chordata > Aves > Musophagiformes > Musophagidae > Tauraco > Tauraco erythrolophus. The sequence continues at coordinate 580,087 of NC_141477.1, read as the reverse complement.
CAGTGGCGATGGCCGGCACAGCGGGGTGAATGCACAAGGTCCCTGCTCACAGCTGGGGACCCAACGTTGCTGAAGGTGAGGATGAGGATGGCTCCCCAAGATGAAAAAATGTCTTGTTCCGAGCGAAACCAAACAGCACTGGAGTAATTAAGGGTCTCTCTTTTTTTGTTTTTTCACTGTTAAGCTAATGTGAGAGTTGGTTTATAGCACGTCCACCTGGATTTCCTTCAGCTAGACAATGGCAAATAAACTTTCAGGCCAAAAAACATTTTGGAAGGAAAATGTAGCTTAAATCAGCTAAACTGTTTACTTTTTTCTGGTTAAAATATATTCCGTTTGGCTTTTTCAAATCCTTCTCTGCTATTGCCCTACCCTGTTTCCATGAAAACCAAAAGGCGAGCAGCTCGCCAAGGACCGTTGCTCCGCTGCCGGGGCTGAACGCCACGCGGACACACGCGATGGAAAACCCGGTGTGTGCAAACCCTCCATCCCCGCCGGCGCTGTGAGCGGGGTCTGTGCGCGCAGCCGTGCCCTGGTGCACGGGGCCGCACGCCCGGAGCTGCCCGTGCCTCGTGCCCAGCGCACGTGGAGGGGGGCGGACGGGTAACAGACAGAGGGGCAGACTCCGACCGGGGCAGGCAGGGACGGTGATGGATCCAGTGCCGTACGGGGGATGTGGGAGGGTGGGATGCAAGGAGGTGCCGCTGGCTCTCGGGGGGCTGCTCAGGGACCCGGCACTGGGTCAGGGTGGGCTGATTGAAGGGCACTCACTAATTAATGTGGTCGAGGCGGGAGGATAGGTGGGGGGGGCCGTCCGCAGCACCCAGGGAAGGCGTCGGGGGTTCGCAGGGGGACGAACAAAGGTTCCCCTGAGCGGCAGCGGAACGAGAGCCTCCGGCCCCAGCCTGCCGCGGGCACTGAGCGGGGATTATTCGCTGAGGTTTTCCACCAGATCAATGACATCATTCTGTGCCGGAGTTCACCCGTTTACGGGCGCTCTCGGCCCCCTGGCAGCTGTGCTTAAATAGCCACATTCAGCCCTGAATCCGCCCATTGAGGAGCCGAGGTCCGACCCGCCGGAGGAACCTGCCGAACGAGGCTTTGGGGGGACCGCGGGGACCGTCTGCGCTTCGGGGCCGCGCTCCTCCCCGGGCCAGCGACCTGCCCGTCCCCGTGCGCCGCGGCTGCTCGGGGCTCCAGGCGGGCCCTGGGGGTGCCAGGGCACTCCTGGCGCAGGGACGGGGGCAGCGGAGCTGTCTGGGGACCTGCCGCGATCCCACGTCATCACTTGATTTCTTTTCCCAATGTCCAGTTCGGTGTTGTCCCATTTTTCTCTCCCCTTCGTAGCAGTGTTCCAGAAAACCCCATGTTTGCCACCGTGGTGGTAAGTCCTTTTGTCACTGAGTTTTTAATGGAAAAGCACGAACAGAAATGCACCCGGATCACCGCTTTCCTCGGGCTGGAGGTGCGGGGGGTGAGCTACACTGTGCAGACACAGCCCCTCACTAATTCTCATCTCCCTTTTGGCTGCCGTTTCCCCGTAGATTTTAACAGTTGATGCCAAAAGCAATTGTGCACGTCTTATTTTTTCAAACAAACAGACAAACCGAAAAAAAAACCCCAAACCATGCATGTACCCAGAGTTGCTCTGCTGCAGCATCTTTCCCCGGGTTTGGCAAAGCCGGGCTGTGGGAGCTGGTCGCACGTGAGCGTCTGTGCCATCACGTCTTCCTCACTTGCAGCTTCCTGAATTTCAGAAAATGCCATTTCTGGTGCACCCCCGCAGAGGAATCCAGCCTGAGCCTGTGCCTGTAGTTGGAGTCAAAAATTAGGGAAAATAGCGACATATAAATCAAAGTACAGAATCATTCCTTTGCTTTTGTGTTACTGTCTACATCCTGTTCCCTGAAGTCAGCTGAGTTCAGCCTCCTTCTGTTTGTATCTCGGGTATTTGCTGTTGGAGAAAGACTAAACCCCCCCCAAAAAAGCGTGTAACTTTGTGCAGGAAGATGTGGTTGATGTGAGACTGTCAAATCCATCACACCTCCGTCCTGGGCTCTGCCAGTGGGAGGAAGACTTGGGTTCTCCTGCGGTGAAGTGTTACCCGTGGCTGTCACAGCCGTGGCTGGGTGGGTGACGCTGGCACTGGGGTCTGTGGGTGGCACTGGGGTCTGTGGGTGGCACTGGGGTCTGTGAGTGGCACTGGGGTCTGTGGGCAATGCTGGCGCTGGAGTCTGCTGGTTGTTGCTGCTCCGTCCTGGCTGCAGCTCCTCTGCCAACGTCAGCAGACGCCTTCTCACCAACGGAGCCTCGGACAAAGCTGTGAAGCAGCCGCGCAGGATGCAAAGACACAAAGGATCCTTTTGGCTAGAAACTTCTCTGTAAAGTCCAAAAATAATTTGGGCTGAGCTACCAACCACCCTCAGGAAGTGCCTTTGCCTCGAGACTGAGCGTGCCTTCACCAGCGGGCCAGGATCGGGCCCCGGGATCTGCTGACGCTCGGATGAGCACAGCTATTTTGAGTCCTGTCTTTTTCCCCGCGTTTGTTTTCCGACTCTACAGACTTTTCTTCCATGCAATGGAAAAATTACGTTGAACAGCGACGAGCCTGTCCGACACCCCTGTGCTCCGAGGAGCAGTGCCGGTGCCCGCGTGGCACCGGCGACATCCGCTGCTCTGCAAACGTTCCTGCGGCGGTGGGGAACGCTGCGGTCGACGCTGCGTGCTGTTTTCCTGCAGGGGAAACGTGTCCGTGTCTTTCCCTGCACGTAGCAGCACACGGGGCTGTTGATCGGCTCTTCCTACGGTTCGGTGCATCCATTGGTGATGCAGAAGCATTTTTGGGAACACTGAGGAGGCAGAAGGAAACGAACCGAGTGCTCCCTGCAGCCTGACGGTTATTAACCCTGCAACGTTTCCCAGTGTGCTTTGAAGTCCTGGTGACTGTGGGTTTGTCGAACCACCTCGCTACCGTTTTGTGCCGTTCAGGCTAAATTTCAAACTCTCGCCACTTCTGTGTAGCAATTCCCAAAACGCACAGCCCTGTTGCTCTCTCCTTTTCCAGGTTACTCGTCGGCGGTACAGAAGTTCTCCCAGACTCTGCAGTCCTTTCAGTTCGATTTCATTGGTGACACGCTGACGGACGATGAGATTAATATCGGTAAGTTTTCTTCTTTTTGGTGCAAGCTTTCAGCTACTGAGAGAGTCTCTCCTGTAGGAATTTGCCTGTACTGCTGGTTTTTAAACAGCATCAGGAGCCGTGTTCCTCAGATGCCAGTCACTATTCCATAGCGTATTTTACCAAGTTGAACTTTCACGGATAGAATTTCACATTCCCAATTCAGCAGATAATTTGCGGAGGTTTTCCACGGCTCCAGCTCTGCTCCGTGCTGCCGGGCGCTGGGGAGGATGGTGGCGTGGCACTGGCCTCCCAGCAAGTCCCGCTTCCCAGTGCCTCGGGTAGACTGGGAGCACACGTGACACTGAGCATCAGCCACATCTCCCGATCCAGGTGGGTGCTGCTCCTAAAGCCGCCTTTGCTCTGCTGGAAGGCCTTGCCAAAACAAAGCCGCCCCGCGCTGCCCTGCAGCAGGGACCAGGCGGCAAACGGCTGGGAAAAATGAATTGCGGGATGTGTCGTATGGAAAATAATCGCCGGCCTCTGCCTTCGCGGCGGCGGAGTGTCACACTACTCCCCGCACATCTCTTTGGGGATTAGCAATCCTGAACCCGTTTTATGTCCCTGCCAGCCTGGTGCAACTGTGCAGGTTACACAGCTGCCAGCTGCGCCCGGGGAGATAAACCGGATGGCCTAAATGCCCTAAACCCAGCACTTTGCAAGTTAATCCTGCTTTGGCTTAGCTGGCGCTGTAGAACGGCCAGTGCGGGGTGGTGGGTGCTGGGGGGGTGGCGCAGTGGGCAGGAGGGACGGCAGGAGATCCTTCAGCCCCCGAGGGTCTGGCCCCAGCTGATGGGCCAGATCCCTGGGGCTGCCTGCTTGGGCTGAGGGCATGGGGCTGCCCGTGGTGGGGGCACGGGGCGTTCGCCAGGCTGCTCCTGGGGACTGGACAGAGGGAAAAAGAACAAAAAAACAGCTTTTGCAGGCTGTTGTTGAAGAGCGGCTGCAAGCGTGACGCTGCTGGTGTCAGGTCTCTCGGCCATCGCTGAAAGGGGAAGGAAGGAAAGCCTGTTCTCTGCCTTGGTTTATTTAAAGCCATTTAAAGCCCTTCAAAATCTGATTTCCTCTGTGGAAAGTCTCTAGGTGAAACCCACTGGAAATGAGTCAGCCTCCAAACCTAATGCAGTGGAGGTGCTGAATCTTCAAAGACGTCTGAATAAGGAAAGCGCTGCCTTAAAAATGCCCCTCCTGGGAGCAGACAGCCGCCCGAGGACAGGAGCGTCCCTCCTCTCGGCTGGAAGGGGCAAAGCTCCGACGTCGCGTGCCAGGGGCTGCGGTGAGCCGGTGCGGAGGGGCCGTGGCACTTGGCAGGCGGGGAAGACTGCTGGAAATGGCAGAGGCTGAATGGGGAGGTGGTGGGAGGAGAAGAGCAAGAGATCACAGCAAATGTGGAACGCTCTGTGGTGAAATGAGTGCGTTTCCCTACTTCTGTTTTTGTTGGGGAATATTTGTTTTGCTTTTTGAAGAAGAGGACCCTGGTTTTCCCTGTGAAAAAGCCTGTTCTGTGTTCCACCTCCTCCACCAAACCCAGGGTGCCTTCGCCAGGCTCCCCGGTCCCTGAGCCAGCAGCAGGGCGTTGACATCTCCGTAGCAGCTTTCACCTCCTGCAAGGGTGCCAGGGATCTGCGTGGGAGCTCATTTGATGTGGAGGATATGGGAATGAAGGAAAACATTCACAAGCGCTTCTTATCCTACTTCAGGGAACGTGTTTGATCTGTAACTACAACTAGTGATGTGCTGCTCTCTTTTCCCGTGGGCAGGAGCGGGCTGGCAGCCCTGCGCGTCGAGTGGTGGCTCTGAACGCTGCGGGTGTGCGTCAGGACGCGGAGGTTGGGTTGGTGGTGTCTGTCACGAGCAGCACTTTGCCCCTTCAGAGATGAAGGGAGCGATGAAATCAGGTGGTGTGTTCCTCCCTGCCAGGCACGGAGACCTGAAATCCTCCATCTTGTAGCAGCTGACGTTCCTGGCAGGCTCCTGGCCGCGGCCAGCTGAGTCAGTGCCAGGCAGTCCCCAGGTGTGGCATGGCTGGCAGCGGTGGCCAGCAGCCTCCCTGCTCTCTCTGTTCTGCAAAGGTTTGCAGCCGTTGACCCGGGCTGCAGGTCCACTCCGGTGCTCCCGGGCACCGCTGGTCTGGCAGCGCGGTGCAGCCTGAGCCACGTGTTTGTGGTGCGAGGGCCAGCTCGGTGGGTTGCTCTGTGACTGCAGCCAGGAAACGTGTGCCTGGACTCTTCCTTTAGAGCAGGAGAAAAAAGCATCTAGTGAAGATTTTAGGCACCTATAAGTTCAGGGCTGGATTCTCTGTCTCCCCATGGTAGCTCCTTTCCTGGCTGGTGCTCCCGGTGTCTGTGCACACTTCAGGTTTCACATCGTCCTGCGTAACCGCAGCGAAAGTCGGTGTGTCGGCCCCGGCTCGAGCACGGTGAACCACGAGGAGATGGCATGTGCCAGGCGCCGGAGCCCTCGCTCTGGAAGAGAACTCAGAAGTTACTGACTCATTAAGAAGATTGCGTTTCGATGATGCCAGCTGAGGGACTGTCACGAGGCTGTGGTTTTTCCTTTTTGTGTCTGTCTCAGCAACTGCAGAGTGAATCCTCTGACACTGGAGCCGTGTGCTCGCTGCTGCGCGGCCGCAGTTGGTAGCAGAAGGACAGGTACTTGTCCTAAGGTGCCACCCGTGGAGAAGGGGAGAGGGCCCTCGGCTTGGAAACAGCACAAATACATCCCCTCCCCTTATTGTGGGATGAGCCATTGCTGCACGTGCCCCGCTGTACACCTGGTTTGTCCCCTCGTGTGTTACTGCTGCCAAGCCCGGCGTGCCAGAGCTCCGGATGCCACCCTGCTCCAGAGCTCCGGTGTCAGCCAGGCGCTTCCGAGGTTCTTTGGTTCGTTCTCAGACAGTGTTTAAACTGCTCAGCAGCGGTGCAGTGCCACCGCGCGCTTTGCAGCGAGTGCAAGGACCCATCCTGTGCCCAGCGCCGCGCCGGGCAGGGCCAGCTGGCAGCGCGCAGGGTGCTGCTCCCGCGCCTGGAAGGCGATGAGTGGCACCGTGGGAACCTTTCCCAGCCAACTCCCAGGTGGTTCCCAGGTGCGCCGGGGCGATGGGATCGTTCCCCGCGGGCGTTCAGCGTGCAGCCACGCTGTGTGCGTGGGCAGATGTTTGCCCAGCCGTGCCTTACAGCCTCCCGGGGAACCGAGACTTCTGCAGTGCTTCTGGTTTCAGTGCTGCGTGGGCTCTTCTGGTGGTCAGAGAGGTTTTCTGCCCTGCTACAAATTCAGCCCCGTCCCGTGTTCTCCTTCGGAGGGCAGAGACGGGCACGGTGTTCCCTCTGGGTGGTGACCCTGTCCGTGTGGAGAGTCAGCTGCTCCTGCCTCGTCTCTTCTTCCCCGTGCTAAATAAACCTTGTTGTTTCAGTTTCTTGAAGGAAAGGTTTTGTATTATTTTTGTTGTAGTCGGACTCCAAGAAAAGTGCTGCTCAATGAGATCTTTTTGTTTAATTTTTAACGTTTTGGGGAGCAGTGTCAATATCTGTGACCTTTTCTACACCTGCTGCCTTTCCTTCGTAGGTACACGGACTTTGTGCTTCTTGTTGCTGAACATAATCTTTGTCATTCTGGGCTGTTTTCAATGTGCAGACTTGTCTGGATACTGGAAAGCACCTGCAGCTCTTCCCAGCTCGGGCAGAGGTGCCGGGCCCGTTCTGGCGCTGCCGGCAGCTCTCCAGGCGGGACAGGTCGCTGTGGCAGGGCCCGTCCCACCACGGTCCCTGGTGCCAGCAGCTGCCCCTTCCCCTGTTTGCCCCTTCCCCGCTCTCTGCCTTACCGGCTGTGCAGTGCAATGCCTAATGAAAGCTAATTAGCACCATCTTCCCTTCCCAGGGCGTTATCTCTCTTTGCTCCAGGCAGGATGCCCTCCTCTCCAGCCTTTGCTGATGACCTCGCCTCGCTCGGTTTCTGCCAAAAGGGGCCACCTCTTCTCCGTTCTTTGGCAAGCCTTTAGACGTGGTGCTGGGGGTGCAGCCAGGTTCGGGTACCTCGGCGCGTGTCCCATGCTCCAGTGCCACATCCCAGCTCCACTGACCAGCCTCTTCTTTTCTTACAGCCGAGTCCTTCAAGGAGTTTGCAGAGCTGCTGCACGAGGTAGAGCTGGAGAGGTCCATGATGGTAAGATGATCTGAACTGTGCTCTGGCAGTTACTGTTTAAATGCTAAATCACGGCCAAACGGCACCATGTACCTCGGTGTGAAGCTTCCCATCAGAGGGAAGCTGGGAGCACTGGGAGCGTTGTGCTTTTTACCACGTCTGGTCCACGGTGCCGTCGCCAAGTGCCCTGAGCAGCAAAGAGAAGGTGCCGGAGAGGGATGGGGAGAGGTTGTCCCACGCAGTGTCCGAAACCTCTCTGTCGTGCCCGGCACTGGTGGAGTGCCAGGACCCTGCCGTCTGCAGCAGGTTTGCTCTGCAGAGCCAGGTGTGTCTGAGCTGGTAACAAGCTGGTTTTGTGGCGAAACAAGGTGTTACAGAATAAGCAGCGAGATGTTCTATTAGCTGTGGTTTTGCTGGGTGTGAGTGCACGGGTCCCCCCGTGCCCCTGCCCTCGCGGGCACAGCTCCCGCAGAGCCGTGCGCTGCCTCCGCTCTCCCGCTGCGTTGTGCCCTCTGCCTCTCCGGAGCTCCTCCGGAGCCAGCGTTGGCTTCCCGTTCCCCTCCTGGTTCCAGGAAAAACACGAAGGGTAGGCTCGGCAGAGAGCTTTTGCAGCGCGCCAGGAATGTGCTGCTTGGCTCTGCGTTCCTCTGCCTCGTGCAGCAGCAGGAGCTCGTGCCAGGCTGCCGGCTGGGCCAGCGCCGCAGGGGTGGCTGCGCCGGTGGGACGTCACCATCCGCGCTGCGGGTCCGCAGGCAGGCAGGGAGCGGGAGGAAACCAGTGAGAGGCTGGAGGAAAGCAGTAGGATATTTCTTTACTAATTACATCCCAGGTGCAGTGGCTCCTTTTGCAGTGGCTAAAGGGTGGAAGGGATGGTTTCAGGGATCATGGATGCTTTCAGGCATGCTGTCCAACTTTTCTAAAGTTTGAGGGGGTTTTTCCCCTCCACTTGTGGGACCAGTACGTTACGGTAGCTCACTCAGAAGGTTTCACGCTCTCACCGCGTTCATCAGCTTTAAATTACCCGAGAGCGCTGTGGCAGTGTCGTGTCGTACCCCCTTCTCTTCCCCTCTCCTTTCTCGGGAGCTCCGGAGAGCCTGTTGCAGTGGAAGTGGGGACGGGAAGAGATGGCAGGTCGTGTGCCAGTGCCAGGGTGGAGCTGGAGCCAGTGATACAAACTGGGATGAGTTTGCCTGTGGATTCCTGGAGAGGAAGTGCAGAGCATCCCCCAGGAAAGCATCTTTCAGACATCTGATGGGACTGGAAGAGGCACAGGCAGGCTTTCCTTTTCCCCAGCTGTTACTGTTATTCTCTGGCTGTGACGGATAACCTGCTGTCGTTCCTCTTCTGGCTGGATCTCAGGAGAAGGAAAGTCCATCATTTATTTGAGAGCCATGTTATCAGAACCATCAATAAGTGATTAAGTGACTTCACCTACAGACAGAGAACAAGTTTGCAGTCAGAGACATTAAAACTGAGAGTTCTTGGCTTCCAGCCCTGTTCAGCCTCTATTCAGGAGAAAATTCATCTGTCCCCTGTAATTAAACTGTTTCTCTCTTTGCACTGTAGGTACAGAACGCTAGTGATTTGCTGATCAAGCCTTTGGAAAACTTTCGGAAGGAACAAATAGGGTTCACCAAGGTAAGGCTTGTTTGTTTATTTTAAATTTAAACAGGTTTTCTATTACTATGTTTGAATTTAATTTTTTCTCCTGTTTTTCTTCATTGTTTGTAAAAAGTAGACAATTCTTATACCACGTTTCAACTTCATGCTTTCAGAAACTTCCCCGTTTAGCGCTGGCTTTCAGCTGCTGGCACGAGAGAGTCCGTGCTGTGACTTTTAGTCTGATTTTTCAATCATAAGAGGCTCCAAAACCTTTTCCTGAATTCTTTGGGTTCTCTTCTGGCCTAATTCCAGCACTGGCTCCATCCTGAGCAAGGAGTGCTTGTTTCGGCCGGTGGTCAGGAGATACTCTTTGCTGCTTTCTCTCTGCCCCCTTTGTTCATCCAGTGCTGTTGAGAATAGAATACTTTCTCTGGATAAGCGTGTGTTAGAGCAGGAGGGAGAGAGAGCAGCAGAGGCTGGCGGTCAGAACTCGATCGTAGGGCTTTTGTTATGAAATACTTAAATAAAGTATCCAATGAGTCTTTCAGATGGACCAAACTTTTAAAGAAACAAACCGTAGAAAGCAAATCCTGCACATGTTGAGCAGGAGAGATTGTTTTCCCCTTGTCTGCTATCAAGAAGTCCAGGTTCCACATTACTCAGCGGCAGCTTGAAATGGGGCTGGCTCTGAACCAGCTCCGAAATGGAGATGTTTTGGAGAACGCTTAGGGCTTGGATTCAGCCCAGTCCATCTGGAGTCTTTGACATTTAATAAATACAGGATTTGAGAAACGATACATGGTCGCCCTCCTGCCCTTCAGAGCCCCCCGTACGACTGTGGGTGCAGGAGGCCTCTCTGGGAAGCCGCAGCAGCGTGGGCACGGTGAAGGCGGCAGCCGCGGCCATCGGTTTGGTGCCAGCGGAGCTGGGCGCAGCGGAAGCCTCTGCGCCGGCGGGTTTCGCAGCAGGTCCCAGTGGTACCAGCGTGTGGATGCACCCAGGGCTGAGAGAAAACTCCCTCCTGATGGATCTGTCTGCGTTAACAATGGGGCCAGCACAGATTTAGGAGAGAGTCATGGGGAAGGAGCCGTGGGGACAAGGTCAAGCTTATTGTCCCCTCTGTGTTTATGGAACACTTAAGTCAAGAGGGCAATGGCCTGCAAACGTTAAGATGACAGCATTAAAGCATCCTTCAGGCTGTCTCCCTCTCAAGCAGCCCTTCAGGTGTGTAAGGATTGCTTCGTCTACAGCCTGGAGCGCACTCTGCTCCAGAGCTGGCCGGTGCCAGGCTGGTGGGCACCTGTTTGGCACGGCTGATGCCGTAGCCCTGGCAGCAGGAGGCTCCGAGTGCTGACACGGATTCACCCGGCAGCATCCAGCCCTGGTCCCCGCTGCTGGGGCAGGGTACGGCGGGCGCAGGCGGCGGGCAGCGGCCGTGGCGGGACGCCGTGCAGAGGCAGGTGGAGGAGGGAACGGATTCATTGCAGGTGGCTTGGAGGTCTTTGTGGTTTGGCTTTGGTTTTTGCTTCGGATAAGGAACACGAGCTGCGGTGTGGGGCGCACCTCGGTGGGAAGGGGGCTCTGCGGAAGCGCTGGCACGCGGGGAGGAGCTTCGCACCCCGCGGTGCCTGCAGCTGCGCCCGCGCTGGCGGGATGCGCAGGGAGGTGCCGCTTTCTCCGATGCTGCCCTGCAGCCTTGAGCGGGTGGGAGTCTCAGAACGAGCCCCAGCCCACTCCAGACCCTTGCCCCCACCTCCAGTGCTTTCCTGAGCAGAGCCCGCGCTGTGCCACTGGCCCGGGTCCCGCTGGGCTGCATCCTGCGGGTATGGCCCGGGCACAAAGCCCTCCTTCACTTGCCGGCCCGCAGAGCTCCTCGGGTCGTTCACGTCCCGCAGCAGAAGGCGTGAAATACAAATGAGGGCTCCTCACAATGGCGCTCTGTCAGCAAGGGGTCCCGCTCCGTGTCTGCTGTGCCTCCTGATGCTGACTGGCATCGCCTGGGTAGATCCTTCCTGATTTACACCAGGGGGAGAGAGGCCGGGGCCAGGCTGTGGAGCAGACCGGAGACATGACACAGAGAGTTTGTGCCCTCTGCTTCGTTTCCCATATTTTGGCAGAGTCGCCTTCTGTGAGCTGTTTTCTGTTCTCTGCGCGATGCTGAAGCCGGATAGGAAGAGCCTTTGAATCGGGTCTTTGTGATGACTCTGGCTGGAGAGCAGCCAGTTGGTCTGACTGAGACATCTGAGTCTGCATTAACCCGTTTTCCCGGGGATGAATGGAGCCTCCTCGCTCCGACGGCGTGCTCCCACGCCGGGGAGCCCCGGGGTGTCACTAGGACCCGCCGCAGCCGCCCCCCTCCCGCCGCCTTCCCCTGCCGGCCACGGACCCGCGGGATCGGTGCTCTTCCCATGACTCGGTAAACGTTTGTATCCGTGGACATCAAGAACAAAAGCGGAGGATCCGGGATCCCCTGAGCTGACCCGTTTCTCAGCCCTGGCACCTTACCCTGCTCGAAAGCTAAAGAGCCATGAGAGCTCGTGGCTGGGGTGCAGCACTGGTTCGGTGAGCGTGTAACGGAGCCTGCAGCGAGCGCCAGGAGGAGCACAGGGCGTATCGGGCAGGCACGGGCATCGCTCGGGCAGGAGAGCGCGTGGGGTGGTCCGTTTTCCGTCTCACGTTAGCTCACGCTCACGGAGGCTGGGCTGCACGCGGTCCACGCAGGCTGTGAACCCGGTGGATTTGGGCCACGGGCCACGTCTGTTGGGCAGGAGCTGTCTGGGACCCGGGTGTGCCCAGGGAAGCTGAGCCTGGCCAGGAGGTTTGGAAACCAGCAGAGTGGCACATGTGGCCCTGATGGCTGGGGTGGTGGAACACTCGTTAGCAGGGGAAGGAGGGGTAATTAGAGGGATGTGCTCCCTGCAGATGGGAACGCAAAGCAGGATGGTGGGAGCAGTTGTGGCGTGAAGCCCTGGCTGAGCACAGTGGTACTTAGTGCACGTTCTTGATCTGCAGAGCAGCAGCAGCCCCAGGAAAGTCCATCCTCACCTTCTCGCAGGACACAGTCCCGTGGGGCTGGGGCTGAGCTCGGGGTGCTGCTGCAGCAGGCTCGCACGCTGTGGGCGAGCTCTATTCTGGAGTCGGGGTGCTTTTGCGAAGAGCCTCGCTGCAGTCATTGAGTTTAGGGGGATTTGAATAGAAAAAGTTTCATTCTAATTCCTCTTGGAAGGAGGCAGCTTTTTTCTTAAAAAACAAACCAAAACAAAAAAGAAAACACAAAGCAAAACAGAAGTCAGAGGGGAAAAACTTGTTTGGACTCATTGTAAGCTGCTGGAGGAACGTTTACTACGCTCTGGGATGCTGAACAAATGCAGTATTTTTCAAAAAGTTCTTACACAGGAGATAACACGTATTCCTAAAAGCACTTAGTTAATTCTGTTATTAATATTTCATTAATAATACTTTTAAAAGACAGGGAGGACAGTAACTTCTACTTGCATTCACCTCTGCGGGAGCGCGATCCAAGCAGTGTTTGAAAGAACGCAGCGGCTGAGGGAAAAGATCAGGTTAAATGGAGTGGGGTTTTACAGAAATGCTCCACAGCGTTTTACTTCTTGCAGCTATCTTTTTGTATTAACTGCTGACGCATCATAAAAATCAGTTAAACAAAGGCATGAAGTATTTTTTCCCATCTTCTCCCCCGTCCTCAGCTGCTCCATCTCTCGCTCAGGTTGGCTGGCGAGGGGCTCCGGCTGCACTCCGCTCCCGGCAGCAGCTGCTGGGCAGAGCAGGACCCACAGATGCGGAATTTGCTGAAGCTGCTGATGGATCTGGGCAGCTGGTGCTCTTCCAAGGACTCTGCTTGTTTCTGGTCAAAGCAGCATCTGCTGAAGCTCAGAGGGCGAAGATTTTGAAGGGCACCCTCCTTCCCCGGTGCGCGACTCTGCTGCGTCCGGGTGAAATCGCCCTCGGGTTTCTCTTGGTGGGAAAATAAATGAGAGTTGGGTGGCTTCTTGGACTTTGCAAATCTTAATGGGAAGGTAACGCTGTCCTTTGCTGAATATTCATGAGGAACTAATTTGTGCTCATGTTTCCTGGGATGGTGGGATCCGCTGCCGGCATAGCCATCGCCCTGAGGTGCCAGGAGCCGGCAGCAGGAGAGGTGCGATGGGCAGCGCTGCGGTGGCGCCGCTGCTCTCGGTGCAGCCGTGTTTCACTGCGCCCCTGTGGCCTCGGGGTTGGTGACTCCTTTGCAGAAACGAAAACAAGCCCAGGGTGCTCTGTGCCAGACGTGGCATCCAATGGCACAGACAGCCCGGAGTGGGACCTTACAGATGCGGCAATTCTGCTTCCCGAACACTTTTGCTTCTCTGGGTTCAAATTTACTTATCAGGGCTGTTAGTCACGAGGGTGGCGTTTTGTTTTGACAGCCCTTCCTGGCTCCGCTCTCAGCTGCAGTGCTGCTGAAATCAGGTTTCACCCTCGGAGGACTCTCCGCTGCTCTGGATTTGATGTGAATCTCTGTATTCTGAGGCACGGATTGGCTGGCGCAGTTACAGCATCCCTGGTGTTGCAGAGGATGATAACACAAAATACACGTCCCTTCAAAGATCTCATCATCACAGGGTCTCTGGAGGGCACTGGGTGTGATTACTGGGTAGAGGTTTGCTGGTCTCAGCCTGCCCTGCTGCAGACAGGGGTGTTCGAGCTGGCGCCGCGGTGTTTTTCCGTAGGAATTGTGCTTTTGCAATAGCGATGTGCACGGAGGAGGGAAGCAGGGCTCCCTGCGGGGTGGGAAATCCCTTTCGTAGGAAGGCAGCTGGCAGCGGTGCGTGTCCGCCCGTCATCTGAGGTGCCCCTCAGAAGCCAGGGCCATGCTGATGACGAGTTGCTCCTCCTGCAAAGGCTGAGATGGCTCCTGCCGGGAACGTGGGTGCCTTTGCCCCTCTCTGACAGAGGGCACCCACGATGGGTGACCTGGGGAGCTGCGCAAGTTTTGTGTGCTCCAGTAAACAACCTACAAGTGTCTCCCTGTCCGTGCCCACCAAAAAATAACCTTGCTTCTTCCAGAGGCAGTACGGCCGCCAAGAAGAAAGCAGAGGGTTGGGCAGGGGCTGGCTGTGCGGAGCTGCAGTACCAGGGTGGGAGCTTGTGCTTTCGTTCTAAGACTTCTTAGAAACATGTGATAAAAGCTTCAGAACAGCAAACTGCCAAACTCCTGACAAATCTGTTCTTATCCTGGACATGTGTTTGACGTGGAAGTATTTGCCCAGTTGTTTTGAACCGTGTGAACAGCACGATAGCAAGTGGGGGACGGATTTTTGGTGCATTAGTGTGTCTCGAGTTTACGCGACATCGAAGAGATCGAGAGGGGAGCAGTGCCCCGTCGGTGGGGCGTTTGCCACAATGCTGACACGACACGATGCTTCAGGTGCCTCTGCCACGCAGTATTGCCAGAGCTTGGTCTTGAGGTGTGACTAAATCCGGTGTAGGCAACGGACCGTGGAATGGAAAGCGCAAATGGAAAGTGGCCTCCTGTTCTGGTTGGGTCGACCAGAATTTTTCCATGGGAATACTGAATTGCGCAAAAGATCTTGACATTGTTGCGTGTTCTTATCTGGAAAACACCAGTAACTGGTTCTACTTCAACTCTTGCATCTACAGGAAAGAAAGAAAAAGTTTGAGAAGGATGGTGAGAAGTTTTATTCTATGCTGGATCGCCATTTGCATTTATCCTCCAAAAAGAAGGAATCCCAATTACAGGAGGTGCGTATGGGGTTTTCTTCAGTTGGGTCCAGACCCAATGCCACCAGCTGCTCTAGGCCTTAAAAAAGGGGGAGAAATTGTCCCTTTCAGTAACCAGCTGAAATTGATAAGCAGTTGAAGCTGCCTAAAGCGTACTCACAGGGATGAGACCAGGGATGTCGAGGTGGTCGTTCACCATGAAGTGTCAAGCAGCAATAATGGCTTTATGCATTGTCATTGCTTGTTCTCACCCCTCTAGTATCAGGCAGTGACCAGTTGTACTGGCACAGCTGGGGACTGGCCACCCTTTGAACTGGCTTGGGGAACTGATCTGGCTGATAAATAACTGGTGATGATTATTTTTGCCAGCCTGGTTTCTTGCCCAGCTCCGGGTGTTCGCAGGGGTGGCTGTGGCAGCAGGCCCCCAGTGCAGTGAGCAGGAGGCAGAGGAGGGATGGTGCTCCGTTGAGCTGATGCTGCCACCAAACGTGTTGCAACAAGAAAAGAGAACCCCAGCTGTTCCAGCCCACATCAGAGCAGTCAGATCAAATCAGATCTGTCAAACCAGTTGTCAGATCAACCTAAAAGCATCTTTGCAAGGCAAAGTTTGTGTAAGCTGTGGTACATGGCATGCCACGTTGTCCTACCTGGTGCTGCAGCTCTGGAATTGCTGGTTTTGGGTCACAGCAGGAGTCAGGCGAGAGGATCATTGTCCTCACTGGTGCAGGGCTGTGAGTGGAGGAGGATCTTGTGTTAAAATAACAAATACGCTTCAGGAAAGCCTTGTCCTGCAGAGGGGAGTGAGGTTCTGGATCCATAAATAAAGGGAGCAGACCCAAGAAGAAGGTTCTGTGCACAGTGTTCCAGACCTGGGCGGGACACCTTTGGCAGGCTGCTTCTTACGTGAGGACAGAACTATTTGCGGGCTGACAGGCAAATGCTAGTCAGATGTTATCAATCTAGATGTGATGTGTGTTCCTTTCTCACCTCTTCCTCTTTCTTCCAGGCGGACCTTCAGGTTGACAGAGAGAGACACAATTTCTTCGAGTCCTCCCTCGAGTATGTGTACCAGATCCAGGAAGTACAAGAAAGCAAGAAATTCAGTATTGTTGAACCGGTAGGAGCTTCCTTTCCTTCCAGGCCCTGTTGTTTGATGCTCAGCTCTGCTGACAGTCACGGGAAGGGATGAGTTACCAGGCTGGATTCGGTCCTGGGAAGTCTGGTGATGGAGCAGGAGTTAACCTGGCACACTTGGAATGCTGCAGCTTAACAGCCTTAGTGGTGTTTGCTGGAGCACCGTGAAGCCACAGACTTGTTTCTCCTGTCTGTGAGTCGATCCTGAGGAACAGGCTGGGTGCTGTGGGTAGACAGAGGTCTTGTTACGAATTATCTTGGACACCTTGTGTTTGGTAAGCGTTAGCTGTCTTCAGAGGGAGGGAGCTGTTATCTGGTCCGCTTACCCGTCGTGGCACAGGCTGCAGTGGCAGCAGCTCGTGGCTGTGGACAGGGACCCTGCCCTGGGTGGGTGGCCCTGCCCTGGGTGGGTGGCTCTGCCCTGGCGCCGGACGCGGTGGAGCGTGGGATCGTGCAGGTCTCATGGATGAGTGATCTGCAGATCCGCTCTTGTTCTCCCAGAAGGGTCTTTCGTTTCGGGTGTGTTTTATTAAGATAGGTGTGTGGGTGGTAGACCTGGGCTTTAGGGACAGCGTGGTGGATAAGTCATACTAAAACTTGCATCGCTCCAAAATTGTAAGGAAAAGGATACATTTTTGTGTGTAATTCCTGAAGCTCTCTTTCCTGACTATCTTTCCTCTGATTAGAAACATAGAAGAGAGGTTTAATCTGTGTCCTCTCCCTCCTTTGCAGGTGCTGGCTTTTCTCCACAGCCTCTTCACTTACAACAACCTGACAGTTGAGCTCACGCAGGATTTCCTCCCGTACAAACAGCAGCTTCAGCTCAGCCTGCAGAATGTGAGTTCCTGCCCAGCTGAAGTATTTTTTGCATGTGACTTCTATTCTCTTTTGTATTTAAACGCCTCTGGTGGCAAGACTTTTCCATGCAAAACAGACTGTCCATGTTTACATTGTGGGAGGTGTAGATAAAGTTATTTCCTTCTCATGTATGTTTTCTCCTCTCCTGCACCGGAGAGCCTGCAGGTGCTGTTACAGTGTTTTTCTCTGTCTGGAAGGGGCTATTGCAATTGTGCCATTTAACCTTGTGCATAAACAAACCTGAGAACTTCTGATTTCATGAGATCAAAACTGTACACGTCTTCTAAAAAGGCCTCCAATCTTGACCCTAACGGTATGGGCTTGCTACGTGCTTTGGTGAGCTCCTCTGCTGGCTAAGTGTGCTCAGGGGTGAAATACCCGTGTCCTGTGTCTTTTATCCTCAGTCTTTCATGGCTGGCCCTCGTTCCCGTGCAACAACAGCCGTAAATCTGTGCCAAGCTGAGTTTGCTGCTGACTCATTAGTTGGTCTAAGAGGTGTTCCACAGAAATGCCTTGATTTTGTACCTGTGCTGGCGTGCCTCGTTAAGAATGATTTCACGCCAAGCAGCGTGGCATGAGGAATCAACACCCATGTCTGTAGAATACACCTGTTACCTGAACAATGGTGCAAAGAGAAGTTCAGGTGCTTCCTTCTGCTCCACCTAGCCTTAACGTGCTTTTACTGAAAACAAGTGTCCTCCCAGCCATGACTGCTCAACCCCGTTTCCGTTCACGTTGTGTTAAGCCTTGTCTCTTCAGTCATTTCTTAAGAGCCCCGCGTAGCCGGAGTTTTCACCTGAATTTGTGGAGTGGCTTACACGTTTTGTACATGGGGGACAGATTCGTTTCTGCCAGAGCACCTCAAACTTGACCAGGGATACCCGAGCTTGCTCTTCGCTCATGTTCAAATGTGCATCTTTTTGTTTTCTCTTCCCAGACAAGGAATCATTTTTCCAGCACGCGGGAGGAGCTGGAGGACCTGAAGAAGAGGATGAAGGAAGCCCCCCTAACCTGCAAGCTACCCGGGCAGCCGACCATTGAGGGCTATCTGTACACTCAGGAGAAATGTAATGGCTTTTACGTGCACCTGAATGCGTTAAGGAACGTGTGAGCCCGGGCTGCCCGGCTCCCAGCCCCACCGCGTGGGCTGCGCTGGGCTCCCGTGCCCAGGCCAGCATTAGCCGCAGCGCTGCTGCGGGCTGTGCCACCACGTGCCCAGGGAATCACTGCAGCTTTAGCTGCCAGCTTTCTCAGCAGTGGCACGGAGCTTTCTCCGGGTTCCATGAGCCATGTAAGCAAGGAACTAATTGCCCTGCACTCAAATTAGCTGAGATTTATTGCTCGTTGTGGCGCTGGAGAGACCGGAGTTCTGGCAGGTCGCACCTTGGCTGCGTTTTATCAGAACAAATCTGGTGTCCTGCCCAACTTCCCTCTCGCAGCCTCTCTGAGGGCATCTGAGCACAGCTGAAGTGTTACCCAGCAGTGAGGGTTAAGCTGCTGGGAGCTTGTTGTGAGTCTGTGCGGAGCCAAATCAAACCAAATTCAGCCTTTTACAAACGCTCGCTGTAGCTGTGCGGGGCCAGGCAGGCGTGAGCACTCAGGGGACAGAAGCCTCTGTGCAGAGCTGCGGCCTCTGAGCCTACAGGCAGCTTACTTTGAGCGCAGTTAATTTTTGGATTATATAGGCAAATGTATTTATACATCTATTTGTATGTGCGTTTTTCCTGCTTTTAAAAGAAAACACATAGACAGTAATTTTAGACCACAAACAAAATCTGCCTGTTCCTGCATGCCAGTGACTGTTTACTGCCTCAATTTATGTTTGCCCCATAAATTGAGTGTGAAGAGAGTTGCTCCTCCTGACACTGCAACTTAAAAAAAAATCACAGAAAAAATATCAGTTGAAATATTTCATGTGAAGGGGTTCAGGTAAGGCAGAAAAGTGACAATAAATCTAGCGTGATATAAATGGGAACTTTAGAGTGTTTTAAAGATGCTGTTGTCTTTACTGCCAAGTTCTCATCAACAGGAAAAAATAGTAGAGTCTGTATGAAACAAGCGTTCCAGGCACGTAGGGTCCTGCCAGTATAGGTCTTGGCCAGCCCAGCTTGGCTCGTGACCAGAGACCCACAAACACCCTTTCACCAGCAGCGTTTCGGGAGGGGACTAGAGGTGGCTGCCACCCTGTGCTCCTCTCATCTCCTCCTGCTCCTCCTGGCTCTTGCCAGCAGAGATGCTGGTGAGGGAGGTGTCCTCACGGGGCCAGTGGTGTCCGTCTCCAGAGACTGTGGACACGTGGGCAATGCTGGCCGTGCCCCACTGGCTGCGACCAGCCAAGGTGCCCCCTCTGACCCCAGCTTCCCATGTGTTTCTGCAGGGGCACTGGGCATCTCCTGGGTGAAGTATTATTGCCAGTACGAAAAAGAGGCAAAAACCTTACGGATGACGCCCATGGACCAAAAGCCTGGAGCTAAGCAAGTGAGTTGGTTTCTTGGAGGGATGTCTGCAAACATTGACTCAGCCATCAGGTCTCACCTTCCATCTGTCTGCGTCATCTCTTTCCGTAAGCAAACAGACATACAAGTGCCACGTCCAGGGCCGCAGAGGCCGCCCCGCGCAGTCATCCGGCAGCACCGCTCCTCAGGCACACGGGCAGCGGGCTGGTCCCAGCGCTGCGGCTGCGGAAGGGCTCCTGGCCATGGGGCGGAGGGGTGGGCTTCGTGTCCCCCCTGCCCGGCCGCACGGGTGGGGGGTTCGGTGTGACCTGGAGGAAGCACGTCCGAAGGGAAGGCTCACCCCCGAAGCCCTGCGGGGTTTGGCCGTGGAGACGTGGGTTCGCGTCCCGTGAGCGTTATTGGGGCAGCGGTGACCTGCGGGTTTGGTCCAGTGTGAAACTTCTGCCTTTCAGACAAGCTGGTTTTCATCTTCACCCGTGCGAACGGGCAGCGAACCCGTGGGCAGCTTTGCTCTGCCTCCGGCAGCGACTGCCGGAGCTCGAATTGCTCCAGTTCTTAGATGAGCCATTCCAAGCGCAGCCATTCCCAGCGCAGCGTTTCTCTGCCTTTGCCCGTTCGCACAGTCACTGGTTTCTGATTTTGATTTCTCTTCTCAGAACTGGTTACGTATGAGTGGGACTGGTGTTAGGAGAGGGCAGCGGCTGCAGCTCTGAACCGCGATAAGGCAACGATTTGTGGAACTGCTGCTTTTACCAAACGCTTTGGTTTTTCCCAGTGTCTGGGAGTTCCCTGCCGTTCCTGCGTGGCAGAGGAGGGGTCGGACGCAGGCGTGGATGACGGAGTGCAGCAAGTGCGTCCAGCTGAGTCCACCCGCCCTCCTCTGCCATGAATCGCCGTCCCTGGGGACTCCCGAGGCAGGCGTGCTGTTCTCCCGGCCGTGATCTCATGGTCTGCTCTTTGGCAGCCCTCTGCACGCTGCAGCAATAAAAAAAGTGCATTTTTTGGAAGCCCATGACAGAGAGCTTGGCAAAGAAACGTCCAGAACATTGACTGGAGACATCTATTGTCATCTCTGCCATAAACACGTCTAGTAAGGGCGATTAGTGCAGGTAGGGGCTTGTAAAAACATACACGAGTCTGCTTCCCAAACTCTTGCAGTCTGGTAATCTGCATCTTCGGGTCACAGCTGGCCACGCAGCTTCAAATGCCACCATTACAAGGAGTGCTTTTAAAAGCCCCAACCAACCAGCACACGCACGAAACACAGCCAGGAGATGATCATCACGGCATGTAAGCTGGGCCTGATCTCGGAGGAGGCTGTCCTTGCTGCCAGGCTGTCCTGGATCTGCTCGATCCGTGTCTGCCAGAGGTCTTGCAGAGGCAGCGCGGGGACGGTCGGGGCGATGAACGTGTTCCAGGTGTGCAGACTCAGCCCTAGGGTCGGGTCGGTTGTGATGTCTCCTGGGTGTCTCTTCAAAGGTTCTGCAAAGTCGTGGAGATCTCATGGTCACATCATGGATCGGCTCTGCTGTAGAGTCAGTTAATGCCCCTTGTTAGGGGGCACGAAGGCAAAGGGCCAGAGCTCAGCCCCGCAGTGCCAGCCTTTCATCAGAGGGCATCTACTCTAGAGTTGGGCAGTTAACATTCTTTTTCTACAAGGTATTTTGTGTAAAGCTGTTTGGACCATGAATGCTATGGATAATTGGTAGCGCTGATAAAAATGAGGCCCCAGCCACGTCAGATAACAGACAAGCACGGTCCTGGCTCAAAGACCAAGCGACCACCTCGTGAGGCTTGTTCGTAGCGGCATTCCAGCTCCGCGGAGGCGTGCCGCGTGTTTAGCACTTGTTTGCAGGGTAGAGCCATGAAGTCTAGAACGGT
Organism: Tauraco erythrolophus; assembly: GCF_009769465.1. Taxonomy (NCBI): domain Eukaryota; kingdom Metazoa; phylum Chordata; class Aves; order Musophagiformes; family Musophagidae; genus Tauraco; species Tauraco erythrolophus. Next base: position 559,096 of record NC_141477.1, on the reverse strand, counting down.
TTGTGGCCGAGGAGGGGAAGCCTGGCTCACAAACTTTCATCTCTGCCTTTGCTGATGGTGGGAAGGACCGTCCAGGTCCTGGTACCAATGCCGACAGATTGGCAGGGCACCCACTGGGAGCCTGGTGCTCCGCGGGCAGTGCTGGGCTGCAGCCGAAGGGTGCTGAGGAACCCGAAATCTTCTGTGTTTCTTTCCTCTGACCTTGGCTTTCATTTTCTCTCCCAGGGCACCTTAGACCTGACACTGAAATCCTGCGTAAGGAGAAAGACTGACTCCATAGACAAAAGGTTTTGCTTTGACATTGAAACTAATGAAAGGTGAGATGCTCCGTGTTCACACGGCCTCCCAACCCTGTGAGCCTGCAGGAGATCGCTCTTTGCTGTTTATTAAACACACCTTTTGCTTCGTTTTCCTGCCTGGCCCTGGACGAACTCGGCGCAGGTCTGGGACCATCACGCTGCAGGCGCTCTCGGAAGCCAACCGGAGGCTGTGGATGGAGGCCATGGACGGGAAGGAGCCGGTGAGTGCCGGGGGAGCTGCCGAGCGGTGTCCGCTGCCGAGCAGTGTCCTCTGCTGGACGCTCCGGCTGCTGGTGCTGGCACCTCGCTGCTGTTGCTTCCCCGTGATTGGGGCACACCCGAGACGGGGCTTCGTGCTGTTTGCTGGGCACAGCTGGCAATGGGCCCTTTGGTGTTCCCCCTTTAAAGCTCTGGTGCGTCCCCCCCTCGTGCCAGCCTGCCCGGGGACCGTGGCCGTGCTGAGGCTGCGACGCTCCGTGTTTCTGCTGCTCACCCCTCGCTCGCCAACCTGCCCCAGGTGGCTTTTTGTCTGTCCCCACTCTGAGCAGCGTTTGGGAAGTCTGGCCCATGGGAGCAGCCCCCCTGCACTGGTGTTTGCCTGCCTTTGTGTGCCTGCTGGGCTTCCCTTCTTCCCTCTGAGCAAAGCCCAGTCCCCTGCGCTCTACCAAAGTCCTCCTAAACGAACAGCACGGTGTGCAGTGCGGGAAAACCCGTCTGTGGGAGCTCCCCTGGCCTTTGGAGAGCTGCCCTTCCCTCGCTGGGCTCATGGGCACCTTCCACAGCGCTTTTCTCTTCCTCGTTTAAAGAGGAAAGGGCATGGGGTGGTGCGGAGGGTCAGTGCGTGTGCTGGAGTCACTTAGGGGATGTCTGGGGCTCACTGGGTTTGCGTGACTTGTTATTGTGTATGAAGGATTTTTGATTTTCCATCAAGAATGGCACCCGCCGTTTGTTATTAATAAAAAAAATATAAAATGTATTTTTGTATGAGGTGGAGTGTCTTGGCACTTGAATTTTTAAAAGCAAACAAACAAACAAACAACTGCAACCCCAGTGTGCCAGACTGTCCAGCTGCTGGTTTTACAGAGCACCTACCTGTTTGTTTTTGGGGAGACCTCTTTCCTAGAAATAAGTACTCCAGTGAAATGCAGGAAGTCAGCAAGAACTCATTTATTGTTTAGATAATGGTATCTTGCTTAATTGTAAAACGCATTTCTTCAGGAGATTGTCGTACTGTTTGTGATTGGCTTTGGGTGATGACGGGGTGCTGCATGTTCTTCCGAAAATAAATGTCGAATCACATTGCATTATGTTTTTGTTTCTTCCTCCTCCATTCCCTCTCCTTTTTCAGATCTACCACAGTCCCATCACGAAACAGGAAGAGAGTGAGTCGTTTCTGTTGCTGTTCTTCTGAGCTATCGAAGCTGTCGGGAGGTCAGGCAGTGTTTTTCCTTGCGGATACACTCATCCTCAATTTCTGCTGAATAGGCTGTGGATTCTCTCCGTGGCAGCAGTGTAACTTCTTTCCTTTCCGTCCCAGTGTTTGACACTGAGGCCAGATAAGAATGAGTTGCAAACAGTAGGAGTTATCGTTGCAATGTGCAGTTTTATTTAGCTAGAACGAGTGGGATGCAGAGTTCAGTTTGCGCTTCTAAACCCCAGTAACAGGAGAAAAAAGATCAGTGGGAGATTTTGAGGACATTTCCTTTAGCAAAGATTATTACAGAAAAATAGAGGTGGCATTTATTTCCCTGGAGCTGCCCTCCCACCACCTCGTCCTGTGTCCCCCCTTTCCCAAGCGGAGTGTACCCCACCCACAGCCCCGGGACAGGCTGAGCTGCCGTGGAAAACCCTGGGGCTCATTAGCATTCTGTGTCTCAGAGCTTACTTTGATCAGCACTTTAATTAGCTGGCTTTAATGAGCATGGAAGCAGTGTTACCAGAGGCGTAAGCGTGAAACCTGTTGTTTGGCTGGGTTTGCATTACACGCTTGCGAAGAGCGTGACTGTTTCACAAAAGTAAATACGCTCTGGTTGTGATAGATGAGCTAAAAAGGCTGCGAGTGGCATCACACCTCTCGGGATCGAGTACCGAGGGGATCCGTGCTGAAACGTCCCACACCGTTCCTGTGGGACAGCAACAATGCGGCCGAGCTTCTCATCACTGGTGCTCGGAGAAGAGGGAGCCCTTACAGACGGCTCCCTGCAAACACAGCGATTCCATAGGATTCGCCAGCACGGCCTGTGCTGTGAATGGAGTCGGTCCAGATGTGTCCCGTGGCTGTTTGTCCCAGGAAAATGTTCTTTTACATGAAAAAGATAAACAAAAACCCCTACTCCCCCCGAATAACCCACACTAACAACAACATGGTCATTTAGGAGAAATTCGGTATAAACGTTTGCACTGACCAGAAAGATATTTCACGTTATAACTCGGACAATCCTTCCAGATATCCTGGAAAAATTAACAGAAGTAGTAGTGTGGTTACAGAAGTTGAAATACGTGTATAAAAAAAAATCCTGACTTTCTACCCGCTTCATGACGCCTGCGAGGCGGGCACGAAGGACGGCCGTGGTTCCTCGGCTGGAAGGAAACCCGGGGCTCTGCTCCGCTCGGCTGATCAAGCTGTATTGTCTTTGCTTTTTAATTTAGTGAGGTGGGTAAGCAGGAATTACATGATCCTCTGGTGTGGAAGAGCTTCAACTGCAGATTTTGCAGTGCTCTGGAAATGGTTAATCATCTCCTTATCAGACACAAACTCACGTGTGGCAGGACCCTGATTTACACTTTTCTTATTAAAGACAGAAGGAGGGTAGAGGGCAGTGCTGTGACTCAAAATAGACTCAAGGGAAAATGGAGAACATATGGAACTAGTAGCTCCTTGCCAGGATTTAAAGAATGCCAGTGTTTTCGTGGAAGGACATACCCGATGCAGATGCCCGTGTGAACCCGGCTGTGCGCGGGGGCTCTGCAGCTGTGGGTGCTGAGCGGGGTCTGGGGCTGGAGCCTCCCCAGGAGTTTTCCACGGGCAGCCCTGTGCTGGTGCTAACGCTGCTTCCCTTGTTTTTAACAGTGGAGCTGAACGAGGTCGGCTTCAAGTTTGTACGGAAGTGCATCAACGCAGTGGAAACGAAAGGTGAGGAGCTCGCCCTGGCATCGGGAAGGGGCGCCGTCCTGGCGTGGCTTCCCGTGGCCTTGGATTATGTTGTATTTTCTGCAGTACAGTGTCTCAATGAAACGAGACTTTGACTTTTAACAGAAGAACCACTCAGAGGAGTAGAAATCCTGCGCTGTTTGCGATGTCATTGTACCGAATTCTGTTAGGATTGAATTTCCACCTTTTATGCTGTTTTCATTCATCAGTTTCTCACCTTGGCTCTGAGAAAACTTGTTGTTAGGCAGAAGGAGAACGAACAGCTCTGGAAGTCTCCCTGTACTGGAGGGACAGGCAAGGGGTTAACTGGGGTACCGTGTTGTTCAGACCCCTGTTGTTAAAAGGAAGGACAGAAGCAGGCTGGGGGTGACAGCCCACCCTCTGGTCTCTCACGAAACGCCCAGCCCGTACCCGCGTGTGTCGCTGCCGCAGGCTGTAGACGCAGGAAAATCACTCCGGAAAATCACTGCCCCCCGCCAGCAGAGCCGGCTGCGGGGCACAGAGCGGGGCGGTTTGTGGGGCAGCAGCGTTTCTGGGGAGCAGCTCCCGGCAGCAGTTCCACTAGATGGGGCTTTGGGACTGCCACCGCTGGGAGGCCCGTGGCTGACGCTCTTTGGCTTTCTCCTGCGCAGGGATTACCACGGAGGGCGTCTACCGGACTGTCGGCAGCAATATTCAGGTGCAGAAGTTGCTGAATGCCTTTTTTGGTAAGAATTAATTACCCTGTGCAACTTGATTGTCCTGGGTTTGTCTTGTTTAAGAGGGATGGAGAGGGCTGGGTTTCACAGTGAGGGACGTCCAGCGTGGCCGTCGGTCCCCGTGCCCCTCCGAGGCACATCTTCCCTTTCTCCCTTTCTTTTCTGGGCTTTTCTCTGCAACCCCCTCTGTCGCCTCCCCCTTCAAACCGCAGTTCTGTGCTTGTGCCGCAGCCTGTGGAGCGAAGGGAGCAGCAGCGAGACGAAGCGAGGCAGCGACCCTGGCGTGGTGGGGGCAAACCTCCTCCCATCGCGGGCTGAAAATACTCAGGCATTTTGGAGTCATGTGCTGGGCACACGCTCCTGCCGCAGGCCCAGGATGCGGGACACTGGCCATGGAGAGGTGACCCCTCTCCCTCCTCTCCTCCACTGCCTGCGCCGTCGGCAGCTCCCGGCTGCCGTGGTCGGGCCGCGGAAGTAGCGGAGGGGCGGTGGGCAGCGGGGCTGCTGGCACGGTCGGGCGCACGTGGCGCGGGTTTGCCGGCATCGCCCGGCGGTCGAGCAGCGGCGAGAATCATTGCTCACCCGTCACGACTCCCTGCCCTTGGTACCAGCCAGTGGCCCATCCCTGCTCAGACAGCGCCAATGAGAAGCAGACGGGAGGGCCAGCGCTCGTCAGTTAGTGTGCGGGATCCTGGGGGTCTCGGGTTCGGGCAGCCCCTCCTGCCTTGTCCCACGGGTCCAGCACGGCCACCTCCTAAAGCAGCCCCCGCGGACGAGCGCAAGGGGACCCTTTGCCCCAGTGGGGTATCGCGCAGAGCCGTGCTGGGAAGGTGGCATCCGCAGAGAGGCCGTTGCCCTGGTTCAAGGTTTTCAGCGGGAAGGACTGGGATACCTCCCCGTAAGCAGTGTGTACGTTAATAAGTCACTTTGTGCGTTTCTGCTGTGATGTGCACTAAATCTGGTATTTCATACAAGCGTGTGAACTGGTGGGTGGTCTTCATACGAGAAACGGTGAAACTCCCTGCAGCAGGTTGTAGGGCTCAGCAGTGTTGCTCCGTGCCGTGCCAGGACAGGCTCTCCGGGGCAGGGACCTGGCTGAGGCCGTCGTGCCCCTGCCCTGTGGTACCCATGGGCCAGGGCAGGCTGCCAGCCCCCAGGTGAGCCCTGAGGTTTGGTCTCCTGCGTGCCCAAAGGCTGAGCCATTCTCACTGTCCCTGCCCGAGGGGCTGGAGCACAGGGCAGAAAGTAGTTTTACATCGATACCGGTGATACCGGTGTGCCTCGGGCTCGCACCAGCTCCATGCACAGGCATCTGATATGAATGTAGTATTCAAAGGCTTTTACTATTTTTTACTATTACTTTTACTGTTGTTGTTGTTGTTTTTTAAACGGCTGGTTTGTGCTGACACGGAGCCGTACCCGATTCCCATGGAGCCGTGACTTCAGCTATCCGGTTACACTTGCCTGATGACTAATTACTTAGCCTAAGTTTTTATTGCTTCTTGATTCTCACCCTCCCTGTGAGTAGCTCTGTGGTTTTCTCCTCTGAACACCACCAGCGAGTGGCTTTTCGCTCTATTTTTATGCATTGGTCTGGTTGACCACTTGCCACCCCACTGTGTACAAACTCACAATGGGAAGTCCAACAGCACAGAAATAGCTGCTGCAGAAGGCTTTCATCCTGAACTTCAGTAAGGAGATTGATTGGTTTTGGAGCTTTTTTTGTCTTTAGTCTATTTTATTTTTTAAAAATAAATCATGCAGTTTCTTTCTCTGGTCCAGCTGCCCCTCATCCTCCAACCATGTCCTTTACTTCATCGTACCACAGAAATGATGTGGTTGTTCAGTGGGGGGAGGCAGGAGCAAAGTGTACTTCCACGCTGCTGGGGTGCCTCCTCTGAGCTCCCTCCTCTCCCTGCAGCAAGAAGGAATGTGTCCAGAGCAGCCTTCCAGGGAGCAGCTGCGATGGAGGGGTTGGAGCTGGGCACTTAGATTACTTTGGATATCAGAAAGCTTGTCTTGGATCTGTTGAAATTTATCGTTTCTGCCAGTCTTGGCTGTGCTGGTGAAAAACAAACTGTAGAGAATATGCCCTCGCTGACTTTTCACCACTGCTTAAATGTTACCTTCTGCTTCTTCCTTTGTCCTTGGTTAGCACTGCTCCTCAGCCCTCTTGAAATATTGGTGCTGATACTGTTGTTCTGCTTTTCCCAACTGTGAGCATCACCAGCTTTCTTTGTGCTGCTGTAGCTTCGTTTGTCTCGAGAGCATACTCTCCTGGGAGCGTGCTGTTCATCAACAGCCTCAAAACAGACCTTATTTCAAAGCCATTTTGCTCTTCTTCCAGATCCAAAATGTCCAGGGGACGTGGATCTCCAAAGCGGCGACTGGGACATCAAGACAATTACCAGCTCACTGAAGTTTTATCTCAGGTAGCACTGCAGGTCACACCTGCCCCGAGTGGGCAAAGGAGCTTGGGGCTGAACTGCCAGATGTTAACATCTGGCTGTTGGAAAGGGCAAAGAAGTGACAAAGGCTTTGGGAAAAGAATGGATTTTGTGGGGTTTTTTTTTGAGAAATATGCCGGGGAAAGCTGTTTAAATAATACTGGCTGGGGGGGCAGGTGCCACCGGAACTGGTGATGCTGGAGGGTGAGCAGGTTTGCCCTCGGTCCTTCGAGCTCAGTCGCGAGCGGGTCACGCTGCCCTGCCAGAGCTCAGTTGTCTTTCTGGTTGTTGCAGGAACCTGTCTGAACCCGTCATGACATACAAGCTCCACAAAGAGTTGGTCCTGGCTGCCAGTAAGTCCCAGAGCTGCCGCACCGGTGCTCCCCAGCCCTGCACTCCCCAGCCCGTGTGCATCCAAATCACTTGACCGAGCTCTGCCAGCCCGACACCGGGGTGTCCGGCCGCTTCCCCCTGTAGGAAGAGGAGTGACCCTCTCTTCTGAGTGCTGAATGGTGCACGGGAGGTGGTGGTATTTCTTCCCTTCTTTCCTTTGCTGTTGCAGTGCTCTTCCCTGTAACAGGGTTTCATGCTCTCCGAGGGTCTGGAGAGAAGGGGATGTCAACTAACCTGAAATCTGCACAAGTGTCCCAGAAGAATTGTTTCTCAATGGTGTTAATATAAATCTGTGAGGGAATGGGATGTGCTGTTGCCACGCAGATAGATAGGTGCTCCCTTTAGGTTGTGAAATCCAAAGTGTCCACCAGTACATGAGAGTTTTTTCTGCTGCAGCTCTTGGGACTGAGCCACAGCTGATATTAAGGGAGATTATCCAGGTAACACGGGTACAGTGACAGGGATCACCTGTGCTAAACCGGCTGCTCCTCGACTGTCCGGTTGTTACGGCCGTTTCAAATAAGCCGTAATAATTCTGAGGTGGCTGCAGCCCCAGAGCGTGTGGAGAGGCAGCATGCTGAGATGGAGACCAGAGGGAGTTGGTCATCTCCCTCAGCATGAGAGTACTGGCATTTGGGAATTTGTGGCGCACTCATAAACACTTGGCATTACAGCATCCTTCACACCCCCATGCCTCTTCGAAGTCAACGAGGAGGGTGGGGGAGCACCTGCCCCTCCTCAGGTTGGACCTCTGGAATTAATAACACTTGTTCTTTCTTGGAAAGGAAAATTTTCCACTACCTACTGATTGTGCTTGAGCCCAAGATTTCTTAGTTTCAGAACTCGTTAAACCCACGATGGCTGAGTATGTGCAAAACCATAATCCCTTCCCTACCCTCCCTCAGAAACTTGCACCATTAAGCTTCCCAGCTACCAAGATCCCACACTATTCTTTTCACTCAGAGTGTTTGATTGTTTCTTGATTATTTATGCTTCTAAGGGTGACCTCTTTGGGTCAGGGACTCGATTTTTTCCCTGCAGGATGTTTTGCCATGTTGCTCGGTGTTACAGCTGTCTGGGCTGAGCCGGTGCCGGCAGCGAGGCCGTGCGTTCCCCTGGCACGTGAAGGGCAGTACCTGGCCATGCCCAGCCTGCTTCCCGGCCGTGCTCAGAGGCAGAGCACGACCCTGAGCCCCTTTTCAAGCTTCATTTCTCCCTCTTTCCACTTCGTTTTGTCTCTCACAATGATTACCCTGTTGCTGTGTATCTCGCTTTCCTTCTGCTTCCCGTCGCCGGGTTTGGCCCGTCAGCCCTGCGTTGCAGAAGGAACAGCTCCCGCAGATTTTCTTTGGCTTTTTCTTTCTCTTATGTATTTACTTTGAAAGTGGTGGGCACAAACTTTTCTTTTTGTTACTTCTTTCCAGAATCTGAGAACCTGGATTACAGGCTGGGAGCCATTCACGCGCTGGTCTATAAACTACCTGACAAGAACAGAGAGATGTTGGAGCTCCTCATACAACACCTCGTCAAGTAAGCAGACTTTTTTTCTAAAGGCAGAGCGAAGGGAATAATAAAGTCAGCAGAACAAGCCTTTTTTTGTGGCAAGCTTGCAAAATTGTGTCCACCACAATCGCCCTAGAAATCCATGTTTGGACTGCACAAGTGGTGTGGCTGTTTTGCTGCCTACTTCATTGAGTGATGCTTCTCTTTCTAATTGCCACTTTCATCCCCTTTCTGACAAGCACCAAGCAGGAAATAATTTGAAAATGACCCTCTGACAGCAGAGCTATAAATTGTCACCCCTCACTCCAGTTAACAAGAACGTTAGGTCTGGGGTTTGGGAACGGCTGTGGGACCTGTGCCCATGGGCTGAACGTGAAGCATGCTTTGATTTTATCTCCAACTCTGTGGATTCAATATCCTGAGCCCTTAGAGCAGCACAAGGGCTTGAGCGTCCCAGTCTCTGCCCTCACACAGGCATGTTGGATGCCTGGTAGCACCGAGCAGTGCTGCTTCCACGTGCTTCTGCCAGTGAGCCGCTGAAAAACTCTGTTACTGGATGACAACGGCACCAGCACTGCATTGGGAAATGGGTATTTTTTCTTCCCTCCTTGCCACATGGAATGCGAAGGCTGGGTGTGGAAGCTCTGCTCTCTCCACCCCAGGGAGGAGCAGGGGCACAGAGAGAGGCTCGTGACGAGCCCTGCTGAAGCTCGGAAGCGAGGGAGCAATGTGTGTGCAGGTCAGGAAGGACCAGGGCTTGCAGAAGCAATGGCTTTTGTGTGGCAGGGCTCGATTCGGACCTTTGGAGAAGTCGTCTTGAAGAAGGCAGCAGGGCTGATCGGGGATTGTCACCCCAACACTCAGAGGCGAGTGCCTGGCCCTCGGTGCCGTGCCCTGCGTCGAGGCGAGGAGGGCAATCCTGCCTGCCATCCCATGCCAGCCTTTCAGGCTGACGTTTGTGTGGGTTTTGGAAACCTTTCTGCATAAGTGGCAGAGCTGGGAGCGTGCCGTGCGGTCCGATGACGCTAACGCCGTACTTGGGGTCACTGTGTTTATTCCTTAAAGCATTTACACTTAAATTCTGTTCCCTCTCCCCTTCGTGCTGACAGCCTCTTCAACACCAGGGCTCCGGGGCAAACCCAGAATTCCTTACACGTCAGCATCAGAGCCCCTCTCCTCTGGTCCGCTTCCGGAGACAGGCGGTGCCCACCTCGGTGGTCAGTGCTTGGGTCAGCAATTGGTGCGGCTCCCCGCGCTCGCACGCTGCTCCGAAGGCTGCTGGGCAGGCAGAGCTCTGTTCTGTCGGGAAGAAGATGCTGTGTAGAGATTTGCTGAAAGCCTCCAAAGTGTGCTCCCTGCCTTCAGCCCTCCTCCAGAGAGAGGAAAAATCAAAGCCAAAAGTCAAATCTGGATAAATAGGATATTCCGATTTAAATTATTCCTTTTGTGTATGTGTTGCGCAGATGACTTCCGATTGCAGAGTTAAAAGGTGAGCCAGGAGTGGGAAGGGATCAAATAAAAAGACTGTCAGCATGCTGCTCTCCCAAACAGTTGTCCGGGCCCAACGTGCGTGTCGTATCTAGAGACGTGTTTTATCTCTGGTAGAGTTGGGAAACAAATTCTGCTGAAACAAAATGAAGAAAATTGAACAACTGATTCTTTCCTTGTCCTTTTTTTATTGTTTGGAGTAAGATCTGTTCAGAAAAAAACAAACCAAAACCTATTCCTGCTTTCCCTCCTCTCCGCAGCGTATGTGAGCACAGCCGAGAGAATCTGATGTCCCCGTCTAACATGGGGGTGATATTTGGACCCACCCTCATGCGAGCACAGGAGGACACTGTGGCAGCGATGATGAACATCAAGTTCCAAAACATCGTAGTTGAGATCCTCATCGAGCACTTCGGGAAGGTACAGGTGGCAGCCCGGGAGCAGCGCCACGCGGCTCCTGGCTGCTCCGTCGCGTTCGTGCCAACTGTTGCTGTGGCAACGATGTAGAGCTCTGGCTCTTTTTTCTGGAGTTTCCTTAGGGGTAGGATGGTTTTTGTATAACACACTGTTCTGAAATGCTTCAGAAGGAAACAAAAAGTGTAGCAGATATGTTCCTCACTGTTGCCTTTAGCTAGTTCCGAAAGAAACCCCAAGTCTAGGGATTTTTGCTTTTCTTTTTAAATAAGAGGAATCTTTATTGAAAAAAACCCTATTCTATGTATTCTGTGCCTGGACATTGCAGGATTTTATGCTTTCTGTTGCTGAAGGACAGAGCCAGACCAGAGCATAACTGGTTCCAACGGGCACAGCCCAAGATAAGACGCTGTACAACTGTTAATACTGGGCAGAGCCCCAGAGCAGACCAGTACTGAAAGGCTGGTGGTTCCGCTGTGTGTCCGATCTGTTCGGACTGGGATGTGGGGACGGCGTGGGCGAGTCTGGGGACGGGAGCTGCTGCCGGGGCTCGGGCTGTCGGAGAAGACCAGCACCAGGGGCCGGTGCCTGCCGTGCTGGGGCCGTGCGAGGGCTCCAGCACCGTTTGCCCTTCCTGGGATCTTTGCTGAAAGCTTTTGTCCGAGAGCGTTGCCCAAGTGCACGGCCTGGATCAGCCTGCTGTGGTGGGCGCTGAGATCCACGTGTGGACAACTGCCCTTTGCCCGGTGGCGTTTTGTCCCCTGATGGAAAGCAGAGTGTTCCACTGTCTGATGTATTAGCACTTCCTCCTCGTGGCGTCTGAAACAATGGCCTCGGGTGTTGGGGGTGGCTGGAGGGTGAGAGCACTCTGTGTTAAAACTTGGGCAGCGTTGGCGTTCAGGTCAGCGTAGCCGGGAGCAGACTGCGTTCCAAGGAGTGAGTTTGGTCCTTCAGCTTTTCGTAATTACAGAGTGTCCAGACCATCTCTTACACCTTAGAGGTGGGCAAAGGTTGGAGCCCTCCTCCGAAGGGTGTTGCTGCGGGGCGGTGGGGTGGCGCTCCCGGCAGACGGGGCAGCGCACCTGCAGAAGCGGAGCTCTCTCCAGGAAAGGAAGAGGAGGCCGAAGCTGAACGAGCAAAGTTCTTACAAGAGTAGTCGTGGAGGCAGAGCGGCCGAACGGGGACCAGACGGGTGCTGTGGGGGTCGGCTGCGGTGCTGCAGGTAGAAACCAGAGAAACGGGATGAGACAGCTCAGACAGGCTTTTGAGTACCCACACAAGCAGCTCATGAAAATGACAGCCACTTCCTTTGTGGGTCTCTGCGAACGATTTTAGTAAGTTCCCGCCGCGAAACAGCGAATCGTTTGTGTGTTGGGATCCTCAGACAACTTGCTCCGGAGCTGAGCCTCCGTCCCCGCTCCTGTACAGCCCGCGGTGCGGGATGAGGCAACACACGGCTCACGCTGCCGCCTCTAAGAGCGGGAATTAAATCTTTAATTAAGGCAGACATCTCTTTGCTTGCTTTTAATTTCTTCAGTTAAGGTTAAGTTAGTAACATTTATTAGATGGAGCTTGTAAGTTCAGCATCAGCGCTGAAAGTGTCTTCAGCTCACGCATGAGCAAACACTGTAAATGAGTCTGGAGGAAGAGGAGGGATGCAGTTTACCTGGTGCAATATGAAAGCTCTAAGGACAGAGTCACTATTCATGAAGTCTTTGGGGATAATTACTGTTCCCACAGCCTATGTTTCAGTGCCGTGGTTAAATTAAATAAGTTGATTGCTCTGGAAACGCCTTATTCACTGTACAAACCTTCTAAATATGAGGCTCTGTCAATATCTTTGTACCTTCAAGTTGTTTAACTTGGAATTTCATTTCGAAGGCAGAAGCAAAGCAGAGGCTGCACCCACATCATAATAAGAGTAGTTTGTGGTGGGTTTTAGCCTGAGTTTCAGATGTTGAAAAGCATCTCGTGAAAATGGCATTCTGTGGTACCCACATAAGCATCCATAGGGAACTTGACACTGCTTTTTCTTTAAAAAACAGTATTGGACACTTGCCAATATATAGGGATGAGACTGACATTTAAAAAAAATTGCCCTGCTGCAGGTAATCCTTTGCTATTTTACTAATACGTGAGCTGCTGCTTTTAAATCACGGCCTGTTAATGTCACAGCAAATTCCTCTGGATCCAGGCAGGGGGAACGCGCCGGACCTTGTGTTCCGGAGCGGAGAACGCATACGGCCCCCGCGGAGGGCAGAGCCCCCGTTGGCACTGAGCAGCCGCAGCCGCGTCACCGCGCCGGGGCAGAAAAGCAGCTGAAACACCGAGGTTGGGGTTCAGAGCTTGCCTGGGCTTTGCCCCAAACGCCCCAAGAGGGGCCGCGCGGGCGGCCGCGGAGCCCATCCTTCCTCCTCTGTCCTTCCTCCTCCTCTGTCCTTCCTCCTCCCTCCGCGCAGAGCGGGGCGGAGTAAACCAGGAGCAGAGCCCGAGTGCCAGCACGCTGTGTCCACACCGAGCAACAGCCCGGGCAGACGAGGCACAACCCTCACCATGGCACACGCTACCTGGTCTTTGGGACCATGCAGGTTAAAGCGGGGGCGGGTTTTTCTCTCTGATCCCCCATCTCGATTTCTTGGAACTGCTCTTTGGCTGGGAGAAGAAAGAACGAGCTCTTGGTTTAAGTTACAAAAATGATGCACTTAATTGAGTCAGAATGTTTGTTTCTTCATTTAAATTTATTTCTGGGAAAAAATTGTTCTTCTGTAAAGGGTGCACCGCGGGAGCGGTGACCCTGCCCGTCAGTTGGGTCTGGTGCGAGCTCCTGTCTCCGGCCGGCAGCCAGGAAGGACCAGCTCTGCGTTCTCCCGGGACGGGCAGCACAGCCGTGGGGCTCGGCGACTCGTGCCACCCTGTCGGCTGTAACTCACTCTTTAAAGCCTGAGATCAATTCAGTTAATACTTACGGGGAAAAACCACAAGAGCAGCTGGTTCGGTTGGTTTTGGTCCTTCATGTGGCGTTTCAGATCTTCGAGAGGCTGCCCGGGAGCTTGATTCTTTTTCAGCTTTTAAAAGTAACACTGACATAAATGCGAAGCTCAAAATTAAACCCAACCAAATAGGTACCGTAAGACCAGTGAGGACAGGAGATAAAGCTCCCTGGCAGCATTGGTTTTACGCCAGCATTTCATCCGGGATAATTTCCTAGTGCCGCACGCGTCGTTGTGAGCCAGGAGCCAACGGGGTTTTTAGCATTAAATCCACAACGATGTTTGTTGGGTTTGTTGGGTTCGTTCGGGTGCTTTCTGCAGATCGTGTTGCCTCGCTGCTGTGGGGACCTTCGCGTTTCCCAGAAACTGTCAGCTCCAGAGCTTCCTTCTTCTGCTCCAGGGTGGTTTGCTTCTCCACGCTCTGCCTGCATTTGTGATTTCGCTGTTCGTTAGCGCGGCGCGGCAGTGGCTGCGGCAGGGGTGCCGGTGTGCAGCCGGCAGCCCGGCTGCAGGAAAGCCCACGGCAGGACGCGTCTCCAGAGCCATCACTAACACATCAGCCCTACTCCAGCCCCTCTGGCACTGGCAGCGGGGCTTTCCTGGGTGCTGCCAACCCTCGAGAGCGATGGGTGCGCACTGGCTGCGCCTCTCCGGAGGGGCTGGAGGAGCTGGGCTCGCAGGGCTGCAGTGAATGGCCGTGAGGGCCCCGCCAGGTTCTCGGGATGGTTCGGAGCAGCCCTGGCTTTTCCAGCCCTCCTGGGTCAGTCCGAGGTGCGTTGGGCCAGGGATGGCTCCTGTGCGCTCTGGAGGGCAGAGAGGAGCCGGGCAGCCCTTGGCGAAGGCGGCGGGCGGGAGCTGGTCTGTGCTCCTGGCGTGGCTCGACTGCCACGCTCCTTCCCAGAGCCCCGGGACTCGATGGCTCCCAGCTTTGCCGCGGTGTCCTCGGAGGGCTGCCCGACGTGCCGGCACAGTGCCTGGCTGGGGCGTTCCGAGCCGCGCTGCTGGAGGCCGGGCAGGGCGGTGGGGCAGGGGTCGGTGGTGGGCACTGTCCACCTCCGTGCAGGGCGGGGGGCATCTGGCTGGAGGTGGGGCAGCGGCCCTGTGGCGCGGGGCCGGGTCACCCACGCGTGTCTGCCTTCACAGATCTACGCCGGGCCCCCCGAGGACACCGCCGCACCCCCGGTGCCACCTCCCAGGGTGGCTGCCCGGCGGCACAAGCCCATCACCATCTCCAAACGTCCTCTGAGGGAGAGACCCGTCTTCTTCGGCGCTTCCGTGGAGGAAAGCGGAGGTCAGTGCAGCGGCTCGCTGGGGCCTCTCGCCCCTCCTGCTGCTTCAAACACCCTTCCAGGAACAGCGGTGGGAACAACGGCGGGACCGCGCTTCCCGGGCGGCGAGCGCGGCAGAGCGGGCGGGCTGCTGCTCAGCGAGCGAGGGAAGCTAAGAAGGACTCACGCAGGGGTGGCATCGTCTCGCAGCTCAGCTCCATGGGGATTTTTTTTTTTTCTGTTACTTGCCACGTTCTCCCCTAGCTAAACTAAGACCGGTTCTTGCATGTGAGAGGCCCAGTGGAGAGGTCTTGTAGCCTCAGAGGGAAAAATGCAAAGTGGTGCAAATGGGATGGAGGAGCAGAGTTGGTGGGACGGGAGCGAGTGTGCCCCGGGCTGGGGGTGGGCGGTGGGCTGGGGGCTGCTGGGTCCGGTCCTGCCGGGGCACAGCGGTCCCCAGAGGCTCTGCAGGGCTGGCTCAGCCGCCGGTGGTTTCGCATCAGGAGCAGGAACACTGAAGCACTTTTCGAGGACCCAGTGATGGTATTTTCTAGACCAAGTACAGCTCTGCTGTGAACTTCACTTGATTGTGCGGAAATGATAAGGCCCTTATTACCATGTCGATCAATTTAAAATCATGTTTCTCTCTGCACCCGATTTGCTCTAATTGTCATTGCAAATTGTGCCCTGGATCACTTCCCTGCCAGAGAGATGAAAAGTCTTTTCCTCTATTACAGTTTTCAGAGCTTTGATGATGTTTTAGGCTGAACAGCCCCAGCGTGCTTTGTGGCACTGGCAAAACGCAACCGATTTAAATTGCCCTTTAGAATGACGGCACTGCTCACGGCTCACGGCGGCCGTGCGTCTCAGTGTTTCTCCAAACCGGGCGCAGAAGCGTGAGCGTCCGGCTGCCCGAGGCTGCAGGGCACAGCCGGTCCGTGGCAGCGCTCCGGCGTCCTGTGCCTGCGCCTCTGGCACAGCAGCAGTGACGAGATGAGTGATTTTTGGAGGGACAGACAGGCGTGCTGCACAGCTTCTCATGAGCAAGAGTCCTGGAAATTTAAAAGAAACCCCTAAGTATGTTCTGTGATGTTCAGTGATGTTTCAGTTTTCTCTGTTCCTCAGCGTTTCCGTGAGCCGCTCGCTGCTCGTGTTCTGCTCGGGGTGAGGGTCTGCCGGTCCCCACCGCACCGCGTCCCTGTCCCGCGGTACCGCAGGAGCTGCGCAGCGCTGGGGCAGAGCTCTGCGCTGCCGCGGGGCAGAGACCACCGCCCCTCCGCGCCGCTTCCTAACGCCATGGCTGTCTGTCCCTTGGTCCCGCAGCAGACCGGCACGGCCAGACCCCCAACGGCAGCGGCAGCGTGGAGGCGCCCAAGCCGCTGCACCGCAACCGCCTGCCCGCGCCCCGGCCAGGGGGGGACGAGCTGGGGCGTCCCCCCGCCGAGGGCCGGCCCGACCCGCGCGCCGAGGCGGAGGCAGGGAAGCTGGTGACCAGGCTGCAGGACGGAGGAGCGAAGCCACCTGGCAAGGCTGCCAATGGGGTGGTGGCCAGCCCTGCCTTGAAGACCTCCACGCTCCAGGCCAGGAGACCGGCTCCCCGGCCGGGGATCTACGGCAGAGAGGGTGAGCGTGCGCCTGGCGCCGTGGCTCGTGCCGGGGTCCCGGCCACAGCGAGGCAGAGGGAGTGCTGGTCTCCCGAGCAAACCTCCAGGTGCCCAAGCCGGCGGTGGGCTTCGTGCCTTGAGTCCCCTTGATGGAGCCCAGCAGGAGGGACTGGGAGACCAGGATAGCTTGAGGTGTGGGTTCCCGGGTTGTCCCGTTTGGTTTCAGGCAGTGGGTGTCTTCAGTCTGTTGCCTACCAGGGATGCGGCTGCTGCGGGGTTTTGGAGCAGCCTACGGAGCCCGGTGCTGGTGCTGGTGCCGGTGCTGGTGCTGTGCCACTGCTGCCCCTCTGCTGAGCCAGGCAGATGCCACCAGCGTCAGATGAAGCGGGCTTTGTGAGCAGTAGCTGAGCCTCTGCTCGTGCTGACTCAGCAGACTCATAAATTCAGACTCGAGTAGCCATATAAAGACCGTTAAACGAAGCAGTTAGACCCAGTCTAACCAGCCACAAGCACTCTGGGTTGTCAGTGCTTTCCTCAGCAGAGACAAGGAAAACGGCAAAAATCACTTATTTTAATTTCTGATGGTTTTGTCTGTCAGCCCCCTGCGTCCGGCTTGCTGAGCCTGCACTGGGAATGTTTATCTCAACAGTTCATCCACTGGTGTTAAATATAAATAATGATTATTATTTTTATTCTAATAAGCTTCGTAGAGAAATGTATTACAGGTAGAAATAATTAGTTTGGAGCCGGATCCGTTTGAGGGGAGGAAGGCAGTGGGTGTTGGTGTCGCTGCATGTCTGTAGACGTCGTGCCAGCAGTGCCAGGGAGCGGGCACCGGACGGCACGCGTCGCTGTAACGGCGGGTGTTTGGTGCTGAGTTTTAGCAAATGCTCAGGACAACGGTCGTAACAAAAGACATATCACTCTCTGCCACGCGCCGGCTTTTCCTGCGCGCTTCCCAGTGCTCTCGGACGCTGGCATACCCTGGCAGCTTCACAGTCCTGTGTTTAGAAAATCAGAACCCGGCTGCGTTCCTGCCAGACGGCTCCCGGGTGCGATGGAGAGGCAGCAGCACGGCCTGGCTGGTAGCACAGACAGCACATCCAGCTGACTGGTGCTCCTGGCTTAACGTAGGTTTGTCACATAGATGGTAGGTGGAAATCTGCTTTTGGAAGAGAAAGTCAGCTTTTAAAGTTGGCTGATGCATCAAGTGCAGTTGGTGCTTCTGAGTTTTATGGGTTTGCATTGTCACACAGAGCTGCTGACAGCGGGTCCTGCAGCCACAGCGTGACAAAGCTGGCTGTGCTGATCCTTGAACGTATCTGTAAAAGATCTGAAGTGGGAATAAAGCTGATTTACATCTGTGTCGGTACTTGCACATCAGTGCTGGAGTGCTGCATTGAGCTTCTCGTGTGCACAGCTTGGGGATAATTCGGAAAAACTGGAGAAACCCAGGAGAAGTATAGGCTGAAGGATTAGAAAACAGGCCTTTTCCTGGGAAATTCGAGTTGTACAGCTTACCAAGGAGAAAATTTAGGATCAGAATTTACAAATGCCAGTGTGGAAGAGAGCTGGTTAAGGACTGGTGTTTGAGGTAGCACACTGGGATACGATAAGGTTCAGTAACTAAGGGTCTGACAAAGCCTTGGTTAAGTAGTCACAGCAATTAATTATCTTACCAAATAGAAAATCGTCTTTGACTTCTGTCTAATCAGAAACGGGACTCTCTAGCAGTGGGAATGCCTCAATCGGAAGGGCAGGAGCCCAGCCCTTAGGGTGCTTTTGAGCCCTATAACTGGCCGGATGAGAAGATCACAGGGATCGCTGCCCTGCGGAAACGCGCCCCGGGCGTCCGGGCGCCGGAGGGAAGGTGTGGGGTCACCAGGGGTGTCGGGTAAAGTCTGACACTTACTCCTTTTACACCTGACCCTTGAAAGTGTTCAAGGGTTAAGTGAATAACGAGGTTGGCTGGATCTTGGGGAAGAAAAGCAGCGGAGGCAGGAACTCCTGGGGGCAGAGCAGAAAGCCAGGGGAGGGGACAGGTAGTGCCGCTGCCCGAGGTCAAAGCTCGGAGAAGCAGCGGCCCCGGAGCGCAGGGATCGCCAGTTTGTCCTGTTCTTCTCGCTTTTGAAGAGCAGCACTGCACAGGTTTTGTTTAAGAAAACTTGTTGTTCCCAGGCAATGCCATCTTTGCACTCAGCAACTAGATCAAGTTTGGTATCACAGGGTCCAGCATCGGCCTCTCCCAGTGCCAGGAAGGCTGTGCTGGGGGGGCAGAATGGGCACTGCTTGTTCCTGGGACTCTGCCCCTAAATTCTGACTGTTGGCAGCTGTCAAAGGGAGAATGTTGGGGTGGACAGACAGACAGAACTAAGCCCACTGACTTGCTTAATGCCTCTTCATGAACATCCAGCCCTGCACCAAAGCTTTGTACTCAGCGTTTGTAATCCTCACCCTTGCAGGCGAGTGCGACGGCGTCCCCAAGCCACGATCCCATGGCGATAAGCCCGTGATAACGCGTCCCCCCGTGAGACCTCCGGACCCACCGTGCAGGACTCCTGTCCCTCCGAGGCTGGAGCAGAGGCCGGATCTGATAGCAGGAACAGCGGAAGAGATGCCTTCATCCGTGTAAGTCCGCAGCCCTCGGCAGGCACGTGGTACCCAGGGGGGGCAGCTCGGCCCGAGGCAGCTGTTGGCACGTGGGGACTGGAGAGCGTGGCCCGTGCGCGTCCCTTCGACAGCGGTGCCAGCGCGGGTTTGAGCATCACGTTGGGAAAGCTGTGCAGAGGGCACGGCCTGGGAGGGGAGCGTGATAGCAAAAGCAAACACAGGCAGGAGGAGCAAAGCTCTGAACCTTCTCGAGTGGAGCCCTGGGCTGAGCTTTGTTCGTCACTCTCTCCGCCGTTTCTCATGCCCGTGGAGCTGGAGAGCCCCTCCTGCCACGCTCTGAGCGAGCCGCTCAAATGAGGTGCTTCCCGGGGAAGGACAAGATCCAGCTGGGATCTCTCTTGTGGAAACTGGACGGTGTTCAGCCTCATCGTCAGATCGATTTTAAAGCGACAGAAACCCTGCTGGCTTCAGCGGGAACTAGGAAAAGAAAAAAGGGTGACTGAAATACGGGGGGATCTCTGCCCAGCAGCCAGGGCTGGTTTGGTGCAGAGGCTATAAGCTGGGCACTGCCATGGAGGCTGTAAGCCAGGCACTGCCACGGAGGCAAAAACATTTGTCGTGGACTGAAGGTGCTGTGAGGTTCAGCTCTGCGTGCGCAGGGCAGGAACAGGCTTTGCCTTTGCTCTCCTGAATCACCTGTTAGAGCTTTCCTCCCTCTGGGGGTAGTTGGAAGCTAAATACGAAGCACATAAAAACTGAAGGAGAGGCCATAAAAAGTGATGGATGCAGGTTTACACACCAGCATGTGGGATTCCGAGCAAGAGCATGGGAACAGGCAGAGCAGCTAACGGCGATGTCGGGCTGCCCGGCCAGGGCGGTGTGGAGGCAGAGGGGAACGGATGGAGCTGGCAGCACGAGGAGCTCGGCTGCTGCCTCGGCAGAAAAGACACCGTTTGAAGGTGATCGTCCTCAGTGGCTGCTAATGCGTGTTTTCCCTGGCACAGATGAGCTCTAATTAGCAGATTGCCTTTTCGGATAACTGGAGCGACCCCCCTTGTTCTCTTTGCAGGGTGGCCTCTAGGACAAAGTTCTTCGAGACAGCTTCCCGAAGAACAAGCAAGTAAGCCTGGCGCTGCGGAGTCGGCGTGTAGCTAAAAGCATCCCGGCTCCCTCTGGAGCAGAGCGAGTCACGGGGAGCCCCAGCCCCACCTCCCTGGCTTCTGCTCGCGGGCAGAAGATGGGTCTTGGCGCCGACTGTGGGCTTTGCATTGCAGCGGGGCGGTTTGGGGCAGCAGATTTCTTTTGTGATAATTTCTGCTCAAACAAGCTCCAGCTCCCCGCTTTTAAAGATCACCAACCTTTAAAGATCACCAACCTCTGCCAAAAGTGTGAGCAGATTTGCGTGTAAGCGATAAATGTTGTCTGCTAGTGTTGACAGGGAGTTCACTTGCTGTATTAAAAATACATCCCTGACCCAGCTGTTACCCAGCTCTCTGTTTTGGTTTTTGAATCTGACTTTGAGCTTACTTACTGCATTTTTATTTTTTTTTCTGTTTTCTTCTGCTTCTTTGTATACAGTTCTTCATCACCACAAGGCAGGGTCCCAGGGGATGAGAGCTGAGGCTACAGGTATGTGTTTATGACAATAAACCCAATAGTAAACCAAAAGCACACACGTAACATAAATTCGGCACTTACGGGTGGTGGGAGCCCAGTGGAGGCAATGGGAATCTGAAATGAATGATCAGGAGAAGTGTCCTTCCTGTAGGAGACCCTTGCAGAAGGAAAGGCAGTGAGTAGAGGTGGGCCGTGCCCGTCGCTGGGGGTGGTACTATGGCAGGATGGGGTGAATCAGGCTGCTCTGCCGTTCCTGAGCCTCCTCGCTGCGGCGCTCGGGGAAACGTGAGCGCGGTGCTGAGATCCGGGCTTGCTCTGGCTGTGGTTTTGCCGTCGCTGGTGGGTTTACACTGCTGCACAGCACATGTTTGTTTTCTCCTTCCAGACTTTGTGACGGCCTCAGCCCAGCCAGACCCAGGAGATTTTCTGTGCTTGTGAAACGGACGTGTCACAGCTAAGACTTTTCCAGTTCCAGTGACCCTGGAGAGCAGCTATCTTTCCGGACGATAATTTCAGAGCATGCTGTCATAAGTGGCTCAAGAAATTAGAAGAGAGGGAGCTAAAGATGGAGAGAAGACCCTACCCACACATTTGTTTTGAATTGTTCCCCGTCCTTCCGGCACTCCTGGCTGCACAGGCCGTGGAGGATGCTCGTGTGTGCCCGCACGGGCGGCCGGCAGCGCTGGCAGGGCTGGGCGAGCGCCGACGGGCTGCGGAAGGGGCAGCAGAGCACGGGAGTGGCTGTTGACCTGCTCACTTCTTTGGGAAGCGCACCTTGGCAAGGGTGACCTCGGACAAATGCTGGAGCCAGAACAGAAGGGACTCACCCCCCGTGCTCGGACGCAAGGGTAGAGCGACCCGGGTTTGGGTTGGCCCCCCCGTGGCACGAGAAGCCCCTTCCTTTGCGTGACGTTTCCCTCGCTCACTAAGCTACAGCGTGTTTGTCAGTGTGCGGAGCGGTGCATGTTCCTGGGAACGCTGCCGGTGCTCAGGCAGGACAGGATCTGGGGGGACCATCCTGCTGAGCTCTGCG
The DNA here is from genome assembly GCF_009769465.1 of Tauraco erythrolophus. Classification (NCBI taxonomy): domain Eukaryota; kingdom Metazoa; phylum Chordata; class Aves; order Musophagiformes; family Musophagidae; genus Tauraco; species Tauraco erythrolophus. The sequence continues at coordinate 537,581 of NC_141477.1, read as the reverse complement.
GGACGTCTCGTCATCTCCTCCCTGGTGTCCGCTGCCCCTGTCCTGGGAAACCACGCTGGGGACGCGGCTGTGCCGGGGGCTTTGCCTGAGCTGGGCCACATCCCGGCCTGCGGGTCGGCGTTCCGGGCAGCATCGCTCAGGTCAGCGGCCCCCAGGAGTGCGGCTGGGAGAAGGAGGCGGCAGGCACTCCTCTTCCTCCTCCTTTTCCTCCTCCTCCCCCTTGTCCTCCTCCCGTGTGAGCCGCTCTCCCACCAGATCTGCTCCCCGTGGGCTTTCCAGGAAGTCTGTGTCCGCGGAGTTGTTCTGGTGGGCCAGCAGAGGTGGCGAGGAGCTGAAACTTGCTGGCTGTGGGTCAAAGCCCACCATTTTTCTAAGAGACACCCAGTTTCTTGTTTGTTTGTTACCTTGATTTCCCGTTCAAGAGATGTCCAGTCTCTTTTCCTCCGCAGCAGCCGTGTAGGTGATGCCCTTTGGTCGGGAAGGGTTTCCCCCAGCCAGGACCACCCCTGCTAAGGGTAGGGGCTTGTTTGTGGTTCCAGCTGACACCAGGGCTCGGTCCCTGACCTGTAAATAGGCAGCGAGCAGCTTCCCTGCTCCCTCTCACCAGCCCAAAGGCAGCTTCCCTGTTTTGCATGATTTTCCTTGGGTGCTGGGAGCATTCCGACACCAGGGACCAAACGTCTCCGTTAGTGCCCCATTCCCTCAGCGCGCTCCGTGTCCCGCCTGGCACAGGTTTGCCGGCGGGATGTGCCGCCGTCCTTGCCGTGCTCCCTCCCGACGCTCGCCTTGTGTGTGCACCTCGCAGAGCCCCTCTGCTTTGCTGCGGAATGTAATTCCAGCGTGTCCTGTCGGTGCTCCCGCGCCCTCGGCTGTGCCCGGCTCTGCTCACCCCTGTGCGCTGCTTTGAACAGTGGCACGGAGAAGTGGCTTAAAAAAACCCACCACCAAACTGAGCTGTACGTCACACGCCGGCGTCTCAGGGCATTTCAGAGCTACGGTGAGCCCCTCCTGCCCGCCTTGTGCCCGCAGCCGGAGCGGTGGGCAGCCCTGACGCAGCGCAGCGTGTTTTTCTGATCGAGTGGCTCAGAGCGGGTGAGGCTGAGCCCGCGGGTCCGAAGGCAGGAGGGAGGCTCTGAGCAGCCCGGAATGGCTGCGACGGCCGGGGAAGCCATTCCGGCAGCCGGGCAGGGGAGCCGCCTGCCCACTGTGCCCTGCCCTGCTGCAGGCCAGCACCAGTGCCTGAGTCTGCCCCTTCGTCACCTCCTGGGCATCTGTCCTGGGGTGTCAGGCCAGAGGTTCCCCTGTGGAAGACCAGTGTTTCCCAGTGTTTTCCTGGACCTGTGCTGTTGGGAACGGTGGCTGGGCATCCCCGGCACTGCCCGCGTGTGGTCGGCCTCGTGCTCGCTGCCCGGCGCAGACCCCGCGGGACAGAGCTGGGTCCATGGGGAGAGAGAAATCCGAGGGAGTTTGGGTTTTAAATCTGACATTGCGAACGATGGAGGGAAGCAGCTTATTAGAAACGTGTTTCGTTGTGTCCTTTTAAAGTCATTTGTGCTCCTCCGTGCGCGCAGCTGAACGCCGGGGACCAGCACGGAGCAGTGGCGGGGGGTGGGTTGTGCTGGCGGGGAGCTGGGGGGCACCATCCCACTGCTGGTGCCACGGGAGCCATGCAGCCGGGAACGCGGGGTTCGCCCCGTGCAGCGTGCGGGGCCGGACACCAGCCCCGGAGCCGTTTTGTCGTGTAACAGCGTAGATCTTGGAGTGTTCATAAAGTTTCCATGAAGTACAAAAAGACGAGTCCAAGTGCGCTCATTTCCTTCGGTGGGCAGTGTCCCAGTGTTGCACGTGCCGCAGCAGATCCCGTTGCTCGGTCCCGTGGGCAGCACAGGACCCGTGCCAGCAGCGCAGGATCGGGACGCAGCCGACCCCCCCGCGCGGCTCGGGGCGGTGGGTTCGCAGGGGGTGGGTTGTTCTGCCTGTTACAGGGGGATGTTTGACAGTCCCTGACCTCACAGGAGAAAGCCGCTTTCAGTCCTGCAACCTGCTTTTCAGCCTGAATTTATGGAGAAGCGCCCGCCCAAGGTGCCAGGCAGGAGCTCGCAGCAGCATGCGAGGTGCCAGGGAGGGAGGGTGTTGTTGGGAGAGCAAGGGGTGGGCGAGACCCCTCTGCCCCCACCGCTCGGCTCCCTGCGCGCTTTGCGTCCCTCCCTGAAGAGGAGATGCCGCCTCTTTCCACAGGGTTTCCGAAATACGCCGCTTACTTTGTTGAGGGATTTATTGGGTTTTTTAACCTAATAACAGGTGGATGGAAAAGGCTCAGGAAGCCCAGCTCAGCTCTGGGGTCTCTGTTCAGGGGAAGGTTCTCACTGACGCCCTTTTCCAGCTGCTAACTGCTGTGCTCTCCCCAGCAGCCTCACTGCAATTATTTTGGACCATCCCAGCCGCGGTCCGAAGGCGCTGGGCTTTGCAGCGTGAGCCCCAGATTTGCAGCCTGTCCCTTGCCCTGGCTCCGGGCCCCCGAGGAAGCACCCAGCCGGGCACCGTGGCTGCCGAGCAGGGTCCTGCCTTCCCCTTCCCCGTTCGGCATCACAGCCCAGGGCCGAGACCCAGCTTGCAGCAGGAGTGGTCCCTGGCAGCAGCACGCAGCACCCTGCAGCTCCCCTGAGGGGCAGCTGGAGATGGGGTGCCCGTACCCCCAGCACCCCAAAACCGCCGCGTCTTTCTTCCAGCCTCAGGAATCACACCATCCGCTGCCGGGAGCAGGAACGGAAGAGGACTCGCCGAAGCACCTTCCCCACGGCAGGATTTACTGCGGCTCCGTGCAGCGTGGTGGCTTTGGCCTTTCTTCTTTTTCCAGCGAAGAAATCCGCCCTCCCAGCAGGGAGCACGAGGGAAAGGCAGGATTCTCCGTAGCTGCACTCTGCCGCTGGCGGTGGACAAGCGCTGGCCGTAACGTGCGGTGCTTCCTTTGCTCCCTTTTTGGTTTTGCCCCTCTCCAGCTGGAAAGACTAATCCCAGTAACACGAGCTGGCGAGAGCCCACAGTCCCAATTAAATTGCTCCGGCGCACGGCAGGCCAGGCAGCCTGGCAGCAGCGGGCACTCCCGCGGCTCCTCCAGCCTAACGAGCGCTCAGAGCGCGAGTGCTCACGGGGCTCCGACGGGGAGCTGCTCCCTTGCAGGACTCCGACCAAATCCCCAATTAGGAGAGCTCAGCATAGGCAGGTGCTAAACCAGGGCCACCAGCTCAGCCCTGGGGTGCACCCGCTGGCACAGGCAGGAGAGGGGCAGGAGCGGGCAGGTGGCTCCAGATGGTGCTGGGACATGGCCCGGAGATGCTCCATGGCCCCATGGATCCTGCCTGCCACCGGCACAGGCAGTGGCATGACTCTGAGTGTGTGTCCTTTTATAAATTAACCTAATCCCATCTTAACCACAACCAGGGTTTGATTAACGCCCCGAGCAAGAATACAGACTGCAAAATCTCATTTCTCTTGTGATTAGAAACCTTCTCCCGATTTTCATCCCAGGAGTAATTGGGGCAGTTATTGCTGAGTTACCTTCGGGGTACTGGAGAACAGAGGGAAGGTTTGTCAGCAGCAATCTGGGGAGGGAAATGCTGATAGTGAGATGGGAACGGCTTCCCAGGGCTGCAGTCACAGGGTGCTGCTGCAGCCGGGAGCAGGAGATGGAGAGCGGGGCCGTGCGCTGAGAGTGGTGCGGGATGCAGGGAAAGGCTGGACAAAGCATGCAGGGGTGGGTGGTTTGGGAGTGGCCCCCCCCGCCCTCCTGTCACCAGACAAACCACCCGTCCAGGTCTGGCTGTGACTGAGGTACCAACCTCGGTACCACTCAGGCTCCAGGGTTGCTGGTTACACACAAAATGCTTCAAACCTGGAACTTACAAAAGATCCTTGTTAAAGCTGGAAAGAACAAGTGGCAGCGTGGCGGTGCGGCGGCCGCCCCTCGGGGGACTGGCAGTGGGTGCAGCCCCATGCGTGGCATCGCCCGCCGGGCACCTGCTGGGGCGGGCACATCCCACCCTGCGCTGGTGCCCGGGAGAGTCTCCTGCCTGGGACGGACATGGGGGCTCGCTGCCCAGGTCGCAGAGCTGAAGGAGCAGCTTGAGGGTTTTTTCCTTTTTTCCCGGCTCCCTGTTTCTCTGGTTTCCCTTTGGGGCTGTCAGTTTTCCTTCAGAACAATAGTGTTTCAGGGAAAGAAACTCTTTTCTTTTTCTATCAGCCCCTGGAGTAAACGATTGCCGACTGGAAGGAGCACCGAGGCGCTATCCCAACAATTCCGGTGTCCCAACCCACAGGTGCGTGGTTTGCTTTCTTAAGGAAAACGTTTTGATTTCCTCCGAGCAAGAAAAATATTTTCCAGTGTAAGTAAAACCTTGTAAGTTTTTATACATAGAAACGGTATCAAAACAAAACTTCCAAAGCTTGAGACGGGGCCTCAGTGAGGACTTCCCAGAGGAAGACTTTGGAGAGGTTAAAGGCACACTTCAGTAGACACATCTATATGATAAATTTGGAATTGAAGTGTACTTAGTGGAGCACTGACATCTCAAATTTGTGCGCTGCACAGAGACCCGTAAAGGCGCAGGGATCCGCCCCCGCAGGACTGCTTGCAAGGTCAGAGTCTTAGTTCTGAGCCCCGCAATTCTCTCTGGCCCGACTCGCTGCACAATTAACCAGCTGAGCGCTCTGATTTAGGACCAGCTTTCTACACCAGACGTTTTCTTGGCAACTGTCAGCAGATTTCTTGGCCTATGCATCCATAAATCAAGAGTCGGGCCACCAAAAAAATCCAGCGATTGGCTTAAAAAATCAGGAGATGCTTTGAACCAGTAGAAGCTGCGATGTTTTTTATTCCTCTTATATTTTCATAAGTTTATGGAAGCAGCGCTTTCACAGCCTTTGTCAGAGTCTGTCAGAGAGCTCCTAAAAGGTGGATGTTCTGAAGATTCTTAAAACCGTATGTAAAACGTTGCCCTTCCCATGGAGCCTCAGGGAAATACACCCCTTCGCCCCCGCAGCGCGTTGCCCCCAGGACCTCCATCCCCTCGCGGGTCCGGCATCCTCTGGTCTGCGTCCCGCACACCCTCCCGGTCCCTCCCGGTCCCTGCCGGTCCCTGCCGGTCCCTCAGCCCCGCGGGCCCCCGCGGTCACTCTGCTCCGGCGGCGACGGGGCGCGCCGGGCGCTGCTCACCCTCCCCTTGGCATCCGCCCGCTGCCCGCGGTGGGAGGCGGCAGCAATTTTGGGCACGGAGCAAACCCCGGCGCTGGCCGCCGTCCCCCGTGTCGGGAGCACCGGGGTCAGCGTGACCCGCTGCGGTCTGCGGCCGCCGGAGCCGGGCACACACCGGGGGCACCGCAGCGGGACGCAGGAGGTGCCGCGTGTCGCGACACGAACTGCGACAGCAGCGAGGAACCGGCGGCCCCCGCCGTGGCACGGCGAGTGTCCGGCGGCTCTCGCGTGCCCCCGGCGCAGCAGCAGCCCTGGGGGCTCCTCGCCCGGTGCGTCCCGCACTCGTGCTCCGGACGGGATCTGCTGAGGGCTGGCATCGCGCACAGGCGGCCCCTGCCCGTCCCCCGCTGCCCCCGGGCCGGGATGGGGGGCTGTGGGGTGCTCAGGAGCTGCCCCGCAGGAAGGGCAGTGCAGGAGGGGGGCCGGGGCACAGCCCGGGTTCTGCCCCCCGGAGCAGCCGGTCTGGGGGCTGCTGTGGTCTCGCGTCTCCTCGAGGCAGCTCCGTGGGTGAACCGGGCAGCTTTGCCCCGGCTCAGCCAGGCACGCGGGTGATGCGCGCTGCCCGCCTCGTCGTTCCCATCCACGCTTCTCCTGACAGGCGGGATGGTTTCTGCGGGAAGTCGGAGGGTGCACACACGGTTTAAGAAAAAAACAACCACCACACCCCAAAAGGCTGGTACAGGAGGTTTGGCAGGACAGCGTGGCACACTGCCGCAGTCCCACACCTGGCACAGGGACCAGGGCTGGGCTGCACGATGTGCTGAGTGGGGCGAGAGGAGCCGCGGGAACCCATCGCTGCCTCGGCCGGGGCCGCGGGGGCTCCGGGGGGCTCTGCCGCAGCGCCGGGCCCAGCCTGGGTGCCAGAGGGGGTTGGTGGGGCAGCAGCACCCGGCTCCCACCCAGGCTCCAGGTGGATCCTGGAGTTTAATCGGTCTGTCCCAGAGGGACCTGTGGAAACTTTTGTTACACAAAGTGGAGAAACGCAGCTGAATGTAAAGGCCTGGCATAACACACAATTAATTTGCTCGTTGCCAGGCCCTGTGGCCTCAAGCACCCCATCCCACCAGCTGCTCCGGCCGGGCAGCCTTTCCCACCCGGGTGTCTATAAGGGCACTCTCAGGCCAGTCTCTGCACTCATGTTCTGTCCATAGTCCACAGGCAGTTTCAGACCCATGGAAAGCAACTGTCCTGGTGGCTCCTGGTCCCATTTCTGTTCTTCAACTGGGGTAAACAGGTGCTGTAAGGCCACCAGGAACGGGAGCCTGCCACTGCGGCTGGAGGAGGAGCAGGGCAGCCCCCGGCGACGCAGGGCTTCGGCAGCAGGTGGGTGTCTCATGGGGGACGCTGGCCAAGTGGCGCTGGGGGTCCCTGCAGCTGGAAGGGGTTTGGGCTGTGCTGCTGACTGAGGTCCGTCCACCTCTCCGGAACTGATCCGGCGTGTGGAGCGTCTCCCTCCACCGCCTCAGCCTGGTGCTGCCAGTGCAGCCCAAACTGGTGCGACTGGGAGGCACACAGGGAAACGGCTGCAGTGCAGCTGTGTCAGTGTGCACCGCGCTCCCGGGGCCCCGGGGACAGGAACCACTGTCGAAATGTGTGTTTAAAGGAACTCATTATCGGTTTAGGAAATGGAACAATTTTTCTGGTTTAAAAATTTCCCACTGGCTGTTCTAAGGACAAAGCCAAACAAGCTGCTTTAAAGCACAAAACCATTTTAGGGCTGCTTGACATGAGATATTTTCACCAGAAAAAAAAAAAAAAGCAAGACTGATTCCTCGCTTGGTTTCTGCTGTTGGAGCCCATCCTGCCAGGGGGATGATGGGCAGTGATGGGTGCGGTGTGGCATGGGTGGCTCTGTGACCCAGTTAGGAGACAAACGAGCCCTTGGTTTGTGTGCATTTGTTGGTGAGCAATCACAAGAACTTCCCAAAAGACAGACCAAAGTGACACTGGCAGCTTTATCTGGAGACCTTGTACATGAATTCAGAGCCAGGGCAGAGAGCTGACCAAATCTACAGTTACTAGTACCAGGAGCCGTCCTGGCCGGGCTTTCACCAGTTGTGTCGTACCTGGCCACGCTCAGCTTTTGGCAGAATAAGGACGTAAGAAGGAAGACATGGGTTGAACCTGTCCTGAGCTTGTTGCTGGACTTTCTTTGGAGAGCTTGGTGCTGTTCAGTTGGAGAGCAGAGGCTTCTCCAAGAGCTGTTCTGGAGCACTCCAGGCATGCGGCTCAGCACGAGTGCCAGCACCGTGCCGGCACAGCAGCAGTCACCAGCTCTGCCAGACTGCATGGCTCGCGCGGTCAGAAACGGGGAGGGCTATTGGCAATTTGGTGTAATTTGTAAGTCGTGGTGGATGGATGCACGATGTGCAGCAGAACTGGCTGGAGAGTAACCAGCTGAGATGAAGTGAACTTGCCCTTTGGCCAGACCCATCCTCCGCGGACACTCGGACGGATCTCCTCACGGCTCTCATGCAGGGAAATGCTGTGCAAGTCACACGAGGCTGGAGCCCATCAGGAGGATCGAGGCTGCTGTAAGACCGGGAGATGTGCAGCCACGTGAAGGACCACGTCCATCATCCCGTGGCGTGTTGGACCGGTGGCTCCTGAGCATCCCAGGGACACTGGTGGCCAAGTAAAAAGTTTGATGGGGAGACACTGGGTCTAAAAGATGTTAACAGGTATCTGAGACGGCACCGCAGCCCATGAACGGCGGTGGATCTTTCACAGTCAATTAAGGGTGAATTCTGAAAACAACACATTAGTTTTTAACTGTGACTCAAATAGAGGGACGGGACCAGATTCTCTGCAGATGACTAAACACGACACTACTCCCCATGGGCACGGCTTTTTGTACTGCCAAGTACCTTGTGCTTTCAGCTTGCGGGGTATCGGTACACGTACCGCTGCTGTGCAATTATACGCTAGACGTTGCCAGCTATTTGTGCACTGATGAGGTATTATTTTTTTCCCAAGCTCTTTGGTTTCTCTCACAGTGAACAGCATCTTGACCCTGTGCAGTATTCACATCTGTGCTTTGAATTAAAAAAGTGGGCTGATAAGCAGTCTTTTTTATTACTTGGAGAGCGTAGGTCAATTTTATAACAAAGTTCCAGCAGAATGGATTTACAACCGCTCATAAAGATACTGAAAACAACAACAAAAGGAGGAGGACACTGGCCTTTATTAGCTCCTTGCTTTGAGAAATACATTAATCAAACGAAATTCAATTTAGAAGACCCGAAGAGGCATATATGAAAGGATTAGTCAATTGATGTGTAAATGAATTAACAGTTCAGACATGTGATTAATACCGAAATCTGACTGTGAAAAACAGCCTATGAATAACCCAACATACAGCCTTGTCCACTGAAGAATGACCCACTCACTCCTGGCATCTTGAACAGGTAATACTCGTCACACCGCACAACGTTTTTCACGCACGTAACTGAAACAAAAGCCAAATACAGGCGCAGAGCAGCGTTCCAGCCAACGGGATTCTGCCTTTATGGCACTTGGAACAAGAACAGGTTTTAAGATTACGAGAAGAGCCGAACACCAAGCGCGAGGGTCTGCCCTGGGCACAGCGCCGTCTGAGTGCTGGCACGGGACCCGGGTGCGGGTACAACAGTCAAAAAGGGAACATTTGTGTTTCCCCTGGCGCAGTGTGGTTGGGTTTGTCTGTATCTCGGATGTCAGACAGGCTCCTCGCTTTGGTTACAAGACCAGACATCCCTCAGTCCCGTGCAGTCGCCTCCTGGGCATCCTCCGCCGCATCACGCCGGCCGTGGCAGCGGGCATCACGGCTCTCCAGTCTTGATGATGTCATAACATCGTAGGTCTCGATTTTCCTTATTCAGTGTATTCAGTTCCCATTAAAAAAAAGAGCAGTGGCAACAATCCAACCAATGTCCTTCTCTAGAAGCAGAATTTGGCCTCAGATGCTCTTAATTTGGGCAAAACGCTGCCGTTTCTGAAAGGTGACTGAGAAAGACCACAGCACTGCAACCGTATGGCAGCTGCAACTGCACGAAACCGGCACCGTACGAAACCGGCACCGTGTGTGCTTCGGCCTCGGTGCACGTCTTGCAGAGGATGAAGGTTTGCAACGCAGCAGCGAAGTGTCCCCCAGACCAGGCAGAAGCTTTTTCCGTGCCCCCCGCAGGAAGCTGAAGGCGTAGCCCTCGCCCTGGAGCCAGGCCCAGGGAAACAACCACAACGTTGTACCTGAAAGTCCTCCTGCCCGGTCTGGGGGCGACTTGTTCTTCGTCCACAACCCCGCGGCGTTCGCTTCACCGCCCTCCTCAGCTACGGTGAAACGAGCAATTACAGAGACATGACGCCTCGTTACTGTCGTGAACATAGCTGTGGGCTGGGCGTCCTCCCCAGGCAAGAAAGGCACCAGCAATGAGCTTTTTGGCTTATTACGAAGAAAATAAAATATATCAATATAGAGAACTCTTTTTATTACAGAGACGTGTTAACAAACAAAACCAGCATTAAATTGCCACAGAACACAAAATACCCGGCACACAGAGCAGCGTATTATAAATTTGCTGTGGTTTTATGTGTGGTGCAGATATTTACTTTTTGAATCACAAGTGCAGGTTCCCCTGCCATTTGAAAAGGGAATGAGCAAGAGTCCCTCCGTGCCGCCCGGGAGCAGGTGGGCGAGCGCAGGTGGGTGCGGGAGGGCTGCAGCCCACGCCATGCTCCTCCAGACCCACATCATTCTCCTCCGGACCCACGCCGTGCCCCTCTGACCAGGCTGCAGCACCTGCCCGCAGCGGGGCTGCCCGGCCGTGCTCACAGCCTGCGGCCGGTCTCCATCCCCGCTGCCCGGGGGCGGCGCACACGGTCCCGCCTGTCCCTGTGCCACCCGGCACGTTGTGCAGCTGCCGGTTCCCAGGATCTCCGTCATCTGACAATGGGCACCAGGATGGGATGGTGCAGAGTCGTTATGGTACAAGAAAGGATTTCCGTGCCTCTAAAAGTCTACTTTGGAACAGTTAGAAAATGGCTACCGCTTTAGAATTCCAGGATTCTGCCCAAAAGTGCAAGGACACTCTGTGCAGTCAAAGAGGGCAGAAATACTGGACACTCCATCATCCCCCAAGTGCAAATACTATCCCTTTCTAACCAGAATCAGCTGTAAGAAAGCTGAAGAAGCAGATACCAACAGCAGACTGTGCCAGTGGATGCTCCGTTCATGCCATGAAAGGATGGACCTTTGAAAACTGGGCAGTACCTAACCAGAAAAAAACAGTTAAATTAAAAGTTTCCATTAATACTGGCACATACGGACTCATCTCTGGCACTGGACCAGGTTGCCCATAGAAGCTGTGGATGCCCCATCCCTGGAAGTGTTCCAGGCCAGGTTGGATGAGGCTTTGAGCAACCTGATCTAGTGGAAGGTGTCCCTGCTTATGGCAGGGGGGTTGGAACTGGATGATCTTGAAGGTCACTTCCAACCCAAAGCATTCTGTGATCTCCTGAAGAATATTTCGTTGCAATCAGTGTGCAATCAGAACATAAAGTCTCTTAGAGCATCAAACAGATATTTTTAGCAATATAAAACGGGGCATGCTTTTTCTTTTTTTTTTTTATACATATATACATATATTTAACACACGTTACTGAAACACCTAGGGAGAGGGATGAGCAGGAGGAGCGACAGCCGCACGCAGCAGGGAGCTGCAGGGACAGCCCGTGTGGGCAGGTGACTCTGCAGGGGATAGCTCTGCCCGGTGGCACTGCTGGCCCCGTGGGCTGGGGTGGCAGGGGACACCTCGGGTACCACCTCAGCATCTCTACGGACCCCGGCAACGACCACCGGCACCGCGTGGGCCAGAGTGACATGCGTGAAACCAGCACACGGTGGTGAAGGTGGCTAAGCTCTGGCTTAGCTCCATTTTTCCTAAGGCCAAGCACAAAGGGCCTTTCGACTGCCACGGGAGCAGCGCTCGGGTGCTGCCAGGCTCTCCAGAAACGATCTCACAGTCTCGCCGGGCAGAGGGCTGCCACCCTCGCTCCTTCCCGCGCTAAGCAGGAGCCTGTGGGGTGAAGGTGGGCCAAGGCACAGGAAGGTGACTGCCCGGGCATTCAACGGCACCACACCACCTGGGTCACTTCTGCCATCACACAGGACTGAGGAAGAGCTCCTCCTCCTGCGCTAACCAAAGGCAACCTCATCTCGCACCCTTCATCTCACAAACTCGTACCCTGCCGTGCAAAAATGCTGCTCGCAGGCCGATGCCAACGTGTGTGTTCCCCATTTTCCATCTGCTGCCTTCAGCAGGAGCCGACGGTCCGAGCCGTGACTCAGATGAAGGCAGCACAGAAGCCCACGCGCTTCCCAGACATCCCAGAGCAGAGCCAGCGAAACCGAAGGGGGACTCGGCCGTGGTCTGCTCCCCGCCTGCGCGAGGCAGCGACGCCGAGGGGGTCCCCTCTGCCGGGGCTCACCCATCCCAAGGGAAGCCTCAGGGACAGCTCCTACATGATAGCGAAGAAGGTGACATTCTCTTTGCTTTATTAAAGCACAAGTAGACAAGAAAACACAGAAGACAACACAAAGTACAAAGATATATGGCAGGACCTGGACTTTGGTATTTCTTAAGTCTCTTTTTTCCCCAGTTCCTGCAGCAGCCCATGAAAATGAACAAGGAACCAGTGTCAGCTCTCCCCAGCCAATACACACACAGGTGCTCGGGATCCTGGCTCCCGATCCTCCGGTCATCCCTCTAATATCATAAAAAGTCAATTTTTGAGTAAAAAAGTTGCAGAAGTTTACTTTGATGCTGAAAAGACAGAAAATGCAGACCCAGTGCCCACCCCCCCGCGTGCCCGGGGGCTCTGGGGCACCCGCCGACACTGGCAGCCTGATGGCTCCCCCACCCCACAGCCCCGGGTGCTTCACCCGAGCTCCCGCTCCCTCCCCAAAGCACAGGCGGTTGCAGAGGCATCACACACGCGAGGCACACACGCCTGGCACACGGCACACGCCTGGCACACGGCACACGGGCAGCATCCCCTTCTAAACTGTTCTTCACCCGCACTGTGCATCCGCCAGCGCATCGGTGTGTGCAAATCCCTAGCAAGTTTGATTTCTTCCCAGTCTCCCAGCAGGAAAGTACCCAGCAGGATACCTCCGCTCATTAACTACGGAAAACTTTACTGACATGAGCTTGTGCAAAATCCAAAGCTCTCCAAAGGAGCTATTCGGATGGCTCACAAACATCCTCCTGCTGCTGACAGCGATCAGGGCGTCACCCACCCAGCTCTTCATCGTATTCTTCTGCTAGTAGCCACAAAGCCTTCAACAAGAGAAGAATGCACCAGCAGGATTTTTTTACCAGTTCATATGCATACACTGGTAAATCATATCAACATTTAAAACACTCGCAGCCCTCTAAAACAGGAAAAGGTGCAGAGAACAGTCCCGTTGGCTGGCACTCAGGACAGTGATCTATGGATTCTGTTGCTGCCTACATGAAGGGATTTCAGGAGGAAGAGCACGATCAGAGCCATATCTAGCAGGGGAGGAAAAGCCTTTACAAATAACTGTACAGAGAGATCCTCCCCTTCGACAGTTTGGGGTTTTTTCCCTACCCCTTCCCTTAATGAAAATCCCATGGCATGACTGAAAAGCATCAGGAAAATTGTTTGTTCTTGCTGAGAGTTTGAAAGAAGCCCGACGTTCCCGGAGGGCGTTTGCCCGAGGAGCTGATGGTGACACTCGGCTCACGAGCGACCAGAGCAGCGGAGGCATCAGCGCTGCCCTCTGCACGACGCGTGCGCGGCATCGGTCGGCCCGAACCTCATTCCCTTCACTTCAAAGCCTCCCAACGAACACGAGTAGCTGGCATCAGGTGGGGGAACGCAGCGCAGCCTGGCATCGGGGTCACCTCTCCGGACTCCGGCATTTGCTTCGTGCTTGTGGCATCTCTGCACTGGAGGGTGACACCGGCGCTCTGGCTGGGCACAGCTCTGCCACCAGCTCCGCTCCGCACCGCAGCGGCGAAACCACCGCCCGGCAACGCGTGGATCTGCCGTTTGCCTGCGCCGGCACCAGGACCCCTGGTAGGTGTCTCTGTCGGTGAAGCCAGACTGTGTCGCAGCCCCCGGTGAGAAGCACCGCCCTGGCAAGAGCCTGTACGTGCCACACTCGCCGACACCGCCGGCCAGGTCTGACCGGGGTTTTGGTGGTGACCAGACGGCTGTGCGGGAAGGGGGGAACTGAATACCACGGGGAGCACAGGCTCGGCCACTTTGTGAGAAGCAGAGCCCACCAAATAAACAAATCTGAATGTTGGGGGGGGGGTCTGCTGGGCACTGGTGGCGTGCGTGGGACGGCACATGAAGGACAGTGCCCCTCTGGGCTGCCATCAACCACTGCAATTAGTAGGAGCTGCGGGCACCGCTCAGAAGGGCAGAAGGTCTCTTAGGTGTTTTCTTTACAAGCCCCTGAAGGCCACAGCAGCACCAGCCAGTCCCCAGAGCCACCCCCAAAGGACAGGGTTAAGGGCAGGAGTTGCGCTGCCTCGTGGGTGCCACAGATCCCAGCCCGGCTGCTTTGCTCCCAGGATGCTCATCTGCTGGCATCAGAAAGCACAGCTGGGACAAAGGGAGAACAAGTGGTGTAGCCGAAACCCGGGGTCTGGGACACGCAGTGTGAGCAGAGGTGGTGAGGGGCTGGGCAGGGGGCTGCGGGCACCCACGGCAGGGGGCAGAGCACGAGGTCTGAGGGCGTCAGGCACTTGCGGAGGTGGGTACAGCCGCGTCGGAGCAGCAGCAGCTTCGAGGATGGGAATGTGACGGCCGAGCGCCCGGGTGTCCATGGGGCAGACCCAGATCCAGCTCAACCAGTCGTAGGAAAAACATCCCAGGTGGAAAACAGTAGCCATCCGCCATCTCCGGGGATTTCCGAGGGTCACCTTCCCCTCCAGCCCGTTCGCTGACGGCCCCGTGACGCTCCATCAGCTCACCCCGACGCAGGGCTGCGGGGCCGCGGCGCACTGTCCGGAGCAGCCCCGCCACGGCTGCGCGGCGGCGTCCTGACCCAGCAGTGGGTCCTGTAAATTTATCAGGCTGCAAATTCACCTCTAAGTCTTCTCCGTTCCTCTGCTGCAATGTTTGAACTCCTCTGCTTCCCAGCACCATAACACAAATAAAAAGTCCCGAAGGAGGCCAGTAAAGTAACGCACACCTAAACTTTTAAGTTCAGCCTGCTGCTTCTCTTGTTCTGTGTTTAAAAAAAAACCCCAAACCCCGTAACTGCTGGCATTTCTCCCCAACTCCCGTGGCCCTGGGCCACTAAAAGTCACTGTGGAAAACACACGAATGAGATAGCACAGACATGGTGCCACTGCCACCATGCCACAGTGTCCTGCCCTGGCACAGCGAGCCAGCCAAAGCCGGGCAGAAGCCGTGGCAGGTGGTTCAGTTCAGAGGTACCTCAGGAAAAATAGAAATGTCAGGAATCCCGGCTGGCAGTCCTTGTTACTGTCCGTCCTCTTGGCACACCGCCTCTGTCGAGGGATTCCCCAAGGCACTGCAGTGCAGTAGTGCAGAAATCACAGGCAGGAGATGGCTGAAATGGGGGTGGCAGAACTGGGAGGTCCCTCCGGAAGATCACTGTGCATGGAAGTAGATAGGCTTGACTTTTCCAGACAGGATCTTGGGAACCTGCACAGAGATGATCTCGGCCATCATTTCAGGGTAGTCCACGCTCACCATATGTGCCTTAATTAAGAGGTCAAATGTAAACTGATGCAGATCCTTGGCAATCTGGGAAAGGAAGAAAGTTTGTTAAGAGGGAAGTCCTTGGTCAGGGATTTCTCTGGGAAGACACGGAGCAGACGTTAGCAGGGACAGCAGGTCAGGGCTGGCCCTCGCTGCAGCGGGACCCGCTCTGCTCCCTGGCCGTCCCTGCCCCGCTCGCCGTGCGGGCGGCACGAGCATCAGCCTGGGAGTACGTAGCGTATTTTGCCACGGCCCTTCGCACTCAGACGTTACAGTGCCCCACACAAACAAGGATGGATAAAAATGGCACTTTCTTACTCCTGTGGAAACTTGTCATACCCTGTGCAGATGCTGCTGACTTCACTTATTAAGAACTATTTTTCCCTTGTAGACATGGAACTGTACGGGCACGGAGCTGAGCCCCAGGGAAAGAAGAAGGGTCTGGCTCACGTCTCACCAGTACCACTTGAAGCCACAAATGGAGAATTTGTTTTCACTGCTGTAATCAGAGAAGATTCATTTGGGGGCACTGAGGTTTTGAGCTGTTCTGCGAGGCTGACGATGGAAAAGTATCGTCTACAAAGAGCTCCGCACTGGTGAAAAAAGAAGCCCATAAGCCCAGGCACAGAGTGGTCATGGAAAGGGAGCCTGGATGAGACTATCTAGCACCTGTCCCATTGCATCTGCAAAACCTCCAGCGATGGGACTCCCACCACCCTGGGGAGCTTGTTTCAGGGAATGATCGCCCTCACTGCTAAAAGTTTCTCTCGTGTATCGTTTCTTATGTGTAGAGATAAACATCTCACTGTCCTCTTACAGGATGCACGGAGTCCAGGACCTTGGTGAGCTGGTAAAATCGCCGGGAGCAGGAGGTGGGGTTCTTCCTCTTGCAAGCGATGATACGGTCAAGTTCCTTAATGTAGTTCATTCGAAGTTCATCAAAGAGCTTCTGGTTCTTCAGGCCATCCACGGGAACTAGATGGGACATGGGAAGGAAACAGTAAGAGCTGCCCGGAGAGTGGAGAGAATAAAAGAGCAAGAGGAAGGCTGAAGGAGGGTCAGCACAGACCCAACAGGAAAGATCTGCCCACCAGCCCTGCTCCAGCAGGGAAAGATCTGCCCACCAGCCCTCACTCCCATCGGCTTCTTGGACTGCTGCTAACCCGAAGACCCTGGCTCAGCACTCGTTGGAAAAGACAGGCGAGAACCTTCAAAGCCATCCCTTGGGAAGTACGAGCACGTGCACAGGGAAAGCACCAGATACCTCCAGGGCGATACAGTGTGCAGCAACAGCAGATCTGGCAAGGAAAGTACTTACTAATACTGAAGAAGAGTAGAGCCTTCATACAGAGGAACTCCTGGGGCGTGATCTGAAGCCACCCAAACTCCTGGGAGAGGTGCCGCATCCGGACACACTGGCTGTACATTCGGGATTTGTGCATCCGGTACCTGGCAGGACAAGAGGTGCCACGCGCGGCAAGTGAGCGACGCGCTGCCCGTGGGATGCGTGGGGAGGGCACGCTGCCCGGCCCGGCCATCCCAGCCTTGCCCGGCGCGTCCCCACGGCCGAGAACCTGCGCTCCGCCTCGGGGGATGCCGGCAGCGATAGCCTGCACGCGGGAGAGGAACCTTTCCCAAAATGCCCACGGGTCATCCTCTTCGTCTGGAAACAGGTGGCTACCTGGGATCTGCAGGGTTTGTCTGACCCTCTGCCTTCCTGAAAAACGACCGCCGCGGCTCCCCGGCCGGGGCTGTCCGTAAGGGACTCGGAGCTGAGCTCGGGGCTCTCGGCGGGAGGTGTGGGTTTGCTCGCAGGTCTCTCTGGATCAGCCCCTCACACCCAGCACCAGCACTTGCTGGTGCCCTGATGGAACCCAAGGCAAGGCGGAGGGGAAGGGAAGACCGACCAGGAGAGACATGGCAACTCTCCTTACTGCTCCTGGACGTCGCTGCAGAGCAATTAGAGGGGAAAGCAGGGCCCTCCCACGCTTTGTTGGCCAGCTCTGACAGCACGATTACACAAGCTGTACGTTTCACAAGCAGATGGGAAACCAAATTCCTTGTCTTGTTCTCGTTTCTCACCTGGCCTGACCGAGACGAAGCACAGTAGGAGATTGTTATTTCACACTTACTCATTGAAGACCAAATCTGGAGCGAAGTAAAGCATCCTGGAATTGACGTTGGTGAAAGATCTCCAGCCCATAGCAAAAACCATAAGGCCCATCCAAGAGTACTGGATTATTGACATCTGGTCATCCACGTGCAGGTTGCGAAATCCTATTAAAAAATGGGAGAGGGATGTTACGAACTAACACAGGGTTCCTGCAGTTACCAGGACTGTTTTCGTGCAGACTCCAGCTCTCCTGTTACGGTGAGGTGGTCCGGAGCCTCACCGCAGCCTGGTGCTCACACCTTGATGGGCAAACAGACACAGCCAAAGCACAAAAGTGCCACTGGAAGGGGAGAAAGGGGATCCCCAGGCACGGGAGGGGATAAAGAAAAACACATGCAGCAAAGCCTTTCAAAGGAAGGCAGTGATGAGGGATCAGAAGTGACATCTTCCCCCCAAGAGTCTCAAGGATCTTCACAAGCTGTATTTAAAGGCTTTGCAGCACCCAGTGGGGTGAACAAGCACCATCCCGCAACAGGCTGGACAAAAAAGGTCCAGCAGGATGGGATTCAGTGGCTCCCCGCAGTCCCGCAGGATAACACGGTGCTGTGCCGTGTGCTCTGCAGTCACGGTGCAGCCCCCAACGTCTCCGCTCCAAACCATCCCCAGTTACCACGCGAGACAGCGCGTCGGCAGCGGGAGAACCGAGGAGCCGATGAGGTTTGAGGTTTGTTTGCTTCGTTCTGCTACTATAACCCAGCGAGGGGGAGCGGGAGCCCCCGCAGCAGCACCATTAACCCTATCACGTTCCCCAGGCACTGAGGCAGAAACAAGCCCTCATTAACCAATTACCTCCTCCGGTGCAACGCTGGCGCTCAAGAAAATATGACAAAAAACCTCCTCTCTTTTCAACCCGCTAGGACTTCACCGGGTCTAAGTGAATTGATTTTAATGTGCAACGCTCAGAGCCAGCAGTAGCCCCGGGGCATCACTGCGGGTACCGGGCTGCTGCTGCCTCTGTCCAACGCAGACATGTTCACCTAATGCCTGTGGAAATGGGCACGAAAACCTCTGCTGAATCGTGGGGCAAACACCGACATCCCTTAAATTCAAATGGCTGTTCCCAGGCAGCCCCGCACAGACAAATCCCAGCACGTTCACAGCACGCACAAACGTCACCTCCGACACCGCACTTTTTTCTGGATACTTGTAAGCAGCCAAACGTAACCTGGTTTCGCAAAATCATGTTAATTCAAGCAAATATTAGAGCCATTCTGACACCTCCAGTGTATAATTATAACCCATCGAAGCAAACAGCTGTCTCCTGCTTGGGCAGCTGCCGGCTGCAAACGAGCACACGCCGTGTTCTATTGCTGACTGATCTTGCTTTGCATTTGTAGGTTCTCCCTTCAGCTTGTGTGTCAGTGGATTAAAGCACTGAAGCTTATGTGCAAGCAGTGTCCTACCGAGGGTGGACAGGGGCTTCCACCCGCGGGGCGCTCGGCTCAACACGAACCTTCTGCCAGCGAGAGGGAAACTCGTTAACGGCACACGAGGATGGACAAGGCATCTGGGCAACTCAAGGCCTTCACGAAATCAGTCGTACTCATCTCTGAGTTGCACCTAATCTTTGCAGTGAGAAGGATTTTGGTGCACTTGTTCATTGCCTTGTAAATATGTTCACTGAAAAAAAATATTTGTGCAAGCTTTATGACTGTTTAAGGAGAGTATTTGAACACAACAGTTCTGTTGTTACAGGACTTAGAGTTTGCTTTCTGCTTGACCACAAAAACAAGTTCTAGAAACACAGTGGCTGACTTTTCTAAAAGGAATCATTGCTTCCCGTTCCTGAGCTGAAACGCCTTGAAACAAACTGATTTTCAGAAACCAGATATCTGTCATTTCCTGGAAACCTCCCCCTCTCCAGGCATCTTAGATGATATATGGCCAAAATCACTGTAAAAGAAAATAATACAAACCTAATGCCACAATATATTGTTAAATTTTTAGTATTGGCGTAGTTTGAAGAGATCCAAATGGAGATACCTTCTACAGAAAGAAACGATAGCAAAAGTAAAATTACATTTACTGACGACTTGAAAAAGATCAATGCATAACCTTTTTGTTGTGAATAATCGTAAAACACCACAGTTTGGAAATGAACACTCTGTCTTCCCTCTTGCTGCACTGCTGTGCCAGACCCGCATCTTCCGAAGAGATCAGCAGCCGAGCTCCTCACGTGTCACCACCAGTACCATCTCCAATGTAAACAAATACTCTTTTTGCATCTGGAAATTCTATCGTCCGGAGAACGGAGAAAGATGCACAATTAGTTGTATCCTTACAGCTAAGGAGTGAGTCAGAGCTGGTGTAAGGCAGCAGAGCCGCCCGCAACGGCCCGGGACGCCCCTCGAGCCCCAGCGGATGGAGAGGACGGAGACTTTGCAACAGCTCCAACGGACGGGTCCATCCCCCCCAGCAGGCACAGTGCTCCAGCCCCGCACACGTGCACCCAGTTGCTGAGAACGCAGAGGCTGTTCGTCCGCCCGTGCCCTCCACCACCCCTCCCCGCGCACCCGCCGCCCGCTTATCCGCTGCAGACCGACTTCCTGACGGCTTCGGGAACGAACTGAAGACTTTTCATTTGCTGCCAGCTAAAACGATCTTTAAATTGATGTGCTTGAGTGCTGATCTGAATTAACTGTAACATCCTCGCTGAATTTATGTGTATGGAAAAGGGAAAACACATACTCCTTCCACCTACCCTGAAGTGGGCAGATTTTACGGACTGAATCAGATTTTTTAATTCTGTGCTTCAGCAGCTTTCTTGGCAAGCTGTGGTTATTTAATCTTTCCTTTCCAGGGAAACCACAGTTTGATTCTACCTTCTCCTATGCAGAATTTCGATGGCACAGGGTCGAAGGGCCATACATCACATTTTCTCCACTGGACAGAGGCTGACGCCGCTGCCGTGGGCAAGCGGGATTCAGAGATGCTCCAACCTGGTGCAGTCTTGTTTCTAGGATATCACTGAAACCTCGCTGCATATTCATCACTTGGTACACAGGTGATGTTCGGTGCAGGGTTAATAATCACTTAATAACCAATACTAATCAATTGCTGGTGTTACCAGGCTGAGCCTACCTCTGTTTCCCCTCCTCCCACCAGCAGCAGTCACTGGAAAGCAAAACCTTTGCCCTTCCCTCTGCCCAGCAAGAGCGAAAACACCTCTGCCCTATCGACACTGCTTCCAGCACAAATCCAAAGCACGGCCCCGTCTGTCCGAGCTCCTACGAGGGAAATTATCGCAGCCAACACCGGCCCGCTCGCCTGCGCCCCGCGGAGCAGCAGCGGCAGAGGAGGCAGAGCCGACCCCGCGGCGGGGCGGCTGCCCGAGCCGAGGGGCTGTGCAACCACTGCCAGGAGCAGCGACCGGCAGCGCCGCTGTGGTTGTTTATTCCTTCCCTGGAAAATGCCAGCAGAATGACTAACAGGCGAATTTGTGGTTATTACCACTGAACCCCGGTGTGGGCACATGTCAGGGAACCGCTGGAAAAAGCTGGGGAAAACAAACGGGCTTTGACTCTCGCTCCGGGCACAGCGATGCCAATGGTCAGGCTGGCGCCAGCTCCGCGACTGGCAGCGCAGGGAGGGCAGCATGGGGAGCTGCCCACCACAGTGCCCACGCGGGGCAGCCAGGCAGCGTCCCACCGCAGCGCCCGTGCGGGGCAGCCAGGCAGCATCCCACCGCAGTGCCCGTGCGGGGCAGCCAGGCAGCGTCCCACCGCAGTGCCCGTGCGGGGCAGCCAGGCAGCATCCCACCGCAGCGCCCGCGGGGGGCAGCAGGTCCCGGAGGGTGCCCGGCCCGAGGAGGGGGCTGGGTTATGCTGCAGCGTGCAGAGGGGTGACCGCTCAGACGTACGGCGATCAGAACGAGTTTTGCCCAGACGCTGTTGCTGGCAGAGCGGGCGCCGGCGGCAGGAGGCAGCGGTGCAGCAGCTGGCACCGCCACGCTGCCACGCACCAGGGGTCGGAGATCAGGTGCAGTACAGCGGCGTAAAAGCCTTTGATGAGGGGGTGGTTACGATTTATGATGAAAAATGTTTTTCAAAGCACTCTCCCTTTCCATTAGCACTACCGCAGTTTTACAGCCTCAGCCCCCGGATTGCCGGTCAGGTTTGGTGGTGTCTCCGTGTACTTTTCTGAAGGAACCTTGATATCTGATGTAGATAAGCCAGAAGAGAAAGCATGATTTGTCCCTGGCTGCACAAGCTGGGTGAACCTTTTCTGACTCGAGAATTAAGAAACAGAATGGGCTACTCTGCATTTAGGCACATTCAGGCTGTAACAGCCCTCCTGGAGCACCGGCCGAGCTGCTCCCAGGGAGATTGCTGAGTTTTCTGGGAACGTCCAACATCTGACTACAGTTCAGCACCAGGTTTTGGCATATAGTGGGAAACTTATTTTGCCTCAGTTTTCCCCTTTGGTCATATCACCCCGCACACCAAGAGTAGGATCCCTCTCTTCTGCAGCATTTCCCGCAGAACGGGGCCAGGATGAGGGAAGCAGTTCGGGATCGTCCCCACACCCCAGTCTCGGGGATGCTGGAAGGTGAACTGGATCCCACTGCACCCAGAGTGAGCTCAGTCTTCTGCAATGCCACTCACAGTTGGCAGGACTAGGACATGCAGATTAGGATGCTCAGAACCACGGAGTGCATTCCATGGAACGCACACGTCACCAGGATGTTTTAATTTACAGTGTCTGATAACTATTAGCATTTGGAAACTTCCCAACTAACGTACTCCCGTATCACAACTCTGGATGCATCACAAATGTACTCCAGCAGCCTGCCACACAGGAGCAACATGACTGCCCGGGAGAAGCCCTTTGGGATTTTGTATCCCTCTTTGGCTACTTTACAATTAATTGGCTTGTGAAATAAAAGAATGGCGAGGAAGGATCTCTCCCATCTCTCCAGCCTCAGCTCCTTCCTGCCTGGTTTCCCCTGTCTCACTTTGGCATCACGAAGTGGCACGCTTCTGATTCCCTGGGGAATTCACCCTTTTCACCACTTCATGTGGGTTACAGGATGGGGCTAATACTTGTTTAGAGAAGAATTCTGCAGGTCTGGTGGATACGGCTCTGCAAGGGGAGCAAACCCCCGCAGGGAGAGTGGGAAGAGGGCAAGACCCTGAACCCCTGACCAGCGGCAGCCCCTCCCGCGCGGGAAGCAGACCCTACACAACACCGCGTGCCGGGGGCTGTCAGTGGGGCCAGACCCAAAAGCACAGGTTTGACACACTCTGTCACCCCTCAGTCACCTCTCATCAACCAGGCTCCCAAAGGAGACAAAGCTGACGGTGCTGCAGCTGCTTTACGGGGATATTGCACAGCCCGCTGCCCCACGCAGATGCTCCCCCAAGGAACTGTCTGATGGTGGGACACAGGCTGCAGACCACCTCCCTCCAACCCGCCCCAGGCGATGCGAGCAGGGGGCTTTAGGAACGTGCCAGGGAAGGGATGGGATTTGCTAGTTTTCCTCCTCACCTGGCAAGGCCTTTGCCCATTTGACCACGTAGACCAGCTGCCTCTCCCCGAGCTCATTCAGGCTGCTCAGCAGGTTGGAGAAGGAATCTGGCTGGCTGTTGTCGTGGCCGGCACACACCACGCCGGGCTCGATGGCCTCCAGGACGTTGAGGAAGATGGGCTGGCAGTCATACCCATCAATGCGCGTCATCACCATCTTGGGAGCTTGCTCCTCGGTGGGGCTGGATAAGCTGGCTGCATCAGCATCGTCTGGTGTCTTCAGGTTACCCAGCTTCTTCAGCTTGCGGGCTGTGGAAATGACACATTTCACCGCGAGTCTTAAAAATAAAAACAAAGCTTGAGGCTTCTTGGCCTCCTGCTCCATCACTGGAGGAAAGGGAAACTGATGGCCAGCAGTGGCCAGTCCTTCAGTGCACGCTGCCCAGAGAGTGCCCTGGCATCACACACCCTGTCTGAGGGCAAAGGCGAGCACACGTTGCACAAGGAAATCCCTTTGCTCACTACTCTTACATGGAAAAGGAGGAGCATCCTTTACATCCTCAGCTGTGACGGGTCTCACATTAACTCCCACTTAGAAATGGAGAGGAAAAACTGAGGAGAAGAGGGAAGAGCTGACTCGATTCAAAAACCCCTCACAAGCAATTAAAAAGGGAAGCAACACAAGCAAGTAAACTCAGTACACGGCCACATTCCAGGGGAAAAAAGCCATTGCACTCGGATGCTCAAGTCAATCGTTCCATCCCAGGCCAGAGTGGAAGCAGGATGGAACCAAGAGAAAAGCCACCTCCCCACCCGGGGCTCCGGCAACGCCTGCTGGCCGCTAACCAAGCTCTCCCAGCCAGGCCACCACTCTACAAACACACTATGGAAAATACATTTCAAAAGCTGGCAGGTGGTCCCATGGCTCTTTCCTTGGAGTCTCTCCAGCCAGCCCACTGGCAAGGAGAAGACTCGAGCAGGGGTGGCCTTGGTCTGCCGGCCAGCTTCGAGAGCAACGCCGGCAGAGCGGGCTTGTGGGGCTGGGGCTCAGGCAGCGACTGTGCCCGTGCCACCGTGACGAGGTGCCCCTCCTGTGGCAGTCTGCCAGCGAGACACACCAGCAGCTCCAGATGGGTGACTTCAGAACTCCTTGAGAGCCCGTGTTCGCCTAAGTCGGTATCTACGCGACAGCGCTCGGCACAGCGCAGGTTGGCAGGTTACTGCAGACAGGAACAGCTTTCACCCCTTACTGACTCCAAAAACCCTAATTAATTAGAGAAGAAAAGCTGATGGTAATTCAAGCAGAGAATACAACATCAAACCAATTGTCCTTGGGGTTTTGGCTCCTTCATTACATGATACTTATCTCAAGTTTCCTTTCAGCTGTAATTAGAAAAATAAGCAGCGAAACATAAAAATGTCAAGTCAAAGTGCAGCTTTATAAATCAATTCAAAACGTTGATCTTTAAGTAATGTACTTTGGATGATCTACTGTAAGAGCAATTAAGACAGGCTGCTCGGTGAAGAAGGAGGAGAAAAGAGTGATAAAAACGAGAGAGAGCAGCAGGAAAACAGGGCCGCAGAGCAGCACGACACCCCTGAGCCCCGAGCATCGCGCCTCCCCTCGCCCACCCCTGCAGGAGCCGCAGGCAGCACCGGGACCCGGCAGGCTCCGGACACTCTGCTCCCCAGCCCCCGGAGCACCGGCCCCTGGCGCGGACACGGCTCCGCGCTCCCCGGGAGCTGCGCGGAAGGAGAGGGGCGCAGGGCGCTGATCCCTCGCTGCCAAACAACCGAGCGTTAATTCGGGAAGGAGGCACCGGGGCAGACTCCACCTGAGGCAGAAACCACGGCTGATGGTCGTGTCGGGCACCGGCGCTTTAGAGACAGGAATGCTGCTGGGAAAGAAGAGCTCCAGCCGTAAAAGAAGAAATAGAACCCGAACTGTATCTTCCAAAGATGAACAACCAGTGCCCACCGCGTCCTGTGCGTAACTGGAGCCCAACCCACGCTGTATAAAACACACACACCGTTTGGTTTAAATGTCTGGGTTTTTTTTTCCTTAAAATTAAATTATCTAGTACTAAAAGATATGAGTGAGGTAAGAAGAGAGTGAGCAACCAACCGCGCCAGCTCCGAGCCTGCAGCCATAAACCAGCCCCCGTGTCGGAGAGGTGGCTGATAACTGCTCTTATCAGAGGAGCCCCCGTCTGCGCTGCCCACGAGCAGCAGCTCACGGATCACTGAAATACTGACGTTACTACACGGAGAAAAGCTTCAGAGGTGAACAGCAGCTTATACTCAGCCACCTGCACAAAAACCCTTTTCGGTGGCGGCTCCTACTCAGCCACTACTGGGAACGAAAAGAAAAAATATAGAAATTAAAGACATCTGTTACACTCTTACTCCGGGACACGCTAAGCGCGGCAGAAGCCCACACCATACGTCTCCAAAGGAAGCGGGATGAGCCCCAGCACGTGGGGCTGGAACCGCTCGGCTCACCGGCTCGGCTGTCAGCGGGATGAGCGCTCAGGAAGCCCCCGGGAAGGCAGCCGCTGGCACAGCACTGCCCGCAGCACCCCTCGGCCTCAGCTGGGCAAACATCGTGCGTGCCTGGGAAAACGCTCGGAGGACGTACCGTGGCACCACGACGAAACACTGACCAGTGCCCGAATCCGCAGGGAGCAGCTGCGGAACCACGGTCAAAGCAACACACTTTTTTTGAGGTGACTTATCCACCGGGCACTTCTGCAGCTGGCAGAGGAGGGCTCGGGGCTCCAGCACGGATTTCCACAAGTGCTGGGACTCAGGGAAGTTCTGGGGACCTGGAGGAAAACGGCTTCTGCACCAGCAAGAGGAGAGAACCCTGTCAGCCCCCGGCACCGCGTGCCGACTGCAGCCGCGGGCGAAATGTCAGAGAAGCCGAAACAGGGCTTGACTTATATCCTGTTCTTTAAATCTTTTATTAACATGTGGCTTGTCAAAACCAGACCCTGTCAAGCTACCAATCTTTTTGGTACAATAATTTCAGTCGATAATTATAATAATACTGGTGTAGCAGACATGTTTAAGAGATCTGCGTCAGTCTGGCCCACATGAGTTACAAAAACTCAAAAGATATAAAATCAGACGGTGCAGCAGCATGATTTTAAATCACCCAGGTGACACATTTCAAGAGTAATTATAAATGTTGAAACAACATCAGACAGGCTTGTTTCTTACGATGGTTGCTCACAGCCCTTTACTAGTAAACCTCTACATTCATTCCAAAAGAAAATTAACCATTTCTACTACAGTCTACTACAGTCTGTATGGCAATGCAAAGGTGAGAAAACAGTAACGAACATTGAGGACTGATAATTGAACAGATTGATTAAGGTCTGCTGATAAGCTCAGTATATTAAAGCAAAGCACTTTTCATTGCAAGTGGATATATCAAGCAACTGAACAAGTGAGCCGCATTCAACAAAGGTCGACCTCCATCCTCGGCAGCCCGAACCTCGCACCAAAAGCTGATGGAGAAACGCAGAGGCCTGAGCCGGCAGCACGGTTCAGTGGAGACAAGACTAACTGGAGCCCGAGTCGTGGGAAGGAGGAAAACACCGGCCCGGAGAGCATCCTGCCACCGCCTTTAAGCACCGATGCTGCTGACACCGGGAAAGCCGTGATTAGCCGTCCCCGTCCGAGGGAGGCGTGCGGCTGCAGAGGCCATGAGAACGGCAAAGAGCAGGCAACACACTCGGGAGCACGGAAGGGAAGAGTTTCACCTAAGGCACTGTGCAGAAGGCTAAAGGCTTATTAAGGCACAGCCAACAAATACCCACGGTGCGGACAGAAATTCCATAGAAGCAGGTTTTCCAGCCCAGCAAGCAAAGCCGTAACAAAGATGCAGTTGCTGGAAATCAAGGAGAGACAAGATGAAAAAGAAGGTACATGTATCACAACATGGAACGTAAGTAACTGCTGCAACGGTGCGGCAAAAATGTGTTAGATTGCACTGCTGGAAATGCATCGATATCAAATGTTTTTGTAAGAGATGAGCTCTACTCTAACCACCTTGCAGCCACAGCCACGGCACCTCGTAGCCACAGCCGATGGCACCCCCGCAGCCACGGCACATGGCACCCCGCAGCCACGGCACACAGCACCCTGCAGCCACGGCACATGGCACCCTGCAGCCATGGCACACCGCACCCCGCAGCCACGGCACATGGCACCCTGCAGCCACGGCACACGGCACCCTGCAGCCACGGCACATGGCACCCTGCAGCCATGGCACACCGCACCCTGCAGCCATGGCACACCGCACCCTGCAGCCACGGCACATGGCACCCTGCAGCCACGGCACACGGCACCCCGCAGCCATGGCACACCGCACCCCGCAGCCACGGCACATGGCACCCTGCAGCCACGGCACACGGCACCCTGCAGCCACGGCACATGGCACCCTGCAGCCATGGCACACCGCACCCCGCAGCCACGGCACATGGCACCCTGCAGCCACGGCACACGGCACCCTGCAGCCATGGCACACCGCACCCCGCAGCCATGGCACACCGCACCCTGCAGCCACGGCACACAGCACCCCGCAGCCACGGCACACCGCACCCTGCAGCCACGGCACACAGCACCCCGCAGCCACGGCACACGGCACCCTGCAGCCACGGCACATGGCACCCCCGCAGCCATGGCACACCGCACCCTGCAGCCACGGCACACGGCACCCTGCAGCCACGGCACATGGCACCCCGCAGCCATGGCACACCGCACCCTGCAGCCACGGCACATGGCACCCCGCAGCCATGGCACACGGCACCCCGCAGCCATGGCACATGGCACCCCGCAGCCACGGCCAAAACGCGCCGGCAGCGAACGGGCAGGAGGTGCCTCGAACCCAGAGCGCTGCGGGGTCCACGCAGGCACCTGCGCTCAGCAGGCATCGGTGCCATGGGAGAGGCAGGACAGGGCACCCCGGAACCGAGCACGCCAAACCAGCATTCTCACTTTCTTTTTTCTTTTCTTTTCTTTCCCCCTCTCTGGCTTTACAGTGTTGATCAGGAGAGAAGATTCTGTTTAATGGATTTCAGCTTGCAGGTCAGAGTGATCTCAATCAATAATGAAGTGCTTCGACATGTTGCCGTTCTGTGCCAAAGCAGAGAGCCCTAAATAGGGTATTCAGCGTGTCACCTCCTCCTCCCATCAAACCTCCCCGGAGCTGCAGGGCTGCTGCTCACAGGCGCCTCTATAATACCCTACAAGTGACTGGTAATTAACAGGCAGTTAAAAACAACTGTTTGGAGCTTGGAAGCGTTTGCAAACACTCTGCCTCTCTACTGTGGGAGAAATAACTGTGGACAAACTCACAGCATGCATGTTTTTAACAATTGCCTTTAAACCCACATTCAAAACAAATGTAAAACAGACCAGGCAGAACAGGTCAGGGTGACCCAAAGAGCTTCAGAAAAAAAAAAAGGAGGGGGGGCTATCAGTATTAGCATTAATTTTGTCAGTGTGTCCTGCAGAAGAAGGTTACACTGATGTATGTCTTCTCTTACTAAAGGAAGTCTCACCAGAAAAAAGCACTTAAAAAGAAGAGCATGCTTGTTTTGGATGGCACGTCGAAGCCCTCCTGCTGGCTGTGGACCAGGGAGCTGGGATGGGCTCCTCACCCCGAGCCTGGGAGCCCCGCAATCCCACGCGCAGGGCGGCAGCGGCGCCCCGGTCCCGACCCTCCCAGGCAGACAAGGGAAGGGTCCCCGAGGAGGGTCCCTGCTTCCCCAGGAAGCTGTGGCTACGAACGGCCACGAAACGGCCGGTGCGCAGGAGCCCTGCGAGGAGGCGCGCGGGCAGGCACGGCTCCGGGACGGCTCGGCTGGACGGAGCGGGAGTGGGAGCGAGGAGCGGGCAGAGCCCACGCATGGGGTCGGTGCCGTGAGGTTTCGGACTGTGGCACCTCTTGGGCCGTTGGTTCGTCCTGCCTGGTAGCAGGAGCAAGGAGCGAGCGGCACGTCTCTGCGTCCCGCCGCGAGCCGTGCCCCCACCGCTCGCATTTACCACCCGCGGCTGCCAGCGCAGAGGGGAGCCGGTGGGCTCCGGCCCCGCCGACGGGCCGAGTCTGTCGGAACCTGAGCTGTACGAACCGTTCTGGGCAGCAGCACAATGAAAAGCGCTGCTTCTCCGTGAGCAACACACCAGAACCGCTTTGGTAGCAAGCTCTTCAACACAACGTTGCAGCAGGGCAGCAGCTCTGGGAGGCACTGCCCATCCCAGTACTCAAACTGAAATGTTGGCACCTCCATCGAGCCAGGACTCGCCCACCTCCCTCTGTGGTGTGCCGCCACTGCCAGGGCTTTGCTTTTGGCACCACCCGTGACCCCCCTCGCTGCGCTGCCAGGGCCTTCTCGTTGCGGGTCAGGTCCATCAGCCCGGTTTTTCAGGGTATTTTCTTCTTCACTCTCACATCAAATGAACTCAAAGATGAGCCACCCAGTGATCTACGCTGTAGCTTCTTGATTTTGAGCAGAAACCCTCAGATTTTGGATACAGGCACCCTGTCAGGTTTTGGTAGAGCTACAGATTTCGGAGCAGAGACAAACTGTAACGAGGATCTTCAGCAGTGAGACAGGAGCAACTTCCATTCGGCAAAGAAAATACTGCGGCTGTAATTTCATGAACAAAAATGCCCCTTTCTGCCTGAGAAAAACAATCTTTAAATGGGAGCGCTCTGTTCAAAGAGGCTTTGGTACGAGTGAGAACCCAGCTCACCCAGCCGTTTACATTTTTTCAGATTAACAAGGAATTCCTTAAATTAAGGAAAAGAATGTTTCCAGAAACTCAAACAAAAGTTTAATCAAATTCAGAGGTTTGGTATAAGAAACCTGCAAATACTTCCCGAAGCTCATTATGCTCCACCAGCCCCGTTTTTTGAGGCATTTCCTGACCATTGACATGCCAAGTACACACGTTATCTGCAGCACTAGCCCGGCTCGCCCGGCCCGTGGCCCGGACCCAGGGCCGTTACGCAGACAGTACCTCCAAGAGTCATCCCGGCTTCGTAGCACTTCCGCAGGCGGCAGGACGGGCAGTTTTTCCTTCTGAACTTGTCGATGGTGCAGTCGTTCCGGCTGGCACAGAGGTATTTCTGTTTACCTACAAACATCAGAGGAAACGGCGGATGGGTGGTGGGTACCAACCAGACCAGGTTTACATGGAGAAACGGGCTCACGCTCTCTCGGCATCACCGGCACCACGAAAGGAGAGGGGAGAGGGGAGAGGGGAGAGGGGAGAGGGGAGAGGGGAGAGGGGAGAGGGGAGAGGGGAGAGGGGAGAGGGGAGAGGGGAGAGGGGAGAGGGGAGAGGAGCAGGCCATGCCAGTGCTGGTTTCCCAGTTCACCACCCAGCAGAAAATTTAAATTGGAAGCTGGCATCTCTTGGGATGACAGCACAGTTCTTCCTCTGCTGTTCCAGGAGTGGTTGACTGCCAGATATGAGTACAATGAGTACAACTGAGTACAGTGCCCAGACAGTGGCATTCCCTCTGCACCCACGGCTCTCTCCACACTGCTTTTTGGGGCTGAATTGCTTTTTGTGCCACCCATTGGTACTAACTAGGTTTGTTGTCCACAGGTTACAGACACTGGGGTCGGGGAGCCGCTGCCTCCCAGGCTCTGCTAACGTGGGTCTTGTGCTGGGCTGGCACCCGTCACCCTGTCCACTCACAGCTGGCAGGAGGAAACCC
Source organism: Tauraco erythrolophus (assembly GCF_009769465.1). NCBI lineage: Eukaryota > Metazoa > Chordata > Aves > Musophagiformes > Musophagidae > Tauraco > Tauraco erythrolophus. Next base: position 507,209 of record NC_141477.1, on the reverse strand, counting down.
CCCCAGTAAGGGAGACCCTGCACAGCAGCAGCTTTGGGGGAGCTTGCAGAAAATTCAGAACTTACTTCTTGTCAGACTAGCCGGTATCTTAGACTCCTCTCTCCACTTGTTTGAAGAGCAGCCCTTAGAGCTCCGGATTTCAGCTCTTTTTTTTTTTTAACTGCTTCATTTGCGAGATGTGCCAAGAATGAACTTTCCTTCCTGACTCATCATTTGTTTTCTTGTCAAGTTGAAACACGTTTACTGGATCAGGATTTATCTGATGTTCTCCATACTGTTCCAAACTAAACCAGTCTCAGTAAATAATAGAGCTGTGCACCTCCAACTCTGCGCAGGCAGCCATTAGGGTGGGAAATCATCATCCTGCAAGCATTTGTTTTCTATATTCTTGTAGGAATAGCCCCTTGGAGTCATCAGAGACCCATTAAAAAGAGGAGGTTGAATCTAACCACTTAACGTACCAGTTTTGACAAGAGACCATCCATTTTGAGGCACTGAGTCAACAACTCCCCACCTCCCACGCACACTCCCACGACTTCTGAAGGTATCAGAATCAAAAGAAGGGGCAAATTTTTAGCAACTCACTACCACAGACCCCACTGGCACCGTCTGTTGCTTCCCATCGCCCTCAAGCTCCAGCGCATCCGTGTTTCCCGTGCCCGCGGGAGCGCAGAGCCCACAGCGGGTCCCCCCGCTCCTCCCTGGCACTGGCTGCAGCTTCATTGGCACCACTGGCCACATCCCACCTGCAGCCTCTCATCCCAGGGCTGCAGAAACGTCGTTACAAGGCTCAGCATGTAACGACCTCCTCCTCACATCGCCCGTGCATGGGGCTACGCCAAAGGGCTGAAAAAAAATCCGTACGTTCGAATTTCTTAGAATCGTCCCCGTCAAAACCTGATCGCTGCCCCATCACCGGTGCCTCCGCTGGTGAGACCGGAGCTGTAACACGGCGAGAGCGCGTTACCGCAGCACGTGGTGCCTCGTTAAATCCTTTTAACACCATTCTCACCAGCTCCTCTTCTCACCCTCCTCCCCTCGCTCATTACCAGCGTTGAGGACACTTAGACAAAGCCTCCGAAGCAGCGGTTACACCAAACCCCGGAGAAGACAAGCACCATCCTCCCTTTCAACAGTTCATTGAGGAGGATGAGTAATAAACAACTTCAGCTGAAACTGGGTTACCTGGAGTTATTTTTGTGCCGAGGCCATACTCTCTCCACTCGACCTCGTTCCGTGCACCATCCGTGCACGGATGCCCTACTCCCCAGGCGTGGGCGCGGAGAGCTGCAAGGGGATTTTGCTCTCCCTCCCCTCCAGCTGCGCTGCAGGATTCCTGCCTCGTGACAGCGTCCGGCGCTGGGATGCTCCAGAGCCCGTCAAAACTACCACGAGTACCAAACGGCCGGGGTTGGGACTACCGGGAATGCTCAAGCTCAGCCCACGGGGCCAACTCGGTCTCTGGCCGAGGCCGTGGGGCTGCCGTGAGCGGTGCTGCCCCGGGAGCATCCGCACAGCCCTCCCGCTCTCCCCTTGCCTCTCGGCTCCTGCTCCTCTCCTATCTCACCTCCCTAGTCTAAACTATGGCGTTTTTGCAACAATAATAGCTCAGAATCTTTAAAAAGGTCAAACCTCTCCCGGGAACAGCTTTAGCGAGGGAAGGCGGCACAGGGACTGCCTGAGCCCCGCAAGGACGCGCCAGGGTCAGGCACAGCTCTGTCTAAATGCCCCTGCCAGGAGGAGGAACACCCACCATGCCCCAGCCCCCTCCTCCGCCCAGGCTCTGGGCAGGGTCCCGACACGCGGGCTCGTCCCCCAACCCCGCTCTGTCCCCCAGGCACCCACGGGAGCGGAGCAGGGGGACGGACAGGATGTGGGAAGCAGGTTCAAGCCTTGCTGGAAGAGGCAGCCGTGCTGTTTCTCACCCGTTCCGGCCACCCTTCCTTGTTCCCTGGGCTTTTGCAGCCAGTGCCACCGTCCCCTCCGTGCGCCCGCGCTGTGCGGGTTCATCTGTCCTAAGTAACGTCTCACATGCAGAGACTTGGTTTTAATTTCAGAGTAAGTTACTCTCTTCATTTAAGAGCGAGCTGAGACATCAGCTCTTCTTTGTTTAAAGATAAATGCACTGTTCTTTCTTTTACTGTTTAACATTGGAATGATTTTTTCTGTCTTTTTCTTTCCTGCAAACAACAGAGATGCTTTCTCACACTACTGCCAAGCAGAGGCTCCTGCTTTGCAAACCTGTACGTACAGGTCTCAGCTTCAAGCGCACTCTCCCGTTTCACCCAGCGGTCCTGCTCTTCGCCAAGCGAATCACCCGGGCTCGACACGGGGGATGCCGGGGAGGCGTCAGCCTCGGATGCGATTACCCAGTCGATGGCACCGCAGGTGAACACCCGGAGAAGAGCCCTCTCCTTCCCTGCCGCCCCAGAGGCTGTTTGACATGCACGCAGGTGAGAAGCGAAGTGGCAAACGGACTTGGCACCCTGCGCTGTGCCAGCCCCGCACAGGAGCCGCGGGAGATCAGTCTGCGCAGCCCAGGCTCTCGCAGGATGCTGCGCCTCCCCCCTTCACCACGCACCACGAACACGCCGCTGGGCCACTGCCCCCTTCGCCGGGGCCACCGACGGCGCGGGCTCCCTCCTGTGCCACCTCACACCGGGCACGAAGGTGCTTCTGCCATCACCGAGTCCTCCTGCTCATCACCTGCAAGGAACAGCGGGAGCAGAGGCAGCAGGGGAACAGCAGTTCTCCAGTCTTGGCTAAAAATAAAGATTTATGGAGAAAGATTAGGTGCTCAGTCCGGAGAAGTTATTTAACTAAAAGTCTGTTGCCACATGAGTTATTGTGCCTAGAGTAGCTTTCTCTTCCAGAAAGCAAAGTACTCTCTGCAAACATCTGGAGTAAGATTTACGATTGTTAATGTGAAAACCCATTAAATGCCTTTTGGATGGGAGACATATCCTCGTATTTCAGGGCATGAACCAAATTCTAACAGTCGGGACATAAGGCCAAGCTTTCTGAGAAAGCGAATCCCCCCAGGGCTCATCTAACCATGGGGTCTCTAGTGCTTTTCTGTGAAAAATCTGGTACCCATCACTGTCACCAGCCGGGCTGCCGCAGGAGCCGAGCCTGCGGGTTTGATGCTGGGACCACTCCGAAGGTCCCACTTCAGAAATAATCCCACCAGAAATAACCAAAGAGGGCACGGCGATGCTCAGGGACTAACACTAAGCCACTATTAACAACCTGTCTTTGAAAGTCATTTTCTTAGTAGTCACCTGTATTTACAGAAGACTACAGAAGCCAAAAGGACAGCACCCAGCCCCAGCACCCCGGGCCGGCTCCAGCTTCAGCTCTTCTCTCCCGGGGCAGCGGCTCCAGCAGCTGCGGAGGCTGGGAAGGCAGGCTGGCTGTGGGAAGAGCCAGGGAAGCTCTCCAGGGAACCAGAAACGACAGTCTGCATGTGAAAACAATGGCCAGCCAGAGAAACGCAGGCACGGATGTTACACGGTTCCCTAAGAGGGGACAACCTAGCCGGAGGCCTGGAGCAAGCCCAGGCGAAACCACGAGCTTTAGAAGTAAACAACTCAAAAAGCAAAAAAAGGCTTTATTTTAAAGACACGTAAATCCAGCAAGCAAGGATGCTTTAAATGGCCCAGTTCTCTGGCAACAAGGCAAAACCGTGATGTTTTAACTCCTGAGCCTCTTCGAAGTCAAACCGTCTGCTTCAGGCTCCAACCAGCGTCACGTCTGACACGTCACTGACCGATGGCTGCTCCAGCCCCAGCTGGAGCCATGAGCGGCCACCGGTGAGTGGCACAGTGTGGAGAGCGGCCACCAGTGAGTGGCACAGCGTGGAGAGTGGCCACCAGTTAGCAGCTCTCCGGCCGCCCCTCGGGGCACCCAGCACAGCGGGCGCAGACGTGCCAGCTCACCCACGGCGAAGTGCGGCCGGTGGGCTGGAGGCAGCTGGTCTGAGGATGCCGAGGGGAGAGAAAAGCAACCCACCTAGCAGGGAGCAGCAGGGCCTGAGCTTACAAAGGTCTGGTTATTCCACCTTCTGCTCTTCCCACAGATTTTTAAGGCCAATAACAGCCAAAGGGTAGTGAGAAACCCACCGCTGGAGCAGGAGCATCACAGTGCTGTGGCACCACGGAAGCCTTTTGCAGACCCGACGCTTTTGCGTACTGCCAGAGCAGCCGCCAGAAGGAGAAGCAAGCGTTGTAAAACACGGTGATGGGCTTTGAAAACGGTTCACTTTAACTTGTCATCCTGAAAACTGGCAAGAAACTGTTGAGCTGGCCCAGAGAGATTTCTCTGGTGCAAGGCTAATCCTCAGCAGGTCAGGATGTAACCCAGATGGAGAGTGACTGAAACGGAATCAGAACAGACTGCACAGCAGCCTGGCTGTTGGCCCTCTAGGAAATTTGCCAGATACTGTGTCATTTTTTTCATTTAGCTCTCTGCTGTGTAAAGGCAGTCCCAGCAGGAACACCAGTCCTGTGCTGCCTGGAACGCTGCACAGAGGCAGCTCTGAACTGGCCAAGGTGGCCATTGGATCCCTTGCGATCTTGGAGGGACGAGGAAGGTCTACCACTGCTCAGGGATGGATGCAGGGGGCACAAAAACGACTCCCTTCGTGGATGGGGCAACAGGAACCCCTGGACTGCCAGTGGATTTGGGAGCATGTCGTGTTTGAAGTGTTCTTCTGTTTCGGGGACAAGCGTGGTACCATGAGGACCAAACCCTGATGCCTAGCTCATCCGAGCCATCCCAAACGTGCGAAACGATGCCCTGCCTGCTTCTGTTGAGAAAAAACAAAGTCTGTGCTGAGGTGGATGCACTTTTTGTTCACCAAATCTTTGTTACTGTAGGAGAAAGAGGAATTAGGAGGAGGAGGAGGAGTCCTTCGATGGCTGCGAGCATGTCTGGCAGTGGAGGAGCAGCAGCGCTTCTCGCCGGGGCAGCGAGCCCCGACCCGTTGGGTCCCTCGGCGCTTGCAGACCAGAGTGGGTGACAGAGAGGGAGCGACAAACGCTCGGCTGCAAAAACGAGGCTGACCATGTTGCCAGGGAGGGAGCCCACATCAGAGCCGAAGAATCCGCAGGGTGCGTTTTAGAGCTGGCCTATATATAACCCAAATATCTTGAGAGAGTCAATAAATCAAGCGAGCTGATCCCAGAAAGGAATCAGGAAAATATTCATGTCTCTTCTGTTAACTCTTCCAGCGTCTGCTTGCAAAAAACCTCAAATCTGTCAAACATTTTATCAAAGCAGGAGTGATCTGCTCTGCTGGATACCACACGAATCCCTCAGCATGTTTCAAAAGGGAAGAAGAATTCATGTCATAACTTGTTTTTTTTTTCAAATCTTTTCTCTTTCTCTTCTCTTAGAAGGCAGTGAATGTCTACAAAAACCTTTTTAAATACCCCTGAACTACTGGCAAATAAGTTCACTATTATATTAGGCGAACAATATGATAAAAGAAAAACTACGTGTCTGGCCATTGTCCGTTCCCTCCGAGGTGATCTGCTTGTGCTGCTCTTCAGCTCCCAGCCCATCGCTTCTCCTGCCCTGCAGAAGCTGCTGCCTTACACCGCGAACAGGACGGTAACAGAGGCAGAAGAAAAGGTTTCTCTTCTCTTTCTGACCCACTGTTGTAAACAGCCTCCAAAGGTGACTTAAGGTTTTCAGAGATGCACTTTATGGACTTTAAAGCCTGAGAACACACTGAAATAGAGGCTTTCAGTATTGCTCCTCACCTTTAAGAAGGAAAGGTCCGGCTGGAAAAACCGCCAAGAGTTAGGATAGAAATTATCACCTACCACTACCCTGCACTCAATATTTATAAAGGAGTCTGATTTTTTTTTTGTCTCTTCCCCAAAATACAGACTCAGAGTAACATGAGATGAAACCTCCCACCCAGGCAGGTCTGCCCCCCCTCCGCTGCCGCTCCTCACCACGGGCACCGTCTTGTGCAGGGACATGGCAAAGGGCTGCTGCTGCCCGACCCTAACGCAACCAAACACTCGCATCCCTCTGCGACACCTCGAGGCTTAAAAACTACGGAGAGACATAAATACCACTTAAAGTAATGTCACAACGCAATCAGGAGAGGGAACGACACCGCGGTGTACGATCAGGAGCTGCGTGAGCAGCTGCCCGGAGCCCGCCCTGGTGCCCACGGAGGATCACCACCACCACCCTGGCACTCGCCAGCGGACACGGGGCACTTCACCAGCACTTCATCCAGAGAGAGAGCCAAGACTGCACTCACTATAAACCAACCACAACTCGCTGACTTAAACAAGCATTTGTGTAACTCTTGGCCTTACACAGAACTGGTGTATAGCAGACAGACACATCTGTAAATTATTTACTTGGGAAAAACATGCCAAACTTCTCATCTATCAATAGCATTTGACTGTCCTACTATGGCAACAGGATGCTGTTGTCCCCAATTCCCCCCGAACTAGTTGCTGGCAAGTTCACTCCTGGCAGACGAGCGAAGGAAAATGCGACTCTGAAAACACGCAGGAAAACGCTAGAATTAACCCAGAAGCAGTGCTCTGTCGATGGCAGGTGAGCGCCCACCCGTTTGGGACCTCTGCTCAACTGAGGGGTGACATAAGGCGCAGGAGGGGAAGGTCACGGTGAGACGATCCAGAGACAGAAGCCTCCATCGCCAGCTGGGCACCGTGGTGCCTCCTTCTCCCAGGGATGCCATGGCCTGTAACACCGATTGCCAACGGGGTGCCGGTGCACCGAATTAATTAGGTTAGCATCGAGGAAGAATGATGATTTGCATTGGTTCATCACTCCAGAAAACCAGTCAGATGTGTGATTCACAGGCACGTTACGTCCCCGGACAGTCAGGCTTCCCCAATAGAGACTCTCAATCTGCTGCCGAGGAATCACAACTCTTAACTGCAGTTAGAAACCAGACGTTGCTGACCCACTGCCCAAGGAAACTGCTGGGCTAGGTCCTTCTGCATGCTAATTACCAAGCCAAGACAGTGCAAAGACCTTGCTGTTGAGAGAGAACACGTGGGCTCACACTTATCTCTGGAGAGCCTGGCACTACACAGCTGGATGTGAAGAAGTTGCTTTCTTAAGGGTTGGGGAGAAGGACTGTGGACACCAAGGTCAGAGCATGGCTCTTGATGGACAGATAGTTCTGCCATTTCGCAGGTATTGGGAGAAGGGACCCTCTGGACAAGATGCAAGAGAGGAAAAGCATCCCTTAAATTTGAGATGGCAGGCAGGCTGATGGGAACTTAAAGCATCATTGAGAGTCAAGAGGAGAAGCAGGAACTGCTCTGCGGTCTCATTAGTTCATTAAGATAATCAGGCATTGAAAAGGATTGTGCTTTGGCAAACTGGTTTGGCTACTTTCTGAGGACAATCTAATGCTGAATGACAAACATAGGACAAAAATCAATTTATCCTTGAATTTTCTCCTTTACTAGTTTAAGAGACCTCAGAAACCCACCACAGTCCCCACCACTCTTGCCTCAGCCCCCATGGCTTGGCAGGCTGCTTAACCTCTTTCAACAGGAGGAAAACATATCATGATGCTGCAAACGCATCCAACACTTCTACGTTAATGACTTGACTGCTGGTGAGAGAACTTGTGCCAGCAGTGCTTGATGCTCAGGCTACTTTGGTAGAGAAAGCCAGTGCTTGGAGGTGGGAGCAATCTTCCCTCCTCTCTCTGCATGCGTTACCTTCGGCCGCCCGTTTGAAGAAGACTTTGCAGCTGCCACAAGTGAGGGCTCCATAGTGGCACCCCGATGCTTCATCCCCACAGATCAGGCAAGTCTTCTGAGGTGGAAAGTAATAGTCAATCGGCAAGATATGTTCACGGCCGGTGTCCAACCTGCAGCGTAAAACAGAAAGAGAACGAGGGAAAGGGTCAGCAAAGGAGGTCAGGACGAGCCATCGGTGAGCACAAAGGACGGCGCGTGGGAGAACGCTCATGGCAAAACCCAGAACCTTGGTGACAGGACAAGCCAAGCACTGATCAGAATGAAGGGAAGCAATGACTAAGCCAAATCTCACTCTGATGACACAGAAGATTCTTAATTTAAATAAATTATTTTTTCCTAAGCTATCAAACTCCCTTCAGTTAGTCTTTTCTTGCCTTTTTTCCACCTATTCCTCCTTTCAATACCCAGCGACGGCTGGACTGATCTTTCTTCCAGGTTGCCTTGCTCAGCCCCAGGACTATGAAATCCCACCAGAAGCCTCTGGTGAAAACATCAAGCATTTGCTGCGAATGTGTCCCAGCAGATTCCTGTTTATCCCACCACCTCTACATCGCGCAGTCACAGGCGGTGCGCTGGGAACAGTGCCACGAGGTCCCTGCCCTGGGACAGCCCCGTGGGCAGAGCACAGCGCTGCCAACCACCGGATGGCGAAAACAGACCTCAGAGCCAAAAATAAAAGTTACCGGTTCTGCCATATAATAATCACGATTAAATGCTGGAAGCGGGTCAGTGTGGATTATGGAGCTTCACATTTTCCACTCGCCAGCTCGGTGGCCTGAACGACCCACTCTGGGTTTTCAGTCTGGGTAGCTGGAAACAGGGATGTGGCACCGACTTGCACAAAGACCTGGGGCCATCTTTGCCTCTTGCTGCTTTCCCCAGCCCCCGGTTTTGCCATCACCTCTTCCAAGTTCTGCTGGGGAGGCATGAAGAGCCTCCTGCAGTCCCGGCACAACCCAAGCAGGGGCCCGTGCCAGGGCCTCTCCGCGGCCCCCAGGCAGCTCTGCCCCTCCGGGCACGACGCGGGCAAGGGGCCAGCTCACACATCGCAAGAGCAGCTGGCAACACCGGGGTTTTAATTAGGGAAAGATGTGAGCGCTGTCTGTCCCAGTCACCAGCCTCTCCTCCGGGGTTTCCATCTCCGCAGCAAGCCACGGCACCGCCGCACCGCGCGCTTCGGGCTGCGGCTGCAGCAGGCACCGGGGCAGGCGGTCCCACGCGGTCCCCACCTCGTCTCCCCCGCCTTATTCCACTATTCCCCAAACACAGGGAGATCCTGCAGCCTGCACTCGCGCAAGCAGCAGCTCCAGGGACATCGGGACTCAAAGCTGCTCACAGCAGCCGCTCGCCGGGAGAGCCGTGGCCGGGACGATGCACCCGCGCAGGGACGGCTGCCTGGGTGCCAGGTTTTGCTCAGATATTTTAATTCTGGTAAGAAGAGCAGCTTGTTTAGTCCAGACTATCAATCCCCTCTTGTTCTGCTTCCCAACAGACATAAATTAAACTGAGGAGAGAGAGGTTTTAGAGGACAAAAAGAGTTTCCTCAAGAACAGACGAGGAACCAACATTTAACTGGTTTAAATCAGACCATAGGCTGGAAAACACTTCCTGGTGCAGACAGGACTTAAGGGACCGTTTGCTGTTACGTGTACAACTCGCTGGGATGCTCAGTTTCAACCAAAGACCAACTCTGCCACTGAAGCACTGGTGCCGTTTGCCTTTCGCAGAGGCCACGGCTCTGCTGAAGCTTCAACTTCTCGAAGCCCATCACACCTTGAGAGTAAAGCACTAAATGGGACAGTTCTTGGTGGGACCAAAGCCCAGGCTCACTGGGACAGTTCTCAGTGGGACCAAAGCCCAGGCTCACCAGGACAGTGCTGGGTGGGACCCAAGCCCAGGCTCAGCTCTCCTCTCTGATCATGCCACCAGTTGCGTCCTTTGAGAATGCCGCTCTCTTCTGTTCCTCACACAAGAGCTATGCAGATCCTACCTAAATTGTAAGTTAATAACTGGAGCAGCAATTTTATCCTCTGTTCTTAAGGCAAGAAACATTTTGAGTGATTCCTCGTCTTTTTAGCAGCAGCAATCAGAATCAGTGACTCATCTGTAGATGCTGCTCAACTCTCCCTCCCTGACAGTCAATTTCCAAGGCTTTTCTTGAGTTACTGATGGAACGGAGCAGAACGTTGCAGCAGACTGTGTCTGCCATAGGTAAGTCCTGATGCAACACACACCTCCGTGCCTCGTCCTCCCCAGCATCCCGCCCGTCCTCCCACTGCAATCCCACCGCCCGGTCCCCAGCGAGGCCCCAGGCCCCCCCTGCCCCACCCAGCCCTGGCCCCGGCCGACGTGCTGCGGCCGAGCACACACCACTAAGGAACAAGAAGCGGCAGATGTAAAAGCTTCGCTAAAAACGTCTTATTTATGCAGCCAGTTTTCAGATCCCAGCAGCAGCAGACCTTTCCTCTCATCACCCATTGCCTTTTTTTTCTTCTCCCTATGCAATCGGAAATCTGACAAGGGCTAATTTATCCTTTTCCATAGGGCCCTCCATACTGCGCTTTCCCTATTCTTCGCACGATGTATTTCAGATCGGAAACGAGCAACAGTGACTCCCACAGTAGCAGCTGTTGTGATGGCAGAAGCAGGACCTCCAGAAGACCCTGGAGTATTTTTCAGGCTTAATTAGTCAAAGCTGCAAAGCACGTTAACAATTAAGGCTGGAGTGGCTTTTTAAACAGTTGTTACTCCAGAGAGGAGTGTGCAAGTACTCATGTACGCCTTCACGCACGCGTGTATCTCACGTACCCATATAGGCATCTGCCTACGACGGGTGCTGAGCGGAGCGTCCCAGGGGCACTCGGGCTCTCTGCAAACCCGCGTGCTCGGCCAGCCCACCCCCCGCCGCCCGCGTGCGGATGGCAACCGGGGAGCTGGCAGACGCTCAAGGCTAATCCTGGCTGCGAGTCGGGCTCGTCCCGGGTGCAACGCTCCTGCTTTTGGGCTGTGCGCAGGGCAGGACTCAGCCCCCCGCGCCGGGAGACGGACGTTTCGGCAGCTGGGAGCCGGCCTGGCAGCACCAACGCGATTTCAGCTCCCTCCGGCACCTTTCCCGCCAGCAGCTGCCGTCCAGAGAGCAGGATTTGCCCAGGAACACCCTTGATGTTACAAAGACGCCAATTCGCCTTTTCATTTTATATTTAGATGGAAAATTGTGAGAAAAATACAACTTAAAACGTGGGCAACCCAGAGCGAGCTGTGATAATGGCACCTTTAACAATCGATTTTGCAGTTTCCAAGGGACCCGTTCAGGGCGTTCTCAAAACCCGCAGGTGATAAGGCTGCCGTGACCCACAAAGACGGCTGGCGGAGGCTGCAGGGGGTGCGGAGCGGGCGCCCGCTGCACGGGGGTCCCCGCTCGTGCGAGGGCTGGGAGGGGGACGCTGTGCTGCTCACAGCTCTCCTCCGCGCGCCAGCCTTCCCTGTCGGTACCCGCCGATGGCACCCGCCCCACGGAGCCACAGAAACACCGGGGTCTGGCAAAAACGGGCACCGGGCGCGTTGGAGGCTCCAGAATACGCAACTGTAGTTTGCACAATATGTGGCAAGTGTCACAACTGCCTCCGAAACCCAAAGCAGGGAGATAGCGTGGCGCGGGCAGACACAACTGCCGCAGCCGTGACGTCGGGCAGAGATTCCAGCCCCGGCGCTCGGCTCGAAGGCCAAGGTCAGGGCTGCTCACGAAGGAGCACGGCAGTTTTCAGGGGGGAGAAAAAACAACCTCAGTATCTCTCTGACGGCTACAGGAAGGATTCCAGTGTCGTTTCAGGAGGGTTCTTTAAGGAAACGAATGGCGTCTGTTGAGCTCCTGCCACGCACAAATATTTCTGTAGAGCAGGAACTCGAATTTTGCAATGCAAACGCTTGTTTGTCAATAGTTAATTTCGGCAAACAGCCCGAATTTCACAACACGCCCAGAAAACCAAGGGCAACTGTGTAAGAGAAAAGTCAATCACTTCTCATAACCCACGAAGTTTCCATCTCGGCGACAGACGGCACACGCTACCAAACGGAGCCAAGGCACAACCGCCCCCTCCCACCGCCCAGAACTTCTGACTCCTAAGACACCACCAAAAAGCACGTTTGCTGCTTTATTGCACGGCTTCTGCAGTCCGTGCCTACCTGCTTCAATAAGATTAATTCATTACACAATTTGCTACGCTAATACAACACGATGCCTATTCCTTACCCCCCCTCTGTTTTCCATCAGTCTGACATAACTGAAGAAACACAACTTCCACCTCCTTGCCTTTTAAATTTGGCTACGTTTTCCAAGCTAAAATCACTCTAACAGCTGCAGTAGAACAACCCACCAGAGCGAAGCGAAACGCCACAGCGTTGCCCTCAGCGGGGCTGTGCCAAGGGCTGCACAGCTCCCCGTGGCACCAGCTCGCTGCGTGAACCGCTCAGCACCAGGGCTTGCACCAGCGGGCTGGAACCCACGCCGGGATTCAGCTGCCTTGTCCAGACACAGGTCTGCTAAAGCCCGACGCGGTGGAAGAAGAAGAAGCACTTGCACACCAACTTGGATGGCACAGAATCCTGCCCAGTCACTTGAGTACTGTCATTTCTGAGACACGGCGATGTCATCAGTAGTAAACGCTGCCTTTAAAACAGATGACATTTCCAAACACAATATTAAAAATAACTGGCTTCCCTTCAACAGAGCTGTGTGGCTCATGCCTGGACAAAGGTCTATGACTCACGTCGAGGTGCCAGTCCCACGTTTAGCTAAGAGCACGACTGCTCATTTCAGGCACTGGTCTCGTGTCCTCTCGCACATTCCCGTTTCCCTGCCCCTGCAGCCAAGAGCTGAACTGAATCGTCAATCCGCAGCCATTAAGCTGCACTGGTTCAGATAACGAGGCCCGCACAGAAACTGTAAAGCATCCCATCTGTTAAAATGCTTTGGGCAGTTTAATCTGTAAACAGGCAGCCTTGTACACTGAATTTATTTCCTTTTTTCTAAACAGCCTTGATATGTTTCTAAACTGACCATGCCTTGTTTTCATGTATAACTGCTGGAGGCGGAGAGGCAAGATAGCATCTCTACGAGAGCGGAGCGCGGTGCACAGCGTGAGCAACAGGGACAGCCCGTGGTAAACACACATGGGAACTTGATCTTCATCGGATTTAAATAAACATTAGCTGATGACAACGGGTTTTCCAAACACCCCTGGCAGTGAGGGCAGGCAGAACTCGCTGGCGCTCAGGAGAAGGTCGTCCCTCCAGCAGCACCCAGAGCTGTGGCCAGGGCTCTCCAGCAGGGATGGCGGCAGGACACAGGCTGCCTCCCAGCCCCAGGAGCACAAGGGACTTCAGCAGGCACAGCTGCACAAATCCAGTCTCAAACCTCCTAAAATAAACTTTCTTTTTGCTTTTCAAATGCTCTATGTACGTGACAGTTCATTTTTCACACCCTGAGTCCCTGCCACATCTGAAGCCTGCCCTCCACCAAACCAGACTCAGCCAAGCCCATGGCTCTTTTTCCTTTTGCTTTCCAGCTGCTCCAGCCTGTAGCTGCACCGAAACCAGCTGCCGTTTGCCCCATGGGGTGGCATTTGCCCTGGCACCCAGGGGACGGTCCCAAACAGCCACCCCGACCAACCAAGCCACTGCGCACCCACCGACGGGACGGACAGCAGAGACCGTGTCATCACTCAAACCTCTCCTGATTCTAATGGCCATCGCTGGCTCTCACCTTCCAGTCATCCCTAAGAAAGAAGCAGAAAATGAGGTTAAAAAGGTGAAAGGAGGCAGTTATGCTATACCTGAAATGCAAAGCCTGGGCAAAGCCACCCTGCAGCCCCTGTGTCACACGGGTGGCCCCCGTGGTGGGCAGCTGCCTGCACTTCGGATACAGTGCTGGGACCAAAACCTCTGCCTCAAACCTGATCTCCAGCCAGTGAGTTCAGGGAGCAGCTTAAATGGATCAGCTCAGAGAAGATGAAACACTTGACCTCCCCAGGCAGAGGAGGTACCCACGGAGAGAGGCGGTATAAACGTATCGCAAGGTTACTGAAGGTGGGAACACACCTGATTGTGAAGCATGAAGGGGACAAAAGCCAAACAGGAGTAACGCGAGTGGCTTCAGCCCTGACGAGCACCCCCGAGGCCACCAGTGCTGCACACCGCAGCGTCCTGGTGACTGCAGAGTCACCTGGAGCCTCCAAGGACAAGACCTTGGTGTCCTGGGTGCACAGAGAGCCCTACTTATTTCCCAAGGAAACAGCCTGTCCTGACTAATGTTTGTTAAGTTAGCTTAACCCACTAAGCTCCGGGGGCAGGAGGGCTTCTGCCAGCAGGAACCCCCGTCCCCTGCCAGGGCTGGTCGGGATCACACCACCACGGAGATCAACACGGGCAGAAGACCAAAGCTACTCCTTCCACACGCCCTTCACGTGCAGGTTAATGTTCCTTCTGTTGCTGTGGCACACAGATCTCAATGCCAGCACGGCGTTCACAAACCAGACGAGCAGCCCTGCTCCTGCTCACAAAGCCTTTGCAGAACAACACCCGCTCCGAGACTTTCACCGGCAGGACACGGGGCCAAGGGGGGGTGCAGGGGCCGGGCGGTCGGCCAGCACAGACCAGCCCGTGCCCAGCGACAGGGTGCAGCCAGAGCACCTCGTGGGAACCGGCCGCGTGGTCAGCGAGGCATCTCCACGAGTCACTTGGCCCATGGACAAAGTGCTGTCGTGTCTCAAACCGAAAACAACAGCTGCTAGGAGAGGCGACGGGACCGATGCCACATTCAGACGCCCCACTCGCCTCTGCGCCCGGGCAAGGCGACAGCCCCTCTCCAACCACGGGCATCTCCTCGGCAGCGGGACCCGCACCGGGAGCCGTATTCACCAGCCTCGGCTTGCAAATACGGAACGGGAAACCTCAGGGCCTGCGTCCCGCTGGGCACTGCTGGCAGAGCCTCCCCGCCTCCGGGCAGCAGAACTGGGCAGCCGACCCTCGAGCCCCCACCGCGGGTCACCCCAGTCATGCTGTCCCTTTCCGAGAGCAGGGCTGACCCCTCCGCCCGTGCCCTGGAGGAGGACATCCCCTGGCCAGGGCTCCCTCGGGGTCCCCGGCACCTCCAGCTGACTCCGCAAACCCTGGTAAGGTACCGCAGGAAGAAAACCAAGGGACTGATTTAAATCAACATCATCCAGAACTTCAAATGGGACCGGAATTTAATCTGGCAACAAGGATTCCTCTACTTACATCATCAATTTTCATTTTTGTACATCTGTCTTTTGCAACGATCCCCCCTGAAGAACACATCCGGTGATTCTCCCTGGAGAAGGCGGTCGGTAACGTTCCCTAAGTGCCCGTTTTCTCTCTGCGCTGTGCAGAATGTGCCCCTTGCAAACAGAGCCGTGCCGATGCCCCTGCAGAGGACGTGACGGCTCCTTCCGCTGGCGAGAGCCTTCTCTGGCTTAGAAAATAAGTCTTTTCTTTTTCTTTTTTAAGCAATTATACAGTTTGTCATGACTTTTGATTTTCCATTCTATAACTTACGAAATGCTGTGTGACACGTTTCTTATTTATTAGATGCTGGGTTAACATTTTATTTGTGACTGGCCCTTTTCTAAGAGATTTCCAAGCCGTTGGGTACCACTGTCCCATGCCTCATTCTCTATGCGGCTTGGAAGAAAACCTCCCACATCTTCTGGCTTTTTCAACTCCTAGTAGGTCTCTGTTTTGAATGACTAACCTTTGAACTGAACTGGCTGAATAAATTTGATTTTCCCTACTTTCCGGAGCTGGTTTAGCAACACAGTGAATTCCTCGTGCTGAGGTGCTACTTCTGCTGGGAGCCTGACCTTCTCCGAGACTGCAGCAAAACCCATGAACCACCCACCACTACGTTCTACTGACCTCCCGTGAGTTTCACAGGCTCCAGTAAACACAGGCTTCCACGTTCTTCCATGATGAGAAAGTGGGAATGCGGCTCCACACCTCGTCCCACTTGGAACGTGTGCTGAACAGCGTTCCTTTTACTTACGGACGATGAAATGTCCCATCAGCTCTGCAGCTGGAGATGGCACCTGCCTCTGTTCCTGCAGGAACTCATGGAAACCTCTCTGATAATCCCACTCCCTGGCTGTTCCACCAAACAACAAGTCGGTGCAAAGAGG
Organism: Tauraco erythrolophus; assembly: GCF_009769465.1. Taxonomy (NCBI): domain Eukaryota; kingdom Metazoa; phylum Chordata; class Aves; order Musophagiformes; family Musophagidae; genus Tauraco; species Tauraco erythrolophus. Next base: position 491,245 of record NC_141477.1, on the reverse strand, counting down.
GGCTGCAGCCCGGAGCCCTCCCTGCTGCGCTCAGACCTCAGACCACCAGTACAGCCTCGGTAACGGGGCGGCTCCCAGCTGGATTGCTGAGGGATGTCAGGATTCACTTCCAGACTCGTATATTTAAAACACATAATATTTTCCCCACTTCATTTGGCAGTGGCATTATTGCTAAGGAAACCAGTGCCGCAAATTCTGCAATTTTATTTCTCTATTGGATGAAGCATGAGTTGAAAATGGGTGGATGGCAGGCAAAGGAGGAATCCAGCACGGAAAAATGCGACCACAAATACCAGTTACATCGGAGGCACCCGACCGGGGAGGCACATCACGCGAGCGGGACCTGCTGGTGCGGGCAGCAAAGCAAAAGGTGGCATCGCTGCCCCTCGGAGTGCCTTAGCTCCTGCCTCCCTACTGCACCCTCCTCCTCCTCCTGGCAAAGCACAGTGGCCCTGGGGAGGGAGGGAGGGATGGGGAAGAGAGGAAGAAACAGCAACACCCAGCTCAGAGAGTGGTCCCCCCCTCCCACCCTCGGCCCCGCAGCATCCCCCCTCGCAGAAGCGGGATGCGGAGACCCCCCGCAGTGGCCGTTCATCACCAGCCATGCCAGCTCCTGCGCCGCGCTCCCAGCACAGCTGTGGGCAGCTGCCGACAGCCTGTGGTGGGGTTCTCAGGCTGGCCTAGGTAGGAACTTCAGCTGGTCCCATTACTTACTGGCAGAATTGGTTTATTTTTAGGCATGTTTATACCAAGACCAAGCCTTTGGAGAGACACAGCTGCAAGGGCAGAAAAATGTTTTTCCTTATTATGTCTGGAAACGGGTATAAGCTATATCTGCAAAATTTCTCTTCAGCTCTGCTGGCAAGCCACTTGTTTTCTAGAGGAAACTTCACAACTTACGCAACAATATCTTCTCCTCATGCCCTCAAAGCAGATCATGCTTTGAGTCATCTCAGAAAGAGTAAACACGCAAATTACAGCGAAGGTTTCACGTATCTATGGTCTTCTTGGCACCCTTAGCCCTGATCTCAGCGACAGAGGCAACGCGGAGGCAAATTCCTCAGCATCCCGCAGCAACTGGCTAACATCCAGCCAGGTCCCGCTGCTCCGTGGCCCTGCCTTCCCCGGCGCCTGCCGTTAAGGCCACGCGTGCCCGCGGCTCACAGCTGCCCACACCTGCCGGCTGCGGCAGCGCGGCGGCACCTCCACGAGCCGGGCTGGCGGGATGCGCAGCGAGCGGTGCCGGCACGCAGCCCGGCAGCAGGCTCAGCGAGCCCAGCGCATCCCAGCCCGGCACGGCCCCGGGAAACCTTGCCTCGATGCCGGGACGCTCTTCTAGTGACAGAGGGCACCGACAGCCGGACCTGTCGTTTTAGGGGCTGAAGGCATTTCTTGGGAAATACAGCGGGCAGAACTCCGCAGCTGCGTGGGGGGTACCCCCATAACCACAGCCAGACACTGGGATCTGCAGACACGCTGGGCAGCGATGCCCTGAGACAGCCGAGGTGCTTTTGCAATCGCTGGTGAGCCCAGCACCCCGTCTGCTTCACCTCTGCTTCACTCTGCCAAGCCGGCGAAGAACGAAAGCAGCCAGGAGTCGCTTTCTTTTAAGCCCGTCTGCAAACCAAAACACAGATGCCACGTCTAATTTTAGCCCTCCTAGCCTTGAGAGTGTTCTCTTCATTCTTTTAAGCGAGCAGCAAGATAGTCATCTCGGGACAAAGCTGCCACAGCAGCTGAGCGCCCGCCTTGACCCCAACCCTTGGAAGGCCGGAGGGTGCGCGGGGGCAGAGCCCCATTCCTCCATCAGCCACGAGGGCACCGCTCTGCCAGCCAGTGGGAGCCAAACAGATGCCCGGGGATCCCCAGGGATCCCCCTCCCTGAACTGGGAATGGGCAAGCAGAGGGACAGCCCACCACCCTGCTAACCTCAGCCTGCCACCCTGTCCCCGGGGCACCCGGGCGACTGCTCCGACTCAGGCCATAACTCAAGTGTTTAAGCACCAACGTGGCAAAAGGGAGGGTGAGCCGAGCGAAGGGAGAGCCGCTGCCCCCAGGTCTCTCTTAGCTGCCACTCTGTGCCCGGCCTCATCCCACCCTGCACCCAGCTACGGCGGGAGGATGCTCCACCTGGGCACTGCCCCGCTCTGCTCCTCCTCCAAAGTCACCCTCTGACACGGCCAAGAACCAAGGACCTGGCACTGGCACAGCCTGTGCTGTAAACAAGAAGGGAAAAAAAATCCCTGTGCTGCTATTTTTTTTCTAACCATTTAAAGATGTTCCTGGGGACTCGGGAGCAGATCGGGAAGTAACGGATTTCTTTGCAAGTGGAAGATCGTATTATCAGGGAAAGACTTTCCTCTCTGACCACAGGGGACATGTGAAAACAAAGCAAATAACTGAAAACCGGAAAGCTAAATCCATGTGAACGGGCTGCGCTAACTGGGATGACCTCACGCGTTCTGAAGGGTATGAGCACGCACAGGGACAAAGCCTGGAGCCAGCCAAGCCGGGGACACGGGCCCTGCAGGACCCACGGCTCCAGGCTTTGGACCCGAGCTGGACACGCTGGGCGCCCCCCAGCCTGTGCTGCCCAACAGAGCCGGCACTCGCAGACAGCAGGAGAAGGGACGGGGCAACCTGGAGGGTTAGTTCTCAACTTTGTGCGGTTTCATGCCAACCCCTGCGACGCGCCCACGCAGGGGCCCCCAGAGCCCCATCCAGCCAGGGGACACCAGTGACCAGCACTCCTTCCCATGGACAGGATGGTGCCAAGCGCCCGTTTCTCCACGCCTCCTCCACAGACAGTGTCTGCAGACGGATGGATGCAGGACCGGGGTAAGGGATGGAGATGCAGCCTATGCAAGAAGAGAACACGCAAACAAAACCACACGTTGTGTCCACGGGTAGAAGGCAGCACATGCCACACCTGCACACGATTCAAGAAAAATGTGGATCATCTGAACAATATTTGTATGCGGTGTTTCATTTCCAGTTAATGCACCTAATTGCCACCCAGATGAGAGCAAGTAACCCGATCTGCACACAAATTACTTTTCTCCTTTTCTCTCTTACAAGAGGAGAAAGGAGCTGCCGAGGTTGCCCGTCCAAATCCTCCCCAATGCACGTCAGAAAACGTGTAGATGCTGCCGGCTCCAGATAGGCGGGGAGGGGGAGGAGGCAGGAGCCTTCGCTAGGAAATTACTGATACAAAAAACTTGTGCCTGGACTCTGTTCTCAGCACATGGGCCAAGGTCAAAGCATTTTTTCTGCTGCTTCTAACCGGCAAAGAAGCAAATGCAGCTAAAATATGTAACACCAGTCCAACTGCTGAAGGGTTGGTGAGAAAACACCAGAAAAAGAAGTAAAGTATCATCCTGGGAAAGACAATGCGAAGCAGCCCTCTAAGATCAGTGAGAACACGGGGGAGAAGAAGCAAAGCCCAGGGTTTCCCTACTTTGTCCAGGGAACTGAACGTGTCCCAGTGCCTCTATAAAATGCATTTTAGGGAATCTGCAGCCTCCCCTCAGGCATTTCTGGGGATTGCTCCCAATGGCAGCAATCCCAGGAACACCCGTCCCCAGACGAGTCACCAGTGCGTCAGACCCCCCAGACCCCAGCGAGAGCTTAACGTGGAGCTCCGCAGGCGGTGCTGGCACCCCGGCACCCAGGGACATCCCGCCCAGTGCCGCCTGTCAAAGACACCTGGCTACAGACTTTAAACGAGTTAAAGATAAATCATCACAACTCTGCCCGTGCCCAGCGCGTGAGCAGCAGCTGGCACAGTGCACGGCGCTGGAGCGGCTCTCCGCGCTCTGTGCAGCGCGACCAGGACTCTGCCGGCCCGAGCACACGGTGAGCGTGTCCCGGGGGCAGCCCGGCTCTCCGTGGGGCAGCCCAGCTCTCCATGGGGCAGCCCCGCTGAAGTCCATGACGGTTACGTGCAGTGGAACGTGCCCGGCTGCTCTCCCAGCCAGCTCGAGGATGGCTCCTGCAGCACATCCTTGCTCTCGCAGCGGAGGATGCCCCACACAAACACTGTGGTGCCCCAGTATCGGTTCTGCACTGACTGTCTAAGCCTTATTTGAGAGATGTCTTTCACTCCCAGAGCCGTTCTGGAAGCGGTACCCACCTTGCCTGCAATCTCGAGGAGCTCAGAGGGGTGTGGGCAGCACGATAGAGGCACCCACCAGCCCCTTCAGCAAAAACACGGGCTCATCCACCGCTCTTCACCAGACATTGTTATTTGTTTATTACATTCAGCTTTTTAGTTGCACAGAAAAGGCACCAGGAGACCTGCAGAGAGCTGGGGGTGTAATTCACCTTGTGCAGATACCCGAGACACTCGGAGCCGGGTGGCATCCAATCCCTGTCCCAGAGGGAAGGGTGCCGGCTGCCTGGGGAAAGGGCATCAGCTATAAATACCTGCAGAGCTGGGCTATATTTTTTAAGATTTTATTTACTGCAAACTCAATTTGTGGTCTGTGTCCTGACAAATCATTCCTATCGCTTCTGAGGATGTGTCAGCACTCGACTTGGTTTGTTCTCATTGGTTAAAAAGGCCCCCCCAGATCGGGAGCTGGGGAGTTTTGTTTGGAACAGTGACCTTGCTCTTTCTGCTTTCTGCTCGGATTGCATTAAATAAGAAAAAAGCAGAGGCTGCTCGAGCCGAGCCTGCCCTCCCTGCCCATCCTGTCCCCCTCGCCCACTGCCCACGCAGGTGCCCGGGGTGTGCGGAGGCTCTCCTGCCCGGGTCTCCCGAGGTGAGATGCTGCACTCTCGTAACCCTTCTCCTGCGAAAGCCGTCCCAGCACCTGGGAGCTGGATGGGGTCAGACATCCCCAAGGACAGCACTCGGGTCTGCTAAAGTAAATGAGACTACTGCCAGGGCATAAAGTCCAGTGCAGAAGAACACTTCTGCAGGACTCTCTTCCAAAACCGAGCACGAAACCGAACCCGGCCCCCTGGCAGCCCAGATCCAGCGGCTGCCAGAGCCCACGGCCGTTCATGCGCTCTGAGGGGCCACTGCCAAAGCCACTGGATCGCAACAAACCTCCTCTCCCCCTCGCCTACAGAGCAGGAATAATACCTATTTTGCATGGTTGCCTGGAGGCCAGATGAATTGCTGCTCGTAAGTGCTTCAGAAGAAAAGTGCCATAAAAGCACAAAGTACTATTACTGGTAGTATTTTTATTACTATTAGAGGATACACTGAACTTCACTTAAAAACGCTCACAAGAAGGACCAGGGTTGTAATCATTACTCGTAAAGCAAAATAAAACACAAACACGTTGCAGCAGCTGCCAAGGCTGCCGCAGGCACCTTGTCTGGGTGGGCAACGCATCTCGCCCCCGCGCAACACAGGGCTCCGGGGCTCCCCCAGGGCAGCTCCTCCTTCACTCTGCCCCACAGCTGGAGCTGGCAGAAGGATTGAGCTGCAGTTGGATGTGGGTGGGTAACATGGGCACATCAGTGGAGAAGACAGAGGCAGCAGCAGATGCAGTGATTGGGAATATTGATGAAGAACCTCCGTCACGAGCCTTTGCCATGACAACTGGGTCAGTTCCTCTTTATTTTAATGAGTTTACTCAGATCACTGTTATTCTTAAAAAATAAAGCCAGCTCTGGTCCACACAGTGTGCAGCGACTATCAATGGGCCACCAGCCTGTCTGAGTTAAAATCCCAAAGTGACCAAACTCCTTCCTTCCACCGCAGGAAAACAAACAGCCCGGCTTCTCCACGGCATTCAGCCCCAAACACCATGGGGTCAGGGCTGGACGAGGTCACTCCACCTCAAAAGCCAGGAATCCTCATCCACACGGATGCGGCCATCGAAACATCTATCCCCACGTGGGTCTACTCCCGTGGTCCCCTGCCAGGGAGACACTCCTCACCCTTCACTTGCTAAGGAGGGATTGCTTCCGCACCCACCCGCAGGCACCAGCATGGCATGGCCAGCTCGGGCACGGCTGTGCCCACTCGCCCGCGGCTGCGTGGGGCCGGCCGGGCTGCACGCAGCCCACGGGCTTCTTCAAACTCCATCAGCCTCCCGAACGCTGCGACAGACTCAATGGCCTCAACGCAGCCCGTTCTCCCCGCTGAAGAGCAACTGACTCCGTGTCTTGACAGGAGAACAGAGTGCCCGCAGAGGCAGCCAGGAACGCCTCTGGCGACGCTGGCACACGGTGCAGGTTGGTGACACCCACTGACAGAGCACCACACCCCCACCCCGGCCAAAGGGGAATAAAATGGTAAAACAGCCATTGACCATCTTCTGTTTCCCGTTGGGTCCCCCTGTAGAGCGTACCCAAACCTACGGATAATTGGCCATGACCCTCTACAGACCCCTGCCGCAGTCCGTTGGTCCCCACCTGAAGGGTGCTGCCCCAAAGCTTCGGCATGAGGCTTGTGGCACCGCGGCAGCCGGGGCTGGCCGAGCACGGCCCCCCTGCCCGGCAGCCCCCCCGCCGCCCACCACCGCCGAGCTGAGGTTCCACTTCTCACCGTAACTGCCGGTGCTGCCTTCCCACAGCCCTGTTGTCACCACCACCACCTCAAAATGACGAGAACCGTGGAATGATGGAAAACGACCATCATCTCTACACTTCTTCCCTTCCCCTGCATCAGTACTGCCCTGTATTCTGTAAATCTCAAGCCCTGAAACACCCCCCTCCCAAAAACCAGATGTTTTCAGCCGATCAAGAGTGCAGCTCACCTGCCCAGCCAGACTCCAGCTTCCTGGCTGGCAGCTTCCTCAAGGTCCAGATTCGGCTCCCTCCGCACGAGCCGCAAGCGGAGGCTGAACATCTCCCACAGCCTCACTCTTGGGATTTCCCCCAGCACCGCAGGAAACCCCGGGGACCCTTCGCGGTCAGCACGGCGGCGCAGTGACGGATGAGGCTCCCTGCCCCACTCGCCAGCGCAGCCCCGGCTCAGCCGGACACCGCTGCCGCCAGCGGCACCGCCAGCCTCGCCGAGACGCGTCGGCTTCTTCCCCAGGCTCTTCTCTCCCTGAGCAAAACTTGTGCTTTCTGCTGCACAGCACAAACCTGAAGTTCGCAGGACTTTCTATATGCTTTCGCTTTTTTGAGCAAACGCCGTTAACAATCAGACCTGATTTCCTACCCTGGATCCCCAAACTCTTCCCAAAGGCAGGTTTGCCACCCCGCAACTGCCGCCTGGGAAAGCCAGGCCTGCGGGCATCCAAGCTGAGGCTCCTGCCACCCTGCTCGCTTCGGTGCTAACTCAAAACTAGAGCGATGGGGCCGCTGAAAGCATCTTGTTCTCACTCCTAAGGGTAGAGGGAGATCCAGTGCAGCAGCCAGAGAGAATCTTCTAGGTTTTCCCTGCCGGTATCTGCACCAGCCTGTGCAGGAAAAGATCCAGCTGAAGCAGAGGCTCACAAAAGACACTGGTGGATGTTTGCCACTGCCACAGCCGTGCCCTGCTGCGGTGCTGGTCTGGGCTAGAGCCAGCGAGGTCCATCCTGGAGCTGCCTCCTGACCCCTGGTAGCAAGGAGGAGTTGCCGTACCACAGTTTGGTTTGCAATCCAACAGCTGCGAAAGCAAAAGGAAAACAGTTGGCAGAGACAGGATGGCATGCCTGCACTGGCCAGGTATTAAGGGATGACAAGCCTGTATCTGTCTCTTAACTGTTTACTGGGAATAAATGCTCCCCTAAAAAGGGAGACAGGACTTGTGCACATTGTCTCCTGGCTTTTTTGAGGAAAAGAAAGAGCTGGAAAGGATCAGTTGGTCTGTCCAAGCTGACTTTGCAGTGTTTGCTCTGTGTCGGTTTCTGGTGCAGATATCCATTTTGGCAGAAAACATTCTTCAAGGCAGCAGCAACGCTGCAGGAAACCTTAAGAAAAGCTGAGGAGCAAACGGAAATTCCCGTTCCCTCTCTCGTTGTCTCAGAGAGGTGGTGCCCCCCAAACGGTGCTGACATCAAAGTGGTGAAGATGCTGCATCTGCTACACGTGTGCTGTGGCAGAGACCTGGAACTCTACAGCTGCCTGTGTGGTATTCTCAAAAAGAGAAAATTCACTTTGAATTGCAAAGAACTTTGACATAAACTGGCCAAGAGGAGGAGAAGACCATGTCTCGTAAGGCCTTCAGGCAGTGAGGTTCATCTGCTGCTTCTTGCTTAGCATTGCCTTCTGCCAAATGATGCCATGCTGGGGTTTTTTCACTTGCAAACGTGTTCAAGACTGCTAACGCCCTGAACATGCAACAGCGGAAGGCAGAGGAACAGAGCAAACGGGCATAGCCGATACCCCAAGGCACGCAGATCATCTTGCAATACACCAAACACTAAAATCCTCCTTTAAAAACTGCCGTGCGCGCAGAGCTGGAAGGCTCAGTGGGCTCCTGTGGCACGTTTCTGCGAGCTGTGACAGCAACGGAGGGTTGGAAGAACGGCGTGATGCGGGGCACAGGCTGCTCGGGACCTCCCTAAACAGCTGCGAGGCCACGTGTGCACAGGTCACGCTCACGTGTGCACAGGTCACGCTCACGTGTGCACAGGTCACGCTCACGAGTCACCACGCAGCAGCTGAGCTGCCCCCGGCTCACCCGGGGCGGCCGCAGGACCATCCACCCGCCCTGCCGCAGCAGAGGGGCCAGGGCTGCACCTGGGCACCGGGTCCCAGCCAACGCTGCAGCCCCACCTCATGCTGACCATCTACACGAGGGCCAACTTCCTTTTTTCTACATATTTCCAATGTTTAACCATCAGAGTCGCAGATTCGCTGCACCGATTTTTGGGATCTACCAGAGCAGCTCAGAGAAAAGAATGGTTTTTACTAGAAGTCGTAGAAAGTCTCCCACAGAATGTCTTGCTTTCAGTAAATGCTCATTTGATAAATATAAAATGTTCCACGGGATGATAAAATAGTAGGATTTTTTTTTAATATATTTAACTTTGTAATTTTAGCCTACAATCACAAGCAGAAAGTATCCATTTCCAGCTATCAGCCTACCGTGGACAGCCACGAGTGACTGTGCCAAGTACAGACTGAAAGCCAATTAGAGTAACAACTGCCAATATGGAAATGGCAAATTAGGACAGCCACTTTAAAATCAGCAATTTATAAAATATGAATGAAGCCGAGTGCCAAGACAAACATGTAATTAATATGAATGACAGAAAAATACAAAGAACTGAACTACTGCTCTCTATTACAAATGAACTCTGTGAAATGAAACTGCTTTCATTATACCAAAGCAAAATGTTCCCATATGACTAAAAAGATTTGCAATATTTTAGGAAATTTTGGGATTTCTTCCTGCAGGAAACAGCAACCTCTACAGTTTTCCCCCCAGTTCAGGAGCACGCTCGCTCGCGGCGTCCCTTCCCACCACGCAGACTCGGGCTGCTGATCACCTCCGGTTCTCACCGTGCTTTTTCCTTGAACCCACCATCTGACATCTGCTCTCGAACGCCTTTATCGTTCAATTGCCTCAGGGCAATTCAAAGGTGCCACCTCGGCACAGACACAGAGCCAACCGTTGTCTCCTGCCCGGAGCCAAGCGTGGCCTTGGAGGGCGCTCGGAGCGCGGGCGAGGGGAGTTGCGCGCGGTCCGGAGGGGCTGCCCGGGCAAGGATGGCATTCAGCGTTCACCGCCTCGACACAGTGTTTCTGCTTCAATTCTTGCCGGGACCGTCCCACACCTTCCTCAATCTGCAGCACGGGCCGGAGGCAGAGACTTCCAGGAATCGCCGGCTCCGTGACGCAGGGACAGGCTGGCAGCAGCGGCGCGCTGGGCACAAGCACCCACAACCCGCCGGAGGCTCCCGGGCACGGCGCGACACCCGCGGTGCTTTCGGCAGCGCGGTGACGGGCACCCGCCGGCGGCAGAACCGTCCTCCCGATACGCAAAGCCGCAGGTTCCGGCGCGGGCTGCAAAACGCACGTTCTCTCTCACTCACAATCAGTATTTTGAAATAAATTGTCCTTTGGACCTCAGAAAAAGCACCAAATCACTACTGATTTTTAACCAGCTCTTTGGTTGGAATTAAGCTCTCCTAACAGGAAAACCAAGGGGTTGACTGGCTGCAAGAAGTACCACAGAGCAGAGCATCTGCGTAACAAATAACCACCAGTGAATACTGTAAACAGCAGGGAAAAAAGTGAAAGTTGTACCGGTAGGAGAGTAGCTGCCCTGGGCAAATCCTTCGCTGCTTCCTGCCCAGAAGCCCTGGCTAACGCAGGACAGGGTACACAAAACATCTGTAGAACTCAAACCCACCAACACTCCTACAGCTTTTTAGGCATTATTTCTTCGGTGAAATTTTCCGAATTCTCAGCCACTGTTTTCTCTGCCAAGTGTCGTGTAGAGCTTATCCCGTCATTGCAACCAGCACCGGTGGGGGAAATAATCACTGATACCAAGCACGAGACTTTGGAACCAGTTTCCAGAGGGTTTAAGAGCTCAGAAATTCAAGCCATGGGGAGAAGAGGGTGGGAACGCAAAGTCTGCCCTTGAACGGTTTTATAGTGAACGGGTGAAAAGGCAAATAGATGTTTTGTGCTGCAAGAGCAGGCGGGCAGGTCCCGCACAAACACGCCGTGCGCCCTCCGTACCCCGTCCCTTAACCAGGCGACACATCTCCCCTTCCCAGTGGGGAAGGAGAGCTGGAGAGTGGGAGAGTCAGTGAGAGAGGGGAAGGACAGATCGAGGAGGGAAGGGGAAGAGGGAGACCATTTTATGATCCTTGGTATGTGCTTAGGAGACACTGGGAAGACCAGAACTAAAATCAATCGAGTGGAAGGAGCAAGTTAGAAAACAAAGAACAGTAGAAACAGTGTTTTTTCCTTCATTCATTGCCACAGCCATAAATCCCAATTTAATGGCAAGGAGAGGGCCGTGCCAGCCCCTCGGGCAGAGCCTTCACCACTTCCAGCGCGGCACCTGGGCCCCTGCACCGACAGGTGCAAACCTGGGTGAGGATCGAGAGTACCGACGCTTCTTTTAATTCCCACGGGCTCAGCAGTGTGTTAGCACAAGGACCATAATCCTGCCAGTCTGGAGTGTTTGCTGGGTGGTTCTGGGCAACTTCAGCAGAAAGCAGCCAGTCTCTCCGCGCGTCGGACCCCGGCTCCCGACGCGGGTGCAGTGTGTGCCCAGCGTCAGGGCAAGCAGCCCGGCGTTAGAAAGGGCCACTCGCTGCTCTCGCAGCGCCGCGGGCTGAGCCCAGGTAACTCGCTGCGAAAAGGATCATCTCATTTATCAATTTAAATGAGAGTTGACTCACGGGAAAGACTAAATAAATCAGCACCTTCAAAACCAAATGAAAACAAGTCAACTAGCTAAGCATGGAAGAAAATAAATGAGCTTTGGCTGGCATGTCACAATCCTTCAAACAGCAGCTCTCAGAAGCAAGGAAAAGGAACCACGGCTGCGGTGCTCGGCACTGGGTGACCCAGCAGCCACGGCAGCGTCGGGGGAAGCCGGCAGTGCCCGTCTGTGCCGCTCTGCCTGGTCGCGAGGGGTTCGCTGCACCCGCTGCTGTTCTCCAAGAACGAGGCTTGGGCTGATCTGTAACATCTCGGCTGCTCCAGTTACTCAGCCTCAGTGTATCACTTGTTTCACAACCTTAACTCAAGCCGTGACAGATGAGCGTCTTCTCACAGCCTGGGAGTGTGCCAAGTCAGTTAAAGGAGTCCCGAGCTCTCTGAAGCAGGCACAGCCCTGGTGCAGGACTGGCATCTTATTCTGTGTTTAAAACAGCCTTCTCGTGCCTGCCAGCCGGGACAAGAATTCAAAGGTGATGAGTAAGAATGTTTTTTAATGCTTTCTCTTCTCCTTTTATAAGGAAAAAAATCAAAAAGCTTTAGCACATCAATGACTTTCCCAGCTACCCGAGGTTCACTGTCCATGGATCCACACCAGCAGCTGCCGACCAGGAGTACATATTGCAGAGCTGTCCGGAGGGACCGGCTCCAGAAAGAGCATCTTCCACGTGCCACTTGTCTTCAAAAGAAATATTTACTTAGTATTGCTGTTCACCTGAGCAGAAAGGTCATACTGACAACAGCAGACAGGAGGGTCAGCCCCTTCCCAAGGGCTTCTGAGTCAAAGAGCTGAGGGTCAGGACCCCCAGACCTCTCCGGGGCAAGGGGATGCCAAGGGCATCTGCCTCCTCTCATCTGTCAGCGTAACAACCCGCCCTGATCTTCCCATCATCTCCTCCTTCAGTAGGTAGAAATTATTACAGGTATTACCTGTAAGTGGTATCACAATTACATAGCTGGCTACAAAAAGATTACAGAGCCATTGTGCCAGGTGGTGCAGAACCACATGGCGCTCGCCCAAGCTGATTACAACCGAACCGAAGAAAGGAACCGGCAGGTAGGTGCGGCAGCGAGCGCAGGGAGACCGAACGGGGAACAGTAGTACTGGCAAATGCCACTTAGAAAACACTTGGAACTACATGAACAGCTAGATTTTTCTGAGCCAATTACCCCTTAAATTTGTTTATCACCTTTGGTTCCACTGCATCAGTAATAGCTCCTTCTGTGATTCCATTTTAGCTTCCACCAAACAGGCCCACACCGCGTACCCGCCACTGGGGTTTGACGCCGTAACTTTGGATTTATTCTACCAACGCTGTGTCTCACTCTTAAAACAGGTTATTTAGTCACCTCAAAGGCTGCTGCTCATAATTATGCGATAACCAGAGCACAAAGACAAACAGCTACGAGTCCACAGTGTAACAAAAGCTCGGACTAATTTGCTAATTACACATAAGCATTACTGGCACAATCGAGTACGCCATATCAAAAGCTGTAAATTAAATCAAATTGTGTTAATACCAACTTTGTTTCCTGTGCAATGTTTCAGTGCCCCCAAAGCCAGACAAATCCCCCCTCTGCAGAAGCAAGTGAAAGGAACTAGGAGCAACACACCTTGAAATGCTCCGTGTTCTTTTTCACAGAAGAGTGGGCTGCAGCTGCAGCTGGCACTGCCAGCGCTGCAGCGGCGCGGGGGCCCGAAGTGCAGGTCTCCCCAGGCTGGTAAAGCTGCGGTGAGCCCACAGAAGTGCCCTTCACCCCTCTCAAATGCTGAGACTACATTTTCCAAGGCCAGGAGGGTGAAGCTTTCTATGCAATGCCACGTAGGGTAGGAACTTCATCCAACCCAGCTCTGGAAGCTAGCAGGGGAGTACGAGCCCAAGGCAGACCATCCTTCCGTGAGGGAACTTTACCACAAAACGTTTTTGCTCCCATGACCCCTTTTCCTGGCAGGCGCTGCTGCCCGGGAAGCTGGTACACGATCCGCTGGCACCAGGGGCTGCTCATTGCACTGGCACTGCTGCGTACCTGGGAGAAAACTAAAAGCCACAGCAATCGATAACTTGATGATGCCCTGCCTAGCGGAGACTTTGCTGGGAGGAAACACAAATCCGGCAGCGATTAACCCACACGGCTGTAGCCAAACCACAACGGAGCATTCCACCTTCCTTACAGCATTTTAAAACTGCATCCAAACCCTGAGAGGAGCATAAACACCCTCAGCCCGGCGCTCACTCGCAGCAGCCGTGTAACGCTGTATGAGCAGCGGAGCTCAAAGGACAGATAACGGTATTTTAAAAGCTCTCTGTGCTAGCTCCGACTCCACTCATCCCTGCAGAATTCTGCCAGAGGGAGCCCAGGCCCCTGGGAGCCGTTGTGCTGGGGGAAGTGGGGACATGGACACAGCACGCCGAACAGATCTGCATGGAAGAGGCGGATACAGCATTTCCCACAGGAGTAAGGGAGACATCATAGATCTCTAAGGCAAGACTTGGACAAAATTTACCGGCTGCTCAGGCTGAGCCCACACACCTGCCTGCTGCCCACCACGTAAACCCAAACCTCTCCTTACCGCGATACTCCCTGTCTGCGAGCGGTTCTGTTGGACCGGCTTCCCAGGCAAACAAACCATCGCAGCGCTGAGCCTTCTGCTGTCGAAAACCTGCACTGTCCCTTGACAGCATTTGGACAGTTGAGCTTTTCCAACTTTATTCCCCCCCACCTGCTCACTCTGCACGGATTTCAGCAGAGATTGATCCAGACTCCAGAGCAACACAGACTGTGCACAGCTCCCGCCACTGGTACGACACCACTGGACTTATTTTGACCTCTCCTTACTTTTATCCCAGTTTTTTTGCCAAGCCCTCAACTCCTCCATAAAATCCCCAAGTTAACCCTTGTGTGGACTATAATTACCACACTGCCCCAATAAAGCTGTGAGCATTTTAAAGTCACAAAACAAGCGCAGAAGCAGCAGTGTGATGCTTTCGCCCTGTGCTGATTTAATGCGAAAATCCAACTGTTCATTTCAGTCTTTGCTCCCACCACACAGAGTCCCACAGGCTGCGCATGTGGATGCGAAATTCCACCGAAGTAAACCCAAGCTGAGGCCATACCAACCACTTGTGGCTGGGGCTACCTCCGAGCCAGCAGAAAAATCCCTCTGCAGTCACGTTCTCACGCCCGTTTCTATCAGCTGCAGCGATGCTCTCGCGCAGTAACGCGTTTTGCCATGATGAAAGGCGATGGTGCAGAATGCCCACAGGTTCAGACAGCGTGTACCTATCTTACAGAGACCATCAGTCTCCTTATTCGAGGTTAACCCACCAGGAAAACTTACTTCTGATTGAATCTTCCTTCTCAAACAGAAACCTTTCCTCCCGGGCTGCATTCCTGAACACTATTCTATCTGTACTCAAAACAGAGCTCCGAAGCACACGCCGCACTACTTCTCTGCCCATATATTCGCAGTTCCAGGTTGTTCCGCACAGCTCATTCCCCACCCGTCCGGCTCGTGGCAGAGCAAGGTGCAGGGAGAATTCTAACTAGGTCGCAAGAGAGTCCCGACCCCAGCACGCTGACAGCAGCCGAGGGAAGGGGGATAACAGAGGCGTAGCGAAACGAGAAAAACGCAGTCGAGCTTTACGGGACGGCGGCGAACACCGGGAGTTTAGCGCAGTACGTCTGGCACAAGCCTGCCTGCTAAGTCACCAGGGACAGCACGTCGGTAAAAGGGAAGGCTCCGACAGCGGAGAGGTGAACCAAGCCGGGGGCAGCCGGGGCAGCGGCGGGCGGGACCCGCGGCGTTTGCCGGGGCAGCCGCCGGAGGCGGCGAAGCGGCTGCGGGGGCGCGGGGAGCCGGCGGGACGCGGGTACTCACCGGACGTCGCCGTAGCCGCCGGCGTAGCCCTCTGCCCAGGGCCCCAGCTCGCTCTTGATGCAGGCGGCGGGGGCGGCGAAGGGCGCCCGGCCCGCCGGGTACCAGGCGTCGGCGGCGAAGTCGGCGCTGTCGCCGCCCGGCCCGCGCCCGCCGCCGAGGGGCCCGGCGGGCGGCTCGGCGCAGGGCCCGTGGAGCGGCCCCTCCTCGGCGAAGAAGGCGGGCCAGGGGGGCGCGGGGCCCGGCGGGGCCATCTCGGCGCCGTAGCGGCACGGCACTGCCCAGCCGCCGCCCGCCGCCGGCACCGGCACCGGCGGGCTCTCCAGCTTGACGCGGGCGGGCGGCGGGGCCAGGCTGAAGCCGGGGGGCGGCCGCGCCGCGGGCCCCGGCGAGCCGCGGTAGAGCCCGGGCGCGTCGACGGCCAGGGCGGCCTCGGCGCCCGCGAAGGCGGCCGAGGCGGGCGGCGGCTCCGGCGGGTCCCCGCCGGCCGGGCGCGGGGCGCGGGGCAGCGCGGCGGGCAGCGCGAACATGCAGTCCTCGCGGGGCAGCGGCTCGCCCGGCGCCTCCAGCGCCTCCAGGGCCAGGCCCATGGAGGCGGACACGGCCCTGCAGAGCTGCTTGGCGCTGTCGCCCAGCGGGTCCTCCTTGGGCGCCGGCTCGGCCTCGGGCGGCGGCAGCAGCGGCAGCGCGCCCGGCTCGCACAGCAGCTCCCTCAGCTCCGCGGTGCAGGGGAAGGGCGAGCCCATGGCGGGGCCGCCCGCCGGCAGCGGCAGCGCCTTCCCGGCGCCGCGGGGCTCCTGGGGCGGCAGGCAGGCGGGCGAGCCCGGCGGCGGTCGGGGGCTCGGCGGGCACGGCGCGCACGCCGGCGGCTGCTGGCTGCTGCCCGGCTCCTCCCGCGGCGCCTGGAAAGCCTCGCAGACGCTCTGGAAGAAGGTCTGAAAAGCCCCGCGGAAGGTCCTGCCCCCCGCCCGGGGGTAGACGCGGCCGACCCCCAGCTGCACCTCCATGCCTGGCGGGCGCGGAGCAGGGAGAACGGCAACGGCGGGCGAGGCGGGGGCGGAAAGCCCCGGCGGGCGCGTCCCGGCCGCCCGGCCGCCGTCCCGGCTCGCAGCGGCGCTGCCCCGCGGCGGCGGGGGGCGGCGGGCGCGATGCTCGGTGCGTGCAACAGGTGGGAAAAGTTGGCGCCGGGCGAGCGGGCAGGTGCGGCTGGTAGCCGCCCGCGGTCCGTGTGAGCGGCGGCGCGGGCAGCGCGGGAGGCAGGCTGCGGTGCGGGGGAAGGAGGTGCGGCGGGGAGACCGCCCCGCGCCGCCGGCGCGGTCCGGGGGCTCTGCAATGATTAATCCGGTGAGCGGCCGCGGAGAGAAGCGGCGGCGCCCGCCCTGCCCCCGGCTCGGCTCCCCCTCCGGCGACGGCGGCGAGCGGAGCCCCGCGGGGCGGCCCCGGAGCCGCAGCGCCGCCGCCGGCGTTCGCCGCAATTTCTGGGCTCCGCGCCTCGGCAGCGCCGGCCCCCGCGGGCGGAGCGGGACGGGACGGGACGGCACGGGGCTGCCCGGCCCGCCGGCGGACAGCGCCCACCACCGCGGCCTCTGGGCGAGCGCCCGGCCCGCCCCCTCCGCGACCCGCCGGGCGGAGCGGGGGCGCGGCTGCGGCCGCCCCGGTTCCCCTCCTGCGGCTGGAGGCGGTGGAGAGGCCGGCGGCTGCCGGGGAAGCGGTCGTGCGGCCCCGCCGGGCCCCAGGCCCGGGATGGCTCCGCTCCCTCCCTCCTGCCGGCGCGCAGCTCGCGGAGCGCGCGCAGTCCCGCGGAATTCAGCAGGAAAAACGCTCCTTGTGCGCTGACGTGGTCGGTGCTCAGCAGCTTCCCCCCGCTGGGCCCGGCGGAGGGGGGTCTGCCTGACCTCAGCACCCCCGCACCCTTCACTTCATACCCGAGGGCACCAGACGCCCTCTCCTTACCCAGTGGGAGAGTTGGTCCCACCTTCCTCGGCTCCACATCTTGCCATAATCCCCACTCTCCGCCAGCGAGAAACAGCAGGTCGGCACATCTTCTGCGTACGTCCCACCCACCGCTCTGGTCACACGCAAGGTTGAAAATGACCCAGCTAGCAGACATAATTAGTGTAGGACCCACCATAAACAAGGCTTGAACTCTACTTACTGGTCCTGTAATAACTGCCCTAAAGCAACTTCTGGTAGGCGCACCATTCCCAGGCAACCTGGTAATGGAATCATACTCATTAGAGTTAAAATAACCCCATTAATTTCAACCCCTTTGGAGACAAAGGGAAAAAAGTAATAGTTTGTTGCAAATGAAGAAGTGGAGCCAGTCAGGAAAACAAAGAATCACATCCAGTCTTTTAAAAGCATTTTTACAAGCTATAGAAGATAAAAAAAATAAGTACAGCCAAGCAAAATTTGGCAGTGTCCTCCATACTGCCTGAGCAGGCAGAGAACCCTACCTCCCGTCAGCAAAGTAGCTGGAGAAGGGAGAGGGTTGGTGCCCAAGGTGAGGATGGCGTTGCTGCCTGCCCCACGGACCTGGGGGGGTTGTGAGCAACCAAAGTGCTTTACCACCTTTTCCAAATTGACCCTCAGCGCAGATCTGGGAAGAGGGAGGCGGTGGTACCACTCGCTGTGCCAGTTCCCCAGCCGGCGAGAGGCGAGGTGGCTGTGCAGCAGCGGGACCTGGTGGCAATCAGACGGTGAGTCAGTGGCCGGGCTGGGAACGGCTCTCACAGCCTTTTTGTCTTTCTCGTGCTCGGACTCCAGGCTTTTCCCACGTATGGCTTATTGCAAATCAGTCGTGGTTAGAAAAGCCATCATCTATCTGGGTATTTCATACTTCTTCCCCCTCAATCAGTCCCAGAGACAGCTTGCTCGATAAGCAGAGCAGGATTCTTCCAACTGACAGGACTGCCAGGGCAAATAAGGTTAAAAAAATTCCAGCTCTCGTTTCTCCCGTGTTCCCCAGCCCTCCCTGAGAGGGAAGGAAGGCCGAGTTCAGGAGCCTGCCTTTCTCCGGCCGCCTTGGCCTCTCTGCTTTCCGGAAGGCAGCGCGGGAGCCTGGGCTGCACAGCAGAGGAGGCAAAGGACCTATCCTGAGAGGAAAGCATGAACTTGTTCCCCAGCCCTGCCTCTGCTTTAGGCATCATGCAATAGTTTGGAGATGACCTGTTCTCAACTTGAATCTGATATGGTTTTGAATTTTATTTTCCTGTTCTTTCCACAGCAGATATGGAGGTGATTTGTATCTGTTTGTACATGTTTTTCTAAAGGTGAATTTTAAAGTCCCCTACAGATACTTGTAAGGGACCTTCACCGTAGGCTTAGGCTTCATCTGTAGATGCCACTGAGAGTTTTGTCTTTCAGTTCAGAGAAAGTCGATTTAAATGCATGAGGAAGGAAACAAAATAGAAGATGATGGACTTGATTCTGCGTTACCGAACAGGCACTTTGTCTGGTTTCATCGCGAGCAGAATGAGATCTGGTTAGGGCAGAGGGAGATGCTGGAGAGACCTGATCCAACAAAACACTTCAACACATTTTCATCTTTAAGAATATAAATAGTCCCCCTCTGAAATCTGGGAAATACTCATGGGCTTAACATTGGGTATTCACTTAAGTGCTTAGCTGGATCAGTACCAAAATGATTATTTACAAAGTGCTGTCAAATACATCAGATACCAAGAAAATACTTTTTCTGATAAAATCCTTTGGCTTTGAATATCCTATGTGACTGCTCAAAATGGCAGCACATAACATTTTTCAGATAGACAGAGGACATTCCATTAAAAACTTTCTCTCTAGACTCAAAATTTACATCTGTTCCTTTGGTTTATTTCCTGAAAAAAATTCACCACCAGGTGACCTTTAAGAGCACAAATCTGCAGCCATTGAGAGCTCAAATGTTATCGTACTCCCATGAGCTTGCCAGGAGCAGAATCAATCATTTTTTGCCATTAATTTCTAGTAAAATACGGCTGATAGCACACAGTTCAACAGTTTTGCTTCCACTCATTTGAGGCGAGTTGCAGGCATAATCCATTAACCAGTTGCTTACAGCAGTATCTTGAGTGAACTGCTTCTTTTGTGCCATCCCAGCGTTGAGGTTATTGACCCATTTACGACACAGCTGCAGAAGACCTGCCTTACCAATGTCCTGGGAATACTGAAATAACAAAGTCCTTTCCAATCTTCCCAGCTCGGTCAGCCAAAGGTACTTCCAGCTTGTTCCTGTTGTCATCCAGTTAGGACAGGGAAGGAACGATTCGGCGGCGATGAAGACCGGGTAATTTTGGGGAAAGAAACATTCAAGTAGGAGAGAGGGATCTTACTTGTACCTTCTGGATGCTGTCGCTGAGAACCGCGATGTGACTGGGTGGTTACTGGGCTCCAGGCAGCCCCAGACTCCCGCGGCCAGCGCCTGCAGGCGGCAACACGGCACAAGGCTGCAGCAAACCCGGCCTCGTTACTGCCACCACCCACAGCTTTTCCTCGTGACTTGATTGAGTCTGGTACTCTTACATTGCCTAGTGCTACACAGAAGTAGCACATTTCTTAAAATTTTAAATATTTTGGCCATTTGTGTCAATCCCGGACTTCTAACTTTGCCTTGTCTTGTCAGACAGACACGTGAGTTCACGAGGCCGGGCTAAGAGGCTTTAAAAACCGTCTTTGCAGGTGGGTGCAGAAAACTTTTTCGCTTTCATCTATTTTAATTCTGAAAGGTCGGAACGCCTTACATCTCTTGTCGCTCAATATGTTGCATCCTTCTGATTCAGGGCCACAGTTTGCTTAACTCTCCCCTGAACCTCTCCTTGATGTCCAACGCTCACGCTGCTTTGACCCAAGAAAGCCCAAACCTCACGTGCTTCTGGGAGAGGAATTGCCTGGCTCCTCGCCACTGCCTTCAGTGAGTTTTGATCGCATTTATGGCAGAGATTAGTGAGAAGATCCTGCTCTGTCCATCAGTCACCCTGCATGCCTTGTCCCAGCAACGGGGGGAAATTCATTGAGCATCATTACCTCTCCAGAAGAAAGCACTTAGGAGGAGATGAGTTTGATCAATTCCAGGCATGCAGCAGGATCCACCAGCTGGTCCCTGCCCAGAGCAGCGTCAGGCCAGTGCTGAGTTGCTCAGCAACCGGCAGTATCTCGCACAGAAGGCAGCAGACCTGCATGGTGGCTTTCAGATGCCTTTGTTCACACGTTTTTGAAACAAATCTTGCTTTATTTACAAAACTAAGCAGATTTCTTAGGTAATATTTTTGGAGCAGTTACAATCACCCGAAATGTTATTCTTCTCTTTGCCCAAATCCATCCCTGTCACCTCCAACGAATCAGTAACGTATTTTCCTTCTCTTACAAATTGGAGACAGATTTTCAGAACAGCCTGTTCATGCACCTTAGTGAAATGGCTGAAGTGCTCGGTCCATGCGATCAAAGGCAATCATTGCGGTGCCGAGAACGTTTAGAAACTTCATTCCTAATGAAATACACATTTTTACCATTTATCATGTCTTACACAGTTGCATTTTGGGCAGAGTTTGAAGTTCATCAGGAGCTGGGGAGGTAAAACATAGGGTTGTGACTTCTAAGTTCCTGTATGAAATCTAGTCCAAGGCAGCAATGCTGACAGATCCATTTTCCCAGTATACAGGTGGGAGAAGCCTGGGATAAGGCCTCTTCCATTGCCAGACAGGAATGACCACCTAAGGTGAGATACCAGAGGCTGATGGAGATCCATTGGCTCCACTGAAGTCCATGGGTGCTTTGCTGCTGCCTTCAGCAGGCCAGCGTTTCATCCAGGCTTAAATACATAGCTGATGTTGGGTTGTTGCTGCTTGTTTGAATACTCTGAGGATCTCAAGGAAGCATCAGAATGTTTTCCTTTATCTGAAGTTTCTAACGTTACTGGTCGTTGTCCCTTCTTAGCAAACGTCTTGGAGGTCATTCTAAGTTCTTACTTCCAACATTGCTCTTTTAAGACCTGTAACATGTCTAAAGAATATCATAGAGGAAAGATGTGTCATGGCTCAGCTGAGAGTGTGATTGAAGGGATTAGGTGATGTTGATCGTAGTACAAGCCGCTGTGGGAAGGAAATTGCCCACTGGAAACTTCAGTAAAACTACACATCTGTATCATGTTGTTACAGTGCAGGTCACAAAAACTCTGATGTGATGTCCTGGGGTTGTAAGACACTGCACAATTTACTTCCTAACCGTATTTTCACTGCTAGTTGGGCACTGAGAGCCCATTCTTTCATCAGGTAAACATATGATGTGACTGAAGAAGTAGTTTAATGTGTCCTAGATCTTTATTAAAACTTAGGGCAGAGGGGTGCACCTTCTCCTGCACTAAGATATTTTGCCTTTCCTGAAACCGAATGGCAGCGCACGCAGACTGGACCACTGGAAGCAAAACCCTGCTCAGGACGGAGCTGGTCACTGCTCCAGGTGCCTGGGATGTTTCTAAGGAGGAGCAGCGACTGAAGACAGCTACACAATCTGCTATCAACGACAGAGCTTGCTGATTACACAACTGTTCGCTGGCAAGAGACTGCAAACCTTCCAAACGCTCTTGACAGTGTATTTAAGCTGCATGTGAGGAGAACTGATTTTTCTTATTTTTCCCTTCAGTCCCCTTCTCCATTCTTCTTTCTGAAAAATCTTTGCTCAGGCAATTTGTGATCCAGACATCAGAAACCCAGTGACCAAAATTGCAAATGCAAACTGCCTGGTTGTTTAATCTATCCATGCACACTGCATGGAGACGACCTGCATCACTGCCAGGCTGGTTTTAAGTCATTCCTCTTGAAACTTGAGTTCTCTCTACAGTCTCCCCACCTACTGCCTTTTCTGAGCTCCTTGCCCCTCTCAACTGGGCATGGAGCTCTCCCTGCAGAGCACTGCAGATGTGACAAGAATCCTTTGCCCCTCACAGAGCAAGGCAAGCTTCTGAAGTGGATCGTTTCTGTCTCTTCTCCTCCATAAGCGGCTCCTTCACTAACACACACGCTGGGCACTGGCCTGGAGGCTGTTGCGAGGTGGCAGGAGGAGCTGAGCAGCTGCAGCTGTCTTCCACGCTGCAGACCGGGCAGCATCCTGGAATAGCAGCAAGGTGGATCAGATGTGTCCTTGGGCTTGCACTTTCTGAGGAACTGCCCTGACTCTCTGGAATAAGGAAGAAACATGCTTGTGTAATACATAAGAAGGAGAACTAGAACAGGGCATCCCAAAGGGAGACAGTAGAGATGAAAAGTATTTGGTAAGGGAAACCTCACTCAGATGACCTGGAAAAGAAAGCCGTAAATAGCAAAATGATTGTAACACACAGGTGTGTCTCCCCCTCCCTGCCTTTTGGTTTTTTACAGCTACTAAGCACAATGATGGGAAAAATGCCAGCTAGTCTGCAAGAGAGCTATTTACACACAGCACTGACACATCTGGGCAACAGCTCTGTCAACTCTTTCTCACCCCACCCCACCTATTCTGAAGGGACATCCCGATGAGGGTGATGTGGCAGTGAAGCCCACCACGGCTGGTCCAAACCCAGCTTCTTTGTGGGGACAGTTACTATGATGGTGGTTGTTGATTAGACCCACTTGTGGGTATTATATTATGGACTTAAAATCACTATATGGGTAGTATAATGTCTCCAAAGTGTCTCCAGAGAATCAAAATAAAGCAATCTGTCAGTGCAGGAATGTGAAGTGACTAGGACAGATGTACCACAATATCTTACCCTTCAAAGAGGTGAGACTAATTTAAAGAAAACTCTGAGAGGCTGGATGGGTTTATGTTCACCAAGTGTTCTTCTGCAGTACAAAAGTAACCTGCTGGTGAAACAGGTTGTCAGTGATTCACCTCCTCTGCCCTTCAATTAGTATTGAAAAGTTTTGGCTTATCGTATAAAAAATTGTTATTGACATCATTACAGGGCAGTAAATCTTGGTATAAGGAGGCAACAGAGACTTCTAGCCTTTCTGCATCCTGAGCAGTGTTTCTAGAATACTGCTCCCATGGAGAGCAATATGTTGTGTTTATTTCTTAGGCTTTATCTTTGCTGCTCTGATTCCAGCCTTGGCAGCACACACAGGAGCACACACAACACACACACAACACACACACAACACACACACAACACACACACAACACACACAACACACACACAACACACACACACTGGAGTTCTTTCAGCCCCTGTGAATGACAAGAATCCAGAAAACGAAGGAGATGTGTGCATGCATATGCATTACAGGAGAAGGCTGGATCAGACAAAGCACTTGTTTCCAGGTTTCTGTTTATCGGTAAATCTCATACTGTCTGCACAGAACTTGTCTAAATCTGGGGACTCAGTAGCTCTCTCCACCTCTTGGGTCTTGCTGCCTGATTTAGCAATGTCTTAACCCCGCAGCAGCACAAGGCTGGTGCATGCAGTGCCCTCTGCCAGAATCCTTTCGCCCTGCAAAGGCAGGTTGGGTGCAGGAGCCAGGAGGGAGCCCTGTCACCTTTCAGACAGGTTCCTGCTCTGAACAATAAGAAAACTGCAATGCCAGGCACTGTAGGGCACACCTGCCCTGTGGTGCACCGAACAACGGACAGAGCGGGAACGGTACGATTAGCAGGACTGCGCAGTCAATACTTGCTCTGATATATGGTTGAGAAATATCTTGCTAGGCTTTAAAACATTGTGAAAACTCAGGAAAGGCTTTAACAGTCAAAAGCAACCTCCTCAAACTCGAATCTTCAGTGCCAGGTTTGCATTTGAACGGTCGCAGTCCTGTCCCACGCTGGAAATGGAGCTAAGGGAAGCTGTTGATGGTTGCACCCTTCTCTTACCCTTTGGGGGACGGAACAGAGAACACAACTGCTACGAAGCTGAGGGTTGGTCTGAGCCTTGCTCGACGAATAACTGAAGTTTATAGACTTGAAAATTTTACATAACTGTAACTGGAACCGTATCGTCCCCCAGCCTTCTTTTTACAGCTGATTATTGTTCATCATGTGATGTTCTGGGTACTTTCATAAACTGTTGTTGCAGCTTCACTTGGGGAGTCTTTTTGTGCTTGCAAATTATTGGCAGATGTCTCGTTTCTCTGAAACATCAAGAAACTGGCAGCTTTACTAATAAAAAAAAAGAAAGAACATTGTTGTTGTTGTTACTGTAGCTCCCCATTAAACAAGGAAAGTCTTCGCTCCTTGCATGCGTTTGGATTCGGTTGTTTTTCAGTTCTGCCCCTGAGGAATCCGACCTTTTGACTTCAGGCTCTATTTTGAAAGCAGACTGGGGATGCCATCTCTGTCCAGCCAGGTTGTGAAATCCTGACCCATGCTGACCGCAGACTTCTCCAGCCTAGTGCCCAGCCGGCCCCAGAAAGCCCTCTCGTTACCGGGCTCACTCTCTAATTGCCGCCCCCGTGAGCTGCCAGCCCCGGTCGGGTCGCAGCCCCGCTCCCCATGGCAGCTGCTGCCTCGTCACCGGCCCAGGGCGGCCCCATGGGTTGTGTCTTGCTCCTTCCCGTGCAGAAGCCAAGCACCAGGTTCCACTCCTGGTGTCTGGTTTCCTCCCCTGCCCTGAACCTGGGGCCATTCCAGCAGCAGTGGGGGCAGAGGGGCGGGTAAGCCACGCTCTTGCAGCCCCGTTAGCTCCTGCAGAGCTGCACTTCGCTTATTTTGGTGAATTTTGTGTCATGTTTTTTATTCCATCTAGATGCAGTTGTAACCTTTCAAAAATAAATTGTGTCACGTTCTAATCTACCCAGAGTCAGCCTGAAATACAAACTTTCTGGTCTTGTTTGTGCCAAACAGGCAACTGTCACCGGGCCACAGAGAATATAAAACTTGTTACATGATTCTCCTTGCAGCAGTTCAGCCCAGCGTGTAACAAAGCCAGTTCAGCCTATCAACACACACTGACATTTCTTTCAAGCTGGTACATTCCGTGATCCCTTCAAGCACACACTTCACAGTGTCCATCAGTTTTGCGGAAAGCAGAGGCTTTTGGAAGTGTTACAAACGTGAAGCCAGCTCCGTGGATTTCGAAGAGCTGTCTTGCTGGAGGATGAATATCGTGTTTGTAGATCTGCAGCAGAAAGCCAGGCACAACATCCATGTTACAGCAAACATAGCTTAAAAGGAAAACGGAATTCCCTTGCCTCAGATCTGTTTGTTGTCTGACAACCTTGTTTACACTATTTTCTGGGAAGCCAAGAGATTCAACCAATTATTTAGTGCTTCCTTCCCCTTTCCTAGAGCCACTCGCATCAGCTCATCAGGGGTGTCTGTTTTCTTCGCCGCTAGACAAAATCCTACTGGGTGTTAACAAAATACAGTAAAGGAGGAACAAACAAAATGTCTATTTCAAATTGATTGCCACCGTTCAGGTCCTGCCTCACAACTGGTCTTTGGCTACCTTAAATCTGTGCTGTCTGCTGAACATGACCTGAACTGAGCTGGTCTTCACATGGTAGAAAAAAAACCCACCCAAAATGTTTTCAGCCTTATCAGCCCAGGAGCAACGAGTCCGGAAGAAATGCAAAAAGTGGATATCCCAAAGCCCACAGTGATTTTCTTCCTTGGCATCCACGACTTTACCTCAGGAAAAGGGAAAGGCAAACAGCTGTACAACTTCTGGCAGCCGAAGAACTGAGATAAACTAGCAGGCTGCTCTCCCTCTTCTTCTTTCAGTGGTGGTTAGTCCTTCCTCTCCCTTTTTTCATCTTCCCACGGCACTGCAATAGGACTGTAATCCCTCAATGGCCTCAATGCCTGCGGGGCATTGTGCTTTTTAGAAGACAAGACAGTTGTGCACAGTGATCCTGGTGCAAGGATCCAGCTGTTGTCCTTGTACACTGCACTGTGCTCACATGGCAGATGCTCTGGTCCCACAGGCACAGGAGTGTGATCATCCTGCTGTGCATCCAACGGAGCTCGTAAGATTCTCCAGCCCTAAAACTGAGTTATCATAAACTGGACTCGAGTGCAATGAGAAAACTGATCCAAGCAAACAAGAATAAGTCTGGTTTAAGTATAAATATCCTGTTAGACCTGGAAACACAAACACATCTAGTATTATTAGATCAATGAGCTGCATGACAAACAACAAGGAAATTTGAATTGGCTGGGTTTACTCTCCAGTGTAACTGATACGCAAAGAGACAACAAAGGACAGGAGGGGAAGTCTGAGAAGGAGATTTCTGCGTGTCTCTGAGCCTCCACAATCTTTTGGGCTCTGAGGTTTGTGTAAAGTCCAAACCATCTGTACTTTTTGGTGGAATCTAGCCAGGCCTGAAGAATCAGAGACCTGATTCAAAGGAGGAGGAACAAAAGTGTGTAATAGTCCTGCAGATAAGATTGAAGTCTTATCCATGATCTTCTTGGGAAAAAGATTTAAGAGCTCAGAAAAACAATGAGCTGAAAGGAAACAGTTGTTTTCACCAGTGTGAGAGCAAATATTCAAAATCCTATTGAAAAATCCCAGTGAGTCTCGAAGGTATTGAATGGGCCAACGTAGTATCTCCAATCCATCCTTTTCTCTGCAAAGAAACTGTCTACTCTTGTTCCAGGCCTCAGTAACATCACTGCAAATCCATATTACCTGCCTCTTGGGTAATATGGGATGTGTTGCCTCCACACTGTCGTATCTATCTGTCTATCTGCAAGAAGGTGCCAGGTTCTGCCTCATGTTTGCTGACTGATTACTGGCTTCATTGTGTCGACTAATTTGGCAAAGCGATATTCAGTTCCTTATCCAGCTCTATCTTCTTCTCAGCTACACAAAAAATGTTTTGCATGCCATCAGTTTCAGGGAATGCTTCCAGTCATTTTTAAGGGTGGGACCTTATTGAATTTGGATGAAATTGTAAATTTTGAGAGTAAAATGTGGGACCAGCAGCTGCAGGCACTACAATAGTAAATAAACCAAAAAAAAAACCCACGTTGATGAAAGAATAACAAACACCCAACAGAGAAAAGAGACCTTCCATGTCAGCTCTGCCCTTCCTTAGAATGGTTAGGGTGTTGATATCTTGAAAAAGCTGTCTTTTCAAGTCAAAAGAAAATTCCTTTTCCTTTGTGTAAGGCCACTGGCATAAAAGGCAGAATTCCCTCTGTAAAGTTCCCCAGCCCCTCTGAGCGGGCCAGCCCCTCTGCCTCTGTCAACAACTCTTCTCCTGGAACCAGACTCTGGCAACAGTCGAGCTGGAAGACGCGAGCACTTTCTACGGCAATGCACCACGTCCTGGCCAACTTCCCCTTGCTCTGTAAAACAGGAGGGTCTAAGGACGTGCACGAATTCTCCCCTAAACCAGAGTCACTCTTGCATCTATGTCCATGCTCTTGGGTATCTGATTTTGATTGCTTTCTGTTTTGAACTTGGATGTTTGGCACACTTCAGTGGCATGCCGACCAGACAATCCATCACGGTGCTCATACAGTACCAAGCTGCCTGACTTCCTTCTCTCTTGACAAAAACAGCTCCTTTACTTGCTTTAGAGTTGTAAAAGGTCCTGGCAGTGCTTCTGGTGTTTGCTTCTTGCATCTGAGCAAGTGAAGGAAGAAAAAGGGCAAAAATGTGGTCTCTCTGCTTGCTACGTTTGTTGCCCATTTGGACAATGTGTTGCTAATGGCTCACTGGCTGTGACTCCTGCCACCCGATCTACATCAAATGTTGTGGTGGCTAATGAGACTAGTGAAGCTAATAAGGCTTTTATCCTCACTAGAAGAACGAGGAAAAGTAATGCTTATAAATTAACTCAAAAACATAAAATCCGTTAGGCTGCCAGCCGACAGGTAGGTAGACAGGTAGCTTGTAGATGTAGACAGGTAAATAGACAGACAGACAGATAAAATTTTAGCATCTAGGGTCTTCCCACCCTTTTCTGTAAAGCACACTAAGACACGGATGGAAAAATGCTAGTGTAGAGATTATTTTCGTTTCGGAAGATGGGTCCTGGATTTGTGGTGTGCATCTGCAGCTACACGTGCTGCAGTGGTGGTTCCTCCCTTTACCCAAATTTCTAGCCACTGAGCTAATGCAATGTGTGTTCAGGCACCTGACTCCAGGCACACAATATATTGGAAATAATGGCCTGTTTTCCTTGAGATTGTCAGAACTACGCTGTTCTAAAGATACAGCTTCTTGTGAAACAAACAAGAGTTCTCTAAATTTTGCAGAAGTTAAAGGAAGTGCATCATGAAATAAGTATCCGTTTACTTTCAGGCTAATGAAGTTATGGGGTATAGTTGATGGAAGAACTTATTGTACTCTGATTTTTTTAATTTTTAATATTTAAAAAGAAATAAAGGCAGGTTAGAAACAGGGTTTATCTCAGTTGAATCCATTCATTTAAACTAAGTTCTTCTGTCTGACAGTATTAAAAGTCTATAAAGATGACTTTGCATGAACGTTGTTTAAAGATACATTATGAATACCTGGAATGCAACTCTAGTGCAGAAAATAATGATTCTTTTAGGATGAACACGTAGGAAGACTTCAATTTCCCTCATAAATTGCCAGCCTGTGTGGGCTGGTGACAGCAGGGAACGAGGGGCAGCGCGGAGCTGTGGCTGCGGGGGCTGCTGGAGCTTCACGTCCAGAACCGGCTCTCGGCTCCCGTGCAGCCGGCGGCCCCCAGCTCTGCCCCTGCCCCAGCTCTGCCCCTGCCCCCAGCTCTGCCCCTGCCCCAGCTCTGCCCCTGCCCCCAGCTCTGCCCCTGCCCCAGCTCTGCCCCTGCCCCCAGCTCTGCCCCTGCCCCAGCTCTGCCCCTGCCCCCAGCTCTGCCCCTGCCCCAGCTCTGCCCCTGCCCCAGCTCTGCCCCTGCAACGGAGCCGACCATGCCCAGCACAGGACCCCACCCCGCTGTCGGACTCAGGCATTCTGAAAATGGCATATTAATACCTGATACATTACGCCTTAAGCTTCATTTTAATTTAGCCTCATGCTGAGGTCCTACGCCCAGAATTTGCATGTGTTTTGAGGCCTCGGTTTTGTTTGCTGCCACTTTATATTTTTGTTTATACTGTCTTTCACACATCTAATCACTTTCATTTGTGCTGGCGATGCAGCTGCAGAACTTGACACGGTGTTCCTTGCTCAGTCCATCTCACAGTCACAACGTGTGGGAGCAGTTCAATAGCCAGTGTGCAGCCATGGTGGAGAAATAACAGAAAAATCCATTTTTGCAGATTGTGTTCAATAAAAACACCCCCAAACCCGTCCATTTGGGTCCCTTGAAAGA
The DNA here is from genome assembly GCF_009769465.1 of Tauraco erythrolophus. Taxonomy (NCBI): domain Eukaryota; kingdom Metazoa; phylum Chordata; class Aves; order Musophagiformes; family Musophagidae; genus Tauraco; species Tauraco erythrolophus. The sequence goes on along the minus strand of NC_141477.1, from coordinate 461,833 downwards.
GAAGTGTTGACAAGTCGCATTTGAATTGATCTCAGACCAGCGCTCCTTAAGCCACTACAGTCAACTCGTGTTGTTGGAGAAAAGAAATGTGAGTATGATGTAGCGGGGAAAGGGAAAGGAATAGGCCTTTTCCACGTCCTCCACCCTCTGATCTCAATGGAGGATCAAGTACTCGGCTTAGGCTAAACAGGATCTGAGCAACTTCTTGTTTCAGAAAAATTCCAGGAAGGGTTTGCATAAACTATCTGAGGAGTTCCTTGCTCTCGGGGGCGGGCAGGAGAGAGGGAGCTCAAACGGCTAAAATAGATTACAGCTTGCTAACGGTAATTCAGAAAAACCCAGCTTATATAGTGCAACGAGATGAGATTTCTAATGTCTTGAAAAATCAGTTTCGACTATAATTACAAGGAGGAGATTTCCCTGAGATCAGTGAACTTCAAGGCTCTAGGACTGTAAGTTCAAGAACTAGTAAGAGCATCATGTAATTTAAGTACTTAAAAAATAATAATTAAAAACATTTACAGCCAAGCAGATATTTTTAAAAGACATTCATAAAAAAATCCGAAGGTGTTCCTAGGGTTTGACACAACAAGATTATTTATATAACCAATGTTTTAATCAAAATGAACAAGAACGGTGGAGATTTTTAGCTTGCTAAGAATAGCTATTTCACTAATATTTTCCGGGAAATATTGATCACAAAAGGGGCGAAAAAAGAGATATTTTTAACAGTTGAGGATTTCTCCTTTATTTCTTAATAAGAGCTGCTTTCCTTTGCAAGAAAGATTCCATTCAGAAGAATTCTGAGCAGCTCTCTGACAATCAGACGACCCACAACCTCCACGATACCCACAGGACACGGGTACAAGGCACGCCGCAGTGGAAGGAGTCCCAACTATCCGTAGAGCCGGAGGGCAAACCAGCCGCCTGGCAGCCTGCAGCCCGCGGGCACGGGGCTGAAAACTTGCCTGGGAATCTGCACGTGGCACCGTGTGTGCGTGCGGGGTGTTCTGCCTCTGCAGCTGGCCAGCTGGCAACGTGCTTGCAGTACCCTGGGATCGGGCAATTCCGACTCCATTATCTCTATTTATTTTCTGTTTCTGGCATTTGAAACACTTCTACTGGAAAAATGACTAAATAGATAGTTCATTTCTCTTTTTATTTTGTTTTAGCCTCCCAATTCTTTTGCACTTTTAATGCTGCCAATTGCAAATAGTTTAGCAGTCAGCCTCCACTACCTTCCAAATAGTTTGGTGGACATCCTCTGCCCAGCTAAAGAAAATAGCCTTAAAGCATCTTTATGCTTTGTCCCAAAGAAACAGTTTTCATTTATTTTTACATTTATCTTGAAAATTGGCCTTATTTCTATAGACAAATGTTGGCTCTAGGGAAGCCAGGTTCTGTAACTTTCCCTTATTGATTTTAATGGCGCTGGACGTGGCTGTTGAAGAGCACAAAGCAAAACTTTCCCCATGAGTTTACGCTCCTCCTAGGTTGCACAATGTGTCTCTTAGGTTTACTTCTGAGCTGTGTTGGCTTTCAACCCATAAGCAGTATTCCCTATTCCCCTTGCTTTCCTTAAAGTCAGAGTATTGTTATTCTTCTTACAAGGCAAAAAGGACCACGCAGAATGCCCACTCTGAGGAAAGAAATCATCACCCCTCAAAAGTACAACGCGGCATCAGGACACGCACAACCCGCTGAAAGCCGGGTTGATTGCCAGCTGTGACCCCAGGCCAGCTGCAGGATTCTCCCCTGAGCTTGTCCTTCTACACTGCCTTGAGGCACATGGCCTCTGCTGTGCCCTCGGTCACCCAGCGCTCACCTGAAGGTTTTCACCCGGGAAGCTGTCTCTATGGCACCATGTGTGCCAAGGCATAATGTCTGAAATCAGCTGTGGGCATCCTCTGTACGTGGTGACATACCAGAGACGGGGAGGAGCGCGCAGGGTGTTGAAAGGGACCTCTGTGCTCTGTGGCCGGGCCTCAGCCCTACTCTAAGAATGATTCATTGCTTTAATTTGAGCCTTTTTAGCGATTTTTACTGGGAACGTAGCTGAGTGCTAGGGACTGACAAGCGGCAGTCGGCAGAGCTGCTAGGAACAGACTCAGACATAAGCACCTGAGGCTCAGAACATCCTTCACAGTTACAGGTTTGCCGAGAGCAGCTCCTCTCTCGGCGCTCACACCGGCGATGAGGCGCTCCCGAGCTCCCGGGGCTCCTGCCTGCGCTCCCGCTTCAACCCGCACAGCTGTGGCGGGTCTCAACAGCTGGCAGGATGGAAGGAAAACATCCACGTGCGCACAGGATCTCAGATTCACCCCGAATAAACTGGCACCACTGTGTTCCACCTCCTTCACAAATCCCGTGGGTGTGATTCCTCCTCAGCCTCAAGCTTCACACGGCTTTTCCCGTGACTCAGCCTGGCCACGTCTGTCCCGTGCCAGTGTGTATAAAGGCAGTTCCACTGCCGAGTTTGTTTTCTTTTCACCTGAACTTCTATTTAGAGATTATTTCTGAGGACCACTAGATGGACATCAATGGTATTTTCATCTTCCATTCTTCCCAAGGCATAATGAAGCTCATTCGCCCCTGTCCAGTTCAAATCTGGATTCAAGTCTGGGGCACCTGTTGCACAGTATCCTTGGGAACGCATTTGGTAATTATCCATCAACTTTAAGAATTAATTTGTCAATGGTGGAAGTGAATGCTCTAACACTGTCGCTCTTTGGCGGCCTCATGACCTACAGAGGGATGGTGTTCAGAAACTGGAAACTGAGCTGGTTTTCTGTACTATTCCCATTCCTTTCTTGTATCTGAACTACTCCTGCTGCTCCCAATGGATCTGCAACACTTTACAACTTTCTCAGCTGTGGTTTGATCTGTGGCCTTTTGTAAATTTTCTTATCAGCTGTATCTCTTAGCACCTTTCACATGCACAGCACTATGAAAATAAACCCTAATTAACCTGCAAAACTTCCTTGTAAGGTTGGTGAGCTTTCTGATCTTCCATCTCTCCATGGTGAAGTTCTGTTTTCTCCAAGCTCATAAAAAAGTCAATGTCAGAATCAAGGTTAAGAAGTAGAAATCCTTAGCTCCTGTTCCTGGGATCTGACTTTGCTCCTCGAGGAAAACCTCCCCATTCAGTTTACAACTGGCACATTATTCATTCATGCCCACATCAACAACTACCAGGAGACTTTAACCCCTTCCTGTTCCCACAGCATCAAGGAAAAGGCTGCAGGTATGCAGCAATGCTGGGTAGAGACTATTCCCGCCTGAGATGATAGGAGTTTTCCCCAAATATCAGAGGGAGCTTTTAAGCTTAGAATGAAATGTTCTTGTTTAATTTTACATGCTCTGGAGTGGGTATCTCTTATTTGCACTAACAGTTAGTATAATTACCCTCCTTGTACACAAAGAGCTTAATACACCGAGGGGAATTTACTTAACTTGGGCCATGGCAGATTTATAGTTTTTAAATGGAATGCCAGAAGGTTGTTGGCACTTAGGGAATCCTGGTTTGTTATTTCATAATCACATATTTATGGTTCCCACAGCATATTGTTTTTGTCTTGCTGTTCATTTATTGCAGGTCTATTAAGCTGTCACGGCTTAGCTTCGAGGCACCGCGCGGCAATTCTCTCCATCGCTGTGGCTGAACTTTCATTCTTCTGGGACTGTTTCGATGGAGATCAATATCAGAGCCATGGAGAATAGATAAGGAGCATGTTCTGCCCTATGAACAGGCACAGAAAAAGTGAAGATTGTGAATGAGCTATTGTCTGAGGAACACTCTCCTTACAAGAAGGATTAATTATAAGCAAGCCCAGGTGCTGGCTCTTCGAGTGTACTTGTTGATGAACAGGATCCCATGTATCAGGACCCACCTGCACAGTTACTTACCATTCCTGTTGGCAGTTTTAGCAGAGAAACCAGGGTTAAAGTAGGTCATTGATATTTAGCTTCCTTGGAAAAAAAAAATAGCACTTGGAAACCTTTGTGTATTTCTTGTCTAGGCCAGGATTTTGCAGCTTGTTCTTGTCCTTGATTTTTTTCTTCTCCTAACGGGAACTCACATTCTTCACTCAGTTTCAGAAAAGTACCTGCCTTGTTGATCCTGTGAAGATAAAGGTAAACCAGAGTCCCATGCTGGGCTGCTTGCTACATGCGAAAACACCTACTGGAGAGTGAGGCGAAATGCTTTGCTTAATAAAAGGTTATGTGTACGCAATGATGAACCAGAAAGACCTGAACCCGGAGCGCATCCAGTGGCAGCTCTCGACATGGGCAGAGGCGAGGTGCTGGTGGCACCATCTCCTGACGGGAGTGTGGACGAGGTGACTGGGAAATGTGCTGGAGTGACCACATGGCGCCCCAGATGCTCCCCAGATGCTCCTGGAGCTCCCTTTGACTCCAAGGCAGGAGTGCTAGCACGCCGGGTGGTGAAGTGGCTGATGGTTTGTCTTCTGGCACCTGGCCCTGGCCCTGAGCCCGCAGTCTCCAGACTGGTGAGCTGAACGCTGGACGTGTTGCAGGGCTCTTGCGAGGAGTGAGCAGACCCTCACACCTGCTGACAGCTGGCCTCGCATGCAGAAACCTCACAGGCTTTCTTATCCAGCACAGCCAACACATGTCCAGACCCCTTCTTTTGCCTTCTCCAGCTCTTCTTAGGTCTTTCAGTTCAAACTTGCAAGCCTCAGTTGTTTTAGTTTTTTTCTGCTGCTGAGGTACCTCTCCCTGCTCTGCATTCCTTCTCACTGTTCTCTCCCTCTCCATTTCCATCAAGGTGTCTGTGATGCTTTGCCAGAACATCCAACCCCAGAACCGAGTAATTTCAGACTGTGCCACCAGCCCATGTTCTGGACAAGCTTTTTCGTTTGCTCTCCCACTTTGTGAGCTGCCCTTCCCGATCACTCCAGCAAGCCCAGGCCAACGGCTGAACACCAGCGGGTCTCTGGCAGTTCCCAACATAACTCTTTCCTCATGAGCTCATTGCTCATCAGATCCTACATATCTGTCTGCCACAGGGAAGTGAATCTCCCCATCCTCCCCTCTGCTAGCGCGCTTCTGCTGCCTTCTAAACTCCTTCTTTAAATGCTCTGACCCCTCCAGTCCCCCCGCCAAGGCAGTCCGGTCCTGCTGCTCTCCAGATCTCATTTCATATTTCTCCCTTCTTGCACCAGCCCAGCCCTTGGCTTTAGGCACTCGGCCCAACCAGTTGGCTGTCCTCCTGCAGCTCTTCTCTTGCTTGTCCATACCTGACATCTCTTCCTCAGTCAAGCTGGCCAGCCTGCCAGCACTGCTCGGCCCCTGCCCCGCTCCGCGCTCCGCCTGTGCCCCGCGCTGGACCAGCCTCACAGCATCGACCCCACACCAGCAGTACCTGTTCCCTGAGCTGCTGAACAACTTAGAGTATTTGTTGGAGGATCATAACCTGGAGAGGGCTCTTGTTTTTCTCTTTAATGCCTCTGTCCGTTCTTTAGAAAAACTAATTTTTAAGTTAATGAATAATCTAGAACTCTACAGCTCTTCAGTCAAGTTTAAAAAGCAAACATACCAAAAGAAACCCAAAATTTCCACTTCTGCTTTGTACCCAAAATACAACAAAAAGAGCAAAGCACTTCAGTATGGTTCGAATTCAGCAGCCAACTTACAGGCACACATGTTCACAAGGACAAACAGATATTTCTGAGCCTGTTTGTGATCTGATGTGAGCAGCTCATAGATCCCCCCATGCTGGGAGAATTCATGGCAATAATGGATCATAGCTGTTGCAAAGTAGAATAACAAAAGGCATATAATGGAACTTTGGAAGTCATTTGGACTATTTGAAAAATGGAGAATGGACAAAAATAGCAAAAAATAGAGCAGGAGAAGCCTGGAGTTTATTCAATCGTTACTAAGAGAATTCCTAAACAGCAGTGGAACTGGGCCAGAATTCAGGGCCCCACATACTCAGCCATGTTCCTGGCCTTGAGTCTATCAACACATTTTGTTTTCTCTGCAATTTTTCATTCGTTTCTAGGAAAAGAAGAAGAATCAACAGGAATGGTGGAAGCTGTTCCTTCCTGCATATAACCAGCAGGGTTAGTCTATAAGCACTGTGGATGTGGTCCTCTCTCGCAGGTTCAGATGCCCCGTGTTGGGAAATAATTACATGTATAATAATAGTAATAAAGCTAATAATAGTAGAATAAGGCAAGTGGAATAGCTGCCCTGCCTGGAACAAGTATTTTCACTACGAGGACATGTCAGCCGGCAGAACCAACACCACTGTCAGCACTTCAAAAACCAACACAGATGCTATTTGATTTATAGTTCTTCAGTGCTTAAGCTTCTTGGGCTGTGCCAGTTTGTCTTGCTCAGAACCAGACTCACACATGTCCAAAGGAACTTGCAGGTCAAATGAGACCTCCTAGTCAGAGGGGTGCTGAGAGAGGTGGAATTTTTCTTTCCATTAGACTGCAGTATCTGCATGAAGCATCTAATGCCTGCCAGTATTTTGCCTGAGATTGAAGTGAGTAACCCAGGTCCACAGACGGAGGCAGAGGCAGAGACAGGAGAGAACTCAGGCGTGCTCAGCTTCCCAAATGCTGCTAGACAAGGTACATTTCATAACTTGCTACGTGTGACGAGTTGCTCTGGGCTTTTTAGTTGTCATCCAGCAGACAGCATGAAGATTAGCTCTTATTATTCCACCTTCTTTTGCTGTCTGGCTTCTAGTTTCTTTCTGGTGTGAATACAGGAACTGGTCTGTGTGTGTGTGTGTAAAAGATAACAATCCATTCAGACACTTACAAAAGGTTTAAAACTATTTCTTTGTGCTTAAAAAATGAATAGATGCAATTGAAATTCTGCTCAAGAATCCAATTAGAGGAAACAGTGAATATTGTGTTCAAAGGGAGGGTAATGAATCACTGAGAGTGCTTAGAAATTACTGGTTTGAATTTTCAGCATTTTGAGGTTTTATCCACTCTGGAAGTTTCTCTGTGAGGCCTGGACTTTCTAGAGAGACTTTTCTGTGCCAGCATATCCGTGGTACTGGTGCTGCACACTGTCCCTGGCCCTCACCGCCCTGAGATCGGGATCTTCTCCCTCGGTCATTGAGGGATGGGAAGTTTTTCCCAGGTATTTCTGGCATCAAGGCAAACCATTTCTGACTACATGCTGGGTCAGTTCTGTGCTCTCCTTAGCCAGGCTTGGCCTCATCCCATCCCTCCCTCCCTCCCTCCGGCAGCTCTACTCCGGGTCGGCATGCGCAGCCGGCTGCAGCTCCTGCGGCCGCTGTTGGCGTTGGCCCTGTCCAGCCTCATCGCAGCTGAACGTGCTTCAGCGACCTTCCAGCTCCGAACGCTGCTGCTCTTGCCCGGCCTTTTGCAAGAGCAGCCCTCCATGGAACACGAAGGCTGTCCCTGGGAGTGCTCCCATGACCCCCTTCTTACCTCTTCTTTCTTTTTCGTCAGCTAAAGCGGTTGGAGTTTGCAAAGCCAGCGCTGAGGTCACTCCTGATTTGGTGTTGGCTATCTCACGTGATTTGTTACTCAACCAACTCGCAAGTTCCTGTAGTGCTTTTACCCAAACAGCTTGTTCCTACGAACAGCAGTCCCTGCACGTCACAGCTATATGCCCAGTATGCATAGCAAATTTAACAGGAATATTTTTTGCACAATTAACACACATTTCACCCCAGCTTCTCAACTGCAAGTTCTTCACTGGGGCACTCAGGTGCCAGCTCCGCCACTGCTGAACACCCGCTGCTCAGGAGCGGGCTGAATGACCATCAGATATCTGTTGGATTTTGGAGTGGCTCCTCACAGGGTTCTCCTCTGAAACAGGTGGCCCAGGTCAAGAAGAGCCATATGGTGCATTTCCAAAATCCTCAACTCTCCAGTGCATGATCCATGTTTGACAGAGTTGATGCATGCGGGTACGGATGGAGACAACAGCATTTGCTTCATGACATGCCGTGGTGCTGCTGGAGGTGAGGAAAGGAGAGGAAGGGTAAGGATGTCCCTGCCAGCATCCAGATACGCTGGGCAGGGTGTGAGTGTCTAAGCATCTTTTGCTCAAAACTGTTTACAGGCTGAAAGACAAAGAGCTAAAGCAAAATATGCCCATGCCAGGAGACATATGTCCTGTCAGTGAAAGGTCTGTAGAGGAGAACAAATAGCACGTGAAAATTGCCAAGAGGGATACAGCCATGACGTGTGCTGCATATTTAGAGTTTGAGAAATTTATCAGCTGCATCTCATTAGCTCTCTTCTTCCTAGCTGGCCAGCTGCTCGCCTGTTTTCTGCTTCAAGTTTTCATTCTGTCCGCAGAGAACCGAGTCAACGAGCCCCAAAAGTAACCGAGAAAGAGGCAGAGCTGGTGGTTCGGACACCCCCTTGTCTACAGCACCCCTCGCATCTGAGCCTGGGCATGGCACAGGGGGCAAGCTGGGTGGGGAATCGGCTCTCCTGGGGAATGTTGCTAAACAACCAAGGTGTCTTCTGGGTATGTTTTTGCTAGTCACTTTTCAGTCTCTTTTTTTTTTAAGTCTATTTGTGTTTCAATCTAAACTCCCACATAGACTTTGCTCTGTTTTCGTGTTGGAGTACAAAACAAATTATTTCCACGTTTGCTTGTTTCATAAATTGCTGATTTGGGAAGGTCAGATAGTACTTCCTCTTCCTCCTCTTTTGCAGCCTGTTTTCCTAAGGAAATTAAAATAATGCTGTCTGTGTGTGTCAATACACACGCAGGCATGGGGGTCCTTTCACTGCCTCCAATTCTTTGGGGAGAGGACTATTCCCAGGGGGGCCATGGAGTTGAATCCTAACAGGGTTATGAAGAAAGTGTATTTGCAGGGGCTGGAGAACCTGCTAATGACTCGCTGGAGGTGAAAAGCTGTGATGTGACCTCAGTTTCTTTTAGTCACTGAAGAAGTCACTTAAAGGAAAAGTATCACACGTTTGCTGAACATGGGAAAGAAAAGCTGCAGTTGGAGTTCACACTTTTGGAAGTATTTTGTTCACTAATACCCGGTAAGGTGCAGGTCATATCATGCCTTAGTACAGGTCACTCAGCACCAGCTCCTTCAAATTCATTGGGAGTATCAACCACACGACACACATCAAGAGGAGATGGGACATCACTGCTTCAGATTCTGGGGGAATTACTTCGCTGAGTTTATATGATGTGGATGATACCTCGGGGTTATACAAATCAGGATACCAAATGCAAACTTCATCTTTTCAACAGATGTTCCAGCTGAGTCTATACTACAGAATTTAATTTTTAGAGTGCTTTAATTGTTTATAAATTCAAATGCCACAGTGTCCTGACTATCTGCTTTCGTAGACAGGAGAATTGCCCACAACCCAGGCTTATAGTCAAACCAAAAAAAATCCTTATTGTCTGCTACACTGCTAAATTATTAAGAAGTTCTGCTTTCCCTGTAAAAAACGGAGAGAAGAGACCAAAGGCAGGAATGTCAAAGGCATGTCTCCCGGAGCGCACCGCAGAGCCGCTGCAGGTCGAGGCGCAGCACGGTCACGGCTCTGATCCTACCAGAGAACTCGGAAAGCAGAAACCTTGTCTAAATAAAGACAACCTTGGCAAAGCACATCGTTCCAGCCAGGGATTGCTGTCAAGGCAGCCTCCGGTCACAGCAAGGCCGTGCAGCAGGAACAGGGAGCAGAGGAGCAAGAAAGACATTTTTGTTGAAACAAACAAGAGAGAAAACGCAGCCCAACGGTGGGAAACACATGGAACTGCCACGGGCAGCGCCCCGGACCGCGTCTAAGGAACCGCTCCAGGAATGTTTATTTCCAGACCCGCTCCGCTCCAGAGCAGGGGTTTTTGACTGGTGGCCTTTACACTCTTTCTAAATCCCTGGTGTAATTCTAAAGAGCTGATGTGACCAGAAGGAAAGCAGCACAGGTATCTGTACAGCTGCTACGCACATGGCAGTGCTACGTATGTAATAGTGCCACGCAGAGTGGGCCACGTATGTTCATTTTCTTATAGGATCTGATTTCCCTTGAAAATGTTGTACGCCTTCACAAATTCAAAAGAAGTTGGATTTAAATTTTTAAACTCCTGTTAAAAAAATTTGGTGAGAAACAGTGATTAAAATATCCAGAACTCAGAATATTCTGTTCTCATAATAATAAAACATAAATTCCTAATCGTCAAGATCTGTATATCCTATTCTACTGAGTTCAGTAACTCATATTTGATGAAAGGCCGTATCTTAGTAAGTTCCACCCATGGTCCAGAAAGAAACCTAGTGAGAATGTGGTGTAAAGAATGAAAAATTCATTCTTTGGTGAGGTTGTCTGTGCCATGGTTTAATCACTTTGTTGTTAAAAATTAGTCCCTTTTTCTTATTTAAGCCTCCCTAGCTTTGCAGTGACTTCCAGCTACTGTATCTTCTTTTTCCCCACTAGACTAGGTAGGAACAGGCCATGTATGCTACATAAAGAAGTGTTCATTAATTATATTTTTTTCTCCTTCTTCTGTTGTCTTTTTTGATTAAGAAATTAATTGAATACAACTTTGAGGGCATGTTCCTTTGCAGAGGTCATAACATAATTACAAAATTCTCTTGACTTTGCAGCATTTCTAAAACCATCTGCTATACAATCGTTTTGTTATTCTTTGAGCTGGTGACATACGCATGACTCCTTATAGAAGCCACGTGACAAACTGACAATAGGAACAGCACGTTTGACAATACAGTGCAGAGATCAAACAGCCTTTCTCCTCCCCCCCCCGGTGCATCATCACTTTTTTGTATTACAGAGATGCTCTGAAGGCAGAACCCTCAAGGGAATTGATCCTCAGATGCCTGGCCCAGCACTGGTATTAAAATGCTGACCAAAAAAGCAAGGTAGCGAGGTCATATACTTCATGCTGTCCTATCAAGATGCAGAGTATGGCCCTCTGGGGCACCATGAGGTATGCACAATTACAGAGGAAAGCAGAAGCATTTTCTTCCTTTGGTCAGAGGGGTTTTGCAGCTGTTGTTCTTAGATGAGAAATACTGCTGTGTTCAGGGAAATGATGTACATGGAATCCAGTTTCTAATTTTGTACTGGATTCCCACTTGAACTTCTGAAAGGACCATCAAAAAATATCCAGCCCAAGCTCAGGAATGAATACAAATAAAGGAAGAAGGAAATACGGTAATTTATCTGTGTTGCTGTCACTGCAAAATGACTGCTAAATTCAACAGGATAAGTAAAACTTTACAGTTTGATTGGTATTTTGGAACACTGGCAATAGACACTGTCTTGCAAAGAAGAGTGATTCATCCAAGCACTTAGAGAGTGGGAGCCACGTACAGGTTCTGAAGCTCTGACCAACATAAATAGGCTGCAAGTTTAGTAGGTGATAGTGCAAGTCAGAGAAAACCAGGGAAAGCAAAGGAAATATATGGTCATAGTCTGAAAAGTGGATGAAAGGCTGAACTTGAGAAACAAATCCAGTACTTCAAAGAGGGAAATATTTGCTTCTGCTCAAGCACGTGCAATGTATCATGTTGAGAAGATCACGTATGACATTATTTGCAGGGAAACAGTTTGAGAGAGACTCAGATGGAAAACTGAGTTCTGGATCCCTCTGAACACAATGTCATCTGCCAAGCTGCACCCGTACTAAGTACCAAGTAGGCACCTGACTTGAACTCCGAAGAAGTCCAGTTGCAAGTTTCATTGCTCTGGCCGCTCGCTAACACAACACAACCTTCAGGCTGCTCTGAAGTTAGCTCCATTATCCGATGAGAGCTGACACAACTCAGTCACCACACCTGGATGGTAAAATGTTGTGAGCTGAAGCTTTTCTATTCAAGAGCTTCACCAACACTGAAGTATGAAGGAAGTTTTGTAGCGTTGTAAAGACATGAGTGATGTTCCTCTTCAGTTGACAAAATGGCTGGCACCATATGCAAGTGGTTTCATGTAACAAAATTTCTGTCAGGAGAGCAGCATGATATAGAAACTGTTTTATTTTTCGCATGTTACCTGGTGAGCTATGACTGTTATGGAGGGCTGTTGCACCTCAATGTCATTTATTTTTGGTCTTTATGGCTACTAATCTGTGCTCCTCGGAAAGCACGATGAAAGCACCTGGTTATACTGAAAAGAAGGAACCAGCCTGGATCTGCTAAGCCTGGTCTGGGCTTGCAGTCTGCAAGGAAAACGAGGGTTAAATGCAGAACGGGGATTTACAAACAGCCAGCTAAACTTCCAGGTAGGCAGAAAGGGCAGTTGAGGTCAGCATTTGGGGGAGCTGATGCTGGCAGAAGATAAGATGTCATCAGAATAAAGAATTCAGGTTGGAGTAAGCTTTTCTTGGGAAGAACTATCTGTATTCACAAGCACGGTGCACACTGATTGTCCCCAGCTGTGGACAATGGCTGACGCGTCCATCTACCTCCAGCTTGGGCAGAAGTCATGGTCTTGGAAGGGAGTTGTTCTGGCAAGCAAGTACAGAAATGTTACGTGGGTGTAGCTGGGTGGCACAGTCACAAACACAAACCAGAATTCATAGTTAATTGTTCGTGTAGCTTTACCCTTTGTCCTTATTACTTTGCCTTTAAACAGACAAAATAAATGCTGTTCATTACTCAGATTTATTCTGAAGGAGTCTAAACTTCCCCAGCTCACTCTTTAATCATCCTCTGGCTTACACTTTTGTCCTTCCTTCCAAAACACTAGTAATAAATAAAGCTGTTGACATGGTCAAAGCACCGTGGCAAGCCTGCTAGCCCACACATCTTTTTGTGTTTGTCTCTGTGGGTTTTTTTAACTGCCTAATATATAGCCTCTGTATCTCTTGATATCAGAGAACTTCAGTATTTCTCAGCTTGCATTATGCCTCAGAAAATGTCTTATGAAATGTCTGCTAATAGCTTGTCTCTAAAATTAATAGCAATGACAGTCCGGTAAGAAAAACAAGAGAGCAGCAGCTTGCTGCTTGGGCCAAAGGACAAAGAGTCAGGGAAACGTGCTGCTTATTTGTCTCCATCTTGTCTTCCATAAGTGGACATGAAGAGAAGGCATGTGCTTGTATCTGATGTAGAGGTGGGACACAGACTGAAATACATCTAAACCTAAGTAAAGACTTTTTTACTCTACGAATGATCAAACACTGGAACAAGCTGCCCTGGAAGGCCGTGGAGTCTCCATTCTTGGAGATACTCAAAACCTGCCCGGACACAGCCCTGGGCAGCCTGCTGTAGCTGATCCTGTGCTCAGTCAGGAGGGCTGGACTAGATAATCTCCAGGGGTTCCCTTCCAACCTCAACCATTCTGGGATTCTTTGATATGTCTTCACTTGTGAAATATTAAAAAGTGCTGCATGCTGTTGCTTTGATATATTATTTTCTAATCTGTAAAATAGCCATTGCTTATTCCTTTGCTCTGGTAGTGATTGACAATATTTACTTACAAGCTCTTTGTTTGGAAGTATGTTGTGGTTTTTGGATGGAAGCTAGTAGAAAAGTTCAAATGACTTGGCTTCTAGCTATCTGAATCATTAGTGAATTTGTCTATCAGATGATGTCACCTGTGTTTACACAGACAGATGCAAAACAAACTCAAGACTTTCCAGCTCAGTGAACATAAGTAGGACAGTGTCAGAACACTTTTGGGGACATGGGCCCATTACATGCTGACTTAGGACTCAAACAGATGGGAGATTCCTTCACAACTTCATATACCCAGCTACCCAGTGTTAGTATCACAAATTATTATTATTAAGGGTGTTTTGGAAGATGGAAGTTCAAAGATTCTTCAGATAAAAATGCAGGATTTCTAGAAATCTGTGATTGGATTCAGGGTGGAGGAACAAATCAAGATAGATGTTCATTGGCAAAGCCATGGAGAAATGTCACTCCTGGACCACCCCGGTCTGCTCAGACCCTCAGGCACGTGCGGTACAAGAATGCATTTCCAAAAAAGGCAGAGCAATTGCTTCCTTTCCTATAAATCTGTGTTCAGGGTTTTTGGTTGGTTCTGGAGGTATTTTAATAGCTATGACTCTTTAAAAGTCAGGCATTTCAGAAGGTCAGGTGGCCAGCACGATGTGCACACTTGCTTTAGCACGACCTACACACTTGCTTCAAGTGTTTTGTTACACTTTTTGTCAGACTGAAGGAGAAATACTAAAATCTTTTCTGCAGAAATATAAAGAAGCCCGGCAGGTCCTGCTCTGAGCGTATGACCCAGAAGATAATGAAAATTGGTTCCACTGAGAACCCTGGTCACTGTTTGGGGAGTTTTACGGGTAAATAATGAACACTAGCACTTTCTTCCCATTTGCAGTTCTGCTCTCTGTGTCTGTACTGATGACCTACCTCCACGTGGCTCATGTGTAACTAGAGGAATCTGCTCGTGAGACGCAAGCCTGATATTATACAGATGTCATAATTTCTAGATACTTCTGAAATTATTCATATTGTTAACAGATGTTCAATCATATACCCAAACTCACAATTTTGAAGGTAGAATACCACAATTATTAGTGAGTATTGAAGCTCTTTGTATATTCCTAAAGATACTTTGTTACCCCAGCAATTCTCAGACCTCAACTGGCCATTTGAGGATGTTGTCTTCTCTTTCTCAGGCAAATCTGTCATAATTTTATGTCAAAGCATGCAAAGCAAAGGGGATTGCACATAATTCCAAAACAGTAACTCAGCCATCTACACCCAAGAAACTGTGCTCATATCGGAAAGCAGCTAGTATATAAATAAGAGAGGAAAAAAGGCTACAATATGAAGAGAAATCATCACTACTGTATATTCTCCCTGCAAGCAAGAAAACGATGCTGCTATCAAAAAACATCAAAATGTCTGAGTGAAACAGGAGCTAATGTCTTAGTAGCAACAAGGGATAACAGCACCCATTCATCAACCAGACTCCAAGATTTTTGTCGATTTGGAAAACTGAAGGCTGGAAAGGCTGCCACAGATTATCTCAGGCAAAGCGCAGAACAAAGAGATTTAAATAACAACCTCCTCCTTGAACCTCTGGAATGATGGATCCATGGCTGTTGCCGTGGTGAGTTCCCCTGGACTGGTTGTGTCAGCTGTACTGCCTTCCATGGATGGAGATCAAGCATATGCATAAGAAAATGTTCATAGAGGAGTTCTATGATGAAAGGGAATTTGAGCTTGTAAGTCATTTAGATTATTGGGAAAGAGTTACTCTGTATAGCATTGCTTCATCCAACTCGTGCTTTTAAGTTAATGAACTCTGTTACACAACGATCATCTATCCTTTTTTTGGATTGCAAGCATTAATCAATCAAAAAAAATAACACTGATCTGACTGGAGAAGTACCGATGGCAAACTGCTCCCTTGGAAAGGATCTGGATACTCACTGAAGCCTGCGGAGTCGTCCAGCTGCCTAAATAAACTTCAGACCTTACACACGCCGAATCATCAGCTTGGGACTGTTCTAGGATATCCATGAAAAATGGAAAGAACATCATCTGTCTGGCAGACAGCTCTCAAGCACTGAAGAGAAGAGAATTCTTTTGTTTGGATTTTTCTGGCAAAGATCTCAAAGATTGAGGCGTGACTTCTTTTGATGCTGCTCACCAAGTATTGGGCAAGTCTTCATGTGAGTTGCAAATCAAAATGCCAGGGAACTGCAAGGTCCTGGCATATCCTCTAATTATTTTCCAAGCACTCACCAGAGTTAAAACTTTTAATCCAGTTCCTCCACACTCTGGATCAGTCAAGTTGTTTGGTCTAAGTGTAAATCAGGGATAATATTTACTCAATGACTCCTAAACACATGAATGAAAGTGTCATAATTATGCCACGTAATTGCACTTCCCAAGGTACTGAGCTGATTCCCAATCATCTATTCCTACCTGACTGTGTTTTCATAAGCACTCAAAGCTGCACGCAGAGAATCCTTCATACAGTCAAGCACGAAAAGATTTTGATTTTTGAAATAAAACCACCACCACCAGCAGCACCACGCCAAGGTATTGTAGGAGAGTTTACTGAAATTCCTTAGAGGATGTAAAGACGACGACTAGCTTTTGCTGATTTCTTCTTGGCAGTTGGAAAAGATAACATTAAAAGGAAGAGAATGTTAGTTTGACTGAAAATAAAAGCAGACCTTGTTCTAAAGCCAGAACTGGGTTGGCATTTCTTTCCAATGTGTGCAAAGGATAATAAAATGAATCAGGAAGGTATCACTTCTCACAATCACAGTTGTAATTACATCAGACTTTCTAAATGAAGCTTGATGAATATGTTCAATAAATGCAGAAATGAACACAGGAAAAGAAAACAAGAGTCATGTGAGTTTAGATAGAGCAAAGCTGAAAACAGTTAGGAATGTCATCAATGCTTACACAGGGGTTTTCCAACCAGAATGACACTCAAACTTGAACTAGCTAAACATCCTTTGAACGATTTGAGGAAACACATCCCTTTGCAGGGGAGGTAACTGAGACACGGAGAGCCTGGGGTCTCCGCGGAGGTGAGGGGGTGGCTCAGGTGCAAGGGCAGGAAAAGCCTTCCTCCTCTCCCCTCCACACCGGAGTCACATTGGCATAAAACTGAAATAAAGCAGCTGTGAGTCGATGTTCTAACCTGCTGCAGGCACTAGCAAACACTAAGTATCCTGATAAGCCATTTTTATTCTTTCCTTAGTAAAATGCCGTCTTCAGAACAGCACCACTATTTAGGAAAGACATGTAAGCACAGATGTGAGTGAGGAAAATTTTCAGATGGTTCACTGACATATTTTAGAAAGCCGAGAACCTAAAACATTTTTTGAAACAGTGATGCACTAATGCTGTGCTTAAGCTGTATCCGAATTGTGGGAAACACAGGCGGAAAGAGGCAGGAAAGAGGAATATTTGTGTATTCTGTAGGCAGTGAAGGCCTCTAAGAATTGTCTTCTCTGTCCTAACAATGGAAGCTGCAAATATTCATTTGTTCTGAGTCAAGGCCAAAGAAAGTGCAAAGGGAACAATGTGGCCAGAGAGTAAAGACACGTAGGGTGGTCCAGAAGAGCAAGACAAGGAGCCCCAAAACCTCAGTGTGTACTTAGCAAATCCTCCAAGGATGACAGGTAATGACTGGATTCTTGGCAGTTTTACGATGCTTTTTTCTGTGTTATGATGCAATCTGCAAATAAATATCACCAAGTTTTGTGAAAGACAACACTTTCTGTTTAATTCAGTCTTTGTTCTTGATAAATAAAACCAGCAGGTGCTGTGCTGGCTTCAGATACGCTAAAATGGTCACAGGCTAACATGAAGAGATTTCAACACTATGCCCTTGGTGAAAATGATGCTGATCTTCCCCTGGAAACAGTAAGGGCTGAGAGCCTGAGTTCAGAAAGGGATGCGTAGGAGTAGCCCCAGTTTAATCTGGACTTCTGCAAACAAAAACGTTTGTCAGCCTCCGGGAAGGCCATGGAAACTACACACGTATTTAGAGCACGTGCCTAATTCACTCTGTCCTAACCTCTGTCACGGACAGGGAAGTGCTTCCTCACTCATTTTCAGGACGACCATGTTGTTACCAACTGCCTGGCACCATTTAATTCAGTTTTACTCGGGTAATGACACACTGAACAGTGACAGAAATCCTCCCGGTACTCCTCGTGGCTGACTGACTTCCCGCATCATCTGCAGCTTTCCATCTACATCACTCAAACACAACAGCGTGCTGACATGGCCCATTGCTCTCAACTTCAGTGCCTGTCCCAGGATACTTCGTTTCTACTGCTTTTGGCTCTGTCTTCCTCTCCTCGTTGTTCTTTGCAGCTGCTCTGAAGCATTTTTATTTATTAAGAGATGACACAAGTTCCAAGACCAAAAAGCAAATAAACCATTAATGATGCCTGTACCAAATTAAAATCTCTCTAATCTTTCTACTTCTATCTTTATTTATTCTACTAATTTCATGGCTGGAACAAGTCTAAATGTAAACAAACTTCCTCTGCTCTCCATCCACGCAGACTAGACACATGGCTTCAAGGAAATGTTCTGACACTGTCAGAGAAAGCCTACTGTATGAAAATCCAGCAGTTTTCAACCTTTCCTAAATTACCACTGAAATGCTGTGAACTGGGATGAAATCAGGAATCTTGAGCCCACTAAAAAATCTTGAAAAAGAAGATGTTCATCATTCTCTGACTCTTCTTCACAATTATTCTGGGGGTCTCTCAGGCTAAGAATGCAGGCAGATCAGACTTGTTTCTAGCCACCGTGCATTGAACTTGCACAGTGGATTTCTTTTCTTGTAGAGAAGACTGTCAAGACTGAATATCTGGAAACTCTTCATAGCAATGTGTTTTTAAGTCACTGGAGTGATCTCTCATTGAAAGTGGTTGAAAAATCCATCCAGCAGCCTTTCAGAAGCGAACATCACAATGTTACCTATGGACAGGCAGATGGATGAATGGATGATTTCATGGGTTCTTTGTATTTCCAAACTCTGTAACTCTGCTTCTCTCTCTGCCTAGGTGCAACATTAGCCAGCCCACACTCCAAACATGACAAAGTAGGAAATGCATAAAGGCAGTTCTTAAAAGTCACTGAAAAATGGATCGAAAAATAGATGAACATGATTGCAGTGATCTAGACAGGGAAATACTGGGAAAGACTTTTGGTCTGCTTGTATCAAGCTGTTTTTAAGAATGACTAATATGCCATTTCCACCGGCTCCAAAACATGCAGGTACAGATTAATATACAAGGTAAGAGCAACTTCTGTTCTTCCCCAGGCTATTAGCTTAAGACTGTGAGGTTTGTAATCCCCAATTTCTATCTATGTACTAATGACCTGTGTGTGTGGTTGATTGACCAACCATGCCTGGCCACAGAAAGGAGAGGTTTTGTTGTGCAGTTTCTTTTCTTCTAATACACCAAGAAAGACATTTGAGTCACCTGGGTCATCATGGTCCTCTGAGGCTCCTCAGAGAGTCACCATACTCAATCTCCTTAGTAAACAGTAAACCACAAGGTAAATGTCATCAAACTGATGGAACTTTTACAAAAAACATTGTGGGAAGGAATATTTCAATATCTAGCCATCGTAATTTTCTACACATATGTCACTGTAAGCTGCTTCTACACTACATGATTAACACAGTCATTAGTGCTCTTTTACAGGAACCAAAATGTATTGTGAATGTTTCATGGGGATATGCTAACTGGCCTTATTTATTCATGAAGCCATACTAGCTACGGCAAGTCCGTTAGCAAATTCTCTAATAATGCCCTACAATGGTGGCGAAAATCTGCCTGTTGTAAGGGAACAGTCATGGCACAAAAAGGCAGACCTTTGTGTTTTGCCTCTCCCATACCCTTCCTGTATTCTTCAAGGCTAAAAGAGGCCGCTGCGAGCATCTCACTTATCTCTGAAACACAAGCTGCAGAAATTTTACCCAGTAATACCTGCAGTGAAAGATATTAGAATATAGTCTGCCTTGCTGTGCAAATAAACTTTCATCAAGCTCGATAACTGCTCCTGGAACTAGACAACATCTTTTACAAAAGCTCCCAGTCCTGATCTACTTATCTGAAGTGCTGAAAAAGTAACGACTTCTCTCTCGATAGCCTGTTCCAGTGGCTGTCCACCCGCTATTCAACATCCATGTCATGTTCCTGAATTGCATTTTCCTAACTTGAGTTTTCAGCCCCTGAATTTCATTATGCCTCCACTAGGCATAAAAAACGGTACAGGCTGTTCTTTCCAGGATTCTCTCTAGCAATATATCTCTGAGATATGAGTTTCATTTGCTTCAGGCAAAAACTACGATGAAAGCCGATTCTTTTCCAGCTCAGATTACACGGCTCTACACTGCACTTGGCATGAAGACAAGAGCTGCAGCTTAGTATCAAAGCATTCTTTAACACTTGCCTGTTACACACACAGAGACACAACACGATTCCCACAGGTCCAGCACTGTCATACCAAGTGTCCCACTCCTGGCACTGCAGCACTCACAAAGTTATCCTTTAACAGATGTGCTGGTGTCCCAGGGCTAATCTACCCAACTCCATCCACTTCCAGCTTTGGCCACCCATGCAATAAATCCGCCAGCTTCTATTCATTCTTGTGTGGGAAGCAATAATTGCCTGAAAAATGAACTGAAAACCTGACAAAAATGTGTGTATCTGGGGGATGGGGTGAGGTGGTGTGGGAGGAAAGGAGCAGTTACCTTCTCTTTGCATTCTTCTCTTACATGACTTGCATTGCATTTGCGTGTCTCTCTTCTAGTCTT
The DNA here is from genome assembly GCF_009769465.1 of Tauraco erythrolophus. Lineage (NCBI taxonomy): Eukaryota > Metazoa > Chordata > Aves > Musophagiformes > Musophagidae > Tauraco > Tauraco erythrolophus. Next base: position 441,578 of record NC_141477.1, on the reverse strand, counting down.
TGTCTTGGCTTTTATAAGATTGTATTTGTGGGTGCAAATGCGACAGGCACTGTGTTGCTGACTTTGGAGCTCCACTGTTTCCTTCTTTTGGGTCAGATTATTTGGGCTTTGACTCTCTGACCTCATCAGGGATCAGCTGCTGATCCCTAAGTTACTTGTACTGGAGCCAGCATTCCCTGTTGTCAGCTAGCGAGAGCCTCTCCTTCCATCAGAACAGGCTGTGTCTCTCCCATACACACACAAACACACAACTCCATCTGTGCAAGGTCTGCCTACCCATCCTTTTCCTCTGCTCTCCCATACTAAAAGACAAAAATACGTCATCGCGTAGTCTTTGCTTCAAGGCTTTCCAGTCTAGAATAAAAGCACAGACTGGTAGCACAAATGCCCAGGAAGAGAGGACACAAGAGATATCGCACGTCATTAGGTGCAGCTCTTCGTAATTTTTATCACCATATCATATAACCCCATTCAGAAATTCATCAAACACCACTGTAAAAAGTTATTGAGTTGGTTTTCCTCCTCTTTTTGATTCCTACTGGAAGAGGATCAGGGGACATTTATGTATAAAGACTTCTCTTTCTTTTAGCCCTCAAGCTATCGAGTTTGAAGATAACTCAAACACCTCTGGCCCATAGGGCAGCCTGCACTTCGAGTGTAACTCTGGTGTCTGTAGATAAGGCTCTTTTTCCCCTGACACCCTAATATTCTTTCTCCACACCTGCTCCAGTTTAAATTTTATTTACTAAATCTACTTCTAAGATAAACATGTTGGAACAATGGCACAAGACAGAGTTGTGACACCATTTAATTTCATTTCTAATCTGGCTTCTTATACAAGACATTATTGTTTAACACTGACTGAGAAATTCTCATACGGGCCATGTGAAAGTCAAACCTCAAAAACACCACAGAGAACGGCTGGGGAAAAAGTACCCAAATGCAAAAACCTGATATCCATCTATTTCTTCCTCCTCAGCTTCTTGGGCTACAGAATTATCAGTTCCCATCAGACCTCATACAAACACATCTATCCAGTCTGTAGGCTGTAACATTGCTTTCTGCTGAGGACATGGTGACAAACAATAGCTTTGATCAACTAACCACTGCAAACTTTTATTTATTTATTTATTTGCTTTTTACATAGCAGGCATGGTTTTGCAACCAAAGGTCATTCAAATAAAGCGACTTGGCCAGTGCCCAGTGCAGCAAAGTTTGCCACAGCACACCCTGTTCGACTGTATTGATGCTAGAAGGATCTGTCCCAGGTCTATCAAGGTTTATTATTATCATTATTATCATTTAGATATGTTGTTTTTTACTTCAGCTTTTGGGATGGGATGGGATGGGATGGGATGGGATGGGATGGGATGAACCTCTGCCTGGGAAGTTTGATAGATGCCTTTTAAATGCTTACTGTCTCGATGCCTGTTTCACTGACCATACAATTCAGAGTCCATTCTGTTTGATTTCTTTCTTAACTGATAATTTTTTAAACTTCAAATCCGTTATAAAACTAGTGATGCAGATAACTAGGGACACTGGAAGACAACCTGACTGAGTAGTGTAGCTGTAGTAGTAGTGTAGTTTTTGGAGACAGGTCTGCCACAGGCGTCCATACAAACTAATACAGCAGCACTGGAATTACTGCTGTGGCATGATGAAAGAACAAAGTTTCTTTTCCTCTTTTCATTTTTTCTAGTTCTACTCTCACCTTCGAAGCAGTGCTGTTACTTATGTCCATTCTTAAGCTACAGATCTGCTCCCACTGTGGGCTCAGAGTACCACTTGCTTCCTTGAAGGGAAATAAGATGTTACGATTTTCTGTCCTGGTCAGCTTTGCAGGAAGCCAGGGAAGGGTCTGTTGACCTCAGCACATCTTCCATGGAACTGTTGACTTCATCTCAGCACAGTGTGTATGAGCAAATCCACAGAGAGTCAGCTGAGGTGTCACTGTGTAAATCGCTCCGTGTTGTAACCAGGTGACTGGGGCAGAGTTGGCAAAATTGACACCCCCCATTCTCCTGGACACTGATCCCATCACTGATTAAAAAATTGATCTGATTTAAAACCTAGAAAAAGAAGTGTCATGGGCAGAGGAAAGCAAAGTATTTAGATCCATTATCTTTCACTAGAGATGACATAAGTTCCATGCTGCCCACTGATACTGCTTGGTCTCAACAGAATCTTTTCCTCCATCATTCACAACTCTTGCAGGATAATTTCCTGGTTAGTCACTCTTTTCTTTGCTCAGTGGATCACTCAAGAAATCTGCAACTAAAAATTTGTGTTTCTTCATTTGGAATTTAATTCAAAGATGGAATAAACTTTCTGAGTCCAAACTGGTCAGGGAGTGTCAGCACCAACAAATCTAATGCTGCCGTGGCTGAGTTTTAACGATGCTTCTCACTAGGGTACGCTGACCGTTTCACTTACGAATCCTGTACATAAGTAATTGCCTCTGAATAACATTATTCTTGTCCTTGCTCTAACACTACATATGAAGACAGATCACTTTCTATGTTAGGAACGAGTTTATGGGTGTTATGCTGAAGAGATATGAAGCTGATACACTGATAGAACAGTTAAGATTTCAGGGGTGTAATTTTAGGATTCAAGATGTTTCTGCTACATGATCTGCTAAATTTCTGCATCACAATGGAGTTTAGGTTACCCAGCATATAAGGTACAGATACGAACAGCTTGCTTGTTAAATTTATAGCCATGGCACAGACCTTCCTAAAGGCCAAACATTATTGCTATGTTTTGTGTGCTGTGTTGCATTTTCTGGTGCGAATCAGACCTATACAGCAGAGCACATCATAGTGCCCATTACTACAAACAGTTCTGCTGTATCTGCCTGAAATGAACAGCACCACTTGGAACATCCTGCACAGCTCCCATGCGACAAGCCTATCGGGGGGACCTTCTAGACAAACAGTGCTGACCTGATGAAGTCTGTATCACAAAGTGCTCTAGATTCTGCTTTGAAAGGCTGTTTTGTTTCTGCAGTATTTGTACACAGTCCAGGAATGAAAGCAATGTTTATTTGTAAATGAGGACAGCAACCATTTATAGGCACTCTCTTGACCTTGCTGTGTTAGCTGAAGCTGCTTCATCACCATCCAGGACGTGAAGGTCTCTGCTCTCCCCGTTTCACCACTGGAGCACCACTCTAGCCTAACATGTTGTGTCTAGAAGAGAGTGCTCGCACGATCCCATCTGCCAACAGAGCTGTGGGGGTGGAAACTTCTAGCTCGTGAGTGGGGCTGAGCAGCGGGACAGGGCTGTCTGCAGGCAGCACAGCTGTGCGAAAAATCAGTGTCTTTTCCTAGTCTTCCAGGACAGGTCACAGAGTGCTGGTCGTTTAAACTAAAACAGCAGAAGAGCCTGGGAGCAGGCACCGTTTCAGCTTGTTGCTCCCGGGAAATGTCTAAGAGAGGAGGGACTACCAAAGCTCGTTTCACCGCCACCAGCTGCACTGATGGATCTTTCATCAGACATGAGAAATGAAACAGAGTGGAACGGAGCCCAGGTGCACAGTTCCACAAAGCCTTGAGGAGTGTTGCACAACTCGAGAGGCCACCTCTCACTGCAGGGAGCTGCCGCGCTTTCAAGCACCAGCTGCCAAATGGTGCAACACCCGAGAGATTTCACGAGTCTCCCCCTTGGTGTCTGAGCCTCAGTTTGCTGAGGGGGATCCCAGGCAGATATCACAGCAACTCACACCATATCGATCCTGAGCCTAGACGACACGGACGCTGTGAGGCCACCACCTTAGTGGAACAACAGCTGTTTAGTACAGAGGATCAAATTGCAAAGTGGCCAAATCTACTTATATTACCAACTTTTAAAATGACCTCACCAGTCAAATGTAGCTGTGCAAAGAGCAGACAGCTTTCAAAGGTGTGTGCACAGAGGTGTGAACGGGATGCTGCCTGGTTAAAGTGTCTAAATAGATACATTCATTTATCTGCGTGTGTGGAGAACAAACATTCAGTTGCCACAATAGTCTTTAAAAACAGGTCAAAATACCTTTGAGCATGACAGAAATACAGCTGACCCTGCCTGGGGAACAGGGCTATGTGGAAGATGCCCCTCCTAGCCCAACAGATTAGTGAATTTTCTTTGGCCAAACGTTAAAAGCAAAATAATGTAACGACGGGGCAGCGGGGGGGTGGGAAGAAGTCACAGCATAAAGCTCGTTCTCCAGCTCCCACTGCAGATCCCTTCTCTTTTACCTGTTAAACTACAGCGGGCACCTCTAAGCATCTTCTCGAGAGATGAAAGAGGTGGTAGCAGCCAGGAAAAATAAGTCTGAAAAAAAAAACCACAACAGTTTCCACTGTTAGGAACACTTTTAGCAATCCTTCAGTAATTCTAATTTTACACCATTTTTCTAATAAACTTTGCAAATTCTATAGTTCAACAGAAAAGTTATTCCATTCAGCTTGACAGCAAATGATTTCTTTGTGAGTTTCCCACTTAGGGCGTATGCTGGAGCATCTTTCTGGAAATGCTGCGCTTAATTTGAACATCTCACTGGGGGTGACACGCACAAACTGTTGCAGTAAGGAGAAAATCCACATCCAGCAGAGTAACATAAGCAGTGCATGTTCACCTAATAAGCGTGACTAAAACTAAAGATTAGAAATTCTGTAGATGGGCATTATGGCTACATGCCGCCTCTTTTTTTTTTTTCTTACTTTTGGGAACAATGAGGAAAGCATTTAGCTAAAGCATTTGCATAGGTAATGTTGCCTTCTTACTTTTCTTCTGAATTGGCAACTGAATGCATTTTATGCATGAAATATGGAGCATAAATACTGCTCCATCAAGGGGAAAACATATTATGGTAGTGGAGAGTTCAGGAAAGAAGTGAGGATTAAAGGGCCATTAAGTCTCTTGCATTGGTTTTAATAGCACTAACTCACAAATATTCTTGCATATGATGGACTGTCTTTCACCACAAATTCTAAGTGCAGACTCTAGGACTGCTGAAGAGGAGCACAGCAGTATGTCAATATGTGGAAAGACTAGAGGAAATTATACTAAAGAACTGCAAAAAAAAAAAAAAAAAGTAAAATTTCAGGACTGTTCATTCCACTCTCAGCAAATCGAGACACCTCGGGGGGGGGCGTAATTGCTCAAGCTCGTTACATCCGCCCAGTGTCTTCCTGGTGCTCCCTTCTTCATGCCTCCTCCCCACCCGGATGATGCCGTGGCAAAGCTGCCCGTGCACGAGAGCTTTGGCCAAATGACTAACACTGCCTCACGTGCTTTAGGCTCGACCCATCCCCCTCAGGCAGGGAACCCCCTCCTCACACCCCAAAAAGCTGCCTGGGGTTTTCTTGCCGTGGTCGTAGGTGAGGAAGCAACACGAGGGGCAGAGCACGCAGTAATGACACCTGTGCTGCGCATTGATGCGCAGATTTGGAACTCGTTCTGCAAGCAAAGGATGGGTTTTTCTGCTTGTATGGGAAAAGGATGGGATATCTCTTGTTCCAGCACCTTGGTCACCAGTTTCTTCCTGCCCATCCCGTTGCCGTGCTGGAACAATTCCTTACTCTCTGTTCAGTTAGCACACCCTCATTCTTCCAAGCTCGTCAGGCACTCTCACTCTCTCTCAGCAGTTCCTCTCTGCACAGATGCCTTTCATCTTTCTAGCACAGAAGGATGCCATCCGAAGAGGCTAAGGTGCCTTTTTCATGATGCAGGCATCTGGCTGTCATTGTTCGCATGCAGCTCCCTGGCTAGCCCACACTTCTGAACTTCCCCTCCGTGGTGATCAAGGATTCACACTATTTTCTGGTTTTGCTTTAGTTTTCTTTCTTTGTTTTCCTTCCCAAAGGTTTAGGATTCCTGCCCAACCCATAAATCTGTCACATTTGCCAGTCAGACTGTCATGCCTTAGCGTGGTAAATACTGCAGACACACAGCCCTGACTTCCTGATGTGTCTTGTGTTTCTGCCTCTTCTGTCTAGTGTGCCGACATGTGTCCTGGCACGCCACTGGAGAAACAAAGCAGAGCTTCGGTTTGGCCCACCTAAGCGCTCCACTGGTGAGTCTCAGCGTGAATCTTCCAGTTCTCCAAAAACTCCCCTCTTACCTCAAGCAGAATTTCACTGATGACTTGTAGAATTCAGCACAGACTGCATGAATTAAGGAGGAGTGGCATAAATCTTCTCACCTTCTTCCTTTCAGAACTTTCTCCACCTCCCCACAGAGCTGAACCGGTTCCAGATTAGTCAGAGGAGGGCACTGCAGAACAGCAGGCAGCCATCACTCCCGCTCCACAAAAGCCTGGCAAAGCTTTATCCTTTTTCCCAGCCCTGCTGCTGGCTCTGCAGCGCAGCAGTCAAGCCCCCGGCACAAACCCAGAGCGCGTTTGTGTGCAGCAGTGCCGCTGGAAGGCAAGGCCAGCCTGGCAGCATCGGTTATTTGTTTCATCTTTAGAGGTTCTGCTAGATGAGATCAATACGAAGGCTTCAGCTGTAGAAAAAAAAGCTATTTTACATTCCACCTCCTTGATTACCTTGTCATGTGTTGGAGTTTGCTTAGAAACTCGAGAAGCAAATCGGTCAGCAAGTCCTCTTCCTTCCAGCTCTTCAGATCTGGACTTTTTCTTTCCTTGGTGATTGTAACATGACCTTCTCTTACCTTTTACTCTTCCATCAGTATTGTGTGCTCGTACGCTTCTGGTTTCAATCTCTACTGGTTTTACATTTCAGCTTTATTTTGTTGTAAACTGTGATCTGTTATCTATGACTTGTGTGCATGTTCCAACATACTTCAGCTACAGAGCATGACAAGGATCCATTTTTGGAAAATAAGTCTTTTTTTTCACTTTAGTGTTTCTCCAGTCGTGTCATAGTATGATAGGTGTCTTCCACTGAACAATAAATCCTCCTTCACATGCCTCCTTAAGAGTGGTGCAAATCACAATTTAAGTCTGCTTCCATATGGAGAAAGAGCTGTTATCTCAAAAGGTACTAATGATGGTTAACAAACATGCCTGGGATGTTGGGAAACAAGTGCTGATAAAGCTAATGGAAGAGGTGGCTACCTGTTGTCCTGATAAATGGCAGCCATCACTATGCACCTTTCTGTAACAACAGCATAAACAATCATAGAGTCACAGGATGGTTTGGGTTGGAAGGGACCTTAAAGATCATCCAGTTCCAACCCCCCTGCCATGGGCAGGGACATTTTCCACTATACCTGGTTGTTCAAAGCCTCATCCAACCTGGTCTTGAACACTTCCAGGGAGAGGGCAGCCACAGCTTCTCTGGGCAACCTGTGCCAGTGCCTCACCACCCTCAGAGGGAAGGGTTTCTCCCTTAGATCTAATCTAAATCTCTCTTTCAGTTTAAATCCATTGCCCCGTGTCCTGTCACTACGTACCCTTGTCCAAAGCCCCTCTCCAGCTTTCTTGTCGGTCCCCTTTAGGTACTGGAAGGCTGCAGTAAGATGTCCCCGGAGCCTTCTCTTCTCCAGGCTGGACAGCCCCAGCTCTCTCAGCCTGTCTCCACAGCAGAGGTGCTCCAGTCCTCAGATCATCTTTGTGGTCTCCTCTGTACCTGCTCCAACAGCTCCATGTCCTTCTGCTGTTGGGAACCACAGAGCTGAACGCAGTAGGTAGAAAGCTGTTGCCCAAGATGAAATGCTACTTTGCAAGTCCTAAACAAGAAATTACTGTGGTGAAACAAGATGTCTTCCTGGAAACCGGCTACCAGGGCTTGTGGGGCATTGCAGCTTTGTCTGGCTTCGTGTTCAAGGCAGAAGGCTATTGGAAAGCCTGAGAATTCAGTGGAAGTTTGATGCAAGAAGAGAACAAAACCAGCACTTCAGGGCACGGAACTGGCTAGAAAAGTGTGCTTGGAAACTGTTAGCATGGAAACTTCTAGCTATTGCTGACCTTTACCATGTTTACTGAGAAGAACTTTTGACACCTGTAAATAGGAAGGAATGAACTGAAAAAAGATCTGACTCATATCATCATTTTCACCTCTCAACAGAAACAATTCCGTAAGGCTTCAAGCACTGGCCACGTGGACCAAGACGCAACATCCTTTGAAAACAAGCTGTCTTTTGAGCACTGCCACCTGATTTCTTTGCCCGTGTTCATTCCACATCCCTCTTCATCTCTTCCAGCAGCATCTTGGCATCTTCTGTTGCAGAGTCCACCCACGTTCTCTAATCCATTTCTGCTACTCCATCCCCTTGACTCCCTCCCGTTCTCCTAATGCCACCCTGGCAGCAGCACACGAACAGCAGAATAGATCGTGCCTGAGCTCACCCTGCAGCTTTTCCTTTCGTGAGGCTGTTACTTGGGATCTCTCTCTTCTGTCTCCGACACCACTGATTGTGCAAAGCTTGTAGTGACTTGGTTTCTGTAAGACCTTTGCTGTTGAGCCATATCTGAGCGAAGCCAGGAGTGGCTCCAAGGTGACAAGGAGGCTACTAACAAACAGCTGTAAGGGCTGTGTAACAGCTGAAAGGCAATATAATGAGATAAGCCTTATTCACGTAGGAAAGGAGGTTAAAAAGAGACACTGTTGACAGTCAGTGGCTGCTGGTGTGTTCTTTCAGGGAAAGTAAACAGCAATGCTGTTATCTGGTCTATCAGAACATAGGTGAGACTCTCACATACCAGGAGACAGTGCTTCAAGATGATGCATTATTCAGGTTTCTGGAAAGAGCACTGTGGAGAAGAAAAAAAAAAAAAAGGTCACTGTTTTTGAACTTTCAGACCAATTTTTTGTTATCCTGTGCAACTGGGAGGACTTTGCTTTAAAATTCCACTTTCAGAACAGCAAAACAATGAGACTGATGTTTGAATGTAGTCATCTGGCACCAGGAGCTGAAGCTATAAATTCTGAACATTGCATGATTAATGATGAAATTCTAGGTGTTGGCAACGTGGAGTGTGTGACAACCCAACTGAGATCCAAGTTTCACACGGTTATCTCTATGTGCTCCCCTTGTTTCTTGAAGAAACTCAGTATTTCCTCTTTCTGCAAAACATTTAACTAATTCCTTTCTCTGTACAAAACAATTCATAATACTGGGTAACAAGAAAGATCATTGAAAATAACCTTCGGGTTTGGGTTTTTTTCCCTCTTTAAAGTTTTATACTAAGTTTATTACTGTGACTCTGTAGGTTTTTCTCTACCTATATAACATCAAGAAAACAGAACTAAAATCAAGGTAGGGTTACTTATCTACATTAATGCTAGACAGGGATGTTTTAGGTATTAATGGCTGAATCAGTGTTAATCCATGCATAGCAAGGAGAAATATGGGTACAATATTTTTTATTTGTGCAGTTTTAACGAGCAAATGGAAATCAGCACATCATTTCTATGCTTTGCACCTGCAAGAGAAATTCCCATGATTATTGGTTATTACTAGAAATAACTGTTAAATATTGTAATAACTGTATGAAGTACAGGATGCACAATTTTCACACTGATAGAACTTTTTATTTCAAAGTGTTATTGTCTCTCACAAATCACAGTTAAATGATTGCCTTTAATAGGATGAGATTTAATTATGAAACTCAGTTATTTCTGTATTCAAGACTGATTGATTTCTGGAGAAAGAAGTGATAAAGAAGAGTGACACAGAAGAGTGATCCAGAACTAATCCAGGCCAAGAAGCCAAGACATTCCTGCTTTATCATCCAAATAAAAAATTATCTCAGCAAGGCAAAAGCCACTTTTTTTTCCCCCTAGGTGTTTAAATGGTGTAAACAAACTTCAGCTCATTATCCAGCTCTTCAGTGTCCTCATGTAGGGCTTAAAACCTGATCTACTTCAAGGGTCCAGGGTGGGTTCCCAGTTGGCTGGAGCACCCCAGGCAGTCAGCATAGAGGGCGAGAGACAGACCTGAAGGCTGTAGAGGTGCCAAACCGAGAAGAGGAATCTCTCTTTTTTTCTCTCAGCTTTGCAGCATCGCCATACAGGCTCTTTTGAGTTCAATGCGTATGGATAGGTGTGTGAAATGTCCCCCATAACATTTTTTGTGCTTTTTGTTCATTGTGAAGTGCTTGGATCAACCCTTATGGTATGGAGTGATTGTCCTTAAGAAAAAGAAGTTTTCTCAACAAGACTTTCTAGACAAGTAACTTCTCTGACCCAGTGGTGTTTTGTGAAACAAGCCTGACGGAGCCTTGCTCAGGGTGGAGGAGGGAGCCACGAGGAAGGGGGTCTCCAGTCTTGTTGAGACACTAGTGCCGTACACAGTGCTGGTTTCCCTTTTCTCTGGAATGTGACCTCTCCCTCTCAGAGTCTGCTCAGCACTGACTTTTAGACCAAGTTGTTTTTTTCTTTATGACCACTGGAAGCTTTGGGTACTCAGTGTCTCAGGGCGGACAGGACTGAATCTGAGCCCCACAGGACCCTCTGGGTCAAAGGTAGAAGTACAACCTTAGTCTTTTTGATCAGTGAAACAGTCTGGCTGGCACAAGCCAGACCCTGGCACAGGGTGTGGAATGGCATCCAGAGTTCAGTCTGTCGTTAGCTTTGACTGTGGCATTCCCTGAACACCTACGACTTACCCTCCGGCTTTGATCATCTCTGGTTATTGAAAAACACCATTATGCTCAGCCTCTTGGAACCACTGATATCCAGCACTTCAGTACAGGATCAGCAACGTTAATGCGCAAGGTTTGGCCAACAGAAAGTATCTTCTGTAGGATAATCTCCCAAGTCGCTGGTCTCTTACTGCCCTCAGTAAAGATGCACACTTCAGCGTGCTTTTTGAAAAGCGCCGGGAGCACCTCCTCTCTCACGGCTCCCTCGGCCCCCTCTGCTCTGGAACATATTTGTGGTAAAGCTTGCAATATGCTCTGCTGCCCTTCGAGAATATCCTACAAGGACAGACACGCACGCTGAAAAACGCAGAAACGGTTTTGTAACCGAGACCTGATTCACTGCGTGAGTATTTCAGCGGGTCAGCGGCCAGGATGCACGTCTAATGCAACAAGCTTCGGCAGCGTTTGGTAACAAATAGTGGCAGTCACATGCCCAGTCTGCTCCAGGAATACCCCCAGTGATTCTGGAAGCAGTAATTAACGCGGTTGAGCTGGTGCTACCTGTAGAACGCTTCGTGCTGTGTGGACTTTTGTTCACGACAGACAGCTCTGTGGCAGTCGCGGCCTCTTCAGGGAATCATTCCCTCCCCGAGACAGATCCTTGGATGCTGTGTAACCCTTTGCACAGGAAAAAAGTCAAGTCTTCTTGCAGCACTGCACAATATTGTCCTAAACGTCCTTCCTGACCCGCGTGCGACAGCAGCACGTGCCCGAAGCGTGCCGGCCGGAGGTCCGTGTGGTTTGGTTTGCTGCCTTAGTGCATGTGCAGGGACAACGTTCCCAGGTAGTCAGTTTGGGGGGTTTGATGGCAGCAAGTAGCTCCCCGTGCTCCGGTTTTTGCTTTGAGCTTTTGTACCAGTCCCATGTTGCTGCCTATATCAGTGGCTGCCACAAGAACAATTAGTGTAGGTGCTAATTCATCCTGTGATGGGATGAATGCGACACTCTGCTTCTCGGGCCTTCACTGGGTGTCTCGTTTCACACGCTTCTGTTAGGCTCCTTTTGACACGTCCCTCTCTAATCAGGGAACTCCAGGAGCCCCTCTGTGACCAGAGGAGGGGAGGAGGCCACTCGCTCCGGGCAGCACGGCATTTCCTTGGCTCCCACTGCATGGCTGGCCGACCGGCTGCCAGAGGTTCCTCTGATTCAGAGGGAAACGCGTCTCTGATGCCTCTTTGACTTGCCCAGCTCATGACCACTTGGAGAGAGACGGTTTAAATCTTCCAGAGTGTGAAGTGAGAAGTAGGTGGAGGGCAATATCTATACTTCTCTCTCGTCTGAGAATTCCCAAGACCTTTCTGTTGCTATCATGTTGCTCTCCGTTGCCTGCACCTGTTTGCAAATTAACCCATCTGCTTCCAGTCCTCTCTTGGAGGACGCCACATCATGTTCAACTGAAATGGTAGAAAAGGTCATTAACGTCAAGCACAGCGCAACGTCTCGTTTTGGACTCTCTAAGTGTGCCATGTGTTGCATATGAGGGTGTGGAAAATCAAGCAGAGGCCAAGGGCGAAGCCAAACCCTGAGGTCAGGATGAGGCAGAGTCAGAGACTGGGGAAATGGTGGGTGCAGCTGGCCAGCGGGCAAGGCATGGCCAACAACCAGGAGAGCAGGACTACAGCAGGACCTGGAGCTTGGACCACTGGTGAAATGAAGAGACACACAACTGAGAGAGGTGCTCATGGCTTTTCCTTATGTAAGGGATTGGTGGGGAAGCCCGTCAGTGTGGGTCATAACCTGTTTTCAGCTGGTCAAGCTTATCGGGCTCTGTGTTGTCACGGAGCCTGGCTGCAAACAGCTGCAGTCGGTAATGATCAGCTGGCTGGGTGCAGGTCAGAGTACGGTTCTTAGACATGTCCACCGCTCTCCTGAAATGCATGGAATATATTAGGTTAGCTCCTGCGTACAACACAGCGGTCCTTGCTCGCTGACCCAGCTGAGATGAGGTGGTCCTACTAGTTCTCTCCAGAAACAGCAACATTTTGAAGGCTGTATTCTTCAGTCGGCCCTAAACTAATCCTTCGAGTTTCTATGTACATGTCTAAACCCATTAATTCACTGGGGAAAAAAGGGCATGATGAGAGCTATTGGTGGATGACCTTCCCAAAGGTGTTTTTTTTTGAGACAGTCATAGGCATCTCCAAGTAATTTTGGTGTCACACCATGTGTGTGGGAAGTTGTGTGAAAATAATTTCTTGCTGTGTTTTAGCACTTCCTGTTCCAGCTGGGTCACAGATACATGCAGACAGGCTTCCTTGCTGTGTTTTAGTGCTTATATTTCTCATTTGGGCCAGACATACAGGGAAAAACAGTATTTAACCATTACAATTTGGCAAAGTTCCAGTTCAGCTTGACTTTAGGTGAAAAGTAACACAGAAAGCGAGGGAACAGATTTTATTTTCTATTGGTGACTCAAAAGATTCAGCAAGAGGTACCATCTGAAGTGCCAAACTGATGGTGCTTTCTGAAGACATATGTCTCTGTTCTTAAAGGATCTAACATCACATAAAAGATCTTTTGCAACAAGCAATGCTTTAAATGTTTATTGATCAAAGAAGAGATTCTTAATCTACACATTTATGCAAAATGTAAAATACAGTATTAACCCTCACCGAAAGCAGTTAAATATATTGTGCATTACTTGGAAGACGTTAGAGGTGTCATTTCAAGCATCTTAATCTTCTTCCATATCTTCTTATTTTTTTATAATAAAGAGGGAGTAGCGTGCAAGACTTTTCAGTCTTTCCTTCGTACCAGACTGCAGCTGGCACGTGGCTGAGCGTGTTTCCGACGCACACACCTCCCGTGATGTGGCAGGGATGTTCACAGTTCTTAAGGAACTTCAGGACATGTCTGAATTCTGCTGCTCTCGTCACCCGCCCAGCACCTGAATCAACGTGGACGCCAGTTTTCCGTGCACAGACTGTTGGCACCAGAGCAGCGGTTCCCGCGGCCGTTTGCGCAGCGGCCCCGCCAGCGGGGAGGAAGCAGCACTTCCAGTCCGTGCTACTGCCGCCTTCTTCAGCTGCTCGCCTCCACCAGTCTGTCAGCTTTCTTTCAAGGCAGTTGGCATCTGCACTGGGAGGAATGGGAGCTGGCAACTGAGTGCTGTTCTGAAGAAGCTGCTGGTATCTTCTGGGCACCGAGGGATCCACCAATTGCTTCAGTTACCGAGCAGGATACACCGTAACCCGGTCTAGTTAGAATTCAGGTTCCACATCCTCTCCCAACGGCTTTTCAACAAAGCCCAGCAGCATGCCCCAGTGCCTTGGCCACGGGAGAGCATCGCTGGCTTTACCCTGGACAAATAGTGCCTTTGTTCTGCGTGAAGGCACGTGACGGAGGCAGGTGACGTCCCTTTGATTCTGAGGCTCGAGGAGGTTAAAACTCACCCAGACTTTGTGATTCAGAGTCTCTGCCTGTACAGCAATGGTGCACTCCTGGGATGTCCTGTTACGTTTGATGGGGCTGCTTTCTAATTTTGTTATCATTATATTATCTGTGGTGTTATCAGACCATCTTCGTGCTCGCTAAGTTCCCCTTGGCTGTCATCCAGGTTACACAGTGATCCCTCAGCTGTGGGCGCCACGGATGAGCTCCGCTGAAGCCTGGCTTTGTTTGCTTCCGTGGCATTTCGCAGGTGCAGCTGGTCATGGAGTTCAGGCGCAGTTTCCTCCTCTGAACTCATAAAAAGAATATTTCTGATAAACCTGGAGAGCTGTCGCTGTGAAACATTTTCTCTTTTAAAGAACAAAGAACCAAAATCAGTCACCACGCAAACTTCACACTGTTGATTGCACATGAAGTGCAAAAAGAAGAAAGCCAGTAATTTTCATGATAATTCATTTTCTGCAGCCACTTTCTCTCACTTAATGAATTTATGTCCTGCAGTGACACCAGACAGACATTTGGAGCTTCAGCAGCTGCGTGAATTGTTTGTCTTCTGCACTTCGTGCAGCTCTGGCTCGCAGCAAGAAAATGTGACCATCCCAAACTGCGTGTGTGTTTGCTGCACCGGGTGGATGGCAGCAGATGTGCTGCCACAGCTGGGATTGTGGCTTCCAGCTTTCATGTTGGTGGCTGTTCTGAAAGATAGGGAAAGTTTAGCGTATTGAAACCCATATAAACCACACGCTAGACCATATGTTGCCATTTTCCAGTTTGATTAAAGGACTGGGATCCTATACTAACAGTAGAGGAAGGGAATGGGAAAGAAAGGCTGGAGATGGATGCGGTTGTGATGTGAGACGCTGCGCAGTGGCACCCCCTCATCCCACCACCTGGCACAGCACCAGTACTGTGCCCGTTAGTGCTAATGGGGCAGGGACAACCGCTGCCTCGTCCCACCGCTAATTCTGCTGATACTTTCACTCCGACTTGTTGCACCTGTGATTATATCCAGCACTGGGGGATAAAAATGTGAAAGAAGCTGTACAGGAAGCAGACATGAAATATTCCAGTAATACATAAAAAAAGTCGGTTTGAAGCTTGAAGCAGTGGATTTTACGCCCCTCTCTAAACTGTGCTTTTGGTAGCGTCTGTTGCCGCAGGCAGTGCAGTATCTGTTGTTTGGTTTTGTGCTCAGTTCCGTATTTGACTTGTTTTTCACTGAATTCTCCTTTTGCTTCTGTGTGACCGCGGACAAAGTACAGAGCAAAAGTGAAGGAGAGCTACTCCTGTTTGAAGTTTGTCTCAATGCTCAATACTGGCTTATGCTTGTTTGATGTTTCAGTCTATTCTCATCTAGACTGTGGTTCCAAAACTGACGTGCTTTTAAAGACTTAGGTGATGAACTGTAGAAATGTGTTATTTTGAACTGAGTGATACCTGATTAAGCACTAACACTGGTATTTTCAATTGGAAAATATTTAAAAAAAAAATCCCAAGAGCAATCATGGTCATTAAATGATATAAGGAATAGAAAAAGGTGAAAAAGGGATAGAAACTTGTACAAAAGTATGATGTTTCAGTCCAACGAGAGTCCATTCTGTGCCAATCTCTCATGTGAACATGCTGAGATCTGATTAACTTTGACTTTTCTGATACTTATCTGTGTAATTTGTTCTGCATTTTCACTTTCTCTTCCTTGTCAAGGAAACGTGCCACTAACTGAATACTTGGGTCAAGTTCTATTTGTCAATTTAATTTATTTTGGCTACAAACTGGAGATTAAAACATGCAAGTGGAAGGGTGGGTGAAAGGAAAATGGGCTGAATATGAAGGAAAGTGATCTGAATACCCAGTGAGAAACAGGGGCTTAAAGCATCTGTTGTAAAACCCACCACTGGGACCATTCAGACTTCTCTGTAAAAGGCACGCTGACATCACCCATCTCAAACTTGCCAGTTTGGAGCACTAGATGTGACCAAAAAGGGTCGTCTCATTAAATACATTCCACAAGTATCTCAGATCCCCTGTTTTGTTCATTTAACATATTTTAATGTCAGTAATCCTTCGTTCTGTGGTATATTTTTTTGTATGACTATGGCCAGTAATATCTACATATTGGATGGGATTTGAGAAAGGAAAAATGTGAAGGTGATCGCTTTGTACCTTCCACAGTTATTGCCACGTGGCAAGGAAAGAAAAACCCAGCTGAGCCTCCTGTGAAAGGAAACATCACTTATGCTTAACAGAGAGCCTTGTCGAGATTAAGAAAGCTAAAATTTGGCCCATTCTTTATATATACATTTCTTTATAGAATCAGAGTTAGTAAGTGCAGTTTCTTATTTTCAGAACAATTGCCAAAAGCTTTGGATTGCAGAGGTTTTTTGTCTATAAAGAAAATATTGGGAGGAAAACTGAGGAGTTTAGCACACAAACACAGACGCAACTGACAGGGCCATATAAATGTGCACATCACTGAGGAGATGGGAGAGACAAATAGGGGGAACTGGAAACACACAGCAGCGTTTGTCTTCAAAAGGATTATCATAAGCAGGATTGATTTTTCTTTTGATTGGCTGAGTAAATGCAGTCAGAAATCCCTTTTACTTTCCGTGTATAACTGCCACTGTTCTGCAGATGTTGTGTTGCCAGAGCATTTTGGCAGGAGGATTTAAGGGAACACACTTTCTATCACTGTCTGTTGCTCAGCCACAGAGCAGGGATGCAGAGGAAGAGCAGCAGACCTTCCTCTGCCCGCCTGGCAGCCGCCCGCCCAGGGGACCCTTTTGGTAACGTAAGGGTGGCACAGCACCACTGCTCTCGCCGTGCTGGCGGATGGTGCCAGGGCTGTATTCGCAGCACCTCGCTCTTGAGGGGGCTGGTCAGTGGGCACTGGGCACTGCCCGGGCGGCGGGTGTCGGTGCAAGGGGGCTTGTGCAGAGCACGGGGAGCAGTGCCTCCTCCAGGCACCCGGGCCCGGCCAGGCACGTCGCTTGAGCAAAGGTGTTTTTCCGACAAGAAAATCAGAAGTAGAATAGGGGGAGGGAGAAAGAGTGACATCTGAAGTGAGATTAGAGAGACATTTATTCATGGCATATGATGCTGACAGCTGGGGAGTCGCAGTCCCTCTACGGAGGGGTGGAGATTGGTTACCAGTTGTACACAGATTGATTTGGGTCCTTGTGCCCCTTAATAAAACCTACTTTGCTTTCAACTCGTAGTCCCTGGCGTGGCAGGCAGGACAGGGTGGAAGGAATGAGGGATACTTGTGCTTAAGGGCTTCTAGGAAGGAAATCTTGCTTTGCTGCTTTTCTTAATTTGCAGAAGAATCTTATGTTTGAATCCAGCCTTCCCTGCTGTCCACAGAAGCCAGCTGGAACAGGACACGAACTATCAAATCATCTAGGATAAGGTCTCGCGTGCGGTGGGAGTCCTGACTAGCTGGGATAACAGCTGGGATAGACCTGAAAGGACTCGCTGCTCAGAGGTGCTCTCCACCTTTCCATTAATAAGTCTGTATGCATCGGTTTCATCTCGCACATATGCATTTTTGCCCTCTGCTGAGCAGTCTTCTCGTGTTTTGGGGGTTTTGTCGCTCTGCTTTCCCTGGGCGACGTAAATTCGACTGCAGACAGTGTATAACACAAGATGGACACACCGTCCTTCGCGGACAGCAGGATTGCCAAGGCCTTAAAGACAGCGTTACGCACACCGCCCTGGCACCCGCGGCACGGGAAGCCGCAGGTTCCGGGATAACTGCAGGATCCTGCGACGACCCCGTTAAAGCAGCGCTCCCCCGTACGCTGCGTGTGGTCAGGAGCATTTCTGCTGTCGTTGTGGGGCACAGATTACTCTGGGGAAGTGCAGGTATGAGGGCTGGAGTGAAAGGAGAGATTATAATGGCACAGAGAAAAACCTCGCCAGGTGAAATCAGTTTTAGATGTATCCTGTAGCGGGGGAAGATGGATGACGAGCAGAAATGTCCTCCTCTGCCACCTTCTCTGCTGATTTTCAGTTGTTACATCACAATAAAAAGAACCACTAACATACTTCTTCTAGAAAACAGATGCTGCTTTTCCACACTTTGTTTTGAGCAAAAAATCTTTTTTTAAAAAAAATGCAAATGTTTTAGGTAGTGTTTACCTTAGAACAGTTTGCAGTATTGTGCCATATTTGTCAAGTAATTGAGCCATTCTATGATTCTGTAATAGTTTGCAGTATATTTTTATGGCATCCTATTATTATTACCCAGCTGGCATGAATTGAGTAATTAGCTAATTAACTAAGGTTGAGACCCTGCCTACGAGAGGCGGGCCATTTCCTCCTGGCTGCGGAAGATGCAACGGCATCCTTGGAGCTGCAGCCCAGGCTGGTGAGCGACATCTGGTGACCCCGACGTGATACGTCTGAGAGACCCTGAGGGCCGCGACGCCCTCGCCGGAGGCAGGGCCGGAGCGAGAGCCCTTCGGTGAAGAAGGGAAAGCCGCAAGCCCCGATGTGATATTCACGGGAGGGAAGTTTGCTGGAGTCGGAATGAATGGACTGGGTCTCTGCTCACTGTAAAGCCTTTACTTTCCTCTAAAAACAAAAAATTGTAAAACAAAAAGGGGGAATTATGGCATCCTATTATTATTACCCAGCTGGCATGAATTGAAACTGAATGTAATTAACTAATTAACTAAGGGTGAGACCCTGTCTACAAAAGGCGGGCCATTTCCTCCTGGCTGTGGAAGATGCAACGGCATCCTTGGAGCTGCAGCCCGGGCTGGTGAGCAACGTATTTTGCCAAATTTTATTTGAAAATATATTTTTTTCAGAATTCATAATTGCTTGTATTATTTTGCTAACTTGCAATGAGAAAAGTTATTACTGTAAACATGGGAGTCATTATTTGGGGTTTTTAAAAGACAAAATACCTCAGCAAGATTTGGACTCAAGAACATTTCTGGAAAAATAGGGTAAGCAGTTTTGTGAATGGTCAGTTTTGTGATGATAGTGTACACTTAGATGTGGAATAAATTCCAACATGTATTATCCTCCAAAAATAACGGCCTTATTTCTCGTCTGGCTAGCTAGCTCCTCCAGTGCTGTTTCCCGGCGTAGAAAATAGCTGCAGTTCTCAGGAATGCTGAGAGGGTTCCGCTGGGAGGGAAACTGTGCCCAGAACCACGAGAGGGAGGAGATAAGTCCACAAAAATATCCGTGCAATAAAACAGAGTCCAAAGCATGAGCACTTTGGAGGTCCCCTGCTCAGCAAGCCAAAAATTACAGCAAAAGGTGCTTCATAGTCAGAACCAGTTCCTCACAATCTCTTCCTTTCCCCTCTGTTTCCCAGGGGCGTTTATCCAGAGCCTGCTTCAGGTCTTGTTCTCCAGCAGCTGCCAAGCAGGCGCTGGCACCGCGTTCCCTCCCGCGTGGCGCGTGTGCCCGGGCTGCGGTGTGCGGCTCCGCGGGCGCCGCCTGGCCCCGGGCTCGCTCCGCTTTCCTCCTCGCCACACGTCTGGAAATGTGCAAAGCTCCAACCCAGCACGGAAGGCGGCTCCGCGTGTGTCCTCGGAGCCGCCGCGGAGCTGTGTTCTTCCTGGAGTCGGAAGGCGAGATATCGAGGCCAGAAGCGCCTCTCGTTAGACGAGCGCGCTAATGAGGGCCGCCTCGTCCTGCCCGCTGCTTTGACACAGAGGCCGTTGCTGGGCGAAGCGGTGCATCCGCCACCCGCGCAGGCGTCCCGTAGCGACTCCCTGTCATGACTCGCTTGTTGCCGAAGGTCAAACCAAGCTGGAAAACCTCGAGCTGAAGCTGAGTCAGAAGGAGGGGATGGTCACCAGCGGCCGAGAGAGCCGCCGGCTCTGCGCTGGGGTGGTGGGCAGCCTGGCCCCCTGCCCTGCCTGCTGCCAGCAGGGACACGATGAGTGATCTCTTCTCAGGCTGGAAGGGAGAGTTACCCATCAGGAGAGCAAAGCTGAATTTATTACCTTCCTCTAGGTTCACCGTGGAGCCAAGAGTGTTGCATGTGAACGAGCAGCTACAAAAGAAAAGTTTAATCAGGAACTGAAGCCATACATCTGCGGCAGCTTGTTTTCACCATGGCTTTGCTTGATATTTGCCTCGAAATGATCAACAGAGTCAAGGGCAAAGCCAACTGTAACAAACGGAGCGATAGATCCACCTATTGTGGTCAGTCTGCTCTGCACACCTTGTCAGAAGTGCCTAGCTCTGCTCACACTGCCCGTGGGCTCTGCTCAGCTGGGCTTGGCCAACTCCTCCTGCTCTGAGGAGTCTTTGAGGTTGTGCTTGTTCATGGACACGTTTCATCCTTTGGAGAAAATGGCAAATTTGGAAAAGCTGAAGTCAGCAGTTAAGTGAGCAAAATAAGAGCTGTGTCAAAAGTGCTCAAATTGAAGTCAGCCAGAGAAGAGGCTGGAGGCAGGAGGAAAAGGAGATCATCTAGTCTGCTTCTACCTTCCAAAAGAAAATGAGCCTAGGAAGAACCAAATTGAAGAGTGACATTGCCTGGATTCTTAAGCAACTTTCCCGGGAGCTCCAATAGCCTGGGGCAAGAAATATTTGAAGCTCTGAGTGCTCTATGTCCGGGTGCAAATGTCTCCACCCGACCTTCAGAGAAGATTCATGTTGTGAGCACTTCCTCCGTGAAGTATATCAGTAGAAATTATGGCCTAGGCCCATCTTTAAGTAGCTTTCTGTTTTTGCAGACCCACGTAACCAGCGTGTGTGGCAGTGCTGGAGCTGCCTGCCCCGCAGCAGGCTGGCGGAGAAGTCCTGGAGGGCGGCCTGCCCAGTGTTTGTGACCACTGTACTGTGAAAATGACCTGGAATATGCTCATGGACACGGCTTCGCGTTTATATTACAGCAGAAAACTCATTGTCACTGCCAAAAAAAAGACAAAAGGCCACCAAACAATAACACAGCTATGAAGGAAGGCTATAAATACGGAGATGGACAGTAGATAACTACAGGCTTTCTCTCCTGCACATGGCATCCAACTTGGAAAGTGTCCTGTAGGTCAAGTTGTTGCTTGTTCGATGGGACACAGGAGTTGGGCCCAGTAAATAAGAAGCTGTCCTTGCTTACAACTCTCTGGCGACTGTGGGCATTTTGAAGTTCTGTCTCATTTCTGGAAACCTTGCTCCAGTCCTGCTCAAAGTCCAAATGAAGCAAGGTCTGTCGTCCTCTGTGGCTCCTAATGGCTGTTTATCTGCATCACCCATCTGGTGTGGTGTTGGCCACCAACCCTTCCTCAGGGTGACATCTCAGAGTGGCAGGACCATCACTCACTTTTCCTGAATCCTTTTTTTTCAACTGTCTCCTGCCCCTTTGTGCCTTCACAGGAGCAGTCCAGCTGCTTCCCTGCTTGTTGCAGCACTTCATCTGTGTGCAAAATACTACAGATCGATATAAATGGCATGATTTTGCAGGGATGTGCATTTTTAAGTGAGAAAGAGCCATAAATCAGATAAAATATGATCTTTTTGAATGATTTTACAGAGGTACACGCTTGCATGGAACCCACCATGGGGGTTCAGGGGGTTTTGAGGAACGACTGCAGATGTGTTATGTTACTGGAGCTGCAGCAGCCAAGATGCAATGCACTGAGTGGCAAAACAAACAGACCAGCCAACCCCAAGTAGGTGTTTCACAACAGGAAAGCTGAACCTTCACTGCCTTATTCCATTACAAGTGAACGCAAATTCATATTCCATGTGATGTGGAAGGTTTTGGTCCCAAGCTTTGGAGTGATGGCATAAGCTGCTTTGCAGGGAGCAAAAAGTCCATTCTGAATCAGAAACTAAAATCTCTCCAGTGATTTTCTGACATGATACTGTGCTGAAATACCTCTTTTAGAAAGAAAAGCAAAAAGCCAGTGTTTTAATCTGAATCCATCCTTCACTGCAAGAGAGCACCTCAGAAAGCTGATCAAAACTCCTCCTAAATCAGTATGATTCCCAGCAGTGTTTTGATGCTAACAAAACAATGCTTTTCAGCAAAAATATCACTTACTGAATGCTCTCAGCTGCCAGCGGGTTTCTAAGGAGCTGGGAGTGCTCAGTTCTGCTTAAAAGACAGTCTGGTCTGGGGGTTCTGTGTGTGAGATAAAGCTGAAAACTAAGTCCTCCTTCCAGTGCCTGTGAGAAGAACAGCTGGATGTTTAAGGTGGAGAGGAGCTGGATCTGCTTTTTAACGCACGTAACAGACCTCTAACCCTGGCAGCTGGGCAGCTCCTGTCGCCTGTGCACACCTTGCTTCCCACTGTTCGTGCTCCAGGGAAAGCCGAGCAGCGCGGCGGAACGCACCCGGCAGTGCGGGACGCGCAGCGACTCCCCCTCCCGTGTCCTCTGCTCTGCCCAAGGAGGGGCCAGCACCAGTTTGCCGACGTTTTATTAAAAAGTCTGAATTTATCCTGAGGAGTCAGGTATATTAGCAAGTACTAATTACACTTTTATTTGACAAAAGAATTTGCCTTTTCTGACCATAAATTTTTTAGTGATTGAAAAAAAAGAGAAATGAATCTGCTTTTCTTAGCTTCCACGGGTCAACATCAAGATGCAAGGTCAGGGCCCAGGTTTTAGTGGAAAACAGTAATAAGTAGTGCCTGCAGCCCCTGAGCACCACCAGACCTTTTGTACGGAGGAAGCTCTCCCATGGATTTGAAAGTAAGTTTGAAAAATCAATGCAAAGATTGTGATCAATTGACATAGAGTGGGGCTGTGGGTGCAAGTGAGAGCAAAAGGTTGCCCAGAGATCCTGGTACGTTAAAAAATTGCACTGATGTAAGCTGACTTCATGCTGTGACTGCCCTTCTGAAACAGTTCTTCGCAATATTCATTTGTCAAAGGCTGAAATGTTATTTAGTTGTACAATAACACTGTAGCTGTGTGACAGCCATGGTTATTGCCAGGTGGTTAAGAACAGTTGGTTTGCATTAATGCCTACAAACGTACTTTAGGCAGCAGGTTGCTACTGCCATTGCTGGGTTTCTGTTTAATTATTTATTCTGGACTGCCAGCTTTGGCACCTGATGTATAGACACGCTTAAGGGTGACTTCTGTTCAGCTGCAAATGGACTGCGTGCTATTGAAATGGGAGGAGTTACACATGTCTGCAAAATCAGGCGGACTCAGTGGCAACAAGTGAAATCCTTCCTTGCAGAAAGCTTAAGCTCTTCTCTTTACTGTGAGCAGAATGGAAGAGGTATATAAAAACAGTGTGGGTTTTGCAGCTGCAATCTAGCAGCACCAGTCACACAAGCAAGAAGAATAAATGGGAACCAAATGGGGCTGGGCTGCAATGTACCTGAAGAAGTAACCTCCTTTCCTGCTCCTCGGCTTGGTCAGCGTGCCCAGGGATGGGTTGCTCGCTTTCCCCTGTAACACATAAACTGGAGGTTGTCAAAGAAGCTCTGGGTTTCCAGTTCAGAACAAATAAAAGGAGGTGCTTCCGTACGCAGCGGGTAGATGAGCCATGAAATTCCTCACCAAAAGATTCTGTAGATGCTACATTTGTCCATGGGTTTGGGAGCAAACTAGAGAGTTTAAGGAAGAGAAGCCCATCAAGGTTTGCAAAATAGATGTTTGTGATCTGTTTTTGTTCTCCTTCCTGTCCCAACATCTGGCTATTGTCAGAATCAGGGTACTGCACTGGAGGCTCATTCTTCTATTCTTCAGTAATTCCCTTTCTGGAGTCTTTCCCTGCCCCCGTTAAATCGAGTCCTTGTCTTTCCCTGCAAAGCTTTGCTTAGCTCTGGAATCTGCAAGTGGTCCTTTTTGTCAGGTCCACGCCACCTTGTCCTTGAGCCAACAGTCTGTGCCAGTGCTTTCAGCCTCACCTCACCGCGTGTCAGATTTTCACATCAACAGCTTTACGCAATCCCGCCCCGGTGCCTGGCTCGGGCTCCCTGTGCTCTTCGCCGTTTTTGTTCTGCCATTGGAATTTGGCCTGAGAGATCTTCAAGGCAGGGGTTTGGAAGAACATCTGTTCTCCTGGGTGCCGTGCAGGAGCCCGGCGACACAGGATAACCATCGATGAGCGTTCAGAGAGCAGTGGGAGCGTTTGTGCTGCCAGTGCAGGAGGCAGTGCCGGGACGGAGGGGCCCAGCGCTGGCCGGCCCTGGGTTTGTGGCAGCAGAAACGGTGAACAAAGGAACCCTGAAAAGTGGTAGGTCAGGAAGTTAGAGTAGAGGAAGAAACATGCTCGGTTTGTCCACAGTGGGGGGGTTGTAGCTTTTATTATCTACTTGATTTTCCTGTAAAACTGAGCCAGGGCAAAGGGGGAAATCATAGAATCATAGAATGGTTAGGGCTGGAAGGGACCTTCAAAGGTCATCTAGTCCAACCCCCCTGCAAGGAACAGGGATATCTCCAACTAGATCAGGTTGCTCAGGGCCTCGTCCAACCTGGCCTTGAACGTCTCCAGGGATGGAGCATCCACCACCCCTCTGGGCAACCTGTTCCAGTGTTCTACAACTCTCATGGTAAAAAATTTTTTCCTAATATCCAACCTGAATCTACCTCCCTCTATTTTAAAACCATTACCCCTTGTCCTATCACAACTGGCCCTCCTGAACAGCCTCTCCCCATCTTTCTTGTAGGCCCCCTTGAGGTACTGGAAGACCGCTATAAGGTCACCCCGGAGCCTCCTCTTCTCCAGGCTGAACAGCCCCAACTCTTTCAGTCTGTCCTCATAGGAAAGGTGCTCCAGCCCTCTTATAGCAGTATCCTCATGGCATCTTCTTCCAGGAGGGAAAGGCATGGAACTTGGCCCAGTCGCAGGAACGCTGAAACACGCCGGATGCACCCTGACCGCTCAGGCTGGGCGGAGGGCTGGTTGGGGGCTGTCCAGCAGTGGTGCCACCATTCCTCGGTCTGGGAGCCACACCAGCTTGCCCTTAGCTGAGATGGTGAGTCAGTAAAGAACAAACAATACAATATCCGAAAATATATATTTTGTTTGTTTGTTTGTTTACCGGGGAGCAACAACCAATGAATTTTAAGCACATAACTCCTACTTTTCTCAAATATGCAATTATTAGGAGTACGTAAAAACAACACCACGCTTGCTTGTTCTCTGACAACATCCTGTGGCTGCCAGAAGGATTGTCAGTAACTTTCTACCGGTCCTGCCAAAGGAAAGCTCCTGAAATACACTGTAACGTCCTCTAAATGCTGCAGGGCGAAGATGTGTGCCAACAATTTCTATCTGTTCTGCTCTTACTTTTAATCATGCTGGAAGAACAAGTTGCCAAAACTGGATGCCCTGAAAAGCATTAGGGATTATGTAAAACTGTTTTCACTCTGCAAGTAAAACTGCCTCTTTCCTGCTAAGTGACCAAAGACTCTGGTTCCCATCAGATTTTCCTTAAAGTGTTGGAAGGATGTGTAACTGAGGAATGAAAAACAGTGGGTGTATTTCCTCAGGTGTCCAGTGCAGGACCAGCCTTCTTCTGGCTGGTGAACCTCCTTTTCACGGGCAAGACCTTCCCTCCTGGGGCCTTTTCCTCCCTGCACGACTCGGCTCGGGGAAGAAGACAGCTAGAACACTTGAACCAGCTGATAGCCAACTTTCTGGAACTGTTTCCTTCTGCAAAAGACAGCAAAGCATCCAGCCTGTTGTTCCATCCATCTGTTGGTCACTGTTTTCCCCTCTGAAATTAGGAAGCACTCTGTCCTTCTCACAGCCCGTTTTTATCCAGGGGTCTTCCTCCCGGGCCCATGACCCAGCAGCTGAGCCATGACTCGCTGCTGGGAGATCTCTACCTTTTAGAGCTTATCCTCCCAGTTGGGAATGTGAAAAAGCCAAAATCATTCCTTGTCATTTTTCTCTCGAATTAGAGCTACTTTTTGTTCTCTTCCCTGCTGCCAAAGACCTCCCGGTCCCTCTGCAGCTCTGCTGGTGCTCTGCAAAACAGTGGTGCCCCAGACGAAGGCTGAGGAAGACTGTGGGGAGCCCATTCCACAGCAGAGGTGGTGACAGAGGGCAGGAAATCTGATGGACACCCGCCTCCTGCCTCGTCCAACCCGGCCAGCGCAGGGGAGCACAGAGCACGCTGACGTGGCTGGAGCGCGGCAGGCTGCCGACGGCACGGGGATAATGCCGAGGCTCTTCGGCTGCTGAAGTAACTCCATCAAAACCAGTTCTGCTTTAGTGCCCACAGATGTGTGACTGTTCCCTTATGTGGTTGTAAATAACAGTTTTGCTACTGGCTTCCATCGTGTGAAACAACGTGGAATATCTCTCTGGATACTCCTATCCTTTTTCCTTTAAGAACGACCACCTGGGTCCAGCACCTCAGGAACACCAGTCGTGCTTTTCTCCATGAGAACTTTCAGTTGCAACCAACTGCTCTTGGGCCAGCGCTGGGCTCCCTGCGTGTTGCTCTTGCACAGACACACTCAGTCCCCTGAGACAATCGAGTCTCTCCTGTCGTTCCCGAGAGGTCCGGTCCTGCCTGAGGTCTGCGCACTGCAGAGGAGCGGTTCCAAAAAACTGGAGAAAACGAGTGAAACTGGGCAGGAGAGCAGAAGGAAAGAAAAGGAGAATTTAAGGCAAAGCAAAGCGAAATGACCGACGGAGGCTGGGTGACCTTCACAAACTAAGCTTGGGAACAGGAGGTAATCAGCTGACATCGCTTGTGCGGTGCTGCGGCTCTGCTGCTCCCGGCGAGCGGCCGGTGCCCTCCTGCTGGCACGAGGCCGGGCAGCAGCTTCTGCAAGGAACTCGCTCGTCTTCAGCTGCAGGCAGCTGCACAAACGCGTGGCAAGTCCCTGAGCTCCTAATTCTGCCGGCAGCAAGAAACACCAGCAATTCCCTTTGGGAAATGCTGAAATGGAAGCCGGCCCAGCCCTCCCCGAAGCTCTGGCGAGTGATGTTCCATGTCCTGCCATGCCCACCAGCATCCTCGCACCTTCCAGTGCGCACAGACACCCCCGCGATTCAGCCTCACGAGATGCTGCGGAGAAGCAGCCCTGAGACAGCGGCACACAGGCGAGGGGCACCGCGGGAGACAGGCTGGGAGCTGGCAAACCCAGCAAATGAGAGGGACAACCTTTGTTTCAGAGGCTGTTATTTTCAAATGTGAAGACGAGCAGATTGAGAACATTTTTAACCATCGATGCCCTGGAAAGGTTTGTGATGAGTACTATAGGTCCATGTAAGGACTTCAGGCATTGGCAGGTTTGAAAGGAGAGATGGCTGTGTCCCGCACAGGTGAGCTGGGATACTCTGCCCGGGAAGGCTGAGGATGTAAAAGCCTACCTGGCTTTTATGGGCTGGACAAATTCACTGGGAAAAAAAGGGATCCACATTATTTAATGCAAAGGCACCACTTGTCCCTGAACCCCAGTTTGGGAGGCTGGGAGGCTCCTCCGGAGATACTGCATTAGCTTTGCCCTCACATCTGCTGTCAGACAGATAACTTCTGGCCAGCGATACGTGTTCTTAGCTGAGTTTGTGACTTCTCAGGCTGAGAGGGGAATTGCATTTACCTCCTCCACTTCCCAGGAAAGCGACTTAGCCAGGGGGTGCTGATGTAAAAGCCGATCCCACTGTCCATCCCCTTTCCCTCAGGCTATGTCCAGAAGATGAGTGTCACTGCCTCTGAGAGTGGTATGATGATGCTAAATCGTTGTCAAGACAGGGCAGCCTAGGTGGGTTTGGAGGCACAGATCTCCAGGCTTATAGTGTCTTGGTCAGCTGAACCTGGATTTAAGTGGAATCTTAAAACCTCTCTGTGGGTTGTATCTCTCAAGCAGTGTCCAATGTCCCAGGCTTGTTCCTGCCTTGGGAAAGGCTTGCCTGGCCTCATGACTCAAGCCCTGGAGCACCACAAGGCAGTATTTTAGAGAAGCCAAATGTCTTCTAAATACCTTTACAAATAAGTCAGCAACAAATCCTAACTGACAGGTACAGAAGAGTCATAGCATGCATGGGGTGATCATGTGAAAAACCCGATTTATGTAATGGCCCTGGAAACAAACGATGCTCGCCGAGTTGATGGACAGGCGCAGTGAAGGCCACATGGCCAGGCAAGAGAGTAAGTTCCTCTGAACACACACCCTATTATTTTGAGCATGGTAAGTGGAAAGGGCGCTGAATCAAAGAACAAATAAGTGACAAATCACCTCAAAACTCTACTGCTCAGCTATATCTTATGCAGTCACAGGAAATTTCTCAGCCCAAAGAAGCTTCTCTCCCAAGGTAAGCAATGAAGGAGACTCTGAAGAGGTGGCCTGGACCATGATGTAAGAACTAAGACTGGAGAAATGTCAGCCTGGCAGGGATGAGACTTTGGATGAGCATCGTGTCCAGCTGAGCACCAGGCACTTCCATGGAACACCTCCAGCAGGTCTCACCTGGAGGCCAGGTGCACCAGAGCAATTGCAGAGGGGAATTCTGCGCTGCTCCCGTGGCCTTTTATAACCTCCCCACCCGGTTAAAACATGATTTTGTGACGCCTTAGGCAGGGACGGGCAGAGCACTGACCTGAAACGGAGGCGAAGGTGGAAGGTATCCAGATGACTGTGCAAGTGTGACTTCTTCACCACATCCCGTGTTAGAGGGACGATCCCCGGGGCTCAGCAGAGGGTATTTGTGTGCGTGTGCCGGTGTCTGCGTGCAGGGCGATGTTTCCAGTCTGCTTTGCCCCCACGATCGATCATTGCCTGGACTTGGTGCCCTCTAGTGTTGTGAATTCTCCAGTCTGTAAGAAGGGCTGTGGAACAGATTCCCTGCTGAGGAATTCAAGGGTTTGCTAACTCATAATACAGTAATCTTGTTAATTATGCTACGTAGTTACAACTTAGTAGTGGAGATAACGTGACCCTGAGCACATCAGGTCAGATGTTGTCACAGCCACAACACCAAATACCTCAGGACAGGTTTCTGTAGGCTGAAGCGAACATCTCAAAGGCCTTATCCTGCAAAACACACCCACACCTGTTGGATGTACAGCGCTTTCCCTGACCCAGCGATCCCTGTGTCTGGAATATCGGACATCGGGCAAACACCGCACAGCCAGTCACTCCTTAGTGCAGTCTGGCAAGTCCCTAACGCCAGTCTGAGTCTGTGCTGCTGCCAAAAGGGCCACCCCGCCACCTCCCCGGGCCACTGTGGGCTTTCTTGGCCATCCCCAGGGCAGAACTGGTGCTCGTGTGTGCGGCTGAGAGGTGCTGAGCCGACTCGGGAGAAACACCACCACAGGAACGGCATGTCCAGCTCTACTGGCACTTTTCTCTGGCTCCTGTGAGCCCACAAAGTGGGGCAGGAGCACCCACGGAAAGGAACCGGGGTGAGAGTGGGGCTGCCTGCTTCAGTCTTGGCCCCAGCAGCACTGTGTGTCAGCCACCGGTGGGACCACCGCAAACCACTGCACGGGCTCGGGGCAGCTCTGCGAAGAACCCCCCCTCAGCCAGCCGGCGCGGTGTGCCGGATGCTCTATTGCAAATCTTTCACCGGGATTCAATCTGCATTTTAGCAGAAACTAATCCTACAGATGACCCCTGCTGACACAACTTGGCTCAGTTAAACAGCTCAGACCAGCCTTCCGAAGCGCAAAAGCCGGCGTTTCCGTCCCTGACCGTCCTGCCGAAGGGCCCCGCTGCGAGGCAGCCCCTCCGCCGGTGCCGGCCGCTCGCCCGCGGCCGTCTGCATGATGCAAGAGGGGCTGCGGCGTTACGGTGCCGGCCATTGCGTCAGGCACGGACCCGTGCGAGGCGGACTGCCCCACGTGAAAGATGAAGTCACCGGCATCCCCCTGCGGAACGATCCCCCTGAGCTCCTTTTCCTGTGGAGATTGCATCAGTCACCTGGCTGCAGCACCGAGCTGTGAAAAATCAGAAGGCTTAGTGAGAAAACAGCGAGGAAGTCGACTGCTCGATTGAATTTCAGATAAAATCCTTCCAGTTATTCCAATCTGATAGTCGAGCTTCTTTAGAAGCTGTTACACAATGATGGTGGGGAACTTGTGGGACTTCTCAAAAGCATTTGCTGGAGAGAGATTGCTTTAATCTCGAAAAAAAGAGAGAGAAATGGGGAGAATGCCCCAAAACAACAGGTTTAAAACCAAACACTGTTCAGGTACACATCCTCATTTAACAACTGTTACCAAGAGCTAATTCCCACATCTCTGAATAACCAGCACTAACTCTGCCAACCCTCCATGTCCCAAAGCCTGGGAAAAGAGCAAGATTTTGCAACGGGCCTGGCAGATCAGAGCTTAGGAACTAACTAGTTTGGAGGCACAATAAACCGAAGGGAGAGTGCTAAGATCAGTACCACTGGGAAAATAAAACTTCCTCCTGCACACGATAGTTAGATTCCACATGGCAATTTGGTAAACGCTGTGGCAGAGTGAGTCTCTTGCACAATAATCCTGGGATACTTCCAGGATACCACCCCTGGACCACCCCAACGACTCACGCGACGCCACGCCAAACGCACTGCTAGACGTTTGATTCT
Source organism: Tauraco erythrolophus (assembly GCF_009769465.1). Taxonomy (NCBI): domain Eukaryota; kingdom Metazoa; phylum Chordata; class Aves; order Musophagiformes; family Musophagidae; genus Tauraco; species Tauraco erythrolophus. The sequence continues at coordinate 411,126 of NC_141477.1, read as the reverse complement.
GAGCATCGAGAGAAGACCCTCGGCCACGGCGGTCACGCGATGCCCGGGCGTTTGCCTGCCTACGCACCCCGCACGCGGTGCGGCACAGCCACAGCAGAAAACGGGGAATTTCTTCCTTTATCGAGTGGATCCGCCCTCCCGGGTGGAGGGGGGCGGTTGGACCGGGGCCCCTCCAGCGTCCCTAAGGAGCCTGTAGCTGAGATGCCAAACGAATCCGGCTCTTCGGGAACCAAGCCCTCGCCTGGGGCTCCCGGCTGCCTTCCCCGCCCCACGGCACCCGCCCCGCTGCCGCCGGTGGCTGAGGAGCCCACCGGGACACGAGTGCCCCGGCTTTTCTGGTTTTTCCTTCACCGCGGCCGGTAACACCGGGACGCCCCGTCATTGCTCTGCCCAGACGCCGTGTGGCGCTGCGCGGCCCCGGCTCCGGCTCCCCGCCCGCCCGCCGCTCCGGGCGCCGCTCCGGGGCGCCCCCGCACAGCCCGGTCCCCGCCTGGCCCCGCCCAGGTGGCGGCCCCCGCACAGCCCGGTCCCCGCCTGGCCCCGCCCAGGTGGCGGCGCCCGCCAATGGGAGGCGGCGGGGCGGGGGCGGGGCGGGGCGGCGGGCGCTCCCCGGTGCCCGGGACGCGGCGCGCTCTGCTCCACGCGGGGTGCCGCGCGCGCTGCCGGTGCCGCGTGCCCTGCCGGTGCCGCTCCGCTCCGCTTCGCTCCGCCCTGCCCTGCCGGCACCGGGACACAGGTAAGCCGCGGGGTCCGCGCACCTGCCCGCCCACCTGCCCGCCCGCGGCGGCGGTTCCGACCCTCCCCGGTGCCGGTGTCACGGCCGGGCGGGGAATGTTGCGGGGGTCGGGGAGACCGGCGGGAGTTGCGGCGGACCCCGCACCCGGCAGGACAGCGGCAGCGATCCACGTGGGCTGCAGCCGACTCCGGCGGGCGCCTCCGAGCGCCGGGGGTACCGGGCCGAGGGATGCGGGAGCCGGGAGATGCGGCGACCGGGTGGAGTGTGGAGACCGAGGGGTGCCGGGCCCGGGGGGGTGTCGGGCGGGGTGATGCGGGGCCGTCGTGCCGTAGCGGGCTGGGAAGACCCTCGCCGAGACGTGCCCGGGCATATCCCGGCGCGCTGCCCGCCTTCTCGCGGGCGGGCGGCGGGGGGCGCCGGCGGGGCCGGGCGGCTGTCGGCAGCGCGCCCCGCGTGGGTCGGGCGGCGGCCGGGCTCCGCGCGTGGCGGGCCGGGGGAGGCGGCGGGCGAGCCGGGGCTTGCCGGGCGGCGCGGCAGGTGGGCGGGCGGCGCGGCGGGGACCCGCACCGCGTGGGCGGCACACACGCCGCCCGCCCGGGGCTTTCGTCCGGGCTCCGCTTCCCCGGCCCCGGCCTCGCTGCGTTACCGGAGGGACGATCCAGCCGCGGCGGCGCGCGGACCCGCCGGCGCCTCGTGCGCTCCGCGCCCCGCGCCAGGCTGGCGGCTGCGGCGGCCGGAGCGGCGCGACCGAGCGCGGCCCGGGGCCGGCGGTGCGGGAGCCGCGCGAAGGGTGCGGAGCCGCTTTAGGGGCGCGCTGAGGTGGCTCAGAATGAGCAGTGGGCGCGGGTGGGTTCCTGCGGTGGAAGCGGCCACCCTGCGGGTGGGCACGTCTCTCCTCCGTGTAACGTGCGCGTTCGTTTACGACAGAGTCAAGAATGAAAGAAAAAACGGGGCTTTCCGAAGGGACCGAGCTGTTATTGCAAGCAAATAGTGACAATTCCTGAGAAGTAGCTGTGGGGTGAAAACCAGATAGAAATCCAAGGATTTATGAAAACTGATAGGAGTTTTGAAAGTTTTACTTGAGATATGTGATGAGGGACAGCGGGTGCCTGAGGTGGACAGCCAGAACCCGACAAACATCAGTAGTTACGGTCCCAATCTATAATTATTTATCAAACCTCTGTACGGTGAAGATAGGAGTAGGGCCTGGTAGCTGCGGCCCAGGGTGGCCTAGAACTGAGGTCATCCGCTTACCGGAGGGATGTCGTGTTCCCCCGGGACCCTGGATTCTCCTTCCTCGAGCCTCAGTTGTCCACCACAGTTTGTGGCCCAGCTCCTGCTTCGCCAGGGGAACCAGCGCTCCTCGGGGATGCGCGGTGCCGGGGCAGCCCTTCATTTGGGCAGGGATAGGTCTGTGTCTGGGTGGGTGCTTTGTGGGACTCTGCAAAGCTGGATGGGAACAGCAGCAAAACCAGGAGCAATCCGCTCTGCCCTGTGTTGGGGGTTTGGGAGACGAGACCAGCCCGGGCTGCCTCCTGCCTGAGCCTGGGCTGCCTTCACCTAAGGCAGACAGAATTTTCCAGCCACTCCAGATCAACAATTAGCGGGCAAACTTGTGAGGAAAGTTTCCAAATATATTGGAAAACCTACTGATTTCCAAGACACCTGGAAAGAGTCAGATTCAGCCTTTTTTCCCCTATTTTTGCTTCTCTGCGCAGTCCTTCATCTACAGGGCATCCTTCGGGGGTGACAGAGTTACTCCAGCATGGTTTGTAGTGAGATGCTGTCTGGACCAAACGAGTGTGGGTGAACGAGCAGGAGCAGAGGAATGACTGAGCAAGGAACTGGGACTAGACACTGCCAAACGCAAGACATGCAGTAGTATTTTCCAGATAATGTTTCATTCCCTCCCCACCCTTTTCATTTGCAGCTCTTATTTAGGGTTTCAGCTCCCTAGTTTTATGTTCCAATATATACAAGTATCTCATCTGCCACACAGTCACTGCCTGGCTGTGCCAGTCTGTCCTGCAGCAGAGCAGAAGCCTCCCACTACGTCCCGTGCCTCGCACGGTGACGCGGAGCAGCCACCGCCAGTGTGCGGGTGTCAGAGCCCCTGAAGGTGGGTCGTGGCACCCCCCTGTCCCAGGCAAGCAGAGACCCACAGCTCGAGGGGACGGGGTCTGCTCCTGGGGCAGGGACCAGCCCGGTCCATCTCCTGCTGCCCTGGCCACCCCCCGGGGTACCTGCTGGGCCATGGTCAGACATGGAGAAACAGAAGCACTAATGCTTTCACTGATGACTTTTTTGTACCCTTTCACTTACTGATTTCCTCACCCTCTTTTTCCTACCAGAATCCATTAGTTGGACACAAAAGAAATACTTTAGATTCCCAGATAGTCTAATTTTTTTTGAAAATTACATTTTCACAGGAAAAGGAAAATGAGAGCGCTCCAGAACTGTCAGAGGTGAATGAACTGCAACTCACACTGTAGCTTTGCTGAAACGCTTTTTATCTCATGCAGTGAAACTCATTCAGCAACTCATGTTTTTGCTCTGTTGAGTAATAACGCAGCGGGGAGCACGCTCTGCTGGCCTTGCTCAGACAAGTTGTCTCTTTAGGACAATAAAAGAGTCCTTTAACAAATTATGATGTTTTTAAGTGAGAAGATTTCGTGCATCTCGAAACAATGGCAGTATGTTTTGCTTCCCTCCAGCCTCTAAGTGTATTGATACTGTGTCATGTTTATGCTCCTCTTTAGCAAATAAAATCTGTTGCTCTGGCTGTCACCTTGAGATCCCATGTAGTTTCCAAAGAGGTAGGAGGGTTTTGTTGTTTGTTTTTGTTTTCTGCTTTCAGCTAATTAGGGCAGTTTTAGTCAGTTATTAGACTATCAGAAATTGCCGCTGTAACAGGGCGGTGCTGTGCGGTTTGGATGTATGCTCCACTTACAAATTAAATGTCTTGGTTCTGGTATTGTTACAGTAAGAAGTACAAAAACCCCACAGCTTTGAATTTCATGCCAGATACTCAACAAAGCGTTTGTTCCATGTATCATTACATTGTGGCTTGAGAAATGGCAGGCCTGCTCTGCGCTGAGCAGTTCTGCTGGCATGGTCGCGGTGTGCCGTTTGCCCCGCCGTCCCGGAGCGATACCACCGTGCTGGTGGACGTCGTCGTGTGTGGATTTGCACTGGTGTGGGATTCCTTTTGCCGGTGTGACTTTCTGTATTGGGAAACTCGTTTAAGCGATGCCTGTCCTGGGCAGGTGGGCTGCGGGGGATGCATCCCTGGCTGCAGCCCCTTCTGATGGGCAGAGAAATCTGTAAATATATGAGAGGAAGTGCTCACGTTGTGTTTGCAGGAGGGTTTCATCAAAACGACTGGTTTGGGGTGTTTTGGTGTGGGTTTTTTTCCACCAGTACTTCTTTCTTGTGTTACAGCGGCACTTTGGAGAGCGGGTGAAAATCGGTCCCGTTGTTCTCCAGACTGGTGGCCGGGCTCCTTTTCTGTTGCCTGCAACTCTGTTTCACGTGTCTCCTGCTCTCGTTACGAGCAAAAGCCTAAATGAAGCTCCAGAGCCCGGACCGGAGCGTCAGCATCCTTGACCCCCTGCCTTGGGCAGAGGCACCCGCCGGGGGGTGCGGGGGGTGCACGCTTGGAGCCCACCAAGGCTGGGTTTGGGTCGTTAGCGTGCCAGCCCGCTGAAGCCATTGTGTGTCACCCGCCTGGGGCCTGTCTCCCCCCTTTTTGTTTCTCCTCCTACATTCAGCCTGTAGCTGGACCTGAACCCTGTGCTCCTCCCGGGGCGCTGGCACCGAGCGCCCTCCTCGCCACCTTCTGAGATGGTGACAAATCTCCTTTATTTGTTCGGCGGTGTCAGTAACCTTTACGCTATTTATAGGCTGTGATCGTGCCCCTCCCGAGATGTTTGCAAGATAAATTTAGCTGCCTTGGCCTCTCATCGGCCGTTCCTTGTGACGGCTAACGAGACCTGGCTGCGCGCGGGGGCTGCGGCGAGGGTGACTCACTTGCTATGCTCGTCCGGGGCAGACTTCATCCCGAATGAATCCTGGTCGTTCAGGGCCTGGGGAGCCCGTCCAAGTGTCCGCTTCCAAAAGGCAGCCGGCAAGGGAGTGGTGGGGGATTAGGCAGAGGAGCGCCGCAAAAGCCTGCGGAGGAATGCCGCAGTGGGACGCGGTGTTCGGTGCGGGTGGGAGGGGAGGGGGCTGCAATGGGGGGGCCGGGGGGGTCCTGCGGTCCGCTCCCCGCTCTGCTGCTGGAGAGACCCCCCTGCAGGGGCCAGGCGTCCCGGCCGAGCCGTGCCTCCTCCCGGGGCTGCAGAGCAGGACAGCTCTGGGTGCAATGCCGGCGGTTTGGGCTGTTCGGGGTGGTGCCCCTTCAAAAGGGCGTTTTCAGGTGCTCCCGGTTCCTGGTGGGTGTTGGGAAGTTAACAGGTCTTGCTCCCAGGGGTGGTTGGACAGTTTCTCTCCCGATTTGCGGCACGAGGTTATGAGGAAAGCAAAATGAAGATTGGTCTAGTGGGGGTAGATTTTACTCCATTTCTGTTATCACAGTCAGAACCCACCTGGAATAGGCAAAAGTGAGCAGACAGCCCCAAAACTCTAAATCAATCGCTCAGTTTTGTAGCTTCAGTCTGAGTTGCCTGTTCGGTCCAACTCGGGCCCCGCGTTCCCCGGTCAGCCATCCTCGCCGAAGGTGCCAACTGGGGCTCTGCTGGGGCTGGGGCGGTTCTGCTGGTACTTCAGCTGAGCCACTGATTCACCTGGGGAAAGCTCTGGATGGTGTTTTTGAGGGAGATCGGTGCTTGTTCTGCTGGTCCTCTGAGATGGCTGCAAGCGAGCCTGCGCTGAGCCGGAACGTGCGCGGAGCAAGAGCCTGGGCAGCCTCCACAGCCCTGGGCCAGTGCCACAGGGACACAGGTGTGTGTCCAGTTCTGCCAGGGACACGGCCGGCCACCGGTGTCCGGTCGTTTCCGACCAACACAGCCACACTGGCCAGAGTGCAGCTCCCGGGTCCCAAAGCTGGGACTTCGCTGGGACTGAGCTCTTTACCGGTAGTAGTCTGGGGACCCCAGTGATCCATGGGTCTACCTTAACATTGGAAATGAAATTTCATTTGCTCCATCGTGAAGGCTACGCCGTGGCAGCAAAACCAGGCAGAGCTGCTGGAGCAGTGGGGGCCATGCGGGGCGGTGGGAGCCGGCAGCCTCCTCCTGCCAGAGTCATCTCCGCGATGCACAAGAAGCACAGACTGCCATCCTGGCCGGGGTGGAAACTCCTGCCCAGACAAGGGCACGCTGCTCATCCTAGAAGCGCTGGGGCTGGCTGTGACCTCTCTGCCTTCTCTTCCTCTCCTCCCCAGGTGCCCGGCCCCTCTCCAGCTCCAATGGACTGCCAGGAGAGCGAGTACCTGGATGAGCATGGGAAATGCACCCCCTGCAGAAACTGCATGCCCGGACAGGAGCTTTCCAAGGTAAACCGGCTCCTCTGGAAGGACCAGGAATCATCCAGCACCGAGGCTTTTACAGTGCTAGGTGAATCCTCTGCCATCCTTCCTTCGGAAGGATAATCTGAGATCCGGACGTGTTGGGAAGAGCTGGGACATGGTGGGAAGGAATGATGAACGGTTTCCCTCACCCTGGATAGGAGGGCGAGGCGATGGAAGCGGGAGGTGGGAAGGGATTTTGGGTTGTTGCTCGGGTTGCCCTCTTTCCTTTCTGCCCATGGAAATGTAAATTTCCTCCCAGTCCGTAGCGCTGCCCAGCCAGGCTGTGCCTGGATGTGCGTGAGCAGGATGCTGCTGCAGTGGGGACCCAGCCCAGCCTCAATGGTGGGACTGGCACTTCCGACCCGGGCTCCCATGGGGTCTCCTCTGCCAGGGTGCCTCCCGGGGTGCATTGCTGCCCGGGGTTCTCTCCCTAAACACGGCCGGAGCGCCCCAGCTGGGCAGCAAACAGCTTCCCCGTGTGCTTCCATCGGAGCCGTTCCAGTGGCGCCTGCTCTTGGCTGGGTTCTGAGGACCCCTCGCACAGGCAGGAACCCCTCCACCCTTTGCCCCGAAGAAGGGACACTGGTCCCCTCTACCGCTGTGGGATCCGAAGCGGCTCCTCGCCGCAGCCACACACCTGACCTCGTGTCTTGCAGGACTGCGGCGACGGCGGCGGGGGGGACGCGCAGTGCGTTCCCTGCCCTCCCAGGAAGTTTAAGGACAGCTGGGGGCATCATGGCTGCAAGCTCTGCCTGTCCTGCACCCTCATCAACCGCGTCCAGAAGTCCAACTGCACGGCGACGGCCAACGCGGTCTGTGGGGAGTGTCTGCCGGGGTGAGCGGGGCCGGATCCGGGCTCGAGTGTGGAGGTCGCACCTGGGAATGGGTTGGGGGGGGCGTGGAGGGAGCTTCATCTGAGGCCACCCAGAACATGGGGTGTAAGAGGAGCCCCGGCTGCTAATGACAGGGAAATCAGCCCCATCCGGTGGCTCCAAAGACGGGAACCTGAAGGCTCCCGTGAACGAGCAGTGGAAGAAAACTCCTTCTAGCCGGAGTTGTTCCTGTGGGCAGCAGGGTGGCTGAGCACTGGAAGATGAGTGGCCACAGACCACCACAATTGGTGGTCCCCACAGAGGAGGACAGGCCGTGGCTCAGGTGATGGGTTCAGGAGATGCTGAAGTGCTGCTGCATACAACCAGGCTGCGAAACGCCCGAGGGCTGGCGAGCAGCGCGGCTCCTGCGGCTCCTGGGAGGGAAACGTGGCTCCTGGGAGCAGAACGAGTTGGGGCTCTGGGTCATGAGCCTCTTCCCAGACACAGTTGTGGGCTGGGGTGTTTCTGTGACTGTGTGGGGCTATTGATCACTGTCGCCCGCTTCAGCAGACACGGGGTGGGGGGTAGAGGCACCTCGAGTGATGTCCCTCCTCGGCCAAAGTGGCTCCTTGGAAAAAGTAGCTGCGGGTACGGCTTCAGCCAGCAACAGAGAGACCCGCTGCCAGGGCAGAGCATGAGGCAGGGGCCAGCTCTCCCCGTGCTGCCACGGGGTGGGCAAACCACCCATCTCTCCAGAGCCATGCTGGTGGGAGCTCGCCACGGGGCCATGTGCTGCTGAGACCCTCTGCTCTGTTGCAGGTTTTACCGCAAGGTGCGGATCAGCGGGCGGCTGGACTGGGAGTGCATCCCCTGCACCAAGCAGACGCCCTCCTCCGAGCCTCAGTGTACGTGCCATCCCTCGCCAGTGCAGGGAGAGACCCTCCGGGGTGGAGGAGGTGGTGGGGACATGGCAGAGCAGATTCGTGGTCCGCGCTTTGTCATCGTGACCGTGTCAAAGGCGTCAGCGGCACGAGCCGCTGTCCCGCAGAGCTGCCAGGAGGCACGGTCATGGCACGTGAAGAGGGGTGGGCAGGGAGGGGTGGCCCAAGCTTTGGGCCCAGGCTCCAATGTCCTGTGGCTGGTGTGTTTGCAGGTCGATCCAGAACCAACCTGGTGAAGGTGGCCGTCCCCACCGTACCGCCGCAGGACACGGCCCTTCTTGCACTGACCAGCAGTGCCCTGGTCATCATCGTGCTGGTTCTTCTGGCGCTTTCCATCATCTACTGCAAGCGGTTTTGGAAGAGCCAGTGCCAGCGAGGTGAGTCAATGCCTGCGGTGCTTCTCCTCCTCCCTGTGCCATTCATGCGTGCCCGTGGCCCCCTCCTCACTGTGCCGTTCATGCAGCCCCCTTCCCGCTGTGCGGAGCGTTGCCCCCCGCCCTGCTGCTCTTGCAGCACACAGTGACCTGGACGTTCCTCTGCTCAGGCAGAACGAACACCTCGCTGTGCCCTTTGCGTGGGCAGGACTCTCCTGTGCTTTGCCTGCGCAAAGACACGGAGGAGCCTCCCTCCCGCTCAGCGCTGCGATGAGTAGGAGCAGAATGCCGGTTTGCAGTCGGAGCTGGCGATCCTCCCTCCTGTCCTGGGGTTTCTCAGGGGTGGGCTGAGGTTGAGTGGCTTTCTGCAGACAGGACCATAGGGCTGGGGAGGGAAGAGGGCAGTCGGTTTGGTGGCTGGAGTTGGGGCATGTTGGCATCCAGCAGCATGCCAGGGAGCTGCCGGCTCCCGGCCCCTCGCCAGCAGACATACCGCACAGCTGAGGACATGCTGGGGAAGCAAGCCAAGCCTTCGCTCAAACTGGTTCTCCTCTCTCCTCCAAGTCTTCCTGAGGACTCAGAACTTCTCGGGCCAGCGAGCAATGTTCCCGACTGCAGCGGCACCCGGCAGGTTCCTGTGCGAGGAGCAGATGTCTGGTCCCTGCTGCCTGGGTGTGAAGAACCTGAGCCCCTGCTACAGGCAGGCAGAAGGTACCTGCTCCCGTCGGGGGGAGGGAGGGCGGTGCTGGACTCCGGCTCATGCAGTCCCAGGACCCACTGAGGTGCCCTCAGGCAGGATGGACGGAGCTGGATGGTGTCCAAGTCCCACCGACATGGGGTTTGGGACGTCCCTTCACAAACACTTGCAGACCTTGCGCCAGCAGTGCCCGAACCGCTCGTGCACAGCCCCTGCAGCTGCCGAGCCCCCAGCCCGCTCCCGAGCTCCCCGTGACTCGGGGGGGTGGGATCGACCCCACTCAAAACTTTGCAGAAAGGCACAAAAGCGGCTTTGCTCAGCGGCGGTGCAGGGGACAGGGGTTTGGCCTCTGGGCCGACGGGTCCCACGGGGCTGGCAGAGCCCCGGGAAGGGCCGGGCAGAGCCCCGGCTGCGCTGAGCCGTGCCGGTTTCTGGTTTCAGGCCCCGTGGAAGCGGTGCAGTTCATTTCGGACGGGGAAGCTGTAGGTCTCCAGCTCCCCTCTCTCCAGCCAGAGACGGACTTGCCACCGGCCGTCGTGGTCGGCGCTACCTCCAAAGCCCAGCTGGGCAGGAGCCTCCTGGAAAGCCAGCCCCTCATCCGGGCGTCGGGCCGTGGTGACTGCCTGGCCGGGGTCCTGCCGCCCTCCGACCCCAGGCAGGGCCAGCCAGGCACGGCGGAGGCCATGGCCCCCCTCTCCTCCTGTGCCTCCGAGATGCAGCACAAGTGGCCCCACGCCCCAGTGGAGTGCACCGAGCTGGACCTCCAGAAGTTCTCCACCCAGGCAGAGTTTGTGGGCGGCGAGCGGTCGGAGGACACGGCGAGCCGGGCGACGCAGAGGATCCCAGCAGAGAGCGGTGGCGCAGGACTGGAGGGGGCCCAGCACCTGCCCTCCGCCTTCCCGAATCCCACTGCCGAAAGCGGGGAGCAGCCGGTAAGTTGCTCCAGCCTCGTGGCTTCTCTGACCTGCTGCCGGACACCCAGGGCTCCAGCGCAGGGGCTGCGCCTGCCGGTGGGGTGGGGGCATAGGCTGAGGGGTGTTAATACTGGGGCCCAACTGGTCCTTACAGAAACCAGTTTGCCAGATGTTTGGTGGTGTGTCACTCACGGGCCATCAGCCACTGGGACATCACCTGCTGGGGCCATTCCAAACACTCCAAAAAGCAGAGTCAACTTATTGAGCATATCAGCATGTCGTCAGCGGGTGTGCTCCCGGTGGTTCCTGTCCTCCCGCGCTCCGGACAGCGGACCTGGCAGCGGGGGGCTGGTTCCTCCTCCCGCCCTGAGCTCGCGGTGAACCCGGTGACTAACGTCACTGAGGCTCAGGAAAAGTCTGGCAGAGAAACGCGTCTAACAGCGCAGCTCCAGGTGACCGTCTCTGGAAGCAGTTTGCCAGGAGGCCGTGGAGCATCCCGAGGAGGTCACTGGCTCCGTGGGATGGTGGTGCTGGGAGAAGCGCTGTTCCTCTGAGCCCTGTGATGGCCCGGGGAGCAGTGACGGGTGCTGCTGTTCTCGCTGGGCTGCCACCAACCTTAGGTCTTGTCTTGCCAGGTGGACGATGCCCAGAGCCTCGTGACTCAGATCAGCAGCTCGGCAAAGGGTGAGTCTTTCCAGCCTCATCTTTGTTCATCAAGTCCTGAGGCAGTGGAGAGTGGCAGGTTGTTGGAAGGGAGCTCCTCCGGGAGGCCACCGCGCTTCGGAGGTGTCAGTCACAGGGACTGATGGGACCTTTGTGGTCTTTGGTGCTGGTTCCCAGGGTAGATTTTCTGTGGTGCTGCCTCGGATGGTCTGCGGGTGGGTGGCAGGTGGACACCCAGTTGTCACACGAGTTACCAGCCTCCCCAGGACTCAGCCAGCTCTGTGTCACTGAGCTCTGAAAGTGATGTTGGAGGAGATACCTGCAGCGTCAGGGTGACATCTCGCCAGCTCGGCAGGGACGGGGGCTTGGGTCTGGCTGCTCTGTTGATTCTCATCCCAGCTGGATGGGCTGGTTTCTAACCCCACTTTGCTGTGTTGCTGCCCCAGGTCTGCCGGTAGCAGAGCTGCCTCGTTCCCTGGTGCAGTCACTTGCCTTCGTGTTGGACCCTTCCCTGAACGGTGCGAAGAACTTCAGCCACGTGGCGCTGGAGCTGGGGGTCGCACCCCAGCTGCTGGGACGGATATCTGGGTTTGAGCAGCTCGTCACTCACTTCGCCTGCGCGGGAGACGCCGTCACCATCCCGCTCCTGGCCCAGGCTCTGCAGCGGCTCCAGCGGTTCGATGCGTTGCTCCTGCTCTGCGACCACTTCGCGCTCAGCCAGGCCCCGTGCCGCCAGCGCTAGAGGGGACGGGAGGGACAAAGGAGGCTCCAGGCACTGGGTGTACTGGTATGGGAGAGGGTCCGGTAGCCCCGTGGTCACATAATCTCTCTGACGTGCAGGTGTGGAGCAGGTGGAGATGGTCTTTGCATCATGGAGCAGAAGGACGCGAGGGGGAGCATCCCCCGCGGGCAGTGCTGGGGGCACGGCCGTGCCTCCTGCCAGCCCCCGCACGTGGGGTTTTGTTCACTCCTCTCCCTCTGCACCAGAGACAGTCCCCGTCAGAGGACCTGGCTGTGGCCGCTGCACCGGGCTCTGGCCTCTGGTCTCCCTGTGCTGCCCCACCCTGGCACCTTCCCTTGGTGTCCCTGGGAAGCGGTGTGGTTTTCTTGCAGGAGTCTCGGACTGATCCCCGGGACGGGCTGGCATACGTCCTCGTGGCAGCGCAGTGCTGTTGCTGCGGGCACGGGACGGTGCTCCCCGGGCTCCAGCCGCAGCCCCGGCCCTGCCGCCCCGCGGGCGCTGCCGACTGCGCCTCCGGGTGCTGAGGCTTTGCGAACTGCCCTGCGGTGACGTGGTGGCAGAGCTGGGGCTGCTCTGCCGCGGTGCCCTGCGCAGCTGCCAGCGCCGGGCCGCAGCCATGAGCGGGGCTGGGGCAGTCAGCAGCAACATCTCTGTGCTGGGCACGGCAGGGCTGCCTTGTTTTAAAATAACCTCCTTCTTTTTTTTTCCCCTATATGAGAATATTCCCTAATATTCTCATTTCTGGGAGTAGCTGCTAGGGAGGGGAGCGCCCTTCTGCTTTTAATTTCTTTGTGGAGGATTTGTCAGAGCTCGCACCATCCCGCCTGCCTCCAGTGCCCCCGACTGCGGGTGTTGTGCCCCAGGGCTGGTGGCTGCCAGCATCCATCTGTCCTCCTGAACCGGTGTCCGCCTGGCCTCAGCGGCGTTACCCGGTGCGGTGCCCGGCAGCCGGGGCTCAGGGGGCCGAGGTGTCAGGGGGACCCAGCTGCGGATGCCAGTCCTGCCCAGGTCACGACACTTCCTGCTCCCCCTCAGCCGTGCGGCTGCCAGCGAGTGGCACTGTTACCCTGCGGCCCCCGGGCACCCCCAGCCGCGCTCACGCTTTTACCCCTTTATCTGAGCACAGTACTTGGAAAGAGCGAGCAGCCTGCCGGGCAGGCAGCCCTTTCCCCGGGTCTGCAATCCCTGGCACGGGTATTAATAGCTGCTGTTCTTTGTTCTTCTTCCCGTCAAACGCTGTTAAGACTGGAGCGTGCTCGGGACGTGGCGCGATAGCGGGAGGCATGGGCAGTTTCAGCTGGATGTGACACTTTCTCTTCCCCTCGCTGTTTCTTTCTTCCAAAGTCAAGGTCGTTTTATTGCTCTTTGCTCCCAAGAAGCAGAAGCCTCAGCCCTGGTACCCGTTTTGGGCTGGGGTGGGTCAGGCTTGGGTTACATGCCTGCTCTCTTATGGAGCAGCCAGGAAAAGTATTGCTAAAGCAAACGCAGCCTGGGGACAGGGCTTTTCACTTGAGGTTTATCGTGGCAGGGAGAGAGCGTTTGGATTGACCACGTAACAAAAGTGAATAAATATTTAATCCCTCTGTGGGCGCGCTTAGTCACTTCCAGCAGGAATGAAGATAAATTCACCTACAGCGGGCTGAGCAGGAGCGTTCGCGCGGCTGAGCTCACCAGCACTGGCTTCCGAGTCCCAGCCGGTCTGGGTGGCTCGTCCTGCGCGTCCCTGGGCACGTGTCCCACGGCAGCATCGGCAGCACACGGTGGGCAGGGGGCCATTAAGGTGAAAACGGTGAATAACGAGGACGTGGTCACACATATGTGCTGCAGGTCCCCACAGCTGCGCCCCTGGCACGTGCTGAGCCGTTCTGTGGGTGGGTGGGTGGGCTCTGGACCCACTGGATGGGTGGGTTTTAGTATTTTTTTTCTCTCTTCTTTAAAGAAATCAACCCCATATGCTTCATAGTTTTTAAGGTAAACCATTACTTTTCAGCCGTTTGATGTCTGAGCAATATTATTTATGGTCAAAACTCAACCTCTGCCTCGAGGCTGAGGAGGCAGCGCATAGGGCGGGTTTGTGCTGTGCCATACCCGGCATGTAGGGTGGGTTTGTGCCGTGCCATACCCGGCATGTAGGGTGGGTTTGTGCCGTGCCACAGCTCCTGCTCTCCCACGTGCTGCCCCTTGCGCCCCAGCTGTGCCGCTGGGCACACTGCCTGCAGTGCTGGGCTGGCAGGAGCTGGCAGCACGAGGTAGGGGTGGTTTTACCTGTGTTTTAAGTGTGTTTTAACTGTTCTGGGTTCACCCGGAACCTTTTACACAGTCTCGGTGCGAGTCGCCGTGGTTGGTGCTCCGGGGAGGCTTGACCCCGCACAAGAGCGTTGCAGGACGGGGCTTTTCAGTGGTGAGCCCCTCCAGCTCCCACCCGAGGGCTGCTCCCCACTCTCACGGTGCCCACGGTGGGCATCCTCCTTCCAGCTGCGGTGACAAAATCAGCTGTGTTTACACGGGCCAGAATTCCTACAAGTGGCCTTTAACTCGCCCCCCAGGGACCCTTTTGGCCGGATTTCCACCAGCCCAGCTGAGGCCCCCGGGAGACGGGGAACCACGAGAGCCTGAAAAACGGCGTAATGCTGCGGGTTGGGCATCAGCAACGGCGGCGGTCCGGGGGCGGTGAATTTCTTTAGCTGGGAACCAATGGACTTGATACTTGACTTTCACTTTTTAGTAGTATTTTCAGCACAATACATGGAACATAAGGGAAGGAAATTCCCGTAGCGCTGCATCTCACATTGCAGCATCAGGAAGCTGTTCGTGCCAAGCTGGCACGGCTCAAAAAGAGTTGAAAGAAATCAAATAATTCAGCATCTGTGCAAACTTTAGCTTGGGCTGAACAATGGAAATACTCTTGTGCAGCAGGTTTATTTTTTTACAAGCGATTGTTTTCGACACCACTCTTGTCTGGAAGTCTGATTTGCAGAGGAATTTGTATGATAAGTTCAAGTCCAGCCCTGTTCCGGAAAGCTCTTAAGCATAGACTTAAAAATAGGCATGTTCTTAAATCCTATTAAAATGTTCATTACAATGAACAATTAGTAAATCCTTGGGTGCTTTTCTTGATGAACGGGGTGCTTATAAGAATTGTACCTTCAATGTGCTCTTTCAGAAGCAGGCAATACTGAGGAAAACTTGGTTTTTATGATCTGGACACACTTCTCACAAAGTCTGCAAGTGTTAGGGGGAACTGCCCGACGTAGTTTGGATTAATAATGCAGACTGGTGCTTTTTTTAAAAAAATAACATGTTTCTGTAGCCATGGTTTACCTAGGGGAATAAATTTTTTTTATGGTGGATGTTATTTTTCCTTAAGGTTACGAATAGGTTATTTATATTTTTGTAAATTCTGTGTCACTGCCATAGTAATTCTGAAGTAGAGTTGTTCCTGTTGTTTTCGGGTGATGTCTGTATTCAAATAAAGCAGTAGCTGAGGCTCCTGCCCTTTTTGTTAACGAAGGGGTGTCTGTGTGCCCCACATTCCTCCCAGATGCGGTGCTCTCGGATGCTGTGTGTTTGTAGATAAATAAATTTCAGAGCCAGCGGTGATGCCGCTTGGTGAGTTTTGATTCCTCTCCCATCGCGCCTGCGGGCACCGGGCAAAGGGCACTGCGTGGGGCGGCCCCGGCCGCGGGCGCTGACCGTGGGGTCTGTGGAGGGGTCTGTCCGTCTGGCAGGGGTCGGCAGCACTTCTCAAAGAAGATGCTGTCGCAGCTGAGTCCATCATCCTCGTGGTGCTGGTGTGGGAACGGGGCAGGAACAGCTTCAAGGGGCACTGCTGGGCAGGGGCAGCCGCTATTTCCAGTGGGTTTAATCTTGCCCAAAAGGGTGGAAACCCAGGGGGGTTCATCGCGTGGCCTGGGGACAGGGAGGAGGCAGAGACCCCGTAACGGTGCCGGAGGAGCTCCTGTTCCTGAAGCTTCGCTGAGGAAGGAACAGTCGTTCTTTGAGCTCTGTAATTACAGTGCTCGTTAAGTCTGTTCATGCCCTTACACTTGGTCTGCTCTTTAAAATAATTATTAGAATGAAGGATATGATTTTCTTTTCTAATTAAAGCTATTACGCTTGTCCAAACTCTGGCAGGCGTTACGGGCGCTGGTGCTGCTGCCCACAGGCGACGCTGGCGGTGCCTCTGCCGTGACTGCGACCAGTGGCGCGGCCAGAGCAGCCTCTGAAATCGGGGCCCCTCGTCCCTCGCCGCATGCAGAACCACAGCGCCAGCCCAGGCACTCGGCGCCCCTCGTTTCCGAAGAAGCCTTTTCCGTGGAGCTCTGTGGGCACGCGGGGCCTCTGTTCTCACGGATGCTGGAAATAACACACCCCCGTTAGGGGAGGGAGGGATTTGCTGGTGCACTGAGAACAGGAGGAGCTCTGCAGGGAGCCGGTGATCCACGGTGTCCCCACCTGCTCCCAGCCCCAAGTAAAACTGGGGATGGACGGTGCATGCTGCAAGCTCAGGGACCGCAGCCCTCCCGCGGCGGGGAGGCTCTGGGACTGGGGCTGAGAGCTCAGCACTGTGCCCAGCCCATGCCCAGCACCGTGCCCGAGGCTGCTGTGCTGGGTGGGCAGTGCTGGGGGTGTCTCCACTGGGAGAGCCGCCTCTTGCCTGCTGTTGGGATGGGAATTCCGAGTGTGCCTTGCCTTGTGTCCAAGGGACTTCTGGTTCGGGGGCTGTGACCACCCAGAACTTCTCGTCCTCAGGTGTTGGGGGATCGGACGTGCTGCAGGAGGTGCGAGGTGGGTGGGTTTGGCCATGCCTCAAGGGTCTGCTCTTCTGGAGATGTCCCGGGGTGACCGCTCCCATGCAAAGCAGACGCTCACACCCGAACCAGGAGCTCCCTGTGAACAGGAGGTCTACGCCCTGCTCTGCTGCCTCGGAGCGCTTGCGTTCTCTGGGCTCGCCTCGGTTTTGGCTGACGCACGAGGAGCGATGATAAACCACGTTCCCCTCGAGTACCTGGGGTTCGTGTTCTCAGCACTGCGATGAGAGGGAGACATCCACGGACCAGGCCTGGCAAGAGGAACGCACGTGCCTGTGCGAGCAGAGAAGCGTGGGTTTGAAAACCGCTCCGAGGTGGTCAGAGCAGGGCTGGCTCCTGCCTCTCCAGCTCCTGGTGCCTCAGCAGCCGTGGTTTGCAGAGGCTGGCAGCATGTCAAGACACTGGGGTACACACGGTCCTCGCCTCAGCTGCCTCCGGGAGGAACATCTCCAGCTGGGATGCAAAGCTGCTCCAAAGGCATTCAAAGCACACAGGGCAACTGCTTGATGAGCCTCCAGTTCCAGAGGAGGACACCAGTAAGTGCCGTTTGGCCCATGTGAGGCACGTGGCCATTCTGTGATTCCATGATTCTACATGTGCTGGGCGTTCTCTGGAGCGGGTCTCTGGAGCAGGAACACAGACTTGTGTCTGGCCTTTCCCAGCAGCCACAGCTTGCAGCCAGTGGTCCTGACCCATGGGGTTTTGCTCCAGAGAATTTGGGTGAAACCTGTAGGGTGTTGAGATACGTCAGTTGTATCCCCCGATGAAGTAACTGCAGAGGTAGAGACCAATGACTCCAAGTCCTTGCGCAGACCAGGGAACCCTGAGCAGACTTTATCTGAGACCTGCCGAGGGGCTACTACAGGTCAAGTGGGGTCTTTGCATCCTTCTCATAGGGGACCCATATCGTCTGAGGGCACATCCTCCTGCCCAGTGAGCACCGAGTTGCCAAGAGGAGCTGATGGAGAGGTCTGGCCAGGCTGGAGGAGACATTCCCACTAATTAAATGCTCCAGGTGGGATCCTGCTCGGCAGTCTGCAGCAGGACCAGGCTAATTAATGAGCCCTGAATTCACAGTGACTGCGTGCTCTGTGATCAGTTAGAGCTTTCCAAGGTTCCCCTCGTGTGCAGATGCTGGGGGCACACAGGGAGGGCTTTCGCAGTGAGACCTTTTTTCTGAAACCCCGTGTTCGCTCCTCGGGGGAGTCTGGCTGAGAAGCAAAGCCAGCGAAGGGCAGAGACGAGACCGTGGTCACCCCCCGGCGAACGCGGCTTTCCTGCTTCTGCGCTTGGTTTTCCCGCCTTCCCCGTCGGAAGCTGCGATGTTCGGACGCCGAGCGGGGGCCTGGAGAGCCGCCAGCCGCCGCAGCCAGACCGGTGGCGAGCAGGGGCCGTCGCTGCGCAGGTCCCGCCCGGCGGAGCCGCGGCCGCAGCGCACGCGGGTGCCCGATGGCGTTTAGTTACGTGAAGTTAGAAGAATCTTTTGCAAACGTTCCGAGCGCGTTTCAGGTGGGTGGGAAGCTGTCCCGTCAAATTCTTGTGTCAGCCGAAGGTAACTTAAGCCAAGTCGTTAACATCTACTTACCGGGCATGAATAATTTGGCAGAATTTAGGCAGGCAGCTGGCACCGAGCCGCACCTGGACCTGGAGGCTCACCAGCGAGGAGGCTGCGTTCCTCCAGAGGTTCCCTTCAAAAGCCTGTGACCAGCTGTGCTCGGACCCGAGGGTGGGACACTGTGGAGAGGAAGGTGCTGCTGGTGCTCCCCATGCCCACACCTGCTGCTGGTCCCTGCTCTCAGCCCGGTGCCCAGCATGGGAGGTCGTCTCCAGCCACACAGACCCCCGTGGCAGGGGGCAGAGCCAGGGCCACCTTGATGCTTCGCATCACCCACGCAGTGAGTGCAAACATCACCCTGCGGCTTCGCTGGGCTGGCAAAGCTGCCCCCAGCTTAGATTCCCTCCAAATTTGAAGAAGAGGACCCCCCCCCCCCCAAAGATTGCACTGCCCGGGCTGCAGGGATGGAGGGCTGGGGAGCCGGACAGGGTGTTTGGGGGATTAGGAGAACACTGATGGGAGCAAACCCTCTTGACTGGAACCAAACTGGGAGCAACAAGAGCCACCACCAAAAAAAAAAAAAAAAAAAAGATTCAAAATGGAAGTCCAATTCTTTTTATTGGCAGCAGAAGTTAATTTTTAAGGCAAAACATTGCAGCTCCAATCATAAAGCCTTATGGATAAAAAACAAACAGTCTTTGTCTTCAGGCACAGCCTGATGCCAATAACTATTACAATCCATCAAAAATCCATTATTATCCCAGTGAAATTCCTGTATTCCTTCCCTCAGTCCTGGTGGTAAATGAGGCCTTTTGAGGCTGCCCAGCCTATTTCTGCGTGGCAATTACGATGTTAACGGGCGCCAATAGACTGGATAATGGGCTGATTTTGGATTCCAGTGCAGCCCCATTGGGGAACAGAGTTTTAACAAAATAAAGTGGTTTTGCAACCCACTCAATACCTCTTCAAACTCCCCCTCACATCCTTCTGGAGCTGGTTTTAAGAAATTATTTGATTACAAACAAATACTCCAATCAAATGCAGTAACAATAAGGCCAATCTTCGTAATTTCTTACCTCCTACAGTTAATTTAAAACAGGTAGGAGCAAGGAGCACACGGGGCAAACGCCCCGGCCACCTCCAAATGCCGGAGGAGTCAGACGTGACCCCGAGCCGGTGGGCTCTGACCCTGCACCAGCCCCGATTCTGCTCGGCGGGTGCCGCAGGACCTGGGGCACGCAGTGAGGACCGTGCGTTAGCGGATCTTCACGGGGAGCAGGGCGGGTTGAGAGCTGCTCTCGTGTCCTCACCGAGGTCTCACCCTGGTCATGTCCGAGAGGGTCCCCCAAAGTGTGCACCCTCTTACCTCGGGCACCGACGGAGACGTGCTCCTGCCACAGACGGTGTTTGAAAGGGAGGATGGCAGCCTGGCATCCACTGAGTGTGTACACAGGTATATATAAATATGGATGAAATGTAGCAGAGGAAAGGGTCATATCCTCCACTTTGTATAGGGAGGGGGAGCAGAGGATATATCAGCAATGCTTAAAGTAACGAATCGTAAAATACTGCAGTTCCTCCCACCTTCACCCCCAGTCTCTCCTTCCTTCCCAACAAGCGCAAAGGCAAAACAAAAAATTTGACAAAGAAAAGGTAAATGGATTCAGGCTGCTCCGCTGAGGCTGATACTGGTCTGGCACCAGCTCGGGGGAGCAGCGGTGACGGCTGGGCACGCTGAGCCGGGGGAGAGGCCGAGGGGCTGGCTGCGGGAGAGGCAAATCCGTGTGGGAAGCCCGGGCTGGGGGGGCTGCAAGGGGGGGAGCAGAAGCCGGCATGGGGGGAGTTGTGGGTGCCGGAGGCTCACGTTGTCACTTGGCCGTCGCACTCGCTCCCGACGGCTGACGCGCGGTGCCGCGGGCGCTGCTCTCCAGCCGAGAGCCGTTGCCTTTGACGCCTGTTCCAGAGCCGAGGTGTCTGCCCTCTTCTCGAGCAACCTCTGCCGTCGTTCTCGGGTGAGACCCAGCGGATGCAGCGATAAATAACCTTTCCTGTGGCAGGAACACGTGTGCCGGCTGGATTTCATAATGTTTGAGTTTGGAGGAAAAGAAGAGCACAAAACACAGCCAGTCCTTCTTCCTGAGGCCACCAGCCTCCCTTTGCTGTCGCCCGCAGGGTTTGGCACCTGCACTGCTGTTCTATCCCTCCATTTCTCCATCCGCACCGTGAATCATATCAGAAATTAGTCAAAAATCTACCCTTAAATTAGAATGGGCACCCCAGAGTTCACCAGAAATGTAGGCCACTAAACTTTTTATTTGCAATGTACAGTTTAAAGATGAAATCTTCCACCTTCTCACCAGAAGTTTTTCTCACAGGCACCAGTGGGTCGGTAGAAGCTGCTGGAAGGACCACGGTGGTGCCTGCGGCATTTGAATGCCGGGGATCAAACAAGCTTAAGGTTGATTTTCAGCGTGTTCCCATTTGTAGCTGAGATGTTTGAATATATTGCCGAATATCCATGGTCTTTATTAGCTATGTTAATCATTACTGTTCTCCTAGAGGATGAATATTTCTATGTTATGCCTGGCAAGCTGTGAAGGACAGCAGCATACGTCTGTTCCACTGTGCAGAAGGTAAGGTAATGCAACTGAATACAATTCTTTTAAATAGGACACAGGGTAGCCTTGTGTTCAAGTCAGCTTTAGCTTTAGGTTTCTTAAAATTAACCTTCAAATTTAATAAAGGGAAAAAACCCTATAGCCTGCTATAGAAATGTGAACATAAAGAGGGGATATTGCGTCAAGGTATTCATCTGGAGCTGTAGCCATTGCCAGCTCCATGCAGGGAACTGTTGGCATTGTTCACCATTCGTAAGCAAGTCACTGGTGCGTTTAATTCAAGAACAGGGTAGAAAATGAAGAAAGTCTGATAAATAACTGACCTGCAAAGACAGATTCAGGAAAGTCACTGTACTGTGAAGGGAGTCCTAGAAATACCGTGATGGTAAAAACTAAAACTTGATTCTTTCCAGTCTTTAGGAGGGACTTGGTTTATTAACCTCAATGTGAAAGGTCCGAGCAATGTGTCGTAGTTCAGAAGGAAATAAAAACTCCCAAAATAGCAAAAAGTCATCCACTCTATTGCAACTGCTCATTAACTGAACTTTGTAGTAAATTCATTGTGGAAGTTTTGGGTGATGCAGGAACAACTTACAATTCTGAATTCTGCAGTGTTGGACATGTATCACCAGAAAAAGATCAAAATGAGCAGTGGAAGGAGAAAGAAGCTGCAAAAGGTTTAGGCCATTGAGTAACCGATCACTTAATTCCCGTTCGAAATTGGCTGAGACAAGCTGTGGCAGCGAGCAAACATCAGCTCCGTCTCACAAAAAGGAACAAAATCTGCTGCGCTAAAACTTGCCTGCCATCACTTTTATTATGTGTCATCAACTATCTCCTGACAGCAGCCGAAGTCTGGCCGCCCGGGAATCACTCCGGTTGTGGTGCTCGAGGTGGCCACAAGCAAGGGTTTGACACAGCAAGGACTTCTGCAGACCTGGCTGGGCAGTGCTGCAGTTCTGGTAGAACGGCACCAAACTCTGAAAAATGATGTTTTGAAAATCGCTGTTGCCACTTTCAGCTACAAACACCAACCGAAGATCCCTGCAGAGGGGAAATCCTTGGGACAAGAGACCACTGAGGTTCAACAACCTGCCGGGACGCAGTGAGGACGAGAGACTTGCGTAGACAGTGAGAGCGTACGGGTATGTTAGATAGAGATGGCACTTGGAGAGGGTATAAGCAGAAATTCCATTAATGGGAACACTCCCTGTATTTTTTCCTTATGGTGTCCCATAAAAGCAATTGGCTTTGTCTCCAGCAGACAAATCAGATGGTCCATCAATCTGATTGTATAAAGCAATTCATCTGTTTGTGTCTGCCAAGGAGATTTTTAGGAGCCCTGTCAGGGAAAAGTCTCTTCAAGGAACAGACCGTTGTGTTGTAGAATCAGACACATGGTTTCTGCAGGACTCAGCCTGTTTGGGTTTTTTTTTATTACGATTCCTTTTCCCTCTCACCTCTGATAAGTGGCAGCTGCCCTTCACTGACGGCTCATTGCAGAGGGTGGTGTCCTCATGTGATTGACCGTTGCTGAACGAGGCATTATCACCAGCATCGGGAGAGTGAAACTTCCTTATAAGGGCCAAATCCATTAATGCAACCCTTATTGCCAGAGCAAAAGAAAAAATACTGGGGCGGGGGGCACAAGGCAAGAGGTGCTTTTGCTTTGCTGCCTGGGGAGAGGGCCAGAGGTCTGGCAACCCCCTACGGAAGGGTTGTCCCTGTCACAGCTGCTGCACATGGAAAGCTCATTGGGACCAGCTGAGCAGCCGTCGGAAAGGTGTGTGCACTGGGAGCACTGGGACACCGAGATTGGGGAGCAGTTTGGGAATATATGCTGGAATTTGGCTGGGATTACTGCTGAGCACGGGTGGGACAGGGCAGCTTTGTGAAAAGCCTTGAATCTTTAATGTGAGAGCTGGCTGCAGTGCGCTTGGTGCGATAAACCTGCCCTGGCCCTCGCCGTGTTCCTGCTTGGGCTCCGTCCAAAGGCTGCGGAGATCAGAGGCATTTTTCTCCCTGCTGCAGCGCGGGAGGCGATGGCTCGAGGGCGGCAGGCGTGTTCGCGCCGCAGCCGGTGAGAGGGTAGAGCATCTGCCCCGACTTGAGGGAGACTCTCCTTGGCTGCCCGTGACAGAGGGTGTCTGCTCGTTATCTTCCAAGTGTTAATTCTGGGTGCGCCCTTCGTGTCCGGGCTTCCTGGGTGAGGTTTGGGCTTTTTCCTCCCTCTTCTTTCCCTGGTCCGGGAGTGACCCCCATCTGCTGAGCTCTATCCCAGTGCAAGAGGGTGGTTTCTGACACTGACCCAGCTACATCACCACTTCCCAGGGCTTGGTGTGGATTTAGCTGAGGACGTTGCCGTTTTTCCCTTCAGCGTGCTTTGGGCAGCCCCTCCGTACTGTTTTCCACTTGAAGAGCTAACTGACGATAATTGTATTCTGTTTCTCCTTCCTGAGCTAATTTTTCTGACTCATTGTGGGTTTTTTTTTCTGCTTGCTTTTTGTTAATCTAGTTGGCATTTTGTGGTTTCTTTGTTCATTATGTGATGGGGCTATATAAGGGGATTTGTCTCTGGAATTCAGGTATCCCCTGCACTGTGTTCTCGGTTATCGTCTTCATCAGCAACTGTGCTGAAGGCAGTTAGATGCATTTGGCATGAGCTAACGTTAATAAATCGGGGTTGTTAATCACTCAGACATGTCTCTCGAATCTTTGCATACTGATTTGTGTGAGCTCAAATGGTTTCTCTGGAGTAGACTCCTGGTAACTCAGTGTTTTAATATCTGCCCTCCAAATCCACCCTCGGGGTTTTGCCTCCTGGGACTCTGCCTGTCGGGGACCGCAGCGCGCAGCCCCCAGTGGTGCGGGGTGACGGCCCGGTCCGTGGCACGAGGGCAGGACGAGGGCTCTCCGGGCAGCACGGGCTTCCCAGGGACTCTTCTCCCACCCCGTGCCGTGGGGCTGCGGGGAGCAGACCGTGCCGTGTCTGCTGCCTGCCCATCACCGCGGGCCGCCCAGGCTGGGGCAGGCGGTGAGCAACACGCGCAGCAGCAGCCCACAGCACAGCCCTGCTGGGAACGGGGAGGAAAACCCCCGGCAGGAGCAGTGGTCCCGTGTTTGGAAGCCCTCCCTGGTGCTGTTGCGCCTGGACACGGGGCTGCCCCCGGCGCCGCTCAGGAAGCCATTCCCACAGGCCAGCGGTGTGTCTGAAGACAAATTAATGAGTGTTTAAGTATCTATTTACCTGCTGAGTTGGCTCAGCCCTTGAGCTGTTTCAGCAAAAGCAGAATTTGTTGGATTCTCCTTTCCAGAGCTCGCCTAGGTCAGGCCTCTGCCCACCACAGCGAGCTCTGCACCCGCAGAGGTGCCATCCCTTGCCCCTCGTCGCTGTGCCGTGCCCAAGTCGAGCAACACAGCTCAGTTTAGCTTTTTTTCTCACGTTGTGCATCTTATCATCTGCCTGGACGCTGCTGAGAGGGTGCTGCGGCGTCAGCCGGGGCACCCGCAAGCGCTACGAGAGCCTCGAGGCAACGGGCAAAGCGTGGAGCCGCCGAGCCTCCTTCGGGCACTGATAATTACCAGTCTGGAGGGCTGAGCCGTTACGGAGACGCAGCGCAGTCGGCTCTCACATCGTGCCCATTTAGGGGAGAAGAATTCAGCAACGGAGAGATGCTGCGATTGACAGGTCGAAGGAGAACCAGCCAGGTTATTTCTCACAGCAAGAACTAACTACATGGATTAGCAGGAGATCAAGGGAGCATGGAGAGACACCCACTTCATTGGAATGAGGTCTTTGATTCCTCCAGAAAAAGATTATGAAGCCAATTAAAGAAAGAAAAGAAGGGAGGGGGACAAAAAAACCCACAACCTCAGAAATATAAAAGATGGACTAAGCACAAGGTTAAGAGACTCCTGCTTCACCCACAGCCACTAGACGTGACAGGGTCCCCCAGCACGGCTCTCCTGGGAGTATGGCAGGTACAGCTCCAAGGTTTGCTTGCTGTTTCCCAGAAATTTGGCTGTTTCTGGGGAAACCAGCAGCCAGTCTGTACCCGCATTCTTGGACAAGCAGCTCAAGAAACTACTGAAAATTTCCGTCTATCTGTCTTGCACTGCAGAACAGCCCTGGGGATGGGATTTAATCCCCGGCTTGGCCCACACCCCAGAATTTGCCAACAGCAAGGCAGAGTTCATTCCCAAATCACAGCAAGAGCCACAGCTTAATATTTCCCATGGAGGATATCGGTGTCAGTGTCGTTGCTATGGTTATTTCAGAGAAGCCCAAGATATTGTATGTACATCTGAAGAAAACATAGAAATATCTCTTTAGAAACGGTGTGAGTGTCATACGGAGCCTCCAGACAGGCACACTGAGAACAACGTGCCAAGCACGGGGCTGGCAGTCTGTGCCAGCGCTGCCCCTCGGGTGCTGGGTCACCCACAGCTCCCCGAGCTGTTACAGAGAGCTGGGGGGCGGGGGGGCAGGATGTGCTTTTCCATCTCTTTGCAAAACATTTGCTCTGCGAGTGTTACTCAAAGAGCCCTGGAAAATTTTGTCCGGGGCAATAAAACAGCAAATAAGGAGTAAGCTGAGCCAGGGCGACAGGTCAGGCGAGCGGTTTTGTTAAACTCTGCATGGTTTTCAGGTGACACCAGCAGTATTTTCCATGAGCATCTGTCTGAATCAGCTGGATAACTGTGGACAGCAAACACGCCGATGAATCAGACAGCCAAGCTCTGCGGCTGCCCTGTTCAGTGGCGGCTGCTGCTACAGCACCAACAGATGGGAACCCTTTTGTAACTTACTACTTGCCATGAATCCTGTTACCTACTGGCAAACAGCGAGTTTAAACCCTGTTTTCTGAGGGGTCCTGCGAGACCATGGCGGAGAAGCTCAATAGCCCACTGTACCTTGTAATGGAATCTCATTTAGTTCCTCAGCTCACGCTAAAAACTTGTGCCACTGCAACCAAAGGATGAAGGATGTTGGTTCTGCGACCTTTGGGAAGAGATCTCCTAAACTTTTGAAGGTATTTGAGTGGAACCAGGCTGCTGCATTTCTACAGTGGAAACCAAAAACTCCATACTGATATCCACCTTTCCACAGGAAAGAAATAATATTTTAATGAAGTGGAATACATAGAACACTCAAAGTCGATGAGCACTGAGGAACAGTAAAAGGGCAAATGACAACTTTACTTAATAGTTAAATGAGGTGATACTCGTTAATTAGAGATGCCTTTAACATTTTGAAGAACTCACAATGATTTTTTTCGACTGAAAACGGATGCGGCTCTGTCCAGTGCGAGGGCAGTCCTGCACCCAGCAGCAGTCTGCCTTCAGTTCCATGTTCAAATCACTGTTAGTTCCCAAGTGCAGTGCCTCAGGGATGGTGCATTCACCCACGCCTGCTGCTGCTCGTGACGCTCAGCCGTCTTCTCCTCATCCAGATGTTGCAACGTACGCCCGAGGTGCAGGGATGTGGCCAAGTGGCCCGGAAGCAAGGATGTCCCCTCCGTTCTCCTGTTCCTTCTCACTGCACAAATAGGGAATAAAAAGCAATCCTTAGTTTCCTTTCTTCAGTCTCTCTCGTCCTCCCCCAGGAAGGTGGTTGGAGCACCTCCTGGTCCCCACCAATGACCCAGGTCCCCCCCTCCTCCTCCCTGGGCAGAAGCTCAGTCCAGGCGATCACCAGGGCAGACCAGGAGCATCCCTGACCCCGGGCAGTGGGACTGCCTTAAGCTACTGCAAACCATCACCGGGGCTCTTGGGACCAGCGCGGTAGCCAGGGTGTAGGACCCAAAGCCTCTCGCGGCTCCACCAGCTCCCACTGGCTTTTGCCCACAAACTCCAATGGCCCACGGCTGCCCAGAGATGCTGCCACCCTTCCCAGCAACTTGGGGCTTTTCCCTTGGGGTCCAGCCCAGGAGGGCATGAAGCAGGATGCTTTTCAGGGAGAGGCTGTCTGTCGGTGCCGTCAGCAGCCTTCCCCACGGACCGGACCTGGCCCCGACCACGGCCAGCGCGAGCCACTCACTGCCCTGCCGCGCTCCCCAGCAGAGCTCGGCTTCTGCCAACGGCCATTCCAAGTGCACCGGCGTTTGGTGGAGCTACTTTTATCCAAAGCAGTTTGTTCAGGGGTTTTTTGGTACGAGCACAGTGCTTCCCTATGAATTTCAGGCCGGAGGAGCGCAGGGTCACTGCCCTGGCTGGTCCGTGCCAGAGCCCCTCTGCCACCGCTGCAGCACGTACCGGGCACCAGCACGGAGTTTTGAAGGATCATCCAGGAACTGTCAGGGCTCAAAACACACACAGCTTTATTCCTGCAAAGAACTTAGGACGTCTCAACCCAAAGTCTGGATGGGTAAGTAATAAATGTTTTCCTGTCTTTCGTCTGTCTTCTCCAAGTGGGAGAAGTCCCTTGCTCACGCTCCGCCGGGGAAGCTGGGAGAAGTTCAGCCCCGCTGCTCTTGGTGCAGTTTTTAAGAGGGATGGTGTGATGGCCAGGAGGTCCTGCCAGTTCCTGCTCCCCGGTGCCCAGCCACTGCTCCAGCTGCTTGCGAAATCATGTAGCAATTTGGGTTTCTCTCTGCCTTTGATGTCTCTTTTCCCTGTCTTTTGATATTTTTCCCCCCTCTCTCTCATGTACTAAATCTTTCCTTTGTTCTCTATCCTTTTTTTCACCTGCCTCCCAAGCGTAGCTAAATTAAACTGTATTTTTCCCAGGACTGTAAACAAAACCTTCCCTCTCAGTCTGAGTCAATTCCGTTGTTTAAACGAAACTCTCTTACAGCAATTAGTAATTACGCAGAACGATTTCATTCTTCAGTCAGTGGATGCTACAGCCCTGACGAAATATTTTGTGGCCTTTTGTTTAGTTCCAGCGTAGGTTTATTTCCTGAATTAATATATTTATACTAAAACCAAAAGGAAATTCTCAATGGACTAAATTTCTCCTCCCGGGTGCTGTCCGAGGCCGCTGCCCAGCACGCATTCCCGCTCCCCTCGGCCGGGGCTCGTTTTCGGCAGCCGGCTCTGCGGCGGGGTGGGACAGAGCCGGGCGGACGGAGCAGCACCGTCTGACCAGGAAACTGCTATGGTCCAACCCTTGCCTCTGCTGGGAGGCTTTGGCATAAATTATCTGGTGGAACCCCGTATGGACAGTCACCCTGGATGTCCAGATCCTTCCTTCGAACACGTGTCAGAACGGCTCCGTGGCTGTTGCTCTGCAAAGCCCCCGTGTCGTGGCACAGGTGACGAGCGCTGAGACGGGGCAGCGACTCAGGACAGCACCAGCAATGACAGAAACTGCGTCCCACTCCCTCTGCCAGTAACGGGATGGGCAGCCCCGAAAGCAAACCCCCCCTGCTGTGGGTGCCCCGCACGCAGACCTGCTCCTGGGACAGCTGCAGCTGGCACAGAGGTGGCCGAGGGGCTGCGCTCCCACTGCACCCGGAACAGGGGTGCTGCTGTGACACCAGAGCAGCCACGTCAGTTCCCGAGGAGAAGCGGGGAGATGCCCTTTGATGTCCACTGAATCCGCCAACTCACCTCAGCCCCTCGGCTCACAGGTCCGTGTTGGCCATCTGGATGGTCATGGTGGAGCAGACAGTCTGGGAGGCAGGTCCCTTCCTGTGCCTGGCCTGCTCCATCCATGCCTCGCGGCAGGACGTGACCACAGGCGGCAGCGTGTGGTCCTGAGTCCGAGGCACCTTCTGGCACATGCAGAGCAGGGACTTGAGCTCCGAGCGGAAGCCCTCGTTCAGCCAGCAGTAGATGAAGGGGTTGTAGCAGGTGCTGCTCATGGCGAACCAGTGCAGGGCGAAGTAGAGGGAGTTCTTCGTCTTGATGCCCAGACTGGAGATGAGCACTACGTAGCAGTTGAGAGGGAACCAGCAGACAGCAAAGACCACCACCACCAGCATCAGCATCTTGATGCTCTTCTTCTTGTTCTTGTGGTGGGCGATATACTGCTGGGTGGTGACATCTCCAATGGCGTTGCGGAGCCACAGCTTCTTGGCCAGGCGCGTGTAGGTGACGGTGATGATTAGCAGAGGCAGGAGGTAAAGAAGGAGAAAGGTGGACAGGTCCAGGTACTTCCAGACCAGCTCTGCAGGCTCAGGAAAATCAGGGAGGCACAAACTCCGGACAGTGGCTTCCCTTGAAAACAAAGAAATCCATATTTAGCGCATGGCCATTGCTGTGCAAATGGATGGGGCTAGTTTGGCAAACGCAGTGAGGCTTCTGCACCACCCAGAACCACCTCCTCGGATGTGTAGTGCGGACAGAGGAGGGTCAGATATTGCTCAGCTCAACACAACAAAGCTCAGTCAAACCTCTGTTTCCCGGAGTCGTCTCACGATGTTCTCTGTGTGTCTCACCAAGGATGAGCCCGGCCACTGCGGATCGTTACCTCCTTCTCCCTTAAACGGCTGTGCTGTCTGATCAAGGAAATCCGTACAAAGACAAACTGGAGTTTTCTTTCAGAAGCTGCAGTTGATTTTAATTGAACGAGTCCCTCATGTCCCCTTACATGGCAGAAGTCGCCCCTAATGGCCCGGTCTTACAAAAGGGGCTACTGTGAAAGCAGCACTGACCTGGGCACATCAGCCCCTTTCCCGTGCCCATGGGCACGACGGTGCTGGTCTCCTCTTCCCCAAAACCCAGTGCAGGAGGAACAAGGCAGTGGGTGAGACCCACTGAACTCCTGCTTTTCTCCAGTCTCACACACGAGTTCTGTGCACCTGGGAGAAGGACACATTATGCCCAGGTTTCCCTCCATGTGCCCACCCAGGGTCCAGCCCGGGATGTGTCACTCCTCGTGCACGTGGGCTGCACGCACTGTTGCCTGGCCAAGCGCGACTGACTTGATCTTCCCGGGCCACAGGAAGGTGATGAAACATTAGGAGAAAGGAGCACTCGCACATTTCTTTCTGGTGGATCTTTTCTCCTTTTCTTACCTTTTTTCCTCCTCTTTTTCTTTCTCTTACTCCATTTTGCCCTTCTCTCTCCAACCCTGCCCACTGCGCACGTGTATGCAGCACAGACTCTAGTCCCCATCAAGCTCCATTATTCATCGCAGTATTGATTAGCATCTTTAATATCCTGTGTTCAACCTCTGGAGGTGGCTTTTGGGCCACAAATAGAAGATCGCTCGAAAAACGGACGTCTGCGAGTGGGGCCGGCGCGGCTGTCGGAGGGATGGTGAAGGGCGCAGGAGCAGAGCTCCACCGAGCACGGCCGCGGAGAACCCTGGAGATGCTGATCCAGAGGGAACTGACGCAGAAGGGAAAAAAAGCACCTTTTCTTAACCACGTTCCCGACCTTTTCCTCCCCAGGACCCGGCTCACCGCTGGCACTGGGGAGACCAGACCCTGCCTGTGGGCAGCTGTGCCCACCTGTCTGCCAAAGGGGACCTGCCAAAGGAACTGGAGATCTGGCAGAGGATGCAGGCACGGTGCCCAGGGCGACATGGCAGCTCAGGGTCAGACCCGCCACGGCTGGAGATCAAAGCCACAGGGAAGAGCAGAAGCGATGGGGTGGGAGTGGGGCGGTCGTCCCCCACCACCCCCCGGGAATCGGCCGTTTAGGGAACGCCTCAAGCTCGGGATGGCACGTGGGCTGCAGCCGTCGGCGCTGAGGGGTTTGATGAGGTGGAGCCCATGTTCTCCTGTCCCCAGAAGCCCAACAGCTCCATGGTGGGACTCCTCGGCAGCTACTACCAGCAATGCCACAACTGCAGTTTTTATTCAATGGAAAGCAGGGATGAGAATAGCCCGTCCTGGAAGTCCTTCTGTCGCAGGGCTGCCTCGTGCCAACGCGAGGCCAGGTTTCCTCCGGCTGTGCCAAAGGATGAAACGAGACAGGTGCCATGAAACGGATAGCGGCGTTCGTTCATTCATAAGCAATTTGTTCAGTAATGCCCTGGACACAGCTGCGAAGCAACACGAGCACGGAGTAACCCAGCACTTTGTTTACAAAGCCCAAGCGGTTGCAGATACGACGTCCCCCACGGAGCTGCCGCCCGGCTCAGTCCATCGCGGGCACAAGTAGGGAAGAGCCACGCAGCCCCAGATCACGATCCTGTTTGTGTAACCCCTGTATAAAACCAGTAATAAAAAGGCCGTGCAGGCGGTTACCGCCCTCCCTGCCATGCTGGCGGGGGGAAGTGGCTGCGCCGTGGGAAGAAAGAGGTTTGTCCTTTATGCTGAAGTCCAGTATCTACCACAGAAATCCCTCTCCTGCTGCCCGTTCCTGCCTCCTTACGCTGCTCCCCGCGACATCGCGCTCAGGTTGAAAATACCATTCACTGCACGATGATCACCTTGGCCTCGAGTCCGGCATTCCAGCGGAACGCAGGCACCAGCAGCGGGACCCACTACCAGAAACACCAGTTCTGTAGCACCGCGGACCATCTCTAGCCAGGAGGGGTGACAGCAATGCCGCAGCTGGAGGGGACACGAGGGCCAGGAGCAGCTGGTACCACAGAGGAGCAGAAGACTGCACAGGCAACCCGGCCCCAAAGCGCTGGTTCTGTATTTCTCCCTGGTAGAGTCCTCCAGCAGCTCCTTCTGCTGAGCCGCCGCCGCAGGCTCCCAGACCTCTCCAGTGTGCACTGGGAAGGGGAAGGAACTCACCTGTAGTTGTACTGGAAAAGCTTTTGATAGATGGCGTGGGGCAGGGAGAAGCAGGATGCCATCAGCCAGATGACAGAGATGCTCAGCGCTCCCTTCGTCAGCGACATCCTCTGCCGCAGCGGGTTCAGGATGACCTGCAACACAGGCTGCACTGTGACTCCGGCCGCGGCGGAAAGCAAAGCCCCTTCCCCGGCGCGCTCAGCAGGGGCATTTTCTGACGTGATCTAATGCTGTTAAGAAAATGACAGCCGTGATTAGAAAAATGTCCTGCTCATTAGAGTGGCCTGGAAAACAGGAGACCTTGACCTCTTCGGTCTGCTCAGAAATGCTCTCAAATAAACTATTTTGTTCTGTGAGGACCATTTTCTTGAACTCTGGGTTACATTAGGTAGGAAAAAAAAAAAAGATATCTGCACAAGTCTCTTCACTTATGGGTACGTTTGCTTATTCTATACGAATTACATAAAGAAATGTCTCCTGTTCTAGCTGAACCGGTGAAGCTGAGCCTTCCTCCCGCTTCGAATTTAGCTCTAGAGCCTTCTCACCGGATACAGATTTAATTCCCGAGATGCAGCCACCGTGAGCCCACGGCTCGACCGAGACTGGCAGGGGCTCGGGAAGAGCCCTGCGGGAACAGCGGACAGACCTGGTGCCGGTCCAGGGCAATGGCTGTCAGCGTCAGCGTGGAGACGTGGAGGGAGCAGTACTGCACGAAGCGGCTGACGTGGCACATGGCCTTCCCAAAGATCCACGTGCTGTTCACGAACCGAACCTGAGGGGAAAACAAGAGGCCATCAGTCAGCAAAGGAGCTGAAAACAAATCCATGGCAAAACCCTTCGGTTTGCACCTGAGCTAGCACACACTTTTTGCATGGCTGGCTGGGCAGCTCCACCTGAAACCCCAAGGAAGCTTAGCTCCGTTGGATTTTGAAACACCTTCACACAAGAGTTTGTAAGGTCAAACCCCACAGGGCAAAGGAGCAGTGCAGTCACAGCCCTCCTGGCCTATCCAAATAAACACTGCTTGTGAAGAGTGGTAATAACTTTGTGATTATACTGACAACTATATTTGGAAAAAGCGGACCAAGTTTCGGTCACACAAACCCCCCCTTCAGGTCTGGAGAGCTTTCACTGAAGACTTCACCCAAGTGGCAGCTCTGAAAAGCTGGACTGCTTTCTTCCAGTCACCCAAGTACGACTGGAATTCAAATTGTTTTGACCCATTAAGTGTGACTCTCTAGTGCTCTCCTGGGTGTACGGTAAAAGTACACATTCATCCAGGCACTTATTCTGCATTCCCAAGAAGCTCTTGCTGTGGTTTGGTGGCATACTTGGGGAGATCTTAGTCTTTCAGGAGATACCGAGTCTGACGGAGCAAAGGGAGCCTGCAGGTTGCTGAACAGTGTGTTATTTGCCTGGCAGAGTTGCCTATTAGACTCGGTGGTGCTGGGTTCTTGCCTCAGTCCTAGGAGAGCAGGCACCACGAGGGTGTGACACCAGGCAGAGCGTTCCCATGAGAGGCTCCATCCCCGCTGACGGGACCGCACAGCGGGACACTTACCAGGGTAAAAGGCGTGTTGAGCAGCGTGATCATGATGTCAGACACCGCCAGGTTGACGATGAAAAGGCTGGTGGCTGAGTGCATCCTCTTGTTCTTCAGCACCACGTGGCACACCAGCATGTTCCCAAAGAGAGACATGATGATAATGACCGAGTACGCCACGATCAGGAGCGCTTTCACTGTTGGTTTCTGGGATTCCGGCTCGTATTTAGCCAGCTCAGCAAATTTCTCCCACTCAACAATGCGGCTGTCTGTCCAGTTGAAGGTGGTCCTGTTGGTTGCTTGGTAGATTGACATGAGTTTGGCCAAGGAAGAGTAATGGTCAAACTCCTCAAGAAATGCCATCACCTGTGACCTGTGTGACCGAAGCAGCAGGCGAGGCATGGTGGGTTAACCTGAGTCTTCACTTGGCTGGAGGCCGCTGCCATCACAGCTCCAGCTGACACAGCAAGTGATCCGTCGGCTCCAACCACTTGGTTCTCTGGGAAGCTGGTGAAGACTCAGCTGCTGCTACACCACTTAAAAGGGAAAGCTGGAGGGAGCCTCTAAGGTGTGATGGGTTCCCCAGGGGCAGAGTCAGCACTGGGGAGCAGCTCCAACGGGCACATCGGAAAGGGGCTGGTTTGGGACCGCAGGCTCTCTACCCCTTCATATATCAAGAAGAGCAATAGCTCCACAAGGGGGATGGAAGGAGGAACTAGTTACTACATGTAGCAAATGCAGGAAAACCTCAGGTGGGGTTTGAAGTTGTTTAAATCTCACATCAGCTTTCTCTTTTTTGTTCTCACCTAAGTCCATTTTTCCTCTGAGTTTCACAGAAGGCTGGGCTCTTGGTGCTTTCATCCTCTACTTCAAAACACCCAGTTCTTTTCTGTTGAAACGTAAAGGCAGAGCCATTTAGGAGATCATTTTTTAAGAGCACAGGTAGCTTTCGTCTGCATCTAACCCCAACAATTATCCTAAAGCGATTCAGAACCTGGAATTCACAACAGAAGTCAACATTAGCCTACTGCGTATTTTCTCCTTCAAACAACAACTGAATTCTGCTTCCAGTGCTTCAGTTTCAGTGAGAAAATGGTCTTTCCTGCAAAAGGCCAGGCTTAGGTGTGGAGGCATGTAACTCACCGAGGAGCCGCTTACGCCGGATACAAACAAACCAACGCACAGCGCTGGGTGCACAAGAGCCGTTCCCCAGAGACACAAGTCTCTGCTTCCTCACTTTCACCAATATCCATCTTTAGCCATTTCTGCTGATTTTAGATTGCATTATCGATTGATGTTAGGTGGAACCTATTAACTATGCACCCTGGTGTTTCCAGATACACTCCACAGGGGAGGAGAAAGTCATTTAGAAGCTCTGGTTGGTTTGTTTGGTACGTGCCAAGCCTCGTGGCTGCGAGCACAAATCGATGGACCTCACAGGGTGGGAGGGAATAACGAGCAGAGCTGTCCGAGCTCCCAGAGCCCCCCTGACACCCTGGCACGGAGCAGACCGCAGGCGACCCAGGGTGGCCAGCTAGCTGCACGGCAGGCGGTGGCCCGAAGCAGATGTCCAGCAGACCCCAACCCACACACCGCTCCGTCACGGTGGCCTCGGCTGCGAGCACCACCAGGAGTCAGAGATCAGCTCTTTTCTGACGTGCAGGGAACCGAGTGTGCTTGTACCCACGCGTTCCCACAACACAACCTGCTTTGGCTTGTCTGCTGACACAACACCTCTCAAACGCAGGCGAATGTTAAAGCAACTCGGTGGGTGGAAGGAGGGAGGAATTGTCGGGAGATGGAGAGAAGAACAAATCTCAGGAATAGGCAATGGCTGTTTCCTGGGCAAACTTAGAAGGGAAGGGAGCCTGGGTAGGACAGAGCATGACAAATGCTCATGGATTCTGCTAGAGCAAAGCAGCTGTGACACAGCAGGCAGAAAATCACTGCCTCCACTCCTGGCCCCAGTGTCCTCCATTCCAGCTCCTTGTTGTCCTCCCAGTGCTGACGGGATTGGGAATATCAGGTCCAGCCCTAGATCAGGTCCCAGTCTGACTCTTTCACAAGACAAGAACCTGGGGAGCTGCCATGAAACTGGGGATAGGGATCGTTCACTTTGTTTGAAGGAGATGGTTGTTGGCCCACGGGACTCATTGCAGCAAAACATCTGAGACCAGGAATTCGGCACGAGTCAGGAAGGACTCAGTGCTCACACTGGTAATGAGAGAATCCAGAACTACATCCCTCTGGGCTTCCGGGGTGGGAGAGCAGAGGGGCACTGAGGGCCTTAAGAGACCTGCAAGGTTTACCCCATGCCTGGGTAAGGTGTCGGGACTCCACACCTCCTCACTGTCCACTGTGGCACACGCTGAGGACGTTGTTCTCTATGGTGCACAGCAGCTCTCAGGGCAGTGCCACGCTGAGCTGTAAGGGTAACACAGCACATGTGTAACAAAGAAATACGATTTTAGTCAGCTCCAGCTGAACCACTTCTATCTTTGAAGGAGCACAGCTGGGATATTCATGCTACACTGAGATTGCGAGAGGATGCTGTGGTGTGACAAACGAAACCACCTGTTGCCTTCCCTGCATCGATTTGCATTTGGTTCTCTAGTGGAAACTTGTCTCAGCTGCCCTGAGATGGGGCCGGGCGTCAAGACGCATGGCTCAAATCAGATTAGCAGTCCGTATGCTTCAGAGTGCTGGACACCAAGAAGAAACCTCGTACAGGTTATTCGATTTTAAAACACCAAACAGGTTTTCTCAAGCCCCCATGTGTTTGAGAAGCCCGTTTCTCAAGGACTACTGGTAGGACCTGCACTCTTGAGTAGCTCACAGTGATCGGGGAACCATGGCCTTAAATGTGGATGATGAATGGGAATGTCTCCTTCTTCCTTTCTACATAGAGCCATTCCTCTTGTGCCTACGTCCAGATCCCAGCATGATCAAATCAAAAAGCTGATCCATCTGAAAATTAAATAAACAGTGTTTCCAGCTGGGTCAGCTCAGGAAGCTGAAGGTTGTTCATTCCAGG
The DNA here is from genome assembly GCF_009769465.1 of Tauraco erythrolophus. NCBI lineage: Eukaryota > Metazoa > Chordata > Aves > Musophagiformes > Musophagidae > Tauraco > Tauraco erythrolophus. The sequence continues at coordinate 375,537 of NC_141477.1, read as the reverse complement.
GAAGGCACCAGGAACAAATCATAGAATGCCTTGAGTTGGAAGGGCCCCGTAAGAACCATCGAGTCCAACTCCCTGCTCCTCACAGGACTAACTAATGCTAAACCATACGACTAAGAGCGTGGCCCAGGTGCTCCTTGACAGCCTTGGTGCCGCGACCGCTTCCCTGTGGAGCTCAAGGAGAATGGAAGAGCTTAAGGTGATGGAGACGTAACTTGACTTTCAACACGGAATTTCTCCTCAGATCTTTCTGTACCCAGTAAAACACCACGTTCGGTACCTGCCAGAGCTCTCGACACTGGCTGCTGCCTTGGACAAAAGGGCTTTCCTGTTTTTCCGAGGAAGGGTGTGTTTAAATGCAGGTTATCCTCAAGTCAAAGTACTGCGGTTTCATGCAATAGAATCCACCTTTCAGGTCTTATAACTCCGTATAATCCAAAGGACCCGAGAGGAACCGTACGACCCCTCCCAGCAATCCCAGCACCTGGCTCCCGCAGGCTGGGAACACTCCTACCTGCTTCAGCAACCCCTTCTTCCTGACGGACAAACGCCAGCCCTCCACTCCGGCAAGTTCAGAGACGTCGCCAACGGCAGCCTGCCGCGCGGCTCGAATTCTCAACAGAAACCGCCGTTCCGCTCACCGAACCGGGCGCAGCCCTGCAGTCCGCCCACCGCAAGCACGAGCCACGCGCCGCTTCCCAACGAAAAACAAGGAAAAGAAACCCCGTCCCTTCGCTCACCGCCCGCCGCCATCCGGCAGCCCGCAGCCCCCGGCTGTCCCGGTCCCGGTCCCGGTCCCGGTCCCGGTCCCGGTCCCGGTCCGCTCGCCCCCCGCCCACGCCGCCGCCCCGCGCCTCCTCCCGCCGCCCTCACCGCCCCGCCGCGCACGTGCAGCCGGGCGGGCGCGGAGCCGCCAATCCGGGCGCGGGGCGGGGCTCGCGCGGGGCGGGGCGGGCGCCACTGCTCCATTCACAAAAAGAGAAAGTGAATTTTTCCCGCGGGAAAGCACCGGGGCAGGGGGGGGGGGGCGGCGGCGGCTGCCGGGCGGGGCCCCGCCCCGGCGGAACACCCCGGGGAGACGCTCCCGCTCGGGGCGCGTGGCCGGGGCCGTCCCGCGCGTGGCGCCCCGTCCCGTCCCCCCGGGGGACCCCGGCCTGGCGCGCGGAGCTCCCGCCGCGGGAGGGGCCCTGGCGCAGCCGCGGGGAGGCGGCGGTGGCGGCTTGGGGCAGGCGGAGCGGCTCCGCGCTCGCCCCGGCGGGCCCGAGGGGCCCTTAAACTCCGTCCGCTCGGTTCCGCGGCTCCTAAAGCTCTGCTGGCCCAGGCAGCGCCCCCCGCCCCCCCCGGCCCGCAGTGCGGGGCTCCCGGATCGATGCGAGCTCCGAGCAACGCGGGTTCCCGCCAGGCGCGTACGCGTGCGGCGTTACTGCTTTTCCCAGTACGGGTATCTGTTTACCACGAAGCAGACAGAGCATCCCAGCGCGCACCGTATCAGTCGGGGGCTTTTTGAGAAACCAGTGAGGATTTTCCCAGTAAATAGGAGAAAAAAGAGAGCCCAGATAGAGACAGGAATTCCTTCTGCAGGAGGAAGGATATGTACATTTGATGTGTGCGTTTCTAGGGAACGAGTTCTTTGCTCAGAATTTTGTATTTATTGCTTCCCGGGGTCTCAGAGCTGCTCCAGTTCAAGGCTGCGGCACAACTCCCGTTGCTTTTAGCTGAAGCAGAATGAAGTCTTGTACTTACTATATGGAGATTCTTCCCTGAGGGCTGCAGAAAGGGCATGCTGTACATTTATTATCATTACAATAAGATGGTCTGGTAGGCTTCTGCTTTTTTTTTTTTTCCCACCTCAAGTCATTCTCATCATGACTGTGTGATTCCCATGAATCTGAAGCATCATTTCATTATCCTCTCATATTTTTCTTGCCTGGCACATATTATTACTGGATTTATAACTGCAAGTATGTTCAAAGAGGCAAGCTATGAGTTTAGTCTAATCGAATTTCCAGCAAAATCCCAAGCATGTTATCTTTCTCCAGGTGCAAATTATTTAATTACGAATACGTGCTAGAACCTCTTGAAGCACGCTAGCACTCACTGGTGGAAAAATTAAGACTTAATTCATTACAATTGCTGCATCTGGCCTTCCTTTGTACAACAATAATCCTTATTAACCCTCCTGACTGGAGAGAAGGACTCTTCCCTGTGCAGTTGGCCAAACGATTTCCCACCTATGCCTTACTGCTTGCTTGGTTTCTAGACTAATGATAGACAAGAAGCTGGATGCCCACTTCTCATCCTGGCTTTTCCTCTTGCCCTGGGTTACTCCCCCTCTGCTTGGTGAAGGGGGAAGAGGAAGGATTGACCAGGAGCCACTCACCTTCTCCACCCGCTCTCCCAGTACAGCTGCCTGGTGGCTGACACTGACCCTCTGTGCTTGGCTGGCTGGCCTACAGCCTCCAGCCCATCCCCGCTCCCAGTCGCTTGTCAAGGTGATTCAGCAGATCATCATCCATGGGCGCCAGTGCCACGGCAGTTTGGTGTTCTGCTGCAGTCGTTGTTCATGCCTGTGCCTAAGCGTCTTGATGGACTGAGCGTCTCAGATAGTTTGCAACCTGAAATCCAAGCAGAGACTAAAATCACTGTCAGCTGTGTTCCCAAAGGCACAGGTCAAAGCACTGGGTTGAAATCAAGCTATTTTAAAGGGACTGATAGCAATGACACGGGTCTTCCTTTGCTTTAAGGCTCCCATGACGTTAATGCTTTGGCTGGCGTTGGCACTGCTCGCTCTTGCCTTTGCTCCACTCCAGCCACCTCGGGTCCCACGGATGCTCGACGGAGCTGCCAGTCCATGGTTTTCCATGTCAGTAGACACGTGTCTAATTGACACTTATCTGCTTTTCTACCTATCAGAAAACATTTTAGGAGCAGAAGCAGCTGTGTTATGGAGTAAAATTGCTTAGAGTTTTCTGCCTGTTTTTCTCGAGCAAAATTCAAATAACCTGCCTGTCTCTGCGGAGACTTTGCAGGCTGGAGATTTTAAAGACATTCAGTATCTTTCCTTCTTGTGTCTTACTGTTAAATGTCAGAAGGTCTTTTTGTCTTGTGGAGGGCCAGATGCCCTCTAGACAAATGAATTAATAATACTGCAGATACACAGGCGCCAGAGTCATTGTCACTCATGAGCTGCAAGAACTCCACTTTTTGCTCTTAAATACTGATGTCTACTCTATTATCACCACCAGATTTTGAGGCATAAAAGGTAGAGCCCCTGAAATATTTATTACCAAGCCTTACAGCTGCGTGCGCTGTTTAATGCGCACAGACGGGCGATGTGCCGGTCGCTCACCCCTTCTCGCTCCCGAGACACACGTTTAAAGCACCAGCTCGGCTTTGCCCACGGTGGCGGCAGCAGAGCCAGGGCTTGAATTAACAACTTCTGAACTGCAGGGCGAGATCTTCCACACCACACCGCTTCCCTTCCTCTTACTGTTCCACCGGAGCTCGGCTCACTGAGCGTGGACTACCAGCCTCCCTCCCCCCGGAGCCGCTGGGCAGCAGCCGCACGGAGCCTTTCCTAACCTGGCATACACACACTAGGTCTCTAAACAATTGACAGTTCACGTTTAGAACAGAAACTACAGCCAAATTTTAAATTAATCTGCTATCCTAGGTCAAATCAAAATTCAGGTGGCAGGAACTGGGAAGAGCAAACTAATGTTCCAGGGATATTCAGGCACAACTTCCCCAGGGTCAGAGTATGATCTGGCATTAGCTGCCCAGTAAATGGGAACAGCACTTTCAAACGTGTTATTTCAGATTAAAGTCTGCCATTAGCATGTATTTTAAATAGCACTTGTATTCATGGCAGGCGAGTGGGTGGAGGGGTAAGTTTTACAAAATGGGCTTCAATAGGAGAAATAAGGAGAGCAACAATGTGATAGCAATTGCATTTGATTTTCTGTGGACAGTTACAATTTAGACTTTGTTATTCAAAATACAAATGGCAAGTATGTAATAGCTAATAATAATGGAACTTCAGAGCAGTTGGGAAAGAAAGGCTTTAAAATGGGTTTGATAGTCCTTGAATTTTCAGCTGAAAGGCTTGGGTGACAGAACAAAGAAAACTAATATGACATTGTAAATCTGCCCTCTCTCTGAGCTGATGGGTATTGTCTAGTGGCTCCACTCAGGTCCGGATCTTCAGCCTGGATTTTTTATCTTTTTTTTCCCTTTTTTTCTCCTTGAAATCATACAGAATGCCACTGGCAGCATGTTCAGTCTCTGCCTGACAGCTGGCCACACGGTTTCCATCGTGGTATGAAAAACCAGGCAATAACACTGGCAGACAGCCAGTTCCTACCTGTGTGTCCGAGTGCTCCAGCCTGGCTCGTCGCACGGCTCAGCAAGCTTCTGGCCTTCAGATCAGAACAGCCCATATGTGTGGGAAGACCAACACCTCCGACGTTCTCTGAAGAACGCATCTTCCTTTGCTGTGGTAGGCTCTTGGCTCCAGAAGCCTCCGAGCCTTTAACACTCCTTAGGAGGTTCTTTTGTTCTTCTCCACCCTGTGTAGGAGTACAGGACAGAAAAACAAACAAACCAACCAACCGACCGTGTTTTCCATAACAGAAAACTCATTGCTAACAGAAGTGGCTTGGCAAGGAGCGGACAGGGTAAATCATTGTTCGTGTGATGTACATGGGGCTGCTACTGCGCATGTTTGTTTCTCCATCCCTGACTGTGGCTCACTCTTTGGTGCACCAGCCAGAGCACATTGCTTTTCGCCTGCCTGTGAAGATACAGCAGAAGTACAGACACTTCTGAGCTCAGGGGAGACTGTGCAAGAAGGACCTTCAGGACCAGCCCTCGCTGAGCTCACGAGGAGCCTCGCTGCCTTTGACGGAAAGCTCAAAACTCGCTCACCTTTCGCAGGCTTGAAAAGAAGCCTGTCTACGAGCACGCTGCTGGTGTGAGGCCAGAGAGCTGAAACGCCGCAGGCAAGAGCTTGCAACAGAAACGCTGCCACTCTGAACCCTTTTGAAAGCGTTTGAGACCGGGAGGCAAGAGTGCTGGCAGGCACCGCGGGGACCCCTCATTTGCACCTCACCTGTCATGAGCTAAGGAGGCAAAGCCTGAGATTTGGATACATTTGACAAGGTGAGGAAAACTTAGGTAGCACCTTAGCACTTGCTGTTCATTTTCTTGGCTTTTAAATAATGGCATCCTGTACTGGCTCATCATCTCTGTTCCTTTTAAAGGCCTGGTTAATTTTAAGGCATGATAGGTTTGCTGAGATGACTCACGTACTGAAGGAAAGGTGCAATGAAGGAAGATGATACTCAAAAAGTAGTGGTAAAATATACATTTACTTCAAAACTCTGTCCCTTTGTGCAGCTCTGACCAAAGCAATAGGCGACAAAGCCAGAAGTTCTGTCAGCAGCCAAGGATGGTCATGCAGAGAAGCTGGCAGATGCTGCAGCGTCCTTCCAAGCTCTAAGTGGGTCCAAGTCACCCCCGGGGCCCCTGATTTGGGTACCTTACGTGGTGGCAAACGTGCCTGTGAGCAGCTGTTAACTGATACGTCAGGTCAGAAAACCTCTGAGCTGTGGACCTCTGGTGAAAGCTCACCCGGTCATCTGGGAAGGATCTCCATGTGTTTTCCCCATCTCCTGGATGGGAGAGAAAAGGTAGCTAAGCACCAGCGACGGATGTCCTCCTGCATGGCCCCTCGGTCTGCCAGCATTTGCCTTCACCCTTTTCCCGTCCCACACGCGCAGAGGCTCGCCCTTGGCCGTGGGCACAGCTCCGGCCATCAGCCTGGGGCACCCGGGCTGGGGCACCAGCAGAGGCAGAGGATGAGGACAGAGGGTGCTGAGGCTCCAGCGGGTTTCTGCACAGCACAATAGCCAAGCGAGTCAGCAGCGTGCCCGTGGGCAGAGCGGGGGGGCAAAGGCTTTTGCAGAGCTGAGATTCAGGGGGTGGTGGGAGGGCTTCGAGCCGTACATCGCTCTGTACTTGCAAACAAACGGCACAGAAGCAAAAACAATCAGGAGAGGAGGGGGCTTTTGACAGTCACTCACTCCAAAGCGTTTAATATTTAGTTTTCAGCTAATTCAGTCAAAAGAGGTTATGAAATAATCGTGACATCTGAAGAGCATACTCCAAATGGCCCTTCCCCAGGAGGTCTAAAGAGCTCAAATACAAAATTACTGATTATAAGTTAAACCTGCCTCACCACCAAGGGAATAGAAAACGGCAAATGTGGCATCTTTTCTAAAATGGGCAATCCTTTACATCCTGCTTCCCTTCCAAGCAGCCTGAAGAACAGGATTCATACACACATGGAGAAACATGATGGACTGGAGGAAAAGCCCAGACACCTTGGTTTCACAGAATCACAGAACAGTCAGGGTTGGAGGGGTTTCAGAGAAAAGGTCTCCTTGCTCAAAGGAGGTGGTGTGGACAAGGATGCCCTGCGCGTGGCCACTGCGGGTCCTCAGGAGAGTTTCAGCAGGGTTTCCCCCCAAAGGCTTTTGGAGAATCTGAGCTGTTGCAGGACCATGGGCACGGGGTGGCCCAACCAGCCCAGGAATGGGCAAACCTGGCAGCGGGCAATTGGCCGCGTGCTGTGCTTGTCCCGGGACAGCGTCAGTCCCCCTGCGTAGGACACACGGACAAGGGCAGCAGGACCGTAGGCTCAGAGAAACTCTTCAGGGGAAACACTGCAGTGAAAGAGGGATGACATAACTGCTCTGAAATGAAGAGGGGCATTTCTCAAGGTTATGCAAAGCCCCGAGTTTGCCCAGCGGTGCCGGGACTTTCCTGAAGGTCTTCAGGTGCTGGAAAAATACCGCAGTTTTAGGCACGTAGTTATGCAGCACCACACTCGCACCTCTGCACCTTCGAGCAAACAAACAGTTCAGGGCTGTAGTGTCTTATCAAAATGCAGCGCTTGAGAAAGCTGGAGCCTTGAATTCTCAGGTCTAAGGAGCTAAATGAGAGCACTGGGAGTGATCTCTGGACCTGGCATCAAACAATACAGAAAGATTTCCAGAGCCGCTTGGAGACGTTTCTGTGATGATTGTGGGCAAGGTAGTAATTTTCCATTTCTCCCATTACTGGTGCAGAATCCTACACAATCCAGGCAAGGAATAAGCGCTCAAGCCACCCAGCTAGCACACAGCTGCAGAGTACAGCCATCCTCTGCGAAGGCTGCTCCTCGCTTCAGTTACTGGGCGAAACGTGTTCCATGTGCAACCTTTGGCTCTCTGATCTGCAACGTTTTGTACAACTTAAGGCAAACGGGAACAGTCGCACGGTGCAAATTTAAGCGCTATCAACATGCATTTCGCTGCTGGGTAAAGTTGGGGCAGATTTTTGTCCTCTACATGATGATATTAGCTCTCCGTGCCATTGCGTTCAAATGGGGCTTCCAAATATTTTTGAAACTCCCGGGATTTAGGGGAGCTGTGTTCAGCTGCTTGGTACCTGCTGGAACAGATGAGTGGCTGTCAGCCCCCTCCGAGGCTCAGGTACCCCCAGTGCAGGGAGAGATTTCAGGAACGCTGATTTCTTGCTCCTGTTCGACTTTCTCGCACAAGGAACTGATCCAAATCCCAGTCCTGTGGGGTTCCTCCCTTTCCAGATGCAAGAGGAAAAAATTACAAAACGCTTTCCTGCTTTTGTCACGTTTTGCTGTCGAGAGGAGGCACCAACTGCCCGACGGGTCCGCTGCTGCTTGCGACACAGCACAGCTGCTCCAGCCAACCACCTGGGACAGGGGCGAAGGGGCAGGTTTTGGGGAGAGGGGGCTCACGGGGGGCTGCCCGACCCCTCCCCAGCACATGCCCAAAACCCTGAAACGTGCAACGCGAAGCGTTCCAGGTCAAAGAGGAGGAGAAACGCCCGTCGCGGGGGTCTCCCACTGAGCGAAGCGCTGCTGCCGAAGGCTTTTCCCAGGAGGAAACGCGGAGAGGGATTTCAAAGCCTTTGGTCAGCTTAAAGCCATCCTCCTCGGCGCCAGGACCTCTGGAGAGCCTGCCCAAATTCCTGCTCATCAGCCTCCCGCTGCTCATGGCAGCGATGCTTAATTACACTGGGTGACGGATTAATTTGTGTATTTGGGCCTTATCCAATCTGGAACTCGGGTCCTATCCATTTTTTCTCCTGTTCTAGCTGATACCTCAGTCAGGAACTTTGAACTGAAAGTGTCCTCTGCTGCTCCCTCCCCAGATAAGCACTTACTGTCAAGTGGCCCTGGGGATCAGGTGGAGAAATCTCTCAAACATTTTTTCTTTTTTCTGTGATTGCAGTGCCCAGGATCTAAATGCACGTTAATGCTCTGTGTTTTCTGTCTCGCTGATTAGCTTGGCAAGCACAACAGCCAAACCTTTCCCAGAGGCAAATGAATGGCTGCAGAGGAGGAATACCAGGAACCTCTGTTAGCTTAAGAATATGAACACTTCAAAGTGAAGAGACAGGCATTTCCTTTTCGTCCAGAGAATCTCTTGCCAAGTGCTGAGCTTGGGGAGCAATTTTCCTCTTTCTATTCAGTTCGTTTGTGCTAATTGACAGGGCATAATCTAAGCGAAAAAAGGCAGTGCAGGTCAGTGAGCTCGGTCACTGCTGCGGCTGCGGGGATGGAGGGATGGCTTCGACCAGCCGACGCGGATTTGTGGACCTGAACCCTGAAATCCTTCAGCGATGAAAAAAGTCATCTGTTGTCAACGTTGGAGACCTCGCATGAGAGCAGAGACATACCGCAGGGCTGGTGCCATCCACTGGTTTTTGCGGTCTAAGCCCTCCCGTTCCGGTTCAGCAAACAGCGGTTCTTCACCCCAGAAGAGGAGCAGAGACAGAAGCGGCTGTTACGGTTGCACGGGAGCTGTGAACGAAGACGGGCCACGCTCTGCTTTGCTGGCAGTTCGAGTGACAACAAACTGACAGCTCCCCCGTCTGTGGGAAGCCCGTTGTCAGAAAGGATTTGCTAAAGGCAGGGGTAGTTCTCGAGGCAGCTGTATCTCCACGTCTCCTAATCACACCAGGCAGCATTTTCTGCTCCAGTCAATCAGGACTGTAGTGACGCGATGGAAGCAACTTGCGGAGCCACCTGAGCACCTTCATTGCCGCAGCGAGGAGGATGAAGGCCTTAAGCAGTGAGATTCCTCTGCCAGGCTGCTCAGCAAGTCATTGTCTCTCTCCCTCCTCTCCTTAGTGTATGATTGGGATCATAAATGCCGACAACGAAATTGAAAGAAAGGTTTCAAAAGGAAAGGAAGAGAGTGTTGTGTGTGTGCGTGTGGAAATAGGAACAGCAAAATAATAGCATCCTATAGCTTGAGCCATGCCACGGATCTTCTGGTGGCTTCTGCTCCGCAGAACCAGCTGTGCTCCAGCAGTGGCTGTTTGTCAGCAGCTGGGTTAGCGGCAGCTTCCTGCAGCAAAGCGCCGCAGCTTCAGAGCACAGCGTCCTCCCCGGGCGCGCCGTTATTTCAGACTCATCTGCAACTGCAGCCACGGGAAGGTGCCCCGGCAGAGCCCCTGCTAAGGCTGCAAAGCCAAAGACGCAGCAATTGGCATCTGCCAGAGTGAAGATTTTCTTGTGCAACACGAATCCTTGCTGGTCACATGTCTGGTTTATGATGGTCTTCGTTTATGCAGCCCAGTACTATTTCTCCATCAGTATGTCTGTTCCTTCTCCACCAGGACTGGATAATGTTTATGTAATGAGTGCTTTATCAATACGCAGTTTGTTACTGGAGATGAGCTGCCAGGGCACGACGGAGCCCTTCTGTTGGATGACATTCAAATTTCTTACATAGGCATTTCCATTCAACAGTGTCTAGTTTTCTAATAAAAGCTTTGAACCAATCTGTAGCTCTCGGTACTGGGTGCCATCCTGGAGACGCTGGGGTGGTCTGGAGATACACAATGAATGTTCAAAACTTCAAATCTAGATTAAACAATGGTTTTTCTCCATGTTAGCTCGTGCCTCCTTTCTAGAAGTCAATGCATTGAAGTGAAAAGGCGTTAACAGTACGTCAAAGAACTTTAAAACCATCAAGAAAATGACAACCCCAGTCCTTGGCAGGCATTCACCAGCCCCCCCATACTGGGGGCTGAGCAGCTCAGGCTCCCTGGTCCGGAGGGGTCCCTCCCTGCCCTCCGTCCTGCCGCTGGAGCTGCCCATGGGCACCCACCGAGCCCGGCGGGGTGAGCTGCGTGGCTCCTGGAGCTCAGGAACGCTCAGTGGTTTTGTATTCTCCTCCAGAAACGTGACTGTCTTGTGACATCTGCTTCCTCTGCCAAATGCTGCACGTTGTGGCAGAAGAATATAAGTTGGCTTTGATGCTGTTATCTGTGTTTGTTTGCCAGTTTCTCAAATGCTTTGAAATGCGCGAGAACTCCTTTTGCAGAGTGAGTCTAAACACTCCCTTTTCTACCTGGCTCAGCAATTAACACTAATCTAAACTCTCTGACAAGTATCCAACATGAAAAGGAACCAGAAGACGCAGGGCAGCTCTTCACAGGCTGTGAAAGTGCTTTGGGAGTTGCTGCAAGTGAAGTCTTCTACCAAAGCTACCTAAGCATCCAGGAAAAGTGATTTCCTGGGAACGTAACCAGATAGCCTGAGGATTTGTTTCACTAAGATGCCACAAAAACACCATCCCTGTTCTTACACTCTCCTGCCTTGAGCTGTATAGAAGGCTGTCCGTTTCCTCCCAAGCCAGGAAACAAACAAACAAGTTTTCTTGAAAAAATTATAAAAACATATGAGAAGTTTGCCATGAACGGGCATTGTTAGTGATGCTGAGCTCCTGAACGGACGGGATGTAGGAAGGGAGGAGGAACCGCCACCGGCGGTGGGGTGTGCTGCTCCTTCGGTCCCTTCCTTCAAGCTCGGCACCATTTGCATTGTGCCCTTTAACACGACCCAGTCCCTGTGTTTTCACTTTCCCATATCTGAGGACACCCTTTGCTTTTAATACTCTCTTAGCATTAAAAACTGCACATAGACATCGATGACCATGACCTCAAAAACCAAAAGTGAACGTAACTGCAGATGAGCTCATCTGTGTATTCATCAAGATGCCCTTTGAGATTGCAGACCATGTATCGTTTCCTTTAAAGGACACTAGAAAGCAGGAAATTTTCTGAGAATTTAATTGTCTTTTAGGGCTGTAGGCAATGGATGGCAACAAATTGTTAAATTTGTACCTCTCTTTCCAGGCTACTTCACTACTGAAGTGAGATCATGGCAGAAACAGGAAAAAAAATACCAACATGGAATCATATTGAATTTTTTTGGAACACAGATTAACACCTTTAATGCTGGATTACTCGATTAGACGGCAGATGTCTTTCATTTTGCTCTTTTCGTGATGTCTACATTCCTCTCCTTTCCAATAGTTCTCTGTGCCCTGCCCTGTGTTATCTCCCATCGTCTGACCGAGCCACGACGTTCTGCTGTCCTCCACTCAAAATAGCACGGTCCTGACATGGGACAGAACAGGAAACGGATGATCTAACAGTGCATCACCGCGCTCCCAGCCACACAGCAGCTCGGGGAAAGAACGACAAGCACAGATAAAGGGAAAAAATATATTTTGGAGCTGTTAAGCAGAGAAGCAAATTAGAATCTCCTTAATTCTCAGAGACAGTAAAATTGTTTGCTCTTTAGAGAACCTTTTGTATTTTCCTCCTGAAGCAAACAGACTTGTCTGGGGTGCTGCTGTTCAAAGCCCAAGGGTTCGGACGCGCCGAGTGGGTGCCAAAGCCAGAGGATCCCTCACCACTCGGGCAGCCGGGGCTGGTTCGGGAAGGGCTGAGTTTTCCCAAGTTCCGAGTCGGCATTTCCAAGCATTGCAAAGTAGCACCTTTCTGGGCTTTGCAGATCGCTTATGTGGGCAACTGGCAAGGCCAGCAGAGGCAAAGGGGGCAGTTTCAGCACCTGCGGGATGATCCAGTGGCACTGAATTCCCCCAGCGCTGCAGCCGCGCTCGGGGATGCGCGTTGTGAAATGGCCTCAGCGACAGCGGGGCAGAGAGGTGTCACGGGAGGGAGAAACCACTCCATGGCTTCCAACAGCAGACAAGAGCAGGCAATTATACTTCTCCAGGGAGCAAACAAGGCTTTTAGTTGCAAAGCAAAGACTAAACTCCTACTGAAACTCTCAAGCGCTTCAAGATGCTGGGATTGAAACTGTGGCTGCGTCTCTGAGCAGAGCAGGGCGGCTGGAAGTGAGGGCACAGGCCTGCAGGAAGCCAGAAACGGGCGTCAAGCACAACCAGACACCCAACAGCTCATGCACGGAGCCCGGCATCGCCGACACGGCAGGGAGACCACAGGGGTCTGCTTCCCTTCGGGTACCATCTCCCAGTGATGTAAATGAGACCCCACTGAGCTCCAGGCTGCTTTATTTGAGCTCCTCCCAGTATGAAAGATTGCTAAAGACGAGCATTAATCTCTTTATTCTGCACCATATCGTGCAGCATAAACCTTCTCACAGATTTTAAGGCTGTGAAGGAATTATCAGACACCCGGGAAATGCTGGATAATCTGTACCTATTCTCATTTTCTACGCCCCTCTGGCAAATGGCCCTGCAGTTTCCTGCTGGTACGGTGCTAAAATAGAAGGGAAATTGTTTCCTCATGAATCAGCACAACCAGTATCTTTTGCTTGTTTTATCTGGCTGAGTAATTTGTTCTTGGGAGGGAGAAAATCGTGCCCACGATCCCATGAAACATCCACAGTCAAACACCCACAGACCCAAGGGAAGGCAAGTGACCCTGAACTTGGGAGCCAAACACAGAGACAAATTTCTAATTGCTCTTTCCATCCACCAGCTTTTGATTAGACCCCGCGGGCGCTGCTGAGGGTTCCCGGCAGCATCTCCCACAGTCTTAGTGGGGAGCAAGGCACGGAGGAACGCCCGACATCACCGTGTCCTGTCCTGCACTGTGGTTCCATATGCTCCCGTGGCTGGAAGGAGCCCTCCGGGTGCTGCCGTGACACAGCCGGACGGCAGCAGAGTTAATTTATTGCAGAGACACCGTTGCTGCGCTGCTCTGCGTGTTTGGAAAGTTCAGAGTTGCTGCGGAGGCATAAAGAGCAGGATGTGACATGACAACTCCTCTCCCTGTGACCTTAGAAAAGAATTATTTTTATAACCAGAGAACAAACGCAGAAAAATATCGCTTTCCTGCGGGCAGCCATCTGTATGGCTTTGCCAGTGTCGCATGCCAGGCTCTGCCCAGCTCCCTGGGAAGCAGGAAGGGAAGGTGATGGACAAACCTCTGCAGGGGTCACAGCTTCATGCCGGGGTAGGAGGCACAAAAGCTCTCACCTCCTTCGCCTGCCAGGGCTGCCTGGAGGCTGAAGGAGCTGCCACGGGCAGGGAGCCCCAAGGGAGACATCTCCTCCGAGGGGCCCAAGTGCCCTCCTGCGTGCCCCGGGGAGTCCTGCTGCAGCAGCTGGGTCTAAGGCACAACTAAGCTTCCCCAAAAAAAGGCATCGGGACAGCGTACGAAGAAGGATCCCATGGATCTCTGCTCAGGGCAAAGGTGGGGCTTTTCCTCTCTGCCTCTGCAGAGGATCTCAGTGACTGGATGAAGGATGCTGTGTGCATTATATTTACGATGGAGTGCCAGTAAGGGCTGTCCTACAGCAGAAGGGATGTGGTCAGCAGCCCAGGTGGTTAACCAGCCAGAGATCTTGTTCCCGGTCTGCCGCAGCCCCAACAGCAGAGCTCAGCGCATGGCTCAGAGCTGCGGGAGCTGCTTCCCACACGGTGCTGGGCAGGGGGCACGGTAAAGCCCCCAGCACACACCACTCCCATCTCCTAGGGTGGTGATAACAGGCATGGAGCAAAACCAAGGGTAAAGGAGAGATACAAGATCGAGATAAATGCAGCCGAGGGTTGAGCTTCGGTTTCATCTTCACCCACCGAGGAGCAGGTAATTCTGCGCTCCCTACAGCCTGAGCCATGCATCACTCTGGTTTGTTCTGACTTCGGTGAAAGTCTGGCTCCTGAGCCAAAATTAGGAAGAAACCCATACTGACAGTGGTAGCACTCCCATCAAGCATGTCTCCTGCCTTGGCTTCTGCTACTTGTTCCTGGACACGGGGACAGCCCGCCTGGCCACAGCCACTTCACCGCGGCGGTGCTGGAGAGGGACGCACCGAGCAGCCGGTGCGAGCGCCCAGCGAGCGGCAGAGCAGTCCCACCCCTGGAGCCGGGGACGAGCGCTCCGAAGTCACAGACCAGCCACACATCACAAACTGCGAAGCTCAGCAGCATGGGATGATCCTTTCCTTTGGGAAGACCCCAGGGGACACAGACCCCTCTGAAGGGCAGTGCTGCTGTTCCCAGCCCCTCGTGCCCCTTAGATGCCAGTGTCCCTGTGGGACATCCCCAGTTTCTCCCCTCTATTAAAAACCAGCCGTGCTGAGCTGCCCTGTTACCCTCACCTGGATCACTGGGATCCCATCCACATGAGCTCAGTCTCTGCTCTGCTTGTTTGAAAGGTCAGGATCTGACTCATGACTCTAGTATGGCGATATTTTTGGCTCTGTTTTAATCATTTTCTCCTGTATGTCTCACGCACCGCCTGCCAGAACTCCTTGTCCTTCCAATTATGGTGAAAATAGATTATTAGTAATAGACTAATTGAGTAACCACTTTGGAATTATTGACGAACACAGAATCTAGTCCAACAACACGAATTCCTCATTTGTCTTCCTCACTGCAGTGCTGGTGCGGGGACACATGTTGGGCCAGGCTTTCCCTGTCAGCTGAAGGGTAAAAAGCAAGGGAGAACACTTTGGTCTGCTGCTACGAATGTTTATCTTAAAATCCTGATGTTTAATGTTAACTTGCCAATGCAAAAAGGAAGACAAAAAACCATCACTAGGATCCTTGCCATTAACTTGGGGTCTCCTTTCCATTTTCAGTGACAGAATTAACACTTTTCTGTACTCTGCAGAAAACCAGTGCTCTGCTCCTCAAACCCCATGATCTCACTGCGTCAGCCATAGGCATTCCAGTCCAGGTCACATGAACTCCCAACTCTTTTTGACGTTAATTCATATTCCTCAGTCTAGACCCATCATGCCCAGCTATTTCACTCCTGAGATCCCAACAATTTTAAAACTGCATTTCCTCTGCAGCAATTTTATTCCACATTAATATCCTTTTACGTCTCAGATTTTTTGGCAAATGTTAATTCATACCCAGCCCTCCTGCGAAGCACAGAAATTGCTATCATTAACCTCATTTTATGGAAAGTAGAGAGTAGAGAAATTAAGTGATTTGCTGAGGGCAAAGAGGTAGAATCAGTGTTACCGCGGGAGTAAGAGCTCAAAGGTCCTGTCTCTGAACCATCCCTCTCCTCAGCATCCCGAGTGCCAGGCGTCCTTTTTTGGATGGCCAACAGAGACCTACATGGCACTTTGCTGACATCTTCTCTCCTATTTTATTCCACGTAACCTTTTTAATAAACACCGGGGCTGCCCAGGCATTAGAACAAGGAACACCTGCCTTCCCTTCCTCTTCCATCCCACAGACTGGCAGCGACGTGCCTTCGAGGTCCCTGCGCTTGGTGCCCCTTTTCTTCAGCCTGAAGACCCCGCCGTGCCCCTTTGCAGCAAGAGCACCCTCCGTCCATCGCCTGGACCAGCTGCAGGTCTTTGCAGCGGGACGGGGGCCGCGCTGCGCTGCCCCAGCGCTGCCACCACGGGCACCGCACAGCTCTGCCTCCGGCGGGGGTTTGCCACATCCATGGGAGCACGCCGGTGCCAACCCCGCGCATCGCGCCCAGGTGAAACGGTAACGTCAGTGCCCAGCGCAGTCACGGCTCCGACACGCGGCGACGGTATCTCTGGTTTCCCAGAGGGCAGAGCTTCCTCAGCCGTTTTTATTTTTGCCGAGTGACACGTCCGACACGCGGGAGCGGCGAGCCGGTCCCCAGCTGTCACAGGGCTGAGCCGCGGCGAACGTGCTGGAACAAAACCAGCGCTCTCCTCCGCGGTCCCGGGCACCCTTCGTCAGTGCTACACGCGCTGGAAACCCCTGTCTCGGCCGACAGAAGCCTGGATTGCCAAAAACTACATCCCAGCTTGGGGAGGTGTCAGGAAAGATATTCTTGAAGTTCTGGACAAGCTCAGTCAGTGAAGTGCAATTACCATGAAAAGCTGTTTGTGCAGAAAACTGATTTTGTCGCACGCACACAGGATGCTGCGCCCCTCACATACAGCCAAAAGCCAGAGCAGAGCAATTCAGGGGACATTTTCCTGGTACTCAAGCCTCGTAGATAGTTCTTCAGACTTGAGAGAGTGGAAAATCGTCACACTGTACAACCAAGACACTCAGTTTTCCTTTTCTGTTCCTCTCTCATTTTATTTTGGAGGGGATTTTATTTCTCTCCTGTATTTTTCCTGATCTTTTGGGTATGTCTTTAGTTTTCCAAGAGACATGTCCATTAGCAGAGCTTTCCTGTAGCCTGAGGTATGACTTTACCACCAAAAGAAACTTCTACCATAAAAATCATGCTGGTTAGTTAAGGGATCGCTGAAGGCTGAGCACAATTAATGAGACTTCTCCACGATTTAGGACACATGCATGACTAGGGCAAGGGGAAGTATTTAAGACATGAAATGCTTTTTCCACATGAAGAGATGAAAGTTAAACCAGCATTAGTAGCAGAGAACTGGGTTGCAGCAGGCTTCCATTCCCAGGCCATCAAGAAACCCAAACGTATAATTCATAGCCACTTGGTGTCATTTTCAAATGATTTACTTTTTTGTTAAGCAATTTGCAGAAAATTGAGTAAGACTCCAAGAAAAAAAAGGCTTTTCTGATCCTTTAACTGCTTTAATACAGTTTGTTCATGTTTGAACAGCGGTGCTCACCTGGACCGCCACCCCCCCAGCTGCCAGTGGTGCCGCGGGGGTCCCAGGGACACAGCCAGCAGCACAGCAGGGTCCCACAGCCGGAACACCAGCGCAGGGCTGTGCCAGCACACAAGGGTCCTGCCTGGAAACCTCCTTCTTTCCATCTGTCTGTCCTGCAGTCGGCTGTGCCCAAAGACATCAAAGACTGGAAGCTGGACGCAGGCAGAGTTCAGGGTCCCATTTTATCAGACAACAGGGATGCTTATCGCTGCTGAACTTGCCAGGTCTCTCCCTTCCTGGATAATTGTTCAGCCACCAAGCTGGGACAACCAGAATGGGGATTCTGGAACTGAGTTTAGAAAAGCAAGCAAGTTTTTGAACAAGTTTTTATCCTTGCCACGGTCCCAGGGATGTGGCACCATGCACACTCCTGTGCAAGATCCTGCGTTTGTCACTGCTCCCTGTGTCCCTCAGGGAGCGGTGATGATGGGCTGCCTCCAACAGGGATGCTCATGGGGCCATCAACCTCTGCTCAGCCCCACCAGCTCACAGCTGATGCACCTCTTCCTGCTTAGGTAATCGTGGTGAAAAAGGAGTTGGTTAGTTCTCTATCAGTCTGCAGAGCAGCTAGGTCTTTTTTTCAATAATTTTCCATTTCCACATGGCTATGAAGTAGAACAGCTTTCCAGAGGAAGGCCCGTGTTTCAAACACAGTCCTTCCATGTGGGCACCTGCTGGAGGCAAAGGTGTTCTCCAGGGAGGGAAGGTACATGGGCCAAGGTCCCCTCCAGCTCAGGGGGAGCTTTTCCCACCAAGGAGGGAGCTTTTCCCCCTTGCTGGGCAACTGATTTAATTGCCCAGTTTTGGTGCAAGTGTAGGTGTTTGGGTCACTCCAGTTCTGCCTGCGAGTAACTGGTGTGCCTTGTAAGAGCTTGCCTGACCAAGCCCCTCACCCCACACTGGTGGAAAGAACCTCTTTTCTGTGTCCTATACAAAGAACCAGCATCCTGAGCATACTGCCTCTTTCTAAAGCACGTGTCTTTCATGGGAAAACAGAGGGAATTGGGGTTATTAGGAGCAACCGGAGAGGCACCTTCGATGGCTGGAGGTTCTGACGGAGCTCCAGCTGCTGCAGCATTCCCTCAAGGCAGATGGTGACACATGCATGAGGGTGTCAGCCAGTTGTGCTCCTGGCCCTTTAAGCCTTGATCCGAAATGTAATACTTCAGGAATATGATGGTTTAAACAATTTTAGTCAGTGAGTCAGTTCCGGATTATCAGCCTACAGTGGGAGGGCAGTGACTCTCCCTCATAAATTAGCAACCAACAAGCTCTTCCCTTTGATGAATGTTATTTTAAAGATTCATCTCACTCGTTAGCTCCAAGTACACTGCCCCTTAATCACTGCAAAGAACGTTGCGCCCTCCTCCCCCGACGGCTTTATTCCTGGGATGACTAGTTCTGAAAAGAGGGAGAAGGAAACAGAAGAGACATGGTCCCATCAGACGCAGGGGGAAGCAGGTGCCATAGGGAAAGGTCACCTCAAGTGATGGGAGGGATGGGAAGTAGCTTGCAAGGCTTCCAGACCTAATATTAGAAACCAGCTAAATCTATGTCTGTCAAAGTTTTGCCTGCCTTGGGAAAAAGAAGCAGGGAAGGTCCCGTGCCAAAAGGTGAGCGGTCAGAGCCTGGGTAGAGCAGGCTCTGGTTCCCTCACCCGACAGCATCTAACCCATTGCCACACACCCTCTGAGTTTTTATAAGAGCTGTGCTTATTTCCATTGACTGTTGCTGTCTCACCAGTATTTAACTCTTTCAGTACTTAAAGGAGCTCCTCAGTTTGGCCAAGAGTCTGTACCTCTGCTGTTCTCCACAAGCTGCGATTCACCGAGGAGGAATATCCATAAACAGATTGTGACAGTAGATGAAGCTGCTGAGAAGCAAATTCCTTACATGTGGCTTGGATTTCTTACCTCAGTTTCTAGAAACTGAAAGAATCTGTGATAGTCCCTGTTGGGGAGGGAGAAGTAAGCTTGGTGATGCCAGTGAAGAGCCCCTGGGTCTGACCAAGCAGAAAAACACGTCCCAGAAGTATCAGTTCAGTGAATATTTATCCTAATTCGCAAGGCATCATGGAAGGGTGGTGACTGCACCCAGTGCCAAGATGTGATCCAATCTCCTAAGATCTCAGACCAATTTTATTTGTGGTCTAATTCCACTAGTTTCTGTGAAGACATAAAAGGTCTGCCCTTCACATTCAGTATCCTCACAGGGGATGAGGATATGTCCAAAGGGGCTGGTACATTTCTGTACACACACACAGGTATGTCTATAGACACACACACTTGAAAGGCGAAGGGAGCCACGCTCTCCGCCGCTGCGGAACCAGAGACTGATGCTGCCTCGTGCTGGGTTCGGAGCAGGGCAAGGGATTCTCCTCGGCACGAAGGGCTCACGGAGCGATGGGTTCTGCCCGGTCTGGCAGGTGCGAGGCCTTTTCAGGACCGACGCTGCCCAGATGCTCCGTGCCCGTTATGATGCGGTGGCAGAGGAATGCTGACGGCGTGTGCTGACTGCGCTCACAGCATCGTTGCTATTTATTCCTCCCAGGCTGTATGCTGCCCTGACGTGGGCTCAGCTCAGACAAGCTAAAGCATATGCTTTTCTGGAACAGTGTTTTAAACTCTTAACTCTTCCAGGTGAAATCCATCTTTCTGGAAACCCCTTTTTCTGCCTTCCCAGGAGTCTCTCCAAATGTCTCGAACCCATTACTCCTCTACAGAGACCCCCTCCTGTGCTGGAATCTTGTTTGAATATTGGTCGTTTGAGGAGCTGGGCAAGATTTAACAGAGTCACAGTCAGTGCTGGTCTCAAACCTGCCCATTCGCTCAGAAGTTTGAGGACCCCATGGGCAGCACTGCTCCTGGTACTGCTTATTGTTGCCTCAAACCATTAGGATATTTCAAGTTGCTGCTGGAAAATATTTTTCACCTAAGATTTTTTTACTTTAAGAGTGATAGTACTAGTTTGTATTTTAAGCTAAAAAAAAAGATTTTTTTTCATGGCAATTGGCAACTCTGTTTACTGGCCAGATCTGCTGTGAAACTGGTCTTTCTCATAAAACATTTTGAAAGTCTTGTGTGGCTGACAGCTGTCACACTGGCTTCACATACTCTTCTATCCCTTTTATTGCCTTCCTTAACTCACTGTGCCTGAATTATCCCAGGGACTTTCGCAAAACTGGCAAAAAGCCTCCAGCAGAGGAGTGGCAGAAGTACACAGAACAAAAATTGAGCTTTTTGCATCTTAAACACCAGATTTTAAACTGCCCAGCAGCTCAGGGTGCGATGTGCCAGCTGGACATCAGCGACAGCCCGGGTGGAAGAGGGAGCGGGAGGATGATCACAGGGGATCAGGACAAGCTCCTCCTGCGACCGGACCTCTGGCAAAGGTACCAGCTGGTCTGGGGGTTCAGATTGCACCCCCCTCATCTCCAGCCCTGGGCAGGGTAAAGCTACGTTTATTTAGCTGCACAACACCAGTAAGAGCAGCCCAGCAGCACAACGGTTTGAGGATTCTGGGCAAGCAGTGCATACAAGGAGCCTGACACGAACGTGACGGGGCTGGACAGGGAAACGGGGCTCTGCTGCTACGCAGAACCGTGGTGGAAAGGCCAGACAGACACCAGGGTGCTTATCACTTCAGGCAGACACAGACATATCATGGTAATGAAGACAAAAAGTGTTTTAATAGACAGATAGTTGTTATCTTAGGAAAGAACAAGATGATGCAGTTCATCTAAAAAGCTCAGACTACAAAGAAAATTGAACTGACATTTTTACTCACTCACACTAATTACCAGGGTCTTTAGCACATGATGTGAGCTTCCTAGACTGAAAACATCACAAACTGCATGTCATTAGGTACGTCGCTTTGGGAGCTGCTGCCTGAAAGCCCAGTCAGCTTCAGCAAATCAAAGAAAGGCAAAATCATGTTTAATCACAGGGGTGACCAAGTTCACAGTCAGGATTCAGAACAGAAAATGCTAAAATATACACTGAAAAAAGTCTTCCAGGAGAGAAGAGACATTCAGGAGCAATACTTTACTGTTTTTTTTCTGCTCAAAACAAAATTACCACATCAACTTTCAGCCTTAGCAGCAAGCCCCAGGGTGGAAGCCAGCTCTTCTTAGCAGAGAGACCAAGAAGCCAAAGCACACCTCTAATGCCAAGAAGAGGTCCCCCAGAACACACCAGAAACTCCATTCTTGGAGACACAGGGGAAGACAAACAGTCTTTGAATTTCTGTTAGTTGTACCTGGACTTAACACTTCACAGTGCCTGGCTCTAAATCAAGGATGTTTCTGCAAAATACCTTTTGGTACATATTGTGACAAAAGAGACACAGAGGAATTTAGCTTAATAGCTATTCTCTTCAGCTTCTTAAGGCAAACTCATTGTTATCTGTCCTGCCGGGCAGGAGACCAACTCAGGAAATTGGAGAAGAGACATGAAAAAAAAAAAAAAAACCAAAACACAGAATAAACCACATTGTAGCAATGAGCTCACCCTTCTCCAGGAGCTGGATGACAACAGATCT
This sequence comes from Tauraco erythrolophus, assembly GCF_009769465.1. Taxonomy (NCBI): domain Eukaryota; kingdom Metazoa; phylum Chordata; class Aves; order Musophagiformes; family Musophagidae; genus Tauraco; species Tauraco erythrolophus. The sequence continues at coordinate 354,047 of NC_141477.1, read as the reverse complement.
GGCCATCTACTGGGAGGCAAGCAGGGTGCTAAGGAACCAGAGCCGAAGGAGCTGTGGGGAGCCGGCTCCTAGAAATACAGCCTGGGTGATACGGTGATGAGCTGCAGCTTGCTCGGGGGATGCACACAGCCGACACCTGGTGGGGATCACCACCACCGCACCTGGCAGGGTCTGGCAGCCTCCCAGCACCAGCCTCCAGCCACCCCAGACCCCAGCAGTGCTCTCCCGAAGGGTGTCTGCCCGGCTGGTGCTGTGCAGCAGGGACAAGGAGGGGAGGGGGACCCTCTGCCACGTGTCCCATGGACCACAGCACGGTCTGATTCCCCCTGGGAGCATCGCACCTCTTGCTGGCATTAGAGATGCCAAAAGGCAATGGCCAGCCTTGGCCTCGCAGCACCAGTGTTTAATTTTCCTCCATTATCCACAGAAGCTGCTCACCCGGTGCCTCCTCTCCACGAAGACCAGTAAAAACAGGCTCTACCGCTGCTGTTTCACACCCCCCAGCACAGAACGGGCCCCCAGCACAGAACGGGCCAGCAGCGCGTTTTGCAGCACGATCATGGTTGTACATCCCCTCTCCCGTGCCCATCAGCATCCCAGCTGTGGGTGCAAAAGCAGCATCACTGCCCCATACCCGCCACACGGGAGGGTGCTGTGCCCCTCACCCGGGCCGCAGCCCGGGGGCTTTGTTCTCGCTGCCGCACGGGTCCGGCTGAGCCCCGGGGGGACCCTCCTCAGCAGCAGCCCAGCACAGCGGCAGAGCTGCAGCGAAGACACTTATGGCTCCTGCGAGGACAGGGAGACGGGCAGTAAATCCAGGGATCTGGCACGGTCCGAGCCGTGGAAGTGTAGGAAAGAAGCGTTTTCCTAAGAGATGATGTGACGATAGCTGCAGCCAGACAGAAGGCTGCTGGACTGCAGCCCAGGACCAGCCACGATACCACGGGCAGAAAGGGTCCGTGACCACTTTCGTTGCTGTTACATCTCCTGTCTCAGCACCATTCATTCACTCCTATGACAAGGAGGAACATTACTCTACTTTTTTATTGCTCCATAGACTTTTTAAGTTGTCACTTTTTAAATTATTCTCACCAGACTAAGCCAACACCTCCTTTTCTGATTCTTTCTGCATAGCACTACGATCTTAACATCCTTCATTCTGTCAGCTGATGGAAACGAACCTTGCATACATCACCCTTTCCATATAAAAAATACCAAGTCTTGTGATTTTGAGACAAATGTAGAGGACCCAGGAGAAGAGCAGACAAAAGACAGGATGCCCACTCATGAAAAGAAATGGAGAAAAAAGATGGCACATTGTTCAAAAAAGCCTTCAGAGTGGTGACCAAACTCTGGAAGACATGTTAACAAACGGAGAAAAATCTGTGGGATTAATCTGTTTGTTCTAACTTCCCCAGGGAAAGTGTTCTCCAGTCGTGGGCTTCTGTGTGTATTTAGGTGCAGTATTATTGCTAACAAATCATAAGCTGGAAAGGACAGAGGTTATGTCAGAAGAGAAAAACTGACACTGTCGACATTTGGTTCAATGTCACCACAAATTTGTCACCTACTTTGTCCTTTTTGGAAGTGCCCAAAGTTTCAAGTTCAGTGTATCAGTGGTACTTGGCGACTCGGCGCTTTGGCTGACTATTGCAATTTAGCCATCAAGACCTATTTTTAGTGGTATGAATAACCGAGAACTTTTGGAGTGGATCCTGAAATGTCCTGAGACTCAACAAGAATGTGCTAGTGGCACTCAGCGGAGCTCACTTGCAAGTGCTTTATTTGTTCATTTGCACAGTGCCTTTTTATCCCAGTGTTTGTAGTGAGTCACATTTCCTCTGCCCACGGCTTCCTTGTAAAAAGTAGTATAATAATGAGGTACTCTTTTGCTAACTTAGTATTCAGCGTAGGTCCAGGAAGTTAAGCTTTTCTATTGATTGTTTTCTATGGTTGTGAGCACAAAAGCCTCTGCCAAAGCCCTCTCTGACGGGCTGGCTGGTTAAGATCTGTCAGTGAAGTGTTTTGAACACAATTGCTCCACTTCCTTTGCCAACCTGTGCTATCGCTTCTGGGAACTCAGGGCTCAGCGCAGTTATCCAGCTGGGCTGCGTTAGGAGCTCGGGGCCGGGCTACCTTATCTTATGTATTTTAATGTGCTCTCCTAGCTTAGATACAGAGCTCCTCAGCCGTGTGTTATGTCTGAGGCCCAAGAGATCTCTGCCAAGGCAGCCGGCAAAGCTTCAGAACTACAGCACTGGCACCAGCAACGAGTGATTTAAACTGAGGCACATCCCTCAAAAAGGATGGTTGTGGGTTTATCAGGACCTTGAGTTTGTTGAATTGCAGGTGGACTTCCAGGAACATGCACCTGCACGCACAAATAATCGTGTATCAATAACCTCATCTCCTGTCATAGATGCCTAAAATGCTCCTAATAGGTGCCCAAGTTCCTATTGCATTTCTCGAGTCTCAAATTAGATTTTGATATGATTTGTCAAGTTCTCCGAGAAATCCCTCTTCGCTGACACCGCTACAGCACTACCGAGACCCGCGGTGTAACGAGGGCCGCCCGTGCGGTGCCCTCCTCGCCCTTCCAGGCGAGAACTCATCCAAGTTGCCCACAGCAGCCCGAGAACTCACCCAGTTGCCCATCTCGGGTCACGAGTGGGCGGACGGGCCCGTTCCCAGCGCCCGGCGGCTGTTTCGGCTTCTGCGAACCTCGCGCCGCCGCTTGGCCCGGCCCGTGTCGGACCGCGCCGCAGCCGCAGCGCCCCCTGGCGCCCCCGGCGGGGCAGCAGCGGGCCGGGCCCGGGGGGGGGCCCGTCCCGCGGGCTGCGGAGCTCTGGGGAGCTTGGGGGGCTTCGTCCGCCGTTCTGCAGCAGCACACCGGCCCCGCAGCAGCAGCACACCGGCCCCGCAGCAGCAGCACACCGGCCCCGCAGCAGCAGCACACCGGCCCTGCAGCCCCAGCACACCGGCCCCTGCAACAGCAGCACACCGGCCCCGCAGCAGCAGCACACCGGCCTGCAGCAGCAGCACACCGGCCCTGCAGCAGCAGCACACCGGCCCCTGCAGCAGCAGCACACCGGCCCCTGCAGCAGCAGCACACCGGCCCCTGCAGCAGCAGCACACCGCCCTGCAGCAGCAGCACACCGGCCCCGCAGCAGCAGCACACCGGCCCTGCAGCCCCAGCACACCGGCCCCTGCAGCAGCAGCACACCGCCCTGCAGCAGCAGCACACCGGCCCCGCAGCAGCAGCACACCGGCCCCTGCAGCAGCAGCACACGGTAAAGTGCAGCTGTAGAAGTAAAATAAGTGCAATTTGGTAATGCTGAACTTACAAAGAATTACAAGACCTTCAGTAACATCAGGACTTTAGTGGGACACATTCCAGCTGAAAAATAGACTCCGATCTTCCAGGGCTTTGGATTTACAGTGGATGAGAGGCGAGGCATAACGTGGCACATGTTGAGGGCCACCCTCTGCTCTCAGACCTTCCAGGAGTTGGCAGCAGCTCCATCCCCTCCGGGCTCTCCGTCCTGCCCCTCCTCGCGGTGTCTCCGGTTTGATGCTTTCGCATCTTTCACTGCGGTGGCACCCCCAGGAACAGCACCTCCTGGTAAGGGCGGCGGGGTTTGAAGCCATCAGTGGGACAGCTCTACACCAGATTTCTATGAGATGAATGTCAACACAAGTCCCGTTTACTCTTGTCCACTTCTTGTCAGGGCAATATTAAAACCGAAAATGAATTAGGGACAAGGGCCAGCACAGATGCCGCAGATGAGGATTTCCCACTTGCTGAAGCTGAGAATTTTGTTCTCCTAAGCAAAAAAAGAATGACTTCTCCTTTTGTCATGTAAAATATCGAGTCCACTCTTCCTCACCTTACCAGGCACCAATCTGTGTGCAAATAATGGCATGGTGAGAGTTAATGCATTTCTTGTAAAGAAAAAATCATTGACAAGGAGCAATTCTTGAATCTGAGTCAGTGACGAAAAATTCAAAAAACGGACAAAGTCCACAGCAGAAGTAAAGTTGCTATTAGTTTTACCAGCTTAATAATTACACAATTAGCTAATAAATGCTCCACTTGAAAGCTTATCTCCTGCACAATGAGCGCTGGATTATTTAGCAATAGCAATAGTCCTAAACTGAGTCTAAATTTAGGTTACCAGTCTGACGTGTATAGTGACGTGTTTGGGAGGTAGAGCGCCTTACAAGCGACCCTTCGGATCGCTTCTTGTCACAGTGAAAGACAAAATGAGAGGGACCCTCTATAGATGGATGTGTTTCCCCATCCCTCTCACTTACATATACCTCTCTCTCTACGTCTCCCTGTTTTCCAAAATAAAGGCGTTTTGCCCTGATCAGGAGAGCACTGCGATGCTTTGTGCTTTAGTGGCACCGTGAAGTGAACCCGATTAACTGGTGCAGAACTGGTAGCTCAGGATGTGGCTGACCCCCCCCAGCCTGTGCCGCTGCGTCCTGCAGAACGCGAGGACGGCCGCTCCGGCGTTCCCGGCGGTGCCGGGGACAAGACACCGAGCAGACGCCCTGGCTGCGGTGCCAGGTGCTCCGTGCAGATCTGCCTGAAACCAGGGAGGGCTTTCCCTTTGAACTGCAGGATCTTCGAGTCAGGTTACGGAGGAAGGAAAATAAACAGGTTTTGCTGCTTTTAGCTTTTGCTAGAGGAGGAAAGAACATCCATGTGAAGCAATGTCATTTTTAGACTTCTGGGTTTTTTTCAAGTATTATATAGCAAAGAAATAAGGTTGTTTCTGCAGCATTGTGTGGTATGGCACAGACTATTTGCACATAAAAAAGTAAGTTCCATGTTAAAATAAGTTACTTAGAGCCAAACTTGCTTTACGTTTGTCGCACAGAATGATGGGTGTTTTTGTTGTGCTGCATTACAGTATCATTCTTTAGAGACTTATGCTCCTAAAAGTGTATCTTTTAGTTCCAAGTGAAAGAAAAATCATTTTCATGGAACCTCTTAATGCTTTGAACACTAACGGGCTATTTTAATGTAGAATCATAGAATCATAGAATGGTTAGGGTTGGAAGGGACCTCAAAGATCATCTGGTTCCAACCCCCCTGTAGATGTAGGGTGCTCTATATTTGGCATGTTGATTTTTGCAGTAGGTGTGGAGCTGGGAATCAGTGTAGCAACTTCAGTAACCAGACTGCCTGCCTGAGACTTTGGTATTGTACATCCAGCTTTGCTCAAAGAGATCAGGTCTTGCACCATCACACTGCGTGTGTTGTTACCACGCAGCTCCTCCCAAGTAAATATGACTTCATTAAACAGTTTCAGAGAAGTGTGACGGAGACGCAGCGCGTCGGGGAGCACATTTCCTACCCTCTTGCTTGGTGGCAGGTGGGGGAGAGAGCGAGGTCCCCACCGAGGGGAAGGGGACCCGTGAGATGGCTGAGGATCCTGGTAGGAGCACTTGGGAGAAACACACAAGAAATCAGGCTCTGCTTCCGCTCATTTATTGAGGAATAAGGGTCAAACTCAGGTTAGATGTGCCCGTGCTCCTGCTCGGATTGAGGCACCCGGGCGAAGAGCAGTGCTGCCCAGACCAAGGGTTGGCCGCATGGAGCTGCAATGAAACGCACGGGAACGAACGGGCGTTTGCAGTCAGCACACGTCCACGGCGGGCTCCTCATCTGGGTAATCACAGCTCTGCTTTTTACAAAGGGCTTTTCACGCCCAAAGATCTCAAAACACACGCAGGCATAAGTTCTGGTCATGGTTTTGAGACTGTCAGGAGCAGCAGTCTATGCTTTCTTGTTAATCCTCTTGTAAGAGGGAACATCTCCGTTTCAAAACCTAAAAGGTACACAAAACCCACAGGAGAGAGAGGGTCCTAAACCAGATATTTTATTTGGCTGCTATCAGCCCCCAAAAAACATTGGTGAATCAAATCTTGTTGTGTTACAACCACACAGAAATTTTAACAGAGCTCATATTAAAGCAGGAGCATCCAGCGGAAGGTTGCATGTAATGATGATGCAGTTTGCCAGACTTTTATGAAAACGTGAGCTTTTGACAATCACCTCAAGGAAACAATATTTTTTTAAGGCAGCTCAACACTGCCAGACTGCAGATCCTTACTGGAGCAAGCGCTGTAGTGCAAGGGCTAGCACGGGATGTGCAGTCAGGAAAAGAACGGCAGTTTTCCATCAGGGAGCAAACTGTCCCTTAGAGGAGCTTTGCCGGGCAAGGGATGTCCCTGCACGGGCAGAGGGGGTCTGACCGCGGTGGGCACCGCGCACCCCTCGGTGCCCAGGCCGAGGGCAGCCAGCCCCAGCTTGCTGTCTGGCTAAAAGGGTGAGTAGTAAGAACAGACCGTTTGTTTTATTTGTTCCAGAGTAACGAGTTCTATCAGTTCTCAGGAGTGTGTTGGGATATACATACAAACTGCGTTGTTCAATTTCGTTGTATTTTTCCAGTGTAAAAAGAACATTTGAATGAGAAGCCCTTTCATTAAATCACTCATCTTAACAATGTTGTGTTTGGGTTTGCGGTTTGTTTGTTTTTTAACAAGAGACATCTTGTTTATAGAAACCCTCCAGACAGTTACATTATGGAAATGCCATTGGCAGTGGCATGAATTCCAAGTTTTCCAGATAGTAAAAAACCCAACTCAGTAGTAGTATCAGGTTTATGCTGTTATTTACTTGTAACATCAAATGAAAGACACGATGTCTGCCTCCACGGTGCTCCGTTTCCCTGGAGCGATAGCGCCGGCAATGCCGGGGGGCTTCGCAGCATCTCCAGCCAGGGGAGGTCCCTGGTCCCTGTCTGGGGGCTCTGCCCTCTCCCCCTCCCACCGCGGTCTCAGGAAGCAGCACGGCTGTGTCACACTTCTCTTTCCACAGCTTCGCTCTTTCTTTCTTAGATGCAAATGCAGTCTCAGGTCACACGTCCACGTTTTTGTACCTATCAAAGCGTCTTGATTCCCAAATTTAAATAGTCTTCCGCTCAGATTTGCAGCTGCAGCAAACTGCCAGCCCTCAGTGGAAACGCCAAGCTATGGAAGGGCAATTAGTGGCATTTTGCATAGGAAGGATGAAACTCATTTTTCTTTCACTGCCTTTGGAGGCTAAATCCTCCGCAGTCACAAAGGCCGAGCCAGCACGGAACGGACACAAGTAAGGAAATGGGTTATTCTTTCTGAGGAGGGGAAAAATGTCACTTTGGTGGATTTTCACAGCTGCTAATTTGAAGCTGGCTGCATGCTCCCTCCCGGTATCTCTCACTGCTGATCCAGACCCAGCTCTGCGATGCCGGGGCTGGCTCCCACCGTGACCCGCCGGAGCAGCAGCTGCCCCGCCGGCTGTCCAGGCACCACGCGCCCACGCGCCCAGGAATCTCAGCTATGTCGTGTGTGCCGTGACGGGTGGGGAGCCGCTGCCCCACACGGGCCCAATGCTGCAGAAAGCGCTCCGTCACCAGCAGCGGGAACACCCGTGTCCGGATTGGAGGCCGTTGCTGGAGTGCGCTGTCAGATGCCCGGTTTTATGGAGCGAGAGAGCGGGCAAAGCTTCACAGATGAGCTCTCTGATCTAGTGCCAGCTTTTCCTTCTCCTGCCTTTTGGCTTTACCGCAGGTCTGTTCCTGGCACTTGGGGTTACCACGCGGGCTCCTCCGCGGGCGACGCGGGGTACCTGGCGCAGCAGCTGCCGGGCAGTTGTCGCTGCTGCCCGGCGGGTGAACCCCAGGACAGACGGACAGACTGACGCGCCGCAAAGGACACAGTTCTTGAGGGCTGGTAAAAAATAAAATATGACTGAAACTGAAAATAATTTAGAGTTTACTCTAAAGAGATGCCAATTAACAATGTCAAAACATGGCAATATACAGTTTTCTTAGGAAACAGAATGATGCGAGACATTCTTGAGCGAAAGCCCAGAGACTATAATGAAGACCTACATATATCAGACTTTCTTGAAAGTCGTTTTACAGCGACTACCGGCAACCCTCACGGAACAAAACAAGCCGCTGAGAAGCACGCTTGCCAAAACGGAGCGAGCTTTGGCCAGGCTGCGTCCGAGCTGCATCCCGCTGTGGCTTTTGAGACGTTTCTCCCTCGGCCGGCGGCGCGGCCGTCTGCGGTGTGGGAACGCGCCCGGGTGGCAGCGAGGCAGTGGGCAGAGCCGCGGGGCTCGAACAGCAGAGCAGGAGGCTGAGATGTGCTGGGTGTGAGCATGAGCGTGGCTAGAAACATTATCCATCTTGGATAAATTACAGATAAATAAAAAGAAGGAATATGTACAGTGTTTCTATATACATAAACGGCATCCACTTCAAAACAGCGCGCATCAGTCGGGGTGCGTGTAAGGAATGCAGGTTCCCTTATTTGTTCAGGCCATGACAAATTTCGTGTGCTCTTAAAGAAATCTCTTAACTTTTGCAGATCGTTCCAATGAAAAATTCCCTCGATGCCCCTCATTCTAGAGCCGACGTGGGCAGTCCATCCCAGGAGATCTGTGAAACTCTGACTGGACAAGGTCCTGAACAACCCAATCCAACGTGAAATTTAGACTGCTTTGGGCAGAAGGCTGGACTAGATGGTCTCCATCAGTCCTTTCCAACTCCATTTTTCCCGTGATTCTGCAATTACAACACGATGCTGCCTGGCCATCCGATGAAGGGTTTAGCTTTCTGCCACGATGGGCTGCACGCCGGATATGTCTGTCTTTGCAGAGTTCCTCTGGGAGGACGCTCTTGCCTTCTGGCAGGCGCTGCCTCTTTTACAGTGGCAGTTCTCAACCCAGGCGTGCCTGAACGGGGGGGAGATGGACTGCAGAGCGTGACCCTGGGCTGCGCTCCGCCGCCGGCACACGCACAGCAAGGACTTCAACTCGGACCTGAAGCTCTCGTTCAGCCAACAGTAGATGAAGGGGTTGTAGCAAGTGCTGCTCATGGCGAACCAGTGAAAAGCAAAGTACAGAGCATTGCTGCTGTGGATGGCCCTGCAGGAGATCAGCACCACGTAGCAGTTCAGGGGGAACCAGCATACTGCAAACACAATCACCACCACCATCAGCATCTTCAATGTCATCTTCTTTTTGCGTTGATGGGCATAGTATTGCTCCATGGTGAGGTCCCCGATGGCGTTTCTCAGCCAGAGCTTCTTGGCCACCATGGTGTACGTGATGGAGATCACAAGCAAGGGCAGGACGTACAAGAGAACAAAAGTAGTCAAGTCCAAATACTTCCAGAAAAGATCAGCAGGAGGAGGGAAGCTGGGGAGGCAGACCATTCGTATTGTTCTGTTCCTGCAGATCACAGAGAGAAAGAACTGTCAGTTCCACTACCAGATGCACACAACACCTGGAGGACATCTCAGACGTCCTTACAAGTTTTGCTGAAGTTACAAATAGCAGAACTCATTCAGTAATGTGGGCAAGTGCCACTTTCAATGGAAAATTTTGCTTTAAGTTTGACCTTTGGCCCCAGTGAAGGTATTTTAAACACATCTCCAGGAAAAGAAATAAATAATCCGTATTGACAACTGTCCCTCTAATGACAAAGAGCACTTCTCTTCTGTGCCTGCCTCAAATTACAGGGCTGAAAATCTGAGCCAGAATCAACTAACAAACAAGCCTGAAAGCAATTCCATTGATTTGCGTTGTCCTTCCGCGAGAAACACACTGCCTAGTCAAAGAGAAGGAAGACTTGTCTGCTTTGCCATACTTTCTTTTCTAATAACACAGACGGAGAGATGTGTGCCTTAGAATCTAGGGGCTTTGGTTAAGGTGCATATGTCATATAAAAAAAAGACTGTGTAAACGTCTTACCCGATATAAAATCTTGTCAAGGTCTGATAAATGGCGTGAGGCAGTGAGAAGCAGCTGGCCATAACCCAGATGATAATGACGCAAATCCCTCCTTTCACCATGGACATGCGTGGCTTGAGAGGGTGCATGATAACCTGCAGAGAACAACCGTTCCTGAGAATTTACAGCATCTCCGATGGATAAAAACAAGCTGCAAGCTTTAGGAAAAAAGAATGCATCTTTGCTTTATCCATGTCCAGCAGCAAGCGTTGCACGCTGGTCACTGAGCGAGAAGCAAACAGCGCGCGTGCTTTCCGGGACAGCAAGGAATGCCCAGCATGGACATTGAGCGTGGCACAAGTTAAAGGCCAAGAGGCTGTTCTGGCTTCTACTACAGGGAGTGCAAAAAGTCTCCTAATTACTACAGACAAGGCCTCCAATACAGACGGCAGCCACGGTGCTCACAACCTGCGGCATTTGGTGGACTTGCCAGACCGAGTGACAAGATGCTTGAGAACCACAGCTGAATGCCATCTGTGGCCAACGTAGCCCTAACGAGCTGGAAGGCTGGTCTCTGTTGTATTCACAGCCTGCCCCTTGCAGTCCTGGCTGCAGCACGGTGTAGCCCAGGTGTGTTTGCTGCTAAGGAGGGCTACTTCATCCGACAACATCTCGGTCACTCTTTGAGCCTCACGTTGCGGTTCAAAGCCCTGCCGCAGCTCTGCATCTCCCCAGTGTTAAATGGCAGAAAGGAGAGGCTCCTTTTACAGCACTTCGGAGAGTGTAAGGGCTGGAAAAGGCAAGTTGTGCAAGCATTAAATGTCACTGCTGGCCCAGCACCCTGAGCAGAGAAGCGTGCTCAGTGTCACCCATCAGCTTGACTGCAGAGACCGCGATGGGTACGTATCTGCCGAGCTACATGCCCGGTGGATGATTATATTAGGCAATGAAACAATAATTAAAAATAGACCTGTCATGTCATCCAAACGATCTCTTGGCTGATGAAGTCTTTGGTATTTTATGCATGTCTTTTCTAGTCTCATTATAAATACCTACTTAATCAAGCTTCTGCAACTCCCCTGGAGCATCTGTCTGCTCTGGTACCTCTCGGACTAGCAATATTTTTAGAGGCAAGCTTGCTCAGTGACACCTCCTTACTTCTATCTTTATCTCCTTGGGCCATGCTGGCTAATTCCAGCTCTGAGGAACCTACTCCACTGAATTTAAAGGCAGGTATTATGTTTGCCCTTAATTAGACAAACACTTCTTGATACCTAGCCATGCCTTGCAATCAGCCCAGAATCTGCCGATTAAAAGGATTCATTAGCAAAACACTTTGCTTTCAGGAGCTGCAACGCTGCACAGAGAACGGGCAGGCTACCAAACTTTTTGTGTGAAACAGACAGAAACGGATGATCTGTACTCTGGCAGTCACTGTAATTTTCTGACACCAGATGGAGCACATCCCAGATGATCCGAGTGGAATCTGTTATCTTTTTGAGCTTCATCTAGCCGTGTCATTTATCAGGCGAAATTGCTTTTCAGTAACAACTGCTCCTGTGGCTCCAGCATGGCGAGAAGGTCTGCCTGGGAGCACACCTGCCCCGATCTGCTCTCCGGTGCACAGCATTTATCAGCTTAAGCAAAAATTGCAAACTGCATTACAGTTCAAGGAAACCCTTTGGTCTGCACTCTTTGCTTCACCTGTCAGGCTTTCCTGGTTGATATTCGCCAAAAAAGCACCAGGGTGGAGGGAGGAGAGGAGAATTTCTCACCTTGAACTGAACGTGCCAAGACATTTCGCACTACTTCCAGTCTTAGGCATCCCCCCAAAAAATAGGGCCAGCCTGAAAACGGTAAGACTCTTCGTAAGTACGTGCTGAGAGAACACATTGGCTTGCTGGTGTTTGAACTGCAGAATGCATCCCTGCCGTGCTTTAGGGCTGTGCTGCGCAGAACGGCTGAGGTGGGCAGGGACCCCCCGAGACCCTCTGCTCCAGCTCCCCGTGCACAGCAGGGCTGGCTCCAGCGGGCTGCCCCGGGCCGTTCCTGGTTGGGTTTTGAATATCTCCAAGGACAGAGACTCAGCAACCTGTTCCAGTGTTCCATCACCCTCACTGTAAAAAAAAAAACGTGTTTTTTTTTTTTTCCACTGCCACGAAAGCTGGAGTTCTCCCTTCTACTCCTTGATTCCCAAGATGATGCAGTTTCCAGCTACTGGGATTTGAAGGGGGAAAAGCCAGCTATTTAGCACCTTATTTTCTAGCGAGCATAGGGGTGGTGTATATGGCATACCTGGTGCCGATCCAGAGCGATGGCAGCGAGGGTCAGCACGGACACGTGAACGGAGCAGTACTGAACAAACCGGCTTACGTGACACATCAGCTTCCCGAAAACCCACGTGCTGCTGACAAACCGCACCTGAAGAACAGACAAAATTGGACTAAAACAGTGTGCATTATCCAAAGGGTCGCAAATAGGGCTTCCCAGGAATATGGTAATGAAGAAATGCTTTAATATAATTTCCTTATGCTTTGTAGGTGCATTATGCCCAGTTTTTCTGGGGAATCAGTACTATGCAAGAGGCTCTGAAACAAGTGACAGTTATTATACTGTGCAAACAAATCCTCTTGCGTACTGCTCCACGTACGCGCGTCCGCGTGTGCACACGTAACACGGTCCTTCTGGAAAACATAGCGCAATCTTAGCTCAACTCCTTGAGGCTCTGCAGGGAAAAAACAGTAGTTTCCCTCCTTAAAGAGAGTTACATGTTTTGAGTTTGTGGATGCTGAAAGTTGCATGGGTTCAAAACTTAGTGAGATAAATTAATGGAAGAAAAAAATCATTGAGGGCATTGAAGTAGGGAAACAAGACCTGTGAGTCAGGGTCTGCCTGTCTGTGGAGCATCCCTGCCTGCCTGCCCTGCGTCCGTGCTCCTCCTGGGCTCTGCAGCCACCAGCCACGCTCAGAAACCGGACAGGGAGCTGATGGCAGGGTCTTGCAGGGGCATTTACTGCCTCCTTGGGACGGCAGTGCCACAGCAGCATGGCATTCCTTACGAGTTCCCGGAGAGGTGTTGCTTGTTGCAGCTTTTCTGCAGCAGAGGTTATTGCGAGTAACAGCTGCCGTCCCCCTCCCTCGTTATTCCTGACGGCGCAATATTTGTTTCAAATTAATGTAACTCACTCTGGGAGCAGATTAAGCTCATTTGAAATAAAGCACATTTACTACAACACATCTGTCCACGCAGAGAATTAGTCAAGACTAGCTAATCAGTTTTCAATTAATCTAATTAATTGCCCTATAGAGACAACTCGAGCACTAACGAGACTGTCAACAAAAGCGTAGCAATGTGCTGTTTCTTTGAAGTTGATGTAAAGCTGTTTCCTAAGAGGGATTAGTTATTTAATTACTCGTGCCTAACACGTGACTGCAGTCGTGCAAACACACGAGCGGGCACTATCCTTCCCCTGAACAGATGATGGGGTGCAAACCCCACCAGCTCGAGGCAGAGAAATCCCACCACAGAAACAGAATTTAAGAAAAGATAAATTCAAACTGGCAATTCGGGAACTGCTTTTGGAAGGCAGAAGAACGCTTTGGACAGTGCACGGCTGCAGCGCGTCCAGGAGGCAAAAGCAGAGCGGGGAGAGCCGAAAAGAAGCGCTGGCCCGTTCGGTACACGCGTACCCGGCTCTGACAGGCACACGCAGGCACTGGCAAACCCAGACAAGGCAGATGCTCACCAGCGTGAAGGGAGTGTTGAGAATGGTGATCATCACGTCGGCAACGGCCAGGTTGACGATGAAGAGGCTGGTGGCTGAGTGCATCCTCTTGTTCTTGATCACCACGTGGCACACCAGGGTGTTGCCAAAGAGCGAGATGCAGATGATCACGGAGTAGGCTACTATCAGCAGCGCCTTCACCGTCCGGCTCTGCGACTCGCCCTCGTACTTGGTCCCACTGTCAAAGTCCCCCAGGTCCTCCAGATCCAAATCGCTGTGGAAGAAGGATTGGTTCGGGAAGCCGTACAGCGCAGAGAAGAAGTTAGTCGTGTTGTGATTCTCTACTCTCCAGAAGGGCTTGGAGATGTACTGCAAAGGGAACCAGGCGTGCCTGCGCATGGCTCGGGGAGCGCAGCTCCCGCGCTGCCGTGTCCCGGGGCAGGCTGCGCGTCCCTCCCGGCAGGTCAGGTGCTGCCTGCGGCGGCTGCAGGAGGGAACATGCACATTTGCATTTTAAAAATCTGCCCCGTGGTCACAAACTACATAAAAGAGTTGATAAACGGGTCCTTCCTCCCATGCTGATCACGCGTGAGCTTTGCTCCAGGGACTCTCCAGCTGCTGTTCCATTTCAGTCCCGTACATCCCATACACAGAAGCTGATTCAGGCGCTGAAATACCAGAGATCCCCAAACGCTGCCTCTCTGCACCCAGGAAGAAATCGTAATGAATATTTCCTTTTGGGCACTGTTCTACTTCTCTCCCATTTTCTCCTCGGAAACATGCTTTACTGGTTTTCCACACGGTCCCTCATTCGTCAGGTCTCTGATTCCCAAGAGTTTTCAGAGCCTGTCAGCATCAAAAAAGCAAGGGCTGCCTCCCCCTTCTCCTCCCATCCTCAAAGCCTCTCCGAGCCGCCCGCCAGAGCAGCTGTGCTCGGAGGCTGAGCGGTCTCTGCCTTCCCCGCTGCATCCCGCCTGCGGACGACACGCCGCCCGCGCAGCAGCCAATAGTCTGGCTCTGCCGACTCCATCCCGAGGGGTACCGCGAGCCCACGCGCAGGCAGTGGGAGAGTCTGACGCGCAGATGGAGCAGAGAGAGAGTAGATGTGCCCTGGCGTTCCCTGCTGCCCTCGTCTCCTCCTCCTCTCGGTACTTGGCACAACGGCCACCTGGGGGGAAGCATCTCTCCCAGTCTGTAGCATCCTTCTTTCTCCCTCGTGGAGTTTGTGCAGGCAGAGAACAGCTGAGCATCTCTGCCTCCAGCGAGCTCCTGGCTTTGTGCCTGGACCCATCCCCTTCCCGCTCTGCCGTGGTGCGGATAACAGTGTCAAAAGTGAAACGCAACCTGAAAAGGAGAGCAGAAGTTTGAGGGTGCTGCTGGGCGCCCAGGGACACCGCTGCCGCAGCTCAGCCCTCCATGCACTGAGCAGAAGGTGGGGGAGAGCAGGAGCGAAGGGCAACACGGGGGGAAATCCCTTCTCTTCCTCTCCCCTTCCTTTGCGGACACGGCCATTTGCAGAGCACCTGGCTCCAAGCTCGGAACCCCCCAGGCAGGAGCCTTCCAGACCCGCCTGCCCGCAGTGGTGCGCACCCGTGGTGGGGTGGGGGGCAGCAGGGGCTGGTGGGGGGCAGCGGGGAACGAATCGACTCGGTCAGGATTTGTTACGGAGACCGGTAAATCATGGACACATCGCTTACAGCCGCCCAGGTGTCGGGCCGTGGCGCACACAGGAGCAAAAGCAAAGCCCTCGCTGCCGAAGGAGGAACGGCAGCCGTTCCCTGCACGCATCCTCTGGAGACACAGGCTATGAGGAATCGCTGCTGATGACGGCTCGGTGGTGGATGTCACCATATGTACGTATATCTGTATATACGTACACACGTAGGCGCGCACCGTCTGACACGTGTGGCGGGTGCCGGTGCGGCGGAGAGCCCACGCTGACCATCCCCGGGGTGGGCGAGGACCCACGAGTGTGCCAGCAGTGGCGTCGCAGAGGCGGCGGAGACGCGCAGGGCTCCATCCCGCAGCTCCCGCGCCGCGCGGCGGCGACGGACACGCTCGTTTGCCGGCGTTCCCTCGCGCTGCGTCGGGCGGTGAAGGACGACGGCAGAAGCGCTGAGCCGCTCACGCACAAACGCGATGGCAGCGAGACGCCCCGTGTGCCTGAGGCACCTCTTCTCGTGCCACCGTGTTCTTTGCAGAGCCAATTTATTCTGCCAGAGGTTCGCACACTTCAGCGATCACACGCTGTTTTTCTGCGGTTATTATCCACTTACAAACACTCCGAGCTCGGCGAGCAGAATTCAGTGCTCGTCGCGCATCATACCTGCACGTTCGCACCGGCTTCCCTGAGTCAGGCGGAGAACGGGAGGGAGAAATGGGCTTTTCAAACGCATCCGTTCGAATTGCACAGAGCCAACCTTGGCCTCTGTAGAAGATTTTTGGCTTTCTTGTTTTGATACTACTTGAGTCACAAATTTTTGGAACTATTCATGAGATTACTTAGCATTTTCATTTTTGGTGCTTTAAATGTCAAATTGCTGAAATTTTGACTGAGGTGAAAATTCATTTTCTGAGTAGGTTTAATGTAGAATAAGTGTTGCTGAGGGCCACAGAAATCAGCGCTGTACCATAAAAATTCAGATCCTTTTTGGTCAGTAGTCTAGCCAATCTAAATACCAAAGCATCAAAGCACTTTGAAATATCAAAGACATACACTTGATTGGAGTTTGACAGGTAAAATAAGGAAAGGTCTGCCCTTCTCAGTTAAATTTTCCCAGCACGATCACCAGACACTGGTCGCACGACTCACATCGTGAGCACGTGGAACCTGACTCAATTCTTATCCCTGAATTGTAAATCCACCTGGGAGTTGACATGAGCTTTTTTTTTAATACAAACTCACCTCTCACCAGCACAGCAGACTGGTCTGGCGGGAGAGCCGCTGGGTCTGGATCTGTCAGCTCTGAGCGATCTCCTCCCGCTTGGGAACACTAAATCACCAGATCCCGAACATCCTCAGGTCATTGCTGCGGTGCGTTTTCAGGCAGCGTTCCTCTTGCTCTTCACCTGTCCCACTCGGGGGAGTCTCTCACGACCTGAGACACGGGACAGCGCGATTCATCGGACAGAAGCACGGACTCGTGGCCTTTGCTCAGGGAGGCCGAGGCGGCTGGTCGGGATGAGCGGCTGGACTTTGTGGCTTCACGGTGCCCACTCGTCTGCAGGGACTTTTTCCTGTCTGACAAAGATAAGGCAGATAATTCAGCAGTCAGCTTCATCGTACAGTGTGTAAAAGTGTCCGGGGCCAAGGCTGCTCACTCTTGCACATTAATTTAAGCTACTTTTAAAGAAATGACTTCTAAAGACATGATTCAAATTCATCACTGGACAGTACTTAACGATGAGCCCAATCGTAATAGTAATGGAGTCTTTCTTCCCAGGCTGTTACTAATCTTCGTAGGAATACATATGAAAATGCTCGTCCCTGCCTGCTCCTGTGAAGACGGGAAGAAAATGCTTTCATTACTGGAGCATTCAGCTTGCAAAGCCGAATAAAATTGTCCCTGCAGATTATTATATTTCATATTTATGAGGTATGTAAAGACCTCAGAAGAGGGCATAAGAGAAATACTGAGAATACGAGGCCATTACATTAAACATTTTCCTAATGCAAAAGTTCCCATCACGCTCCGAAGGTGCATTTTTTGGCTTCTTGTCTGCGTCTCTGTCCGTCCTCCCCCGAGCCCCATTGCTGGTGCCGGGCGCAGGGCTTCCGCGCCAGCGGGGAAAGGTCACCAGAGCTGCTCGAGAACCAGTGCTGCTCTGAAGCTGCTCCCACCTTTGAGCCTTTTCTGCGTCAGAACACGCGAAGGAGACAAGGGAGCAGCAAAACGGTGGTGCCCCTGCCAGCATCCTCTCTCCTCCCGGCCAGGACCGGGGCACTGTGCCACGGGAAGGAGGGAGGGAGCACACAGACTATGGCAAAACACAAAACGAGGTCTTCTGGTGCAGTAATGAGATTTCTGGCTTGAAAAAGAAAATGTCTTTGCTTTGCCATTCAGAACTGAAAGCAGCTGGAGTAGATGGGAAGTTTCAGTGTTTGAGCCGTGTCCAGAGGGAGGAAATTCAACAGCTAAAATTCCCAAGTCTAAATGAGAAAAAATTAATTCAATGCGCCTGTTGCATCAGGCAGCTTTTTGAAAGATTCCTTTTCACCAGAGAGGCTAACAGTTCACACTGTTCTGTTTTAAATACAGTCTTGCTAAATAAGAGGAACAATGAGAGCTACATATCAACCCCGAGATCTTTCCCTTTCACTCCAAGGGTGAGTCACAAGTGAGAGTTTGGACAGGCCTTGAAAATGATGATCTGGGAACTTTTTCTTTTTTTAGCTTTGCTGTAATGCCCTGAGGACACCGTGTTCCTCTCCACGTGCGATGGCCGGTGCTGCTTTTCTGACTTGGAAAACGTGGGACCAACAGGCACAGAAGTCTCACGGAACGTTCCATGGAGTTGGCAGTAAGACTCCATCGACAAGCCATGTTTAGCCATAACGGAGGGAACACCCAGTAATGAATTACATAAAGCGGCTCTAATTCAAGCAGATGCCAACAGCTCAAAGTCATGGATACATCCAATCCTGGGGCTGTTTGCTGCGCCGAACAGCGCAACGTCCCCACAACAGCACAGCCCGGGGCAGACTGCGTTGGCAGACGGGGAACGGCAGGTGAGAGCAGCCAAGTCGCGGCGTCCCCGGGCAGTGCCCGGTGTCCCACCGAGAGCCGCACCGTCTCACCTGCCCTTGCCCGGAGCAGCCCCGCCAGCGTGGCAGCAACCACAACTTTTCCATGCAGTACAGCACGGTTTGGCTGCCGGGAGGAAAAGATCCGCTCAGCACGTGGCACCACCAGCGTTACCAGAGCGTTCCTTCACCCCCACCATTCCCCTCTCAGTATGTGAGAGTCACTGCGGGTATAATGCAGCTTTTACAAAATGTTTTAATTTACTGACACCAGGCTTTTAGGTAAAATCATAAAATTTGCCACTCTGAAATAATAACAGCTGCTGACATTTGCATTAGAAACATTCCCTGACAACTAATTCCTTCTATATCTGCTTGATGGCAATAAAACTGATGGGTGTTTGTACAGATGCAGGTTTAGGGAGTCTAGTAAGTCCACAGCTTGATCGTTGCATTGCGCACACTTAAATGATTCGGTGCAGCCCAAAAACGGGAGCCCCTTCTACTAAACACAGCATCTCTCTTGTCAAAGTGATTCATTCCAGACCCAAACAGGATCCCTCCAGGTCTGACCTGCAAATGATTGCACGTCCTACCTGACATCTGCCCATCTGTCTCAGTGTCCAATTAATGCCGCGTTTAACGATGCGGACACTGAGCTAAAGCTCTTCAATCATTTTGCATCAGCCCAGGGAGCTGCTGGCAGCGTCTCTGGCTGTCAGGGCTGCCCGGGGCGGTCTGGAGCGGGATGCTGTGCAGGAGATGGGCTCCAACCCGCAGAGCCCACCCTTGCCAGGAAAAGGAACCCGCTCGGACAAGGGCAGCCTAAGTAGTAACGTCAGAAAACCTGCGGAGAGGGGCTCTCAAGGAGGGGAAGGGAGCTGAGAGAGAGTTGGAGCTTCGGGGCTGCAGTTGCCGGTGGTAACGTACCGTCACCCGCTGCAGCATCACAGCCGACACCGCCGAGCATCAAACAAGTGTCGCAGAGCGAGCGGCTTTGCTCCGCGACCTCAGCAACCCGCAGGAAATAACCCCCCACGCACCGGGACGGCAGCGCCTGACAGTATTTCTTCTCTGTTTCAGATCCTTTCGGCCCCCACTCTCAGAGCAAAAGGTGTAAGTCGTTTTTACTAATTCTCCCTTAATTACACTGAAATAAACGACTGTGGTTCTGTCCTCCCACTTCCCTTCCTGTGTGCTCAGGGTCACTCCGCCACCTCCAGCACAACCTGGCACAACACGAGGAGCTCAGACGCAGGGACAGTCCTTGGGCATTGGCACAACTCAAGGTTTGGGTCTCTGCAAAATCAAGGAAAATTATTTAAAACTGTTGAGCCGTTTGAGCCTCCGTGCACTTAGTCATTCCAGAGAAAACCACACTAATTACTTTCAGGTCCTCCTTGAAGTGCAGTGATTTCTTTTTGGTGGAATGGATTGCCCTGAGGAAAACAGGCACTATATAGTTTCAATAGCTTTTTCTTTTTTCTCTCCACAGATAAAAAAATTCCTCTTTGTGCAGAAAAACATGAAAGAAAGGTGCTGGGCAGCCTGTCTATCTGCCAAGGTACTTAATTAAATCTCCCTGAAATAGTACTTTTATTCTCACAGCTTTCCTGGGAGGCAGTGAAATACAATTCCCATTTTGCAGACAGAGGAAAGGGACGGATGATGAGACAACTTGGGCGACATCACCCAGGACGCTGACGCTCAAGTTAGGAGCTGAAAACGACAGCTCTGGGCACGCTGGACTGGCCTTCCCATGGCGAACACTGACACGTGAGCATCCTGTGAAAACACTCACGGTGAGTGGCGAGGAACTACGTGACCTCGTGATCCAAATGCCGTGTTATTGTGGGCCAGGTTTTGCAAACGTAACTAAAAGGAGCCACGCACAGCACCCTGTGTGTTTGTCCTGAAACATCCAGTTCCACAGCCTGGAACTGGTGCAAATCTTTCTAACATTTTGTGCTGAGAGCATTTGAGTACGTTTGCTGCTTTCTTTTTGCAACAGCAATTCAATTCAGCACAATCCTTCATCTTTTAAGAGGAGCATGACCCTTTGCCACCCAAGCCTCTCTGCGAGCGGGTTCCCTGCGGGCCATCGGAGCTGGACCACGGCTGCTCTCCCTCCTCCAAGCGAGACAGGACCCACCAGCCACCGTCCATCTCGGCTGCTTCCAGCCTTCCTCATCTCAGCAGGACTGTACGTGACAAAGTCTCTCCGTTGTTCACACCAGCTCACTCATTCCAGGGTCTCCGGAGAAGGCGATGTGTCTAAGTTATCACGTTTTATTGCCAAAGCAGCACTTCTGCACCAGATGTGCAGCACCATTTCTGAGAGGGGACTCGGCTCCGAGGGAGCCCCTTCTGCTCCTTTCCTAGAGAGCGACCTCGATCGGACGCAGGGCCCTTGCCAGGAGAGGGACAACTTCCCAAATTAAGAGCAGGAGTCAGCTCCGGCCAGTCACCTTTAGAAAGCTTGGTACAAATGTACCTGACAGCTTTTCCGTGACTTCTCCAACGTATCTGCAATTATTTCTAATTCGGTGTGCCTGACACACAGCAGAGACCCGCTGTAGCACATCCAGGTCATCCACAGCAACACGCTCAAGTGGATTGTAGTCACATAATTCTAAGCAGTGAGAAAGTACAAAATCACACTCTAAAATTTCATGTTATTTCCCCTTCCCTGTGACTATCAAATGGCTGTAAAGTAAAAACAAGGCAGAGTAACCAGGATATGCTATCAGTTCAGGATACGAAATTTGACTTACCCTAACCCCGAAGATTTGCTCTTGACAAGGAAGATTTGACCAATATAGTGGAGACGAGACATCCTGAGGAGGCAATCATCAGCAATGCTGATTGTAGTCCATCAGGAGGTGGAAATGAGCACTGCCAGGTTCAGGTAATGTGTTTTTTTTCCCTTTGCAGAGGATTCAATACCAGGAGAAAAAGCCAGTGGGGCTGTTTTGGAGCCAAGTCCCATTGGCAGACGTGGGGGAGTTGCTGTGGAAGCTTCTGTTGTGCCTTTTTTTTTTTTCCTCTCCTTAGTTTGAAAAAAAACCCAAAAAACTCCTCTGGGAGGATGGGAAGATGCACTAGTCCAAAAACTGCTCTGAAGTTTCTGAAATATAACAAAAAACCACGCTAGTCTGATTTTACTAGCAGCTACAAATGTTCAAAAGAGAACCGAGAGCCCTGTTCCTTTCATAAGTGATGCAGAAGATGAAATATTATTTGAAAGGAAAAGTGAAATAAGAAGCCTTGAAACATTTCTGAAGACTCCCTGGAGGCAGGAACGACATGAGCCTTGAAATATACAGTTGCAAAACCCATCTGTGAAAAACAGCTTTCTTTTTCAGAAAGTGTCTGGAGAATAGGTGGTGTTCTGCGGGTTACATCTGCATTCTGAAAGTGCTGGTTTTCCACTGAAAGCCTGAATGGAAAGCCAGGACAAATATAATCAATGCCAACCTGAAATTTTAGCTATGGACAATAAATTTTACCCCATTCAGCTGAAGAGATAATTAAAAAAAATAAATCTTGTTTTCTTTAGGAAGCCAACGTTTCTCTACAAACCCACAATTTTCAACTTCAGTCTCTCAAGCCAGAACACAGTAACGGAGCTTGGCTGCTGCTGACACACAAGGATCTTGCTGAGGAACTGGAGGAGGCAAACGACTTTGGAGGACACAGCCCTGCGCAGGGAGCGCGTCTGGCGGGGAGGAAAGTCGTGGCATAGCAGTGAGAAGCAGAGAACAGCCTCGTCTGAGGGATGTGAGTGGGCTCTGGAAGATGCTCCCCCTGAGATGCACCCACCTACTCCACAACCTCCTTTTACATCCCTTTCCAGCCCAGGCATCTCCCACTGCATCCATTTTTTTTTTTTTTAACATTCCTCCAAACATCTCCGTGTTTTAGGGGCTACGCTTTTGAAACACTGATGACTATCCCAGCTTGGGTTAGCTTTCACTGCTATTATGAAAAACATTTCTTGCATTCAGTTCCTTCTCTCTTTTCAACTACAGTTCATTCAACTCGACTCCAAGAAAAGTGGAATTAGCCAAGGCTTTATTTTCTCTCCTTAACATGATTGCCACATCCCCAGCTGCGCTCACAAAAATTCCTGGCTTTCAAGAAAAAAAATTCCACATCTACTATTTCCTTTAAAGGCTAGATGCTGCATTCACGTTCCTGAGTGATCTACGGACCCCCGCATCTCTTTTCAACATCCGAAAATTCAGGGACAGACACACCACGCACTGCAGCATGCAAAACTCTTTTGCAAACTGACATAGGGGCACAAGGGCACTGGTGGTGGGAAGAGCCCTTTCCCAAGAGCCATCTCCAACTCCCCGTGCTTCAAAGAGCCCGTTGATGAGCCGCAGGCTTTATGTCAGTGGTTTTAGTGGTTTTGGCTTTGGTGCTCAAAAACTGAGCACCAAAAAAGGGCCTGTCAGCTGCAGAAAGAGTTGGCAGGATGTCTCCACAACCACCCTCCTGCCCCTGCAGGGGCTGCCAGGGGGGGCAGATGGTTTTAAGGGGTTGTTGACCATCTCCCAGCTCAATTTTATCACCTTATCCCTGTGCCTAGACATCTCCTTACGGAGATGTAAACCAACTGCAGGATTCAGAATGAGACCCACAGCTTCATTTCCGCACCTGATTTATGGTTTACACCCATTTATGGTTTTTAACAACCCATTTCTCACACTGACCCATTTCAGAGGGCAGCCCAACCCCAGCCACATCAGCTGTGCAAAAAAAAGATGTTACTATGGTACAAGAATGAGCTGAAACCTTCCAAAACTGCTTTGTTATGTAAAAGTACACAGCTGCTACCTTCTCTCTGCAATATCCGAGCTTTCCTCTTCACTGCTCCCAGAGTTTGCTGCCTCTTTTTCACCACTCTGGGCTGAAGCCAGGCAGGTTGCATTAGCTCAGAGAAACAAAAGAGTTTGGAAAAGATAAAACGCAGAGCCTAAAATGCATTTACTTGGTTTTGGCCTTCAGTAGCGTGGTAGGGTGCGTTTTCAGAGCAGCTCTCCCCGGGTGAGAGCAGGGAGGGGGTCCCTCCCCATGTCTCGGCAGACAGGAGCCTGCAGCCCCCCTGCCCGGGCACAAGGCTGGTCCCACAGCTCCATCCTGAACGGCCCGGGCATCCCTGCAGTGATGACCCAGCCTGGGAGCTGCTGCCGGCTCCTCGCCACGTGCGGCACAGCGTGGGGGGCTCCAGGTGAAATGCAGATTTGAAAGAAAATTGGGGAAAAAGCAGCAGAGAGCACGTCCAGGAAAGAATGTTTGACTTAGCTAGTCCTAAAGATCAAAAAGTGTTAGAAAAACCACAAAACCTCTCAAAGTATAGTTTTTTTGTTCTCAGTCTTCAGGTCAGCCCCGCTGGCACCCCCACCCTGCCCACCGGGGCACGGGAAGGCAGAGCCGGAGTCGAGCGGGTGTCGGGGCGGTGCTGAGCCGAGGCAGCACTTACAACCAGGAATGTTTCCGGAGCACACAGAGAGCAGCGCAGCCTTTCGCCCGAGCCCCGGTCCCCTGCGCCCAGTTCCTTCCGCAGAAGTGACCTCCGCCAGCATCTCTCCCGACGGAGACTTTCTCAGCTGCGTTCCCTGCTCTGTAACGGGCAAGGGATTCCAGCAGCCTTCCTCGCTCCCTCATCCCCAGAGTCAGCTCACAGGGGGGACAAACCAGACCCTGTGCTGGTCCTCTCCGGTCCACCGTCCCCTCTCCCCGTGCCGGGGGACACACCATCCCCAGAAAGCGGAAACAGCGTTACCCTCATGGCACAATGAGCCACACCAGGGGAATCTTCATTTGGGTCCAGAAGCCGCAGGGGCACATGGAGGATCCCAAAGCATGGCTGGGAGGAGGAGGGGGGTCTCTGGAGGGAGCCAGCACAGGGCTCAGCTGTGCCCGCTGCAATGCACACAGCCCTGTGCCCGCCACAGCCCCAGGCAGCTCCAAGCATCTGGGGGAGCTCAGGACACCCCGGGCAGAATTCTCCACCCACCGCCCGGTGCGTTCAATGGACTGTAGGCACCAAGATTCCTTCAAGGAATGGGGCTTACCTGACCCATCCTGTAGCACAGGGGAAGCCTGACCACAAAAATCAGTGCCCTGTCCCCGTGCTGCTCCTCCCAAGCATCGCTCCCACCTTCAGCACTGCCCTGCCTTTGGTTTCCGGCCCTAGGTCAGTGGCAGCACCAGGCACTTCTGCAGACCCTCCACCACCGCCTCCATCTATCTCAAACTTTTCCCCAGAAAATCACTTTTCCCTTTAACGCTTCTCTTGAACCTCTTTTTTAATTCCAAGTAACTGGGATTTTAAAGTTCTTGGCAATACTGTAAATTACCAGTGATCAGCAGAACAAAAATGATTCAGCCTTGTTTTTCTCCCCAGCAGGCAAGTATTCAAGATGAGTTACTTGGAAGCGAGTGAAGGAGTAGCAGGTAAGCCTCTGTGCTGAGCTATTTCTGTGCAATGTGATCTACACGAGCGAGTGAAAAATAGTCGAATCAAAGAGGCTTCCTTGTACCTTGTCCAGCTAAAATAAGTAAGGGATGAGAAGAACATTTTCATGTTCTGTTCCCTATGAACCAGAAGGAAGACAGCTCAGCAAGACCTGTTAGCAAGCTCTGAACTATTCACTGTCCTGGAAGTAACTATTGTAATGATAAAGGGAAAAGTGTTCTGAAAAGCAGATAAAGTCATTCTTTTTCTTTATTGGGCTGTTTTAAAAGAGTAAGGATTGAGTCACTGAAAATGAGTCCATTGGTGCAGGGAAGCACACATTAGGGAAAGAAAAAAAGGACTGAGTCGAACTATCCTAAAGGTTTTGCTTTATGATGCAGTCTGACAAGACCTCATCTGCCTCCAGAAAACATTTTTTAAGAAAGTGTCATTCATTTCTTTAATACTGGTGAATTTCAAACAGGAGTGATGCCACCAGAGCAGCAGCCATCATCATAACTAATTTCCTAGCAAGACTACAATTGTGTCTAGGAATTTAGGAGGCTCTCAGCTTGGAAGAAATGCTTGAAAGGAGGGAACTGCAGAAGAGAAAGAAATAAAGTTTGAGATAGTATTCCCTCCTTCCTTACAGTCAGAATTTGAAAAGAAATACAAAAAACTATGGGACAGTTCCTATGTGGAAAGTTTCCAACGCAGACTACAACTTCCTACATTTTTTCTTTCCTGCTGCTGGTTACCCAAATTACAGAGCTTCTCTTCAGGCATTAAACAAACACAGGCAGCTTCTCTGATGCTTTAGGTTTCCTTTGTTCATCAATAGATCACACAGCAATTGCAGCCACCCTGAAGTCAGCGATGGGGGCAGGTTGGGGGAGCCAAACAACCTAAATTGGAGATGCTTCTCCCCATTTAGTTATTTGGTTTAACTCACTACAACTTTTCAGGTCTGTAGTGACCTCAGAATCAGTATATGAGGGGAGTAAAGGAGGAAGAAGTGCAGAGCTGACCAAAGCCATGAGCCACTCACCTTCTAGAGAATCTCCCAGGCTCCAAGCTCACAGAAGAGAGAAGAATTTGCTTTCAAACAAACAGGAACCATGTGATTTTTACCCTGAAAGAGCCCTCCTGCAGCCTGAGCACTTGAGGAACCACTTGCCATCAAGCAAGGCTTCTTTTATAAAATTGAGAGTTAATTATTCATCTCCATAAAATGAGCACCTGGGACTCTGTTTAACGTCTTAAACCAAGAACAGCTGTGCCTACTTTAGCGATAGCACAAGTGGCAGCCCTGGCAACAAGAAGGTGGGCTTTGAAAAGCACCATACTCTGCCCTCAGCTTTAGAGCTGCTTGTCTGACTGGCAACTGCGCTGTTGGGGTGTGTGGGGCTGTTGGGGTGTGCTGCTTCAATGCTCCACTGTCCCTGGCACCAAGGAGATGGTGAATAGAAGCAGGAGGATCAGCTGGAGGAAGGTCATTTATGTATTTGCTGTCCTGTATTGCTTTCTTTTAGCTCAGCTGAGTTGAAGACATTGTTTGGAAGCACAACTCTGTCCCAGCAGCTCAGAAGGTGCTGACCAAAGATTAAGCCAAAATACAGAGAGATACACCTAATTTCACAACAGTAGCTTAGAGGTGAAAACTGCTATTCTTGTCTTTAGTGCTAATCCTGATCCCTCCAAAATGAATGACGTTCTTATTGTCTGTGTTTTCCTAAAATTTCCCAGAATTTAGTCCCATGAAAGACTAAAACTAATAAACTGGTTGGGAACAGGATGTCTCGTTTCATACGCTCAAAACAACAGCACCTCTAACACTGGCCGAAAAAGGTTTTATGTGGCTGGCCACCAGGCTGCAACTGATTTGCACATCAATCTTACCTCCAGAAGGTATTATGAATTTTTAATTATACAGGATCTGAAGCAAAGCACCCCTGGCTTACATCCAAACTTCTCCCAGGCTGGGCAGAGGGTTCTGCACCTGACTGGTTTTTTAAACCCCTTCAGCCAACTTAATAGGATAATGCTCAAACAACCTTGAGAGTCTTGAATGGAAATGGCTCTTAGTGCAAAGTTATTATTATCAGCAACAGCATCTTAAGTTGCTGAACCTCAGATGCTGGTACAGAATGTCTCTGTAATTAAATATCGGCTCTTTCTGAGTCATGTTGGAACATTTGCTGTGAGTCAACCCGAAGCAAAACAACAAGCCCTGCAAACAAAGGACGCCTTTTCATCCCATGATCCGTGGTTGTGCCTCGACGTGTTGGGCAGTGTGCTTCTGGAGCAAATTCTGAGCAGCGAGAACTGCTGAAAGGTAAAGCAGCAAAAATCATAAGCAGCTGGCCAGATTTTCAAGAACACTGAAAAGATCCCTATGCATGTGGAAAAAAAAAAAAGAGAGTTCTTCTGCATAAACATTTGGTTAAGGATTTTTTATTTGTTCTAGTGCCTTTTTGCTATCGAAAGAGCAAGCCAAGTGAAGACAAAACCAGCCCTGAATTTCTAGTCTCCACCTTGGTCAGTCTGTTGCTAATTAGCATCTCGGACAATAACGAGGGGTTTTTTTCTGTTTTCTATGCAGTCAGCTTCTCAGTGCTGAGACACAGGACTCGGGAAGCGTGCTGGTGTCTGGGCCAGATGCTTTGACAGTGATGAAAAACATGTCTGGGAGGGTTAGTGAGGAATATCAGTGCAAACACAGATGTTTTGACAGGGCATTGGAAATGCCCAGAGAAGGGTTACCCAGGGCTGGTACCCACAGCACCAGACTGACCTGATCTGCCACAAACTTCAGACAAACAGTGAGGGGGTTACTGCTTCCAGGCCAGCAGATGTGGGCGCAGGATGCAGAAAGCCAGGAGTGAGAAGCCTTGGGAGAGCTTCTGTGGCGAAGCTGTGCCAGGGCGGTGGCTCTGCCAGGTCAGAACAGATTCTACCTGCCAGAGCTGCGACACGGACCAGAGGCACCGTGACAGTGCCTTTGGATGGCTGTCCTTAAGTGTCATTGGGAGGGTTAGTGATGACTTGTGCTCTCCAGCTGAAGGTCTGGGGTGAACTGCAACCTGCTTCTCCCTTCTGGCTGCTTGAGCAAAACAATGGATATGATATTTATGTACTTAGGAAGCAAAACCTGCATTAAAAGAAAACTGCATAGCTCTTAGCAAAAGGAATTATTTTTGACGTGCTCGTTTGCAGAGTCACCCGTGGGCTGAAACGGCTGAAAACAAACCGCCAGCTCCCAGGCTTCTCCCAACGTTTATAAATGACACCGGTTCCTGCATAAAGTGAAAGTAATCTAAAAGCAAGTGTCAGAATAAATATGTGTGGCTTCCAGGTGAGCCAACGAACTCGCATTGTGTTTGTAAAGCAGTGAGGAACACGTAAGAAAAACACCTGATTATTCATGCCGTGCTGTGGGACAGAGATAAAAAATGGGTAAGTGAATGAACCTGGGGCTTCATCAGTCCAATCTAGATTTAAAACTTTCAGTTTGAGTGACAGCTAGATAAGGTCTGAGAGCTCGGCCATCAAGAGGCAACAAATTGCCTCCTTTTCAGACACGGGAGAGAGAATCCGTATCACCAGTTGTTTCAGAGCTGTTAGTCATGCAGGCAGAAAGTGGTTCTTTTTTACAGAATTTACTTGGTTCCTCAAGAGCTGGGCAATATTCACGGCATAAATCACTAACCCTGGTTTCTCTGAACACGTGCTTTAATAACTCACTGGACACGGGCAATGCCCTGTTCCACCAGAATCATCATCCGCTCCACTGACTCCAGACCCTCCGTTACAGGACGGTTACCAACAGGCACCTAACGTGTAATTGGGGGGATTCTCATTTTCCCCTGATTAACAATAAACACTTCCTAAATAGTTACAAGATCCAGATGTGGCATTGTCATGGCAACACACTTTTAAAATAAATACACTCTTTTTCTAAGATTCACAATTTAAAGAGAAGGGGCAGGAAAGGCTGAGGTTACAAACGACCCAAAGAGCCAGTTCGACGGGAGCATGCGGAGCATCGGCAGACCCTGGGACGGATTGTGGTGGGCACGCAGGGATGGAGCCCATAAAGCTGTCACTGTCACGATGTGGAACGGAGGCAGGGAGGTTACAGAGTCAGTTAAATAAAGCAGCAGAAAGCAGCCAAGGAGAAGAGGGTTAACAGGAAAGGGGTAACGGACCACGTATCACAGACCAACCGCAGCGGTTGCGGGGTAGGCAGGTATTGGATGCTTACTGAATTGTTGTTTGCAAGACTGATTGAATATAGGCAAAATCTGGAAAGGTGTTTGGTTTGATCAGGTTTTATTTGGGCAAAATGAACAAGAATTTTAAATCTTGGTTTCATTTCACCTGACTGTTCAAAATCCACCAAATTACAACACGGTTTTTCTAATCAGCAATACCGATATACCCCTGGGTGAGAATGAAATTGCTGTGTGTAACACAGCGTGAAATGCCAACATCGCCTATTCCTATTTAAATTCTTCGAAAATAAAGCAGCTAGTGGCAATTTATTCCTGAAGCCTCGTGTAAACTCTCAAGATGCCAGCTGCTTCCTTACAGTCCCTTAGGTTATAGCATGTAGGCATTAACCATTATTTTAACTTAACTGGTGTCCCTGGGCATTTCCACCTGCTGCTTTATCACGGCTGAGCTGAATGATTGAAGATTCCTTTCCCAACAACCCCTCCGCTCCTCTCGCGAGCCTTATGACCAGTCCTCAGGCTTTTAACACAACTGAACACGGTGCCTTACCCTGACGGTGATTTATCTGAGTTTCTCAAAGAGGTAAAAGATGTGGCCTTGTCTCACATCCCGAGTCGCTGCTGACAGTGATTGGATGCTATGACGGATGATCAGCCTTTTGGGAATTTGCTGGCTAATGAAACACTGCAATCAGCCCCATCAAACCTTTGTACAGCTTCACCCAAGGGAAATCACATAACTCAGCCATTGACACCAGCAGCAGATTTCCCAGAAGGTTCCTTATAAAGCAACAGTAAAACCTGGTATTTATTGCATCTACAATTTGCAGTTGCACAGTGAACCCTCCAGCCTGTGGGTCCCGTTCATTCCGGGAAGAGAACAGCAACCATGAGGCGGCCGTTTCCGAGCGATGCGTCTGGAACATCAACAGAGGCAAAGAGTCGTGACAACGATACCCAGAGGTGGTTCATCACACGTTGGGCTTCTCAAGCTGCCCATTAGCAACGCCAAGGGATCCTGGCTGGTTCTTCCAGCCTTATTCATGGAACACCTCCAAGCTGAGGATCTCTAAAGGCTGCAGAGAACAAAACCAAGAGCCACGAGCTGTTCTGACACAGGACTTGCAGCCAAACCTTTAGACGGAGCGTAGATGGGCAGGGAGGTGGTGGGGGAGCGTGGGCTCGCGAAGAGGGGGCAGCCGCTGTGCTCGGATGCGGCTTCACTTCCAGCTGTTCCCTGGCACTTCCCAGCAGGTGCCATGGTTGTGTGCCCGCGGCTGCAGAAAGGGACAAACTCAAAATCAAGTCACCGTAGGCTGTAGTCTCAGCCTAAGTGGTGTACTACCTCCTCTTTGACCTTGAGCAAGTCAGGGACCTGTTCCTTAGGCAACGTTCAGGTACGGAAACAGACAACTATTTCTTCTGCCTCGCGGTTGAGTAGCCAGCCAGCATTTGCACTAGCAGGTACGCTCACTCGCTAACATTCAGATGACAGGAGGGATCGGGTGAAACTCCTGAAAAGCAAAACAGTAAGACCCAGTGGGAAGAACTTGTGTCAAGACTTTATTGATATCTCCTTTTTTGAACAGCTTCAGTTTCAGTCATACCTTGTAAAGAAATCAAACGAAACATTCCCGTAGCATCAAAACAGCTTTATAAACTGAAGGGATAATTTCCATTTTCCATTGTGAACACCTTTTGGAAGAGAGTTCCTAGTTTTGACATAAATCTCCCTCAGATTTTTAGAAATCAGAGCTGGAATGCCTGTTTCAATTTTATTGAACCTGAACCTTTCAGTCAGGAAAGTTGCATTGGCTTTTTTGTGAAACAAAAAGAGATTACAACTGAAACACACGACATGCCGTGAGGAACGGAAACGGGTCACGGCTGCTCCGCTCCACACGGAGCTGCACGGCGAGACCTTCGCGCAGGACAGGAGATTCCCCAGCGGCCCCGGGGCTGGCAGAGGACGACACGGACCCCCCTGGGTGGCCACGCAACCGTTCTAATACGATGTTGTGCATTGGGAGAGCACAAAAACGTGCATGTGACCATCAGCATCTGCACACAGATCTACCGATGTGATGTTGAACATCTCGGCCGAAGTGCAGATTAAATGAAACAGCTCCCTGCCTGAGAACAATGATTTCTTTTGCACTGAAAAAAGGAAGCAGAAAGGAAGTTTTCTGGGGCCACGTGCCAGCTGTAACCTACTGAATTGTATATTCTCAAGGTATTGACAACAGAAGGTTGAAGAATATTCCAGCTCAACGCGCCAGTAACGAGTGCCTCCAGATGAGCCAGAGCACTCCAGTGCTTCTCGGGAAACGCAATCCGGCTGACGAGCCACCTGCTTTAAAACCCACGTTGCTGTTACCCTTGGGGGTCTTTGATGTTTACCAAACTGAGAGTCTGTCATTGGACCAGTCACAATCCTTACGCCCTGTCGTTCAACAGGTCAGGTTTGCAGAGCCCACCCAACCCTCACGCAGCCCACTGCCTCCCGCCACAGTGCCCGCGGAACCCGCAGAACGGCTGGCAAACCCAGAGCAGCTGCAGCTCTGGGAAGGGCACACACCAGCAGCCTCTTCCGCGGGTTAGGTTTGACTTAAGGACCTTTCTGTATTTCACACTGACAAGTGGCAAGAAACTTCCCCACCGACGCTGTGAAGCTCCTTCCCATGTCATGGCACACACCACTGCGGACACAGCCGCCGGCAAGAGCAGCCCGCGGGCAGGCAGGGACGTGCCATGCTCTCCTGGCACCCTGAGCTTTGTCGTCTGCTTGTTTGTCTCTCACCAAGCAAGTCAGCCCGACCGAAAGCAGACGGCTGTTCTTTGCTTACCTCCAAAGTGAAAGCTTTCATTGGAAGAAAACAACCCCCAAATATGAAAAACAAGGGTCTGATAGGAACGTCCTACGGGCAGGGTTTTCTGTAAGCTCCTTACAGGGACAGATTCCAAAGCTTCCCACTACATCAACATCCTTCTGTGCACAGATAAGACATAATTTCTGTATTATTCTTGATGACACTGAACAACAGAGAGCTTTTCTCTCCTGCACCCATCAGACACGCTGCCGCAGCAGATTTCTGCCCGTGCCTTCTCCCAACGGAATGAACCACCCCCTTACTCTTCCTCTAGGTCTCACTGGGGATAGGTGACTATTCTACCTCTCCCGTCCTTCCCGTGGTTTAAGAACACAGAACGAAACCTGTCTCTCAAGAACACCAAAGGGCACGAGGTTTATAATGAACACCTGCTAAGTAATAGATTTACTTTCCCCAAAATAGGAGCAAATTAACAAACAAATTGATTTCCAGGACAGACTTTGAGTTTTAACATCAAAAATACTAATTTGCAGTAATAGCTGTTTCATCCATCGCATGCCCAGTCCTGCTGTTCTCACATCACCAGAATAGTCTGTGACAAAATTAATCCATTGTTTCTGAGACTAAGGCTTTGGCGAGCTCGGTACCTCGTGGACACATAATGCCTTACTCCTGTGTTCCATATAGCAATGAGCTGCAGAGCAGCTTTTACTTCTGCTCAGATCCGTCCTCTGACTGTGACCTGGCAGATCACCTTGCTTTGGCAGCCGCCGTGCTCGAATTCCTCTCCCCAGGCAGTACGTATGCACGTAGCTCCAGACTTACAATCACTCCCATATTTTGCTGTGCCAACAAAATTCTAACTGCTGTAAACAGTCCACAGGGTGATGATGCATCACAAAGCAAGCTGCACGTTAAGCCACACATTGAATTCAGACCAAAGACTGCATTACACCTGAAAGACTCTCAAATCCTTTTGCTGCCAATTACCACTGTTAGTCTTTTCTACGGTGTGCTTCAGGTTAATTTGACATTTACTTTGGTGTTTTGAGAAAAAAAAAAAATCAAGATAGCTTTTTATACTTCCACAGGCACACCCAAAAGGCACCCTGCTTTTGACTCGTGCATCTCACACCCGTAGCACACATGGGATTATCCAGGAACGCCAGCTGAACGCTGGCACTGCCATGGGGCAAGGACACGACTGTGTGCTGGCTAAAGTAACATCGTGGTGACTGTGCCCATGACCGAGCAAGAGGACAGCACTAATAAAGGGATTTTCATCTCAGCCCTGCTGCAAACACCCAGCTGCCACCATGTAAATGAGTAACTCAGTTTTGCAGCCACCTAAGACAGCCTGCAAGAGTGCGGGGAGCGATCATCTAGGGAAACTTCTCACCAGATTATCACATCTCACTGGGGCCCAGGAAGGGCAATATTAGAACTGCAGACAAAAAGCCCCACCTAAAGTGAACACAGGAGGAAATATTAGCTGCTGCTTATGTTTATCCCATAAAAACCCTGAGAGACCATATCTTCCATGAAGGCTAATCTATTTTGGACTCTTACTGGCAGCATGGATTAAAGTGGGGCTGGGATTTTTTGTTGTGGTTTTTTTGATTGGTTGGGTTGGGTTTTTTAAAGTTTCCTACAGTATTTAACTGTTTAAAAGCACGTATACATGTATTTCTATCCTTCTGTCCCTATGAGCTGAGCCATGCTAATGGATTATGCGAGTACTTCTCAACCTTTCAGTGTGTATTACTGCAAACCATTATCTCGAACCACTGCAGAACAGGGTTTTACCTTGGCTGGTTTATTTTGCACTGGCAAGAGAGGTGAGAGCACAAGCACCATCCTCAGCTGCCATCCCAGTGTCTCCCTGTGGAGCAGCAGTGCCGAGACCCAAATGCTGCCCACCGTGCTGCCTCCTGGAGCAGGTGACTCCTCCGCAGCCACACGTGCCTCAGGGGTGCCCCCAAACAGGACCCTGCAGGATGCTCCCACAGAAGGTTTGCTGTCAAAGCAAACACGTCTGTTTGCAGGCTCCAGCTCGGAGTCACCAGAACTGGGAAACATCTCTCCTCCTCCCCGTACGCCCACCACCCAGGAGAGCCGACTCCTGATCAGAGGCAGTTGCCCATAAACTGTTCTTCATGACAGTTTGCTGCAACAGACAGTTTTAGCAGAACGATCTGTTTTGTGCACAGCTTTCCCTTGAGTTTTCTCAGCCTGGGGTGGGATCGCTGATCAGACGACACAGTCCTCTCCGAAACGCCGCTCAGCTGAGGCTCCTCCAGGGCCTGGGCTCCAGAGTGTGCTAATGACCAACGCTGGGGAGACGACCTCTGCCACCAATGCTCCATTCAGCCCAAAAAACATTACATGGGAGGAATTTTGGCAGCCTGCTGTTTAAGGAATGCATGCAAATCTGGAGAGCCAGCTCCAGCCCTGTGCTGCCCTGCTTCCGAACCAGCGCGGACACCCAGGCCCGCTGTCATCCAGCTTCGTCCTCAAGGACTGAAGAAAGGGCGACTTCCCTCCTTCTGCTTTCTTCAAGAAAGTAAACACATTTACAGTAACTCCTTTGTCCCAGTCTGGGCTGAGAACATCTTTTCATCTATTTTTTTCACAAGCCAAGAGGGAAAAAAAATACAAATAAAAGTTTCCTGCTAGGTTCTTACTTGTGATGACATCGTTTCTAAAATTCACCCAGGACTGTTGGGTGTGTAAACCTCTGGTTTGCAACAGCAGCTGAACCAGGGTTGACAAGCAAAGAGTACCCATGTTCAGAGCATTCAACAGCCCTCCAGCTCCTCACCAGGCTTAATGAAGTGTA
Organism: Tauraco erythrolophus; assembly: GCF_009769465.1. Classification (NCBI taxonomy): domain Eukaryota; kingdom Metazoa; phylum Chordata; class Aves; order Musophagiformes; family Musophagidae; genus Tauraco; species Tauraco erythrolophus. The sequence continues at coordinate 319,408 of NC_141477.1, read as the reverse complement.
ATGAAAGGAAATTAATGAGCTTTGTCCCCACTGCCAAAGGAAAGGCCAGCTGGAAATATGCAGGGACCCAATATGAATTGAGCATGATTAAGTATGTTATAACTATTGTTCTGAATAAAATGGTGCTGTTATACGTAAATAGCCGACAGCAGTCCCTTGTCATTACAGCCATTTAGCTGGCTCTGCTTTAATTGCCTCTGAAAGCCACCTAGAAAGGATTTCTTTTACGCCCTTTCCAATTTAAAACCAGGGACAGAAATATGTAAGCACTAACCTGCACCCATTTAGATAATGGGGATTCAGCGGGTGAGCCAGGGAGATGGGTATTTCATAGAGAACCGCTTGGCACTTGATACACAGGGCGATGTGGCGGTGATGTGTGGGCATGGCTGCCGCGGGAGGACAGTGGCCACGGCTCATGGGGTGGGCACCGAGCTCGGGTTAGCCACGGGCTGCACCACCTGCCCCCAGTCTGGCTCCTGGCTGGCAGCCAGAGCAGAGAGAGCAAGCACCAACTCCGGGCACCACTGGGGAGGCACCATGTCCTCATCCCCTTCTGGCTCCTGGCAGGGTCCCCCAGCACCCAGCAAAGCTCCATGAGCATTTATTTACCAGGAGAGGCCTCTCCATCTCCAACGCCTGCGGTTCCCTGCTATCTCAAAGACGAGGGCCCCCTCAGTACCACCTCTCGTTACCGCAGCGATCCTTTATCTCGTGCTGCACCACCTCACGGGATGCGGCGTATTTGCTCCACGCTGCCAGGTTCCACCAGCACTTCAGCTTTCTGCTTCTTCGCTGTCGCCACGTTTGCCTGGACAAAACTGCCGTTGCACCACGATGGGGGAAGCACTCCCTGACTCTTTCTGCCCCAAGCATAAACTCCAGCTCGCCCAGGACAGAGCCTTTGGTTTGGCTCACAGCAGTCACGCGGCAGCAGCTCAACTTGGGAGGTAACTTCAACAAAATGTATTCGAAAGAAAGAGCAAACCCCAGCACAGAACATCACGGCACCCTCGGCCCCGTCGCACAAGGAGCCGTGCAGGTGCCGAGTACAGCCCTTCACGCACACAGACGGACAGAACTGTGATGCACGGGATTCACCAGGACACGGCAGCACTTGGAAAAGCTTCTCCCAGCATGAGACGGCCAACACTGAAGCACACTGCCCCGGGCACTGGGAGCAGAAGGACGTGTCGCAGCAAGGCTGACGGTGAGCCATAGCTGTTGTCACGGTCCTTGATGGAGCTCTCAGAGCTGTGACATGAACTGCCCCAAATTTGCATCTGGCAATTACTCATCAAAAACCAGCAACCCAAATCTCAATTAACATTTTCTCTTTTGTATTCTTATTTGAATCACAAAAATGCAAAGATTACCTTCCTCCTTCAGATTAACTACTTTAAAGGCTCACAGTTTCTTGGGAGACAATTCCCAGCTCAGCTCTAGCAATCGAGCAAGACTGGAATCTGGCCTAAGTTTGTCTGCTGGGAAAGACCTGGTGGACTTGTTCTGGAGAGAAGAAAACAGAGGAAACTCCTTGGGGAAGAGAAGTATTTTAGAAGGACCTTTTTACTCTTGTTACCTGTCTTCAGTCAGTTGAAAGGGTCCTCAGATCTCTCCCGGACGGACTTTTTCTTTACAGAGTGCGGAGGAGGATATATGAAGAGGTCACAGCTCCAGCTTTCCCTCCTTAGCTTCTAGAAGTCTAGTGTATGATTGAAATGATGCCCCAAAATCTTTGCTGTGAACAAACATCCAACCTCTGCTCCAAGCACACAGCCGGAAGTTCATATGTGGCTTTTATAGCCCTGAATTCTTTTTAGACATGAGTTTGAATCCGTCATCCAGGATGGACCTCCGATTGCGTCTTAACCTCTTTTGTCTCTCCAGATAGATGACCACTCCCACGAGGAAGCAGGCGACCAGGAAGAGCACTGTTCCTACAATGGCCAGAGTGATGACTGTGGCCTCTATCTGCCCTTGAGCCAACTTAGCTCCAAAAAGCATGATTTTCTGGGACTCATCCTCATCCTCAGGTGGCGGCTCTGAGAGACAAACAAAAAGATGGTTCCAATGAGAGCCAGAAATACCACAACTGAAAGGTTCCGAGAAACATAAAAAAAGGAGTAAAAGAAAGACCCAACGCAATCAAAGCAAGTCAAAGGAGACCCAGTCACCATCCATCTAACAGACCCTGAGGTCACACAGAAATTTGAGAATGAATGGTTCTTTCCCTAATCCACTCCATTCCAGCACCTCACTGTGTCTCACAGCTATTCAGCCCCATCAGCTAACCATCACTGTCCTCATGAGGGAGGTGATCTGAGGTTGCGTGGGGACTCAGCAGCTGGGCTAGGAACAGACGAACGGAGACGAGAACGTGCGTCCGTATCGGGTCTGCCGTGAGTTCCCCACCGGCTCCACGCTCCCCCTGCACACGGCTGTGTCCCCACCACCACTCTGCAGAGTGCACTTGCTCAGTCGTGCCAGTGGCGAGTCACTTACGATCCGAGCTCTCCTGTGCTTCCAAGGCAGAGGCAGCAGAAGCCTTTTGAGAAAAGTGGCTGTTTGCACAGGTAACAACTGTTGATAAGGCTTTTGCCTGGTGAGCATACACTGGCTGATAGCTGATTACAGTATCAAACTGAAATATTTCACATTGTCACTACTGCTCAGACACATTTCCTACTCCACTTTTTTACACCCATTTTGAGTGAGGAAAACATTGTTGGGAAGGAAACGACTGAAAGATCAGTAGAGGAAGAGTTGTAGGTAGGTGGCTGTATTCTCAGCTGGTCTGAGTTGACTCTGAAATCAGCTCAGCTGGATTTATACACAGCAGTTGAAAAATGGAGTTGTGGAGAAAGATGAAAAATCAGAGAAAGAAATCACCACCAATTCAGACATTTACCCCAGAAAATTTCAAAGGCTTCTTATCTATTACTCCCCTTCTCCCTGGTGCTGCTCAACCAAATGTCTTCTCACATCTGTTCTTTAAAATACCTGAAAGACCCAGGGCACGTGCTTGGGTGCTTTTCTTGGGGAAGAACAGACTAGAAGGCAGATGTGCTTGTCTGCATGCTGACTCAGTCCTTTCAGCTAGCGATGGCAAACGTGCAAATTCCCTAAATCACATTGTCATGTCCAGGAGGACAGCTAATCTAAGGCACCCCTTGGCGTTTGACTGAAAGGGATAAGAAAAATCACCTCCTTTGCAACATCCTCCTTTAAAACCCTTTGAGCCTCTGCCCGTGGCTAAGCTCACACTCTCCCCTGAAGATGCATCCACACGTCGCAGGTACAACAGCACGTGGGGCCACTGGATCCTTTCACTTAACACAGCCAGCCGAGCCGACGAGCCCAACGGCCTTATCGCCACCGCGCAGGCGGCCGGGGGCAGACAAACACACCCGCCCGGAGCCCCCTCTGCCACCCGCCCCAGGGCAGCGCGCTGCCCAGCTGTGCGCGGCGCCTGTGCCCCTCCCTTCTGCCCCTGCGGACCTATGTCCCTACTGATCAGAGATTTCCCTTCCTCCTCCTCCTCCTCCTCCTCACACAGACAGCATTTAGCAGTGCAACGCACACCGTACCTGCACTGTAGTTCACAGCTTCAAGCGCTGGCTCTGAAAGGAAACAGAAAGAGGGTGAGGAGGTGTCAGGCTGAAGAGGCAGAGTCCAGAACATGGCCCGTTCGGCACGGATCGCATCCAGAGGCAGCACGGTTCTCAGGCTTGCAGATTTTCTTTTCCTCTCCGGATCACGCCGAGAGCGTTTTTGTGTTACCTGCTTCAAACGCAGCCGCGCTCCCACCACGCAGCCCTGTTGGCCCGTGGAAAAGCAGCACAACCCGTGTCTCTGAGCGCGGTGGGCCAGCCCCGCGGGCAGGGCTGCTCGCTCACCCCAGGGCGACATCAGGAAGGGAATCAGAAGGACAAAAGCCAGGAAAAAACTTGTGGGTTGAGACAAAGCCAATTTAGTAAGCGAAGGAGGTGGGGCAGGGGGGGAAACAACAAAAAAAAACCCAAACGATGTAAAAGCAATCGCTCGCCACCAGCAGAGTGGTGCCCAGCCACTCCCTGAGCAAGGGCTACTCTGGAAAAACTGCCCCGTTTCTATTGCTGAGCACGACGTTACACGGCGTGGAACATCCCTCCGTCAGCTCGGGTCAGCTGTCCGAGCCGTGTCCCTTCCCTGCCCCTGGCACACCCCGACCTACCGAGGCAGAAACAGAGAAGACCTTGACACTGTGCGAGCACTGTTCAGCGACAGCTAGAGCATGGCTGCTTATCAGCTGTTTTGGTAACAAACCTAAACCACAGCACCACATCGGCTGCTACGAAGAAAATTAACTCCATGGCAGCCAAACCCAGCACAGAGTGTCGCTCACCTCGGAGCACCTTCCCGTGTTTGCTAGTGAAACGAGAAGCCCTGGGATGTGCCTTTAGATTACAGGGAATGCTCTCAGTAAGAACAACTACTAGCTGACGGCTGAACACCGCTGCTCAGACACAAGCTGAAATAAAACTCATAATAACGTAGGCAATGTAAACCCCAGAAAACAATTTGTCATTAATTCCAGCTGCAGTTACTACCATATTCAAAGGGAATATCTTAAATTAATAGTACTTAAGTAATTATCTGCTCAATTAACTGGCTGTTTACGGTATGTAAAAGAGTTGTAAGTGTGATGCAAACCCTCAGAATTTAACAGCAGTAGTAGAAAGTGCTGTTAGATGCTTTATGGTAACTATCAGTGATAACTCCTTACCTGGTCCGGGCAAGACTTGGAAGACTATCTCCATACCAGCGTGAATATGATCAGACACATGACAGTGAAGCAGCCAGGTCCCAGGGTTCCCAACCAACATCTCCACCATTTCAAAGGTCCCAGGGAACAGATCCACCACATCTGCTCTGTAGCTCTTGCCGTTCTGTCAAAGGGAAGGGAGGCTGTCAGCGTGCGCTGCTCTGTACATCTTTCAGAAAGAAAATTTGGTTGGTGTCACTGGACACCACTTCAGTGCTACGGCAGTTTTTAAAAGCTCAAAACAAGATTTCAAAGAGCAGCTCCAGGGCTGTAGCTGGGAAAGCAAACACAACCTGGTAATGCCTAATTCTGAGGGGTTTGCTAGACACATCAGTGCAATACAGAGGCTCAGTGAGTCAGATTTGATGTGTAAAATCACACCCCTTTCCTAGTTGAGTGAAGTTGCTGTGAAGCCATTCAAGAAGTTCAAGTCCATCAGAGTCAAGCAGAGGTGATGACATCAGTGATCAGTCTCTGCTTTATCATCAGCAGGATATTCTTACCTTGTATATGAAGGTCTCAGCATGAAAATGGACTGTGTGGATATCAATCTCCTGACCCATTCCCAGCAGGTACCAGTTCACCCACTCTCCCTGGAACATGGTCAGCCCAGGCAAGTTTGCATAGAGCCTCCCATTGATGGCTGCACAGTAAATGACACAGAGAGAGAGCAGAAAAGGGCGTTACTGAAATAGGAAAGATGCTGAATCAGCTCAGGCAGGGCAAGTTAGATGGGACAAAGCTCACACAGCAACCAGCGCATCAGCAGTTAGTGTCTTCCACATGACAGTCCCCTAAAAGTTCGGGAGTCTCTCTCCAGCTCAACTACCTCTCCATGCTGTTAACAGACAGGAAAGGTAAAGTGACTTGCATCCAAGGCCATGCTGCAGCTCAGCTCAAACAAATCTAAAAAACTACCTCTTGCTGAAAACCTGCAGCCAGCAGAGGTGGTTGTTTCTAGAAGTCAAGATGTGTAAAACTGGCCTCCTTACCCCAATGATAGGGAAATATGTATATATCCATATAGACATAAATCTCTGAACAATTTACCTGCTGAATAACGAAAACAGGTAAATCCTGCCAACAGGCAACCCTGTCACTCTGTCTCTTGCTGGCTGCATGCATCACGTGCTGATCGACCACTTGTAAAATCACTACATGGCAGGACTTTATTTCATAATTAGCACAGCAAGAAGGAATACTGCTTTGACTGCAAATGCAGGAAAGGGACCAAAACAGCGAGCGAGCTGAATGCCATGAAACACACATGGAAACTTTCATGCTCAGATGACAACGGAGGGAGTAAGACAAAGAGACTCGATCTGAGGGGAGGAACACTGGGGGTTTACTCCCAGATCTGCCATTGGCACTTTCTGTAGCCCAAAGCAGGCATTCAGCTCCAGTGTGTCGGCTTTGCTAGCAACAATATCGCGTTGACAATTATAATAATGGACATGTATATTTGGGGATTCTTTATATCACCTGTACCAAACCAGTAGTAATGACAGCACACATAGGGCAAGTCTTATTCCCACAACTGCCAAGGCACTTGTTTTGCTGAGAATGCTTTAGATAGACCCAAAAATAACATGTTGATTTAGAAAAATGTGTGCATCCTACTATGGTAGAAGTAGCTTTTTTGTAATCAGCTAAAACAACAGAACCACGTACTGCAGCCACATAGCTTGGTCAATTAATTCGAAATCTAACATATTCTAATAGTCCTGAGACAAACAGAATGAAATTAGTCTGACGAGTTAATTTCACGTTTGATTTTATTTCCTGCCCCGAGTCACCCAGTGACATCAGAGATTAACCTATCTGGCCCTTATCTTGCTGCAGCCATAACGCTTCGCCTTCAGTGTGATCAATCAGTCATATATGTGCTACGATATTGAGAACAACAGTTGGTTTCATTCTGTTTGTGACACTAACAACAGAGGAGGACAGGGGCATTCACCAAGAGTCAGGCTCTTGGTTTTTGGGTGGCTGACTACTTATAGAGGTCACAGAATCAACATCAACTTTGCATAGACAGTAGCGGGTGCTCAGGTGCCCAACAGGCATTACCATGCATTTTGTTGCTTTCCACAAATCTGTCATCCAGCAGGTTCATCTCCTCGTGATTTCCCTTATGGTAACGTTTCACATTCTCCTCCAAGTACCAGGACTGGTTTTCATCAAAAACCAGGAACAGCAGAGCAAACTCCCTCTTTACATCCTTCCTCATCCCATCAGACTGCAGTGTTCCTCTCCGGCAGATCTTCAGGGGTCCAATCAGACCGCTGTACATATCCTAATCAGAACAAGGAGACAGCCTGAGCCAAGGATTTTCTCACCCTCTCTTTTGTACACAGTTCTTTCCCTTTCAGCAACCACATTTTCTGTTCCCTGCATCACCCCACTTAAAACAAATGGTGGTACCGTGCAAGTACTCTCATTAGTGAACATCAGCTACCAAAGCACAAGAACAGAGACTATCCAAGCTCTTATGAATGCAAATCCAAAAGTCATTAATATGAATGGTATCAAAATATTCTCCACTCTCTGACTGCAAAAGCATCTGCAACTTGAGATAAAAAGGCAATAATCTCTGGGTGGAATACAACGGCTTATTGCAGAATCCTCCAGCTTGTTTTCCTGTGAAATCAGTGCTATGACAATTGATCCGAGCAATGCTCAAATCTTCCTGCTTTACCCACAGGGCCTAATCTTGGACAATTTATAGATTGCCTTTCTAGATTAGCCCTATGGCTCTCACCACTCGAAATGACTGACTGGGAGGTGTTCTCATATCCTGCAAATAACTGAAGAAAGGTTAGTGTCAAGGAGACAGTGGAATAGTTTTATGAAGGTTCGTGTTAGACAAAGCTGGAGAATTTCCTCTCCCAGGGGAACACTGGGCATGTCACCAGGTGCTTTTTCTACTTCTCCGCTGGGCCAATCTCTGTTGTATCCAGCTCACATTGTTTTCTAGAGCAGGTGAAAAATTGGTCTAACTCAGCTTTTCTGGTTCTAAGTTTTATTTTACCTTTACTGGGTCCACCATGGAGTAGTAGATCCAAGGAACACAGGCTGAATCATTTGGCCCTGGACCAGATCTCTCAGGAACTTCCCATCGGTACGTCACAATGTCACCTGAGTGACAGAGAAGCACCATCAGTGAGACGCCCACCTGCCAGCTTGCTGGGCGGCATGCAAAGCAAAGCAAAACAAGATCCTGTCTCAAAAGTGAAAATTCAATTCTGATTTTGTTGGACACAGCATCTTCCTTCCCCACACACTGCAAAGCAGGACAGCAGCTCCCCTTGCACAAGCAAAGCAGGGGGGTCACAGGATGCACCCACCGTTGGGTATCAGCACAACTGTTTTATCAGCCACCTTTGAGACTGGACCTGACCAAGGAAATTCGACCTGTCTCCAGTACAGACCGAGCTTGACATGATCTTTCCTCTCTTCAAAGTATGTTTATGACAGTCATTCAAATTAGTTTTTTAAAATACTATTTTTTATATTAGCAATACATTTCAGAAAGACGCTAAAACTGCAGTGAACCTGAAAGACCAGTTATTGCTCAGTTCCAGTTCTCTGCCATAAGAAAACAAGGACATCTCAGCCTACTCGAGGAAACCAGTCTAGCTGCAGGCTAAAATTAGCCTCGTAAGCCCATACGGGAACATGGCTGGAGACCACAGCGACTCACCAGGGTTTGCTACTTGCGGCTGTCCTGCCTCCCTTTCCAGCACCCCGTGGGCATGAATGGAGTAGGGTCGTGTGGCGTTGTTCTTAAACACAATGTTGAGAATATCTCCCACTTCCGCCCACAGAAAAGGACCTTGAGATAGGAAGAACATACTCTGAGACCAGCAAAAACTGTCAATCTATCTTCTGAGGATATTCCCACCTCTCTCCCACCATCTTCTCCCCAGAGATATTCCCTTATAATATTTATGATGTTCCTCTCCCTCTTCTCTACCTTCTCTCTATCTCCCAAAAAGAGAACTGGAGGTCAGTCCCAATTCATGTAAGTCTCAAAACCAGACCGTGAGTTTCACAGCGAGGGAAATGAAGGTTGTTACGTGTTTTAACTGTGCCAAGTAGAGCTAAGGCTTGATTTCTGAATACTGCTATGCTGAATTTCACAACGTCTTCATCATGCCTTGCTGCTGGTTTCAAAAAATGTGGTAATACTCGATTTGGCCTGACAGTGTCACGAATCATAGCTGCAGCCTACTTGGAATGGCACAATGGCACATACTGCCTCAGCCGTGCTGGCTCTGGCACCACTGGTAGTCCCACGGTCATAACAGAGCTGTGTCTCCACAGACTCCCACCGGTCACTGTAACGTGCTCCTCCACTTCCCAAGGTCCCCCCACCCCCCACTTTTCCCCCAAAAGCATTTGTCTCAGCTACAGATCTTCACCTGCATCCCTCAGACTGGTCTCTAGAAATCAGCAGGTGTTTCTGTTCTACAGTCGGGGAAACGCAGGTGTGAGAAATGCTTTGCCTGAGAGATGAAAGAACGTTGGTGCAAAGGCACCAGAACCTCATCTCTACTACGAGCTGCACTCAGGGCCCTCTTCACTGCTGTCTCCAGAGCTGGCCGACTTCAACAGGAGACAGTCTGCATTTCTCCTCGCTTGCACGCACAGCAGATGCCTAGATATCTAGGAGGCCTTCAGATTACAGCCTCAGCCACTAAGCTCTAGATCCAAGTCTCATCGTCATGCCAGTGGAAGATGTACCCTCTGCACATATCCTTACCTAGTATCCCCAGGTGCTCGTCACCATTCGTCCTGGCCTTGGGGGTCTGGAAAGTCCCGTCGGTGTACTCCCTGTAAACTGCCTTCTTGTACCTGGAGCCGAGCAGTCCGTTCTCGTTGCTCAAAAACACATCGGCGTAGCTGAGAAATGCAGAACGAGCGCTGAGATATCCAAAAGCTCACAGGGAATAAACAGCTCACTTGTGGCAGGGGGTTCACTAGTTCAGTGGGTTTCCCAGGGACCCAGGTTCGCTGCAAAGGTGGGTGCAGTGACACGGGGGCTGCGGCGCCCATCAGCACCACCACCAGCACTGGCACACGCGCCGTGTCGCAAGATGGCCAAGATACCCAGCAGGCCTCACCGAGGTCTACTGAGAAATTTTGCCAAAGGCTTCCCCAGAAGGGCTCTACCTCTCCGCAGAATGGTTGTGCCGTTCCCTCTCCCAGCGTCGGTCAGGCGCGTAGTCCCACTCCACCTCCTCTGCCACGATGTAGTACGTCCGCACCCCCTTGTACCGAAGGGCAGGAGCAGGATCCCTTTTTCCACACTTGGAAACGGAGTAGCGTTCCCTCATCCCAGCCTGGTAGTGATTGCTCGTCTGGCAGTAGATCTCAAAAGTCCCTGATGGAGGCAGCATGGACAAGGAAATCAGGTGCTTTCCAAGATCCCAGGAAACAGCTGCTTCCCATGCAGCGCGTGTGACATCGGCACGCGTGCTGTGTGTATCTGGGTGTTTGTTTAGGAAGCTTGGTTGCCACAGGCCGAGATTAAAAGAGGTTGTTAGGGAAACCAAGCAGGAATGGCACAACAAAGTCCTACACAAAAATCATCTCAGGAGGCTTCCCTACACAATCACCAGCTTATTAGATGTGAAGAAACCAAGAAATTGACACAACTGTGCTACCACTGCTGAGACGCTGGTTAAGCAAAAGATCCAGCCTGTGCAGGCGGAGGGGGAGGAGAGCGCTGGTGGCTGAGGCCATCATATCGTGTGAACGAGACACGGCGCTGTGCCCGTCCTGCGAACTGGGGAGACTGGGATGCGTCACAAACATGAACCCCCACAAGCCATGGACAGGGGAGTTCAGCTCTGGCAACTCTGCTACTTTATTCTGAACGACATGTTTGCGTGTTTCTATGGGTCACGGGCAGCAACGCCCATTGGGGCTGACGCTACAAACATCTAACGGCAAGGGGCAGTCTAGGTAATCAGTCTGGGACACAGTGTGGGACAAGATCCTGTATCTCCTGTTCTTCTCCAGGATCAGATGCAAAGACAGGAGCTGTGGCCTTGTAAACGGGGCCAGACAGGATCCAAAGCACAGCTCAGCCTGTAAGAGTTTACACTGTGCTAAAGAATCAGCCACAGGAGCAAATACTACAACGGGAGACAACTGCTGCTAAGTTAGATGTGCAGGCACTCACCCTCGTTATCGGGTTGCATGAAGGCAGTAGCAAACGTGTGGGGGAATAGATTGGCTGAATCTCTCCGCATCCCATTCATCTGCAGGGTGTTTCCCTGAAACACAGCTCCATGTACATCTGCTTCACTGCCCAAGCCCAGAAGGTGCCAGGACACATTGTCTCCTTTACACACATTCAGCCCAGGCAAGTTGCCAAACATAAGTCCATTGATGGCTGCAAAGGAGAAAACAATTAACTCTCTGCAGGTAGGTACCAGCCAAGAGATTCATTTTGTGCACACACATTGACAGGGCAGGCCTGCCAGTGGAAGTGCAGCTTGCTTGTAATTCACCCTGAATATGCTCAGGACACGCTTCCTGAGACAGCTGTGCTTCTTGCCCTGTGTCCCACCCGCTGCCTCCAGCCTCACTTGATCTCAGGCCAACACAACACAGCCACTCCACCTCCCAGCTCTGTCTTTGGGTGAACACCACCCCACGTTTCGCAGGTTCGTGCCCGCTGCACACAGAACAGCATCAGGCCATACCATGCATCCTGTTGGATTCCTCGAAGCCATCGTCCTTTCTCACAGAAGACTCGTCCATTGTCAAATAGTACTTTGTGTTTGCATTTAAATACCAGCTGAGGTTCTCATCAAACACACTGAAGAGAAGGTAAAATTCTTTGTCGATCCCTTTCTAAGATACAATTATAACAATGGCTGTTAATTTTTAAAACACACCAATTAACTGTCCTTACAGTTAAAGCTGTTTTGCCTGGCTCTCTAGTTCCCCCTTATCTTCAAATTTGGCTCACTGAGGGCCAGAGCTCTGTCCTTTTACTCGTGTTGAGAGTTCCTCTTTTGTTCCCTAAGATGCACCATTTGTGGATTTTCCGTATTTCACATGAGGAAAGCGATCAAAATTCAGCCAAGCGTATGAAGTCATTGCCTCCTTGCCCCATCATCCTCACGTTTGGGTGTAGGTTTCACTGCCTGTCCAAATCAGAGCTGAGATCAGAGCCCTGCCCACAAGTCAGGCTGATGACTACGTTCTACCTCACCTTTCTCCTACCACAGCCCTGGATTGGGGATTATTTTTTGTTACCCTAAATACTTGAACACATTAATTCTCCTTAGAAATGCATTCCAAAGCACGGTGCGTTTCCCCACTGAAAGTACATCCCCGGTGTTGTCCAGATTCTCATTCTGGTACCAGGTTCCTCAGCTGTACCCAGAAGACACCCCAGAGAGGGCTCAGCAGTTCCCCCGTCTGCAGCACACGGATGCAGGAGGAGTGGAGTTCCCAATGAGGCGCTCATTACAGGGCTGCCTAAGGCTGTGGGGCCAGAATTGCTGCCCCAGCTGATTCTTCCCTGCCCTACCTTTCCCAGTAAGCCTGTCTCTGTTTTGTTTACACCCTTTCAATACCTGCAAACATTTTATCCCTATCGCAGCTCCTTCACGTAGCAGGCTGTGCACAGTCACCATCCTCTCTGCTCAGAAGATTCACATTTCCACCCTGCGTAACACACTGACCCCTTCTCTGCTCCCGGTTTAGCCGCACCGTGCCAGCACTGAAGGCGGGCAGAAGCAAACCCCTCCGGGGAGCTCCCCGGCAGCGGTTTCCAGGCTCGTCGGCCACCCCCTGGCCCACACCACCAGCCGGTGGGATGGCACCAGCTGGTTTTTCTGCCGCCTCCTGTTTTCACAATAAGGCTCTGCTGATCTATCTCGAACTTCCCCAGCACATTCATTTACTGCCATCCCTAGACTTACTGCTGAGTGACCATCCCTGAGCAAAATTCCAAGAGGAAGCTCTGGCTGCCCCTTGGACTTCACCTCTTTCATCAAATGCAAAAAGACTGACACGGATTTTCACTCGCTGTTTTGTAGTCAGCTCTGCCTGAAAATGAACTGATCTTGCCAAAGAAGTGAGGATCACCGAGACCTCAAAGCATTACATCGCTCAAGCAAACCACCTGTAAGAAAGTGAAAATGTCTGCTCAACGTTTCTGAGACTGCAATGAATGTTCCACATACCTCTGGAAGCAGCCTGCTACGCAAGCCTCGGGACAGAAGTGACCTATAAAGTCACATCTGAGGTACTGTTCAGCCAAGTTTGTGTGAGTTCTCAAGCAGAGCCCAGAAACTGTCCCAAGGGCAGCGCCGGGAGCCCAATGCCAGCCCAATGGTTCCCACCCAACTAGGCACCACCTGCCCCACTGCCAGCCCGCCTCCAGGGCCTTGATTCCACTCTCCTGGACTCACACTATCGTATGTTGGTTTTCTTTACGTTCCTTAGCATTTTGCCGATCCCTCCCTTCCCTACAAGACAGCAACGTGGTAAGAGCGCGGCAGGAGCTCCCTCCCACCTGTTTGTTGTTGCCATCCAAAGCGCCCGCCTTGCAGACGAGCAGGGGCCCCACCAGGCCGGCGCTGGGGTCTCTGACGGGGTCGGCAGCGGAGCTGTACAGCCGGGCCAGGCAGGGCGGGTCGTCAGGCGCCGGCCCCGCGTGCTTCGGCACGGTCCAGCGGTACGTGAAGTTGTGCAGCGGTGCAACAGAAATCCCATTCCAGGACAGACCTTTAAACCAGAGATTGCACGGTTATTGCCAAGGTCCCAGCACAAACTCGATTACATCTCCTCACCAGCTACATTCACACTGGGCTTTACTTCATCCACCTCACCGAAACACTCAGCATCTCTGAGGTGAGTGGGTGCGATTAAGGCACATGGGAGCTACTCTCAGTACCCTGTAAATTCCCCCTGGTGCCATGGCAGAGACGGGCATGGTGACAGGAAACAATGACGCAGATCCAGCGGCACCTGGGGAGGTGAACGCTGCAAGCGGTGGTTATCTAAGCTGGAACGCACTGGGCAGGTTCCTCTGCTCACAGGGTCTCAAACAGCTGAAATGGTCTGAGCTTTGGTTTACTATTTTCATCCAAAAAATAGCACCTCCAGAACTATATTCCCTGTGGCACGCTCCCTGGGAAGCCTCCTTCAACGAGGCCTCTGGGGACCAGGCTGCCCATCCTGCCCAGCAGCAGCAGCCCCCCGGCACAGCGCAGGTACAGCGGTGCAGCCCCACCAGCACTGACACCGAATTACTGAGAAAAGGGGCTACAAACCGTCGTGGTACCGCATCCCTTCCCACGCCTTCCCATAGGACACTCCGTGCGGCTGGATGCTGAACGGCCAGGAGGCTTTGTTAGCAAACGTCACCAGGATGGTGTCTCCAACTTCGGCTTTGATCACAGGACCTACACAGGCAGCAGAGAGAGCGTGTCAGCACCGGAGCGGCTCCGGACATGCGGGCAGTGCAGCCATCCAGCGTCTCCTTCCCCCAGGCCGGCGGGCAGCAGCTGGCCCAGGCGGGAGGCGGACGCCTCCTGTGCGCGCCTCGGGCAGGCGTGTAGAGGGGTGCGAGACGCGCTAAGCCCACTGCTGCCTCATGGAACCGCGGACCCACCAGCCAGGAAGGAACCGGAGTCTGTAACGCACCTATCGGTGCCCACCAGCCGCAGAGCCCTGGCTCTGCAGCCCACTCCCTACAGCTGCCAGAGGGCACGGGGAGAGCCAGGCTGCCTGGGAGACCGGCAGTGACCCACGCCCCGACGTGTGCATCTCCATGTGCCACCGTGCCCCCGGGTCCCCCAGCAGAGAATGGCCGGAAGCTGCAGGCAGCCATGGCTCCCCAAGCCCTGCTACGGGCCCAGTACCTGCTGCCTCAGGGCTCAACCCATCCTTTGGGCGGCACCTCGATTCCTTGCAGGAACCCCATGCCATCTCCTTGTTACATGACTGCCCTTAGGCAGTTACAGCTGATCGCTACTCCCAGCATCAGCATCGTTCTCACTGACACTGAAAGAGGATTTGTGTTGCTGGATCATTCCTACCAAGTATCCCAAGGTGTTCCTCTTCTTCCGATCGCTGCTTTTCCTCACGGAAGCTCTCATCAGTATATTCCACATACTTTGCCTTCCAATAGACTCCCCCAATTCGGGAGGGGCTACGCTTGAAAAACTGCTCTGCAGGGCTAAATACAAAAAGCAAATGTCAGGTCCTTTCTCCGACAACCAGTTCTGTTCTTCTGCCCCCTCCCCGCACCCTTCCGGCAATGCCAGCAGCATCTCCAAACCAAGCAGCTTTCCAGACAAGGGCAGCATCTCTGGTTTGGAACGAGCACAGCATGCCTCTGTGAGGCTTTCTCGCCCTGCAGACTCCCCTACCCGCTGTGTCAGGGAGCACGTCTGGCACACAGCCCAGTCCCAGCCAAAACACCTGGGCTCAAGGGCACAGGTCTGAGCAGCATCTCCAAACAAGATGTGCAAAAGAGGGTGGTGAACAAAACTGCAGTACAGTAACTGGAGAGGCCAAACCCACCAAGTTCTTCAGGGGCCAGGAGACAACTGCAATTGTAACTGAAGAAAACCCACACAACAGCTGTAAAGAGAGATTCATTTCCTCCGCCACCACACCCTCTCCAAACACACAAACAGACGTAACATGACACGCAGGAGAGGCAGCTTAGGCCAGCGCACACGTCTAAGGAGCTTCCAGTTCTAAGGTCTGTAAAAGAGCTGCTGCGTGGCTTTGGGTAAATCATTAACCACACTGCATTTCTACTTCTCCATCGGAAAGAGGTATATCCTCTCCCACAGCTTCCCAGGGAAGGGAATGAAGGGGGAGGAATATCTCTGTTTCAGTGAGCCAAAGTCTAAACAGGAAGCCACTCACCAGCTGCTATCACAGCCTGCCGACACATGGGATGGAAGGCTGTCATCGAGGGCACTGCATTTGATTTCCTAGAAATGCCTGCTGCAGCCAGGCCACGCTGAAGCGTATCTGCAGGACAGCTCTGCCACCCTGTGTCTGCTGCAGATGCACTTCCTTGATATCATCAAACACAGGGTCTGTTCCGAGGTAAGGCACAGCAAGCAGAAACGAAGCCCAGAGACTAAGCTGGGGCTCCTGGTGTCTGTGGGTCAGGCTATGAAACACAGCACACCTCCACGTGAAGTCCTGCGAGGTACCTCGTGCTGCTCTCGGCACAGTCGAGCTACAGCAGCCTACACTTGCAGATGGGGTGATCTGTCTTCCCAGGAAATGCACTCCACATGAATTTCAGGTGTGTATTTTGATAAGAAATACATTCCACGCTTTCCTTAGCAGCCTCCCCAACACACATCAGAGACCCCAAACACTGCCCTGGCCCAACAGCCTCTTGCTTACCTGCCTGCCTCGCTCAGCCGTTTCCCACTGCTCTGGTCAAGCCCTGAAGGTCCATAGTCCCACTGCAGTTCCTTTGCAGCTATGTAGTATTTCCGAACTTTCCCTTCCAGGGTGGATGCTGGAGCTTGCCGAGAACAAGGCCGGACTTCATAGAGTGCTCCCATCCCAGCTGTCCAAGACATGGTGGAGGAAACACATCTCAGCCAGTTTGATCGGTCAATGAACACAGTCCCACCTTCCCATCACACAATGGCCATTCCTCCTCTATGTCCCAAAAGGTACGTGGCTGGGAGGTGATCAGGTGGTTCTCACAGCAAGGAGTTTTTTGTGTTAGTGAGCAGAGCTTCTTACCTTAGATATTGGACACTACAGAAGTATATAGAGATAAAATAGAGCTTTCTGCTTCCTCAAATGCACCAGGACACTGCCTCTGATGGGGACTAGAGCTCTTAAGGCACTGCCTCATCTTAGCTCTCAGCTCTACCAAATTCACCATCTTCACCACTGATCAATGTGGAACATCACATATTGGTACAAGCCATCCCCAGCAGGTCTGCCCTGCACATTAGTAATCAACCCACCACAATTTATACAAGACAAGGAATCGCCCCATTCATCTAGGGACGGTTTTAGTGGGAATGCTGCCCAAGGCACTGTCCCCTACCACACTGTACATCATGGGACCGCACTGGGGGGAAAAAAGGGAGGCTGCAGAGTGCAGGACACATTCCAACCTCTGCCTTACCTTGTATGTGATCATTGACCTGACAGCTCAGTAGCCATCTCCCAGGGTTACTGGGGATCATGTCTGCTGTAACAAAAGTGGCTGGGAACAGGCTGGCCACATCTGTCCTATGGCCTCGAATATTGAGTGTCTCTCCATGGAAGTAGGCTGTGTGAACATCAATTTCATTGCCCATCCCGAAGAGGTGCCATGAAACGTAATCCCCAGCACACATCGTCACCTCAGGGAGGTTCCCAAACACGTAACCATTAATAGCTGCAAAATCAAGCAAGTCAAATGAGAGATTAGAAAAGTGGCCTTCAGAGCTTCTGCCAGATCACAGTACAGGCATGTTTGGAGGATGGACCTAACCAGAACTCATCTTCCTCTTTTCCTTCTGGAGGGCCCAGCTCCACATCTCACTCCTAAAACAAAGCGTATTCAAAACCTCTGAACAACCAACAAAGGCTCACTCCAGTCAAAGATTAAATCAAAATAACACTTCTTTTTTCTGGAGCTGTTGCACTGTTACTGTCCTATTGTTCGCTTAGCACATGACCTCAGAGCTCGCTGTCTCCCTGGCACACTACAGCAGAAAGCGCATTTCAAGATACCAGAGCACCGGCACCCTGGTGTGTCCGGGCAGAGTCAGTGGTTTCACAGGTGACACTGACCATGCATTTTGTTGCTCTCTTGGAACTCCTCATCATCTTTGTCTACGGAGCCTGGATCTGTGCAGAATGACGCTATGTTCTCATCCAGGTACCAGCTTAGGTTCTCATCCACCACACTGAACATAAGAAAGAAATCAATGTCCACATCCCGACGTCTTTGAGAACTGCCAGTCAGTATTCCTGGGGTGAAAGAAAAGATAAATGAACATTCACCCTGCAGAAAGGCAGGCACTGGTCACAGGATTAAACACCAATAGTAGAGCAACTCTTATCACACAAATCACAGACATGCTTTCCCCACCATCCTGGCACAGCTCCCTGCAGAGCTCCAGCAAGCTCACTCCTTTCTAACATATCCCTGCCAATATGTTTCCCAAGCAGCTCTGCCACTACATGGCTAAACCACACCACCTTCAGTGTTCTTACTCCTGCTGAAATCAAACAGGCCCCTAGTTTGTGTATTTAAAAAAGGTCTTGGACAAGATTCCTGCTTTTAGCATGGATTCAATCAGCGCTCTCGGATCAAGAGGCCCACAAGCTCACCTGCACGGACACTAAGGGATAAAGACAACGTACTGGCCAGCACCCAGCTAGAACATGGGTACTGTCTGTACAGTCATGCTGCACTTTCCCATGAAGCTGGGAGCTGCCCACAGGAGTATCTTCTCATCCTATCCTTGTTCAAGTCACCACAAAATTTTCACAGTATGAAACTGCAGCCCTCAGCTGCTTTCTCTTGGGAGTTTTTACCTTTTTTGCATGTAAGTAATGGCCCAATTAATCCAGATGCAATGTCCCTTGGTGCATCAATATGAGAGTGGTAGATCCAAGTCAAGCAGTTTGGGTCATCAGCAGTGGGGCTGTGATCTTCAGGGACAGTCCAAGTATAGGTGTAATTCCCTCCTGGGAAAACAGCGTCATCCTTCTTCTGATCCTGGGGGGACATATCGGGATACAGGGATCCTAGAACAATTGAGCAATCACAGTATCCATTCAAGAAGAGCAGAAATGTCCACACATGTAAACTTACACTGAGCCGCTCTCACTCAGAGTAGCACGTATATAGTTGGGTAGCAGGTTTCAAAACAAGACTCACCATCCCAAGCCTGACATAGTGTTTAATCATCATTCTCTCAAAGAGAAACTGAGGCACAGGGCCATTGTAAGGCAGCTTGCTCAGTAAACTGGTCAGCACAGAGTCACAAAGATGATTTCCACTCTACCTATTGCTACTTTGCCTCCAACTCTGCACAACAAGTGCCACAGTCTACAATCTCTAGGGTTCTTCAAATAGCAGTTCTTTGGTCTCACACTTCACCATTCTTATGAACATCCTGAATCTCACACTCATGACTCTCATACTACACCCCCATCCCTGGAAGTGTTCAAGGCCAGGCTGGATGAGGCTTTGAGCAACCTGGTGTAGTGGAAGATGTCCCTGCCCATGGCAGGGGGATTGGAACTGGATGATCTTTAAGGTCCCTTCCAGCCCAAACCATTCTATGATTCTATGAAATAGCGAATATAACTCTTTTCCTTCTGCACCAATCTGCTACTAGCAACCTTTGGAAGTTCTGCTAAAATCAAGAAATCTGGGCTGTGTACTGTAATGCCCAGGTCAGGAAACGACTCTCAGACCCATGAACCCGCTAACCCAACATCAGGTGACTTCACTAAACACCTAAGTGCAGCTGCTTCCCAGCAATACAGCCTTGGGCTAACCGCATCTCTCCTCAGTGCATACTCCTAAGTTTCCAGCAAGAAAAATCTATCTCCTTTATGGCTGTGGCTCATTTACCTTCAGAGTCCTTTTCGTAGAAAACACCATGAGGATGGATTGTGTATGGCCGACTAGCAAAATTTTTTAGGTGTACTTTAATGGTATCTCCCACTTCTGCTCGCATGATGGGCCCAAGGAAGCCCAACCAGCCAGGTTTGGGAATCTCAGTGGTGTACGTGGAGTCTGTGTATTGCTTATAGACAGATTTCTTGTACGTGCTTCCCACCCTGTCTTTGCCAGGCTGGAGGAACGTTGAGGCTTTGCTGTGAAATTGAGAAAGGAGAAAGGCACCATGAGTCAGGCGTTACATAAACCAGCTGGTCGATAACACAGTAGCGCGACGGTGACACGCAGCTTCCCCGGGCCAGCCCGAAAGCTTAAGCTTTGGCATTACAGAGGACCACCTGTGCTCCACCATAGCACGCTTTGAGCCATCCATGAACCTCCTCCTCCCACACCCGTCTGCAGTGACACAGAGAACAGCCTGCTTGAGACACAGGCAGCACGGGCCGTGGGACCGGTCCGCTCCCCGAGCACATGAAACATCGGGGCACATC
This sequence comes from Tauraco erythrolophus, assembly GCF_009769465.1. Lineage (NCBI taxonomy): Eukaryota > Metazoa > Chordata > Aves > Musophagiformes > Musophagidae > Tauraco > Tauraco erythrolophus. The sequence continues at coordinate 299,460 of NC_141477.1, read as the reverse complement.
ACCCCATTAACAGCTCGGTGAGCCTGGGACAGACACAAGCGTGGTCACATCTGCCGCCACGCACGGCCACATTCCCAGTTCCTCACAAACGGACACGAGGCACAGCCCCGACACGTGCAGTGAAACGGGGAAGGGTGGTGCTTCTCCGACAACCACCTGGGTGACACAGGGAAGACCAAACAAAGCCCTTCTCATGCCTGCTCCAGCCTCCACTGGGCTTTTAGAAACTCACTTCAATGCCTTCGTGGCATTTGCAGCTCAATCACAAGGGGATGGAAAAGAAAAATCTCCTGAGCTCTCTGGTCAAAATTCACAGCCTAAAAGATGATTTTCTACTTAACAGATTCTGATCTGAAGTCAGGCAAGTACGTACTCAGCACGTAACCAGCTTCCAGAGTTAAAACCTCACACAGGTACTAAAGTTCACCTCATGAGTATATTTGCTTTTTATGGCTACTTCTTAGTAGATAAGAGATGAATCATGGCCCAGGTATTAGTGGGACCAGCCTAAATGGGAGCTGAGGTTACTCCTCCCCGTCCCCCTCCGTATCAATCACCCTGCAGTGACACCAGCAGCCCTGAAACAGGCAAACTCCAACCTGTGACCCCAGAAGATGAATGGTTGAGACCAAAACATTAAGCATCACCTTCATCATTCAAAATCGGGCAGGGCTGGGCTCTAGCTATACAATCCAGAGCTCATCCCTTTGCCAGGTCATCCCTATAACCACTACTAGCAAAGAGTTTACAGCCAATTCATACTTCATTTTGCAGATCTGCCTCTTTTTTCCTCCCACATAGTCAGTTTCTTCACAAGAGAAAACAATTCTTCAAGCATTTTACCACCTCTGTCATTCATACTGCTATCACATCCTTTTCTCACAGCTAGCAATTTGGTTGCTGCAATCATTGTACAAATAAGTCTCATTAGCTAACTGTTTGCAGTGACAGAACAGTTTTTAAATTGCTTTTAAGTTTAATGGCCTTGAATTTCATTTCCTTCTCTTCATGTATTATGAGAGAAACCAAACAAAAAACCACTGCATTCATTATCACTGCAATAACATCTTTACTAATCTTAAGTTTTGGAGGGGTTTCTTTTCTGTGAACTAATTTAAGTCTATTCAGCAACTTCAGAAAGACTTTTCCACCCCAAACTGACAGACATTGATGTTTTTCTGTGAACCCCTCCTATTTTTGCTGTACTGTTTCTGAAAGATATGTATAAACTCAAGTGTTATTGATTACAGAGGGGTAAATGACTGAGACCAGGTCAAGAAATACAGGTTATTTTCCAAAGAAAATGGGTGGTGGTGGGGAAAGCACAAATGCCTTTAAAAAGCTGTGGAAAGCTATGCAAAAAACACACAAAAAAACCAACAAAAAAACCACTGAAGAAAAAAGGTTTGTTATTTTGAAAACTAAAACCAAAACCAGTTTTTGTAGTGACTCAAAGTAATTATTGCAGTTTCCAGATTTACTTTTGAAAAAAAACCCCACATTTTTCAAACAACCTCTAAAATGTCACACAGGAAGTTCCATTAAGACTGAGGCTTGCAATTCCATTTAAACAAAAACAAGCCAGCTCTGAAGTCATTTACATCGAGGCAAAAAGTCATCATGCCTCAGGATACACAGGCAGATCACCAGCTGGAACTAAGGAAAATGAAACCCCGGGGCAGAGTATTGCACAATCTGTCCCATTATAGCGTGTTCGTACTTCCTTCTGGCTTACAGGCACTGGGCACTGGGTGCTCCATTAAACTGACCATTCGTTTCCCACTGATACCGTTTCTATGTTCCTACGATAAAACAAGTTAAACATTAAGCTCATAAAGATCAGACATCTATCAGATCGCGTCTCTTGCTTGCTTAGATGCCCCAGAATACTCTCATGAAATTACTCATAAAATCACTATTTTAAGCCAGCAGCAGTTCCTATAGAACTAAACATACATGTTCCGTGCAACGCTTTGGTTAGCGAATACGTTCTTCCCTGTCGGAGCGTAGTTCCAGTCCACCTCGCGGATCCCCAGGTAATAGACTCGGGTGACACCTCCCGCAAACGTGGGCGATAGCACATGGATGTAAAGCAGCAACAACCGAAACAATCCCATCATAGCCCAACGTGAAGGCTCTTTTGGAGGTTACTCCTGTTTGGGAGAAAAGAAACACACAGGTAATGAAACAGTAGTAGAACATGGCCACATGGTTTGAAGGTACTGGATATTCTGAGAGGGTATGAAGAAATCAGGCAGAAGTCCTATCGGAATCATTATTCGAATATCCACAGGTTCTGAGACAAGAAGGAAATAACTCCCACAACAAAATTAATGCACAAGGTGGATGACAGTTATGCCTTGTTAATCAGTCTCCAATATCAAACGTGCTCTTGTAACAGTTCTATTAACTTTCTCAGGGTTTTTTTTGTCTATAGTGCTCTTCCAAACACTTTGTTCCATAGCATTGAGAAAATACTGCTAATTCAATAAAGCTTTCACGCAGCAGATGATGAGGTGAACAGATTCAAAGCAAGCGCTATGTTAGTGGAAAAAGACACCTGTAAATCCATAGGTCCTGAGCAGAAAGTGCCACACACACTGGAATTTCAAGTGACTGGTTTTTCACTACCTCTGATATCCCAAATCATCTTACAGGACTACATACAAAGCTCAGGGAAATAATCCTGAGCGAGTACCTTTGTATATTAAATTGTTGCCAAGATCTCTCTGTTCTACTAAGCCACCCGAGGAAGTGTGATTTAGTCACTATGAAGTAATTCTACATTTTAACTTATTTAAAGATTGCTCTTAAAGAACAGTTCCCTAATCCAGGGAGTACATCTCAAATGGGCTGCACAAGGCTTTTTGCTTCATCTAATTCTATTAAATATTTTCCCCATGATTTAGATCACAAAATAAGGAGCTTACTCATAAAACTTCCAATCAGCACCAAGCTTGGCGTGAATAAGCACCAGCAATACTCTGAAGAGAGATCCAGGGCAAGTTGCAGAAATTGTCTGAAATCATCAGAATACAAGTTCAAAGAACTACCTGTATGAAGGAGAAACTGATGCAATATGAGGCAGCAGAGTTATTCCAAAGGATAAGAAAATAGCTTAGGGTTCAAGTGCATGACAAACTAAATAAAAACCCACATGAAAATGCTCATCCAGTGATATAACTAACAAAGCCGGATGTAACCAATAATCAAACCATCATCTAAAGGAGACATCCAGCTCTTGAGACATGTAACAGCCATTTAGAACAAGTTCAGCAGAGAGAAACAGAAAACAAGAGAATTAGAAAAACATGAACTAGCACTTAAAGGAATCAGTTTTCTTAAACTTCAAGAAGAAGGGGACGGCAACATAACATCATGTCAAACATTGAAAGTTTTTTTATAAAGAGTTTATTTATTCTCGCCTCTCTTTGGTAACAGCAACATGAATACATTTGGTTTATTTGGATATTCTGTAAGCTTTCAGCTATCACAGCATCACACTAGAACAGCTCTCCCAGAGACGCTGCGAAAGCTCTTACTACAGCCGATACCCAATGTAGGAGATTCAACCCCAGCACGTGGCAATGGACTAGATACCTATTCACATCACTGCCAAACCTTTATTTCCCATTTCCAAACACGCTAGACTATCCTCAGCAGCTAATGATAATCAAGTGCTGTGGATTCCAAAGTCATTAAATTGAGAAGTTGAGAGAAAGCAAGTCTCAACTTGGAAGAATCTTCTTTCCCTCCTTTCTCTAAAGGGGACTGTAGGGATCTCTCTAAATCTGAGATGGTTTTGATCCATCCACAAAGTATAGCTCTGCTCCAGCAGCAGCAGGCCCTTCAGAAGGTCAGTGCCACGCTCCCGGTCACATACCTGAAGAAACTCTGGTACAGATCAGCCCCTTCCCCGTGGCGCTGGCAGAGCACACACTGCCCACTGACCGCTACTGCTGCTCACCGCGGGGCGAAACACCCGCGCCGGCCCCCTCAGTCGGTGCCCATAAAGAGGTTTCAAAGCAAGGAGTTCGGAAAGCTGTACCCGTGCTGCGTCACACACACCTGCCGTAACGGCAAAAGGCAACGGTGACAACAGGGCAAGACAGAGCCAGTGGGGCCAGCCCACCGCCCGAAGCCTCCCGCCCTGTCTGCGCACACCCTGCCGGGGAAGGGCCACGGGATGCTTTTGACTCTGCCGAAGCGGCCTCCTTGTCGTTGCGGATCAAAGTACATCGGAGCAGCTTTCCAGGGAAAGTGCCCAGTGCATGGGGTGCCGTCCTCGAGGACTGGAAGCTGCTGAGCCCTGGCAGTCCATGTGGGCTAATCTTTATGTCCTCTTACATTAATGGTCTTTGCAAGCAGCATCAAATCCTAGGAGAGGGCAAAGCTTAGACTTCGTACCAAGGGCGAACAGCGACTCTTAAAGCTGGTTGTGGAAGCTGCCTGCTGAGGCAAGTCCCCGCCGTGTCAGCCTATTTCTATGTGGCAGAGTCCCTGCGTACCACACGAAGGCATCACACAGCACCATCCCTAAACTTACCAGATAAATCAGACTCGACCAGAAGTCACGGCGATCTAAACGCCTTGTGAATGTGCTCCAGCATTGAAACAAATCCAGGACAAAGCCTTTGGGACAGCCTGAGGCTTTACAAAAGTCCTGTCGGAGCCTCAGGCTGCCATTTCAACACAGCGTTTCGCGCACCTCTGTGGCAATTTTCAGAAACAGCAAAACAACAGGACTCAATGCAGACTGAGCCGGCTAGACCGAGTCTGTTCTCACATTCTCCTTGCAGAGACTAATTACCAATCAGTCTCTCTACTAGTGCAACGTGAAGGAAACCAACAAGCTTACATTCTTTTCAAATAAGTTACTTTTCCTTGAAATACATGCCTTAAGAAAAAAAGCAACAAACAAAATTTATATTATGTTTATCCTCAAACATTGATAACTTTATAGCAGAATTCTTACTCCCAGGACTTGCCTTCACTGATTCATTAATAGCACAGGAACCACAAATGAACAGAAAATTAGATTTCAGTCTCTTTGGTAGGCAACCAACTCCCATTTTATCAGGCGGACAGGCTGACCGCAGGGTTCTTCCCTGACACCCGACTGAAGAGAAACCATTACCCGAGAAAGACGGGGAAAAAAAAAAAAAAAAAAAAAAGTGTTAAATGAACAAAGGAAACCGTTTCATCCCTTACTTGCGGAGCGGGGCCGGCCGCGGGCGCTGCGGGAAGGGCGGCAGCGGGGACTCGCCTCCCGCGGCGGGACGCTGCGGAGCGAGGATGCACAGGCGCCCGCGGGGCCAAAGTCTGCGCTGGAACGGGCCGCCGCCTCGCCCCGGGCTGGCCGAGCCCCGGCCCGACGGCGGCACCGCCCGCTCCCGCGGGCACGCCCCGCAGGGCGCTGGCCGCCCCGGGCCGCGCCGCCGGACCCCGCACCCCCCGCCCCCGACCCTACGGCGGCTTCCCCGCGGAGGCCGGGCTGCTCCGCCCGCGCACACGGAGCCCGGGTCGCGGACACCCCCCTCCCCGCCCCGCCACGGCCGCCCACCGGGCGCACCTGCCCGACCTGCCCGCCGCCGGTTCGATGCCCCACGGCCTGGCGGGGCCCCGGCCGGGCCAGGCGGGTGCTCGGCCCCCCGGAGCGGCGAGTGGCGAGCCCCGGGCACGCGGGGGCCACGGGACAGGGCTGCAGCACGTGGGCACCGGCACCTACCTGCCGCGTGGGGCGGGAGGCGGCGGGGCGCGGCCCCCCCAGCGGGCCCTCCCCGGGGACGCACCGGGCGCGCCGCGGCGGGGCGGGGCGGGGCGGAGCGGCCCCTTTAAAGGCACCCGGTGATGTCACGGGGCCGCGCGCCGCGCTCCCGCGGGAGCACAACAAGAGTCACGCTCGCAGCCGCCGGGGCGGGCGGGCGAGGGGCGGGGCCCGCTGGCGCGCACCAATGAGTGGGCTCTCCGCGTCAGAGGCCCCGCCCCGCGCAGCGTCACGGCCGCCGTTGCGCCCCCCGGCCCGTTGCACGGGAGCGGCCCGGCCCGAGGATGCGGGAAGGGTCGGCGCTGCCCGGCGCGCCCGGCGCCGCCCCGGTGCCCGGCTTCCTGGCCAAGCTCTGGGCGCTGGTGGAGGACCCGCAGAGCGACGACGTCATCTGCTGGAGCAGGGTGAGCGCGGCCCGCGAGGCCCGGCCCGGCCCGGCCCCGCCGGCGGGCAGCCGCGGCGGCAGGAAGCGGGTGGCGGGCGGGCGGACTCGCGCAGAGGACGCTGCGCGGCCCGCGGGGGCGGCGGCCCCGCTACCGGGAACGGGTCCTGCGGGGGGGGGCGGCGGGGCCTGGCGGGTCGCTGCAGGCGGCGGCCGGGGAGGGCCCCTCGAGGAGGAGGCGGGTCGGGGCGCCCCGAGACCCCCGCCCGGCCCTGGGCAGCGGCCGTCCCCGAGGCGGGTGCGAGGGGTAACGGTGAGGCCCCGGCGCCTTGCCGGGGAGAGCCCCGCGGTGCGGGGGGGGCGGCACGGGCACGCGGGGAAGCGCGTCTGCTGGCGGGCGGTGCCCGGCGGTGCGGGGGGTGCCGGTGCGGCCAGCAGCGAGCGGGCTGGCTTCGGGCAGCGCAGCACAGCCGAGCACTGAAATCCCAAATCACGCGTGGTTGGCGCAAAGCGGTGACTCGGGAGAAAAAGCACTTTAAGAAGCGGTTAACGGCTAATTTCTTCCTCCCGGGGCCAGGGAGCCCGGCCGTGCTGCTGCCCCGTGCCGTCAGGCACAGCCCGCCACACGCACACGGACTGGTCGGGCATCTGGTGCAAACGCGGGGTTCGTTTTGTTCCCGGTCACTTTTAAATCCGTAGGTGTTTCTCCGCTTTTTTTTTTTTTCAGAGATTGAGTCTTTACAAAGACGAAAAGAAAATATTTTTGTTCGCTTTGTGAACAGCATAAAAATGATCCAACGACATTCCCAGTTTCAGGAAGTTTGGACTTGAGAATATGATAAATCTGAAGCTGCTAGTGTCACAGTTACCCTTTTTCACTGCTGGGTTGTGTTGTCTGAACTTTTAGTAACTCTGCAACGTTGCTTGGTTATTTTTAGTGGTGACATAGTGCATACAGTGGAAGAATCTCGTCAGGAGAGGGGCAGCTCTGATCAAGGGAGATAAAAGCCCTCTAGTGGCATGAATTCCATTGTGCTGGAGCAATATTTATGTTTCCTGTGGATGAAGAGAGCAGCAGATACGTGGGGTTTTTAAATTATTTTTCTTTGGATTTAGACCAAAACTTCAGGGCTTTAGAAAAGTCTGCCGTTCATTAGGAATGTTCTGTGTAACTATCTTTTTGGATTCAAACTCTTTAGTACACTCCCAAGTACTCAGAAGTGCTCGTACAGACAACCCCTTTTGCTACATGTTTTGTTGTAGGAGCTGTCTCTGTTGATTTATGGTGTTGACTTATGAGCAACACCTTAGAAAAATTGTGCTTGTTCTCTAACTGCTGCTTTTGCTTATTTTCTAGAATGGTGAGAACTTCTGCATTCTGGACGAGCAGAGGTTTGCCAAGGAGCTACTCCCCAAGTACTTCAAACACAACAATATCTCCAGCTTCATACGACAGCTTAACATGTGTAAGCATCAGCTGCCCTTGTGTATTCTTTCTGCCAAGATCTTTGCTACTTGGCATCGATTTGAATTTCTTTAAGCAAACCAAGTGACTTGGCAGGTCTTTCACTGCTGAAAACCTGAATTCTGGTCTTGAGTTTGCTTTGCAAAAGAAAAGAATAACACTAGAGCTTGGCTTAGTCTTTGTTTTCTGTGATTCAGCTCTGAGTCCTCTTGAGCAACGACCGTAAAAAATATTGTTAAAAATATTGTTCCGTGGGCTGGTACCTAAAGTTATTATTTCGTGTGCTGGTACCTAAAGCTTGGGTAGAGGTCTCTTGACTCCAGTGGTAGTGTTAATGGTAATGGCAACAGCAAACTAATGTGTACCTAGAGGACCAAAGGCTGTATCTACACCCGTGCATCTAGTATAGGCAAAAAATTTGCCAGGGTCATGCTGTTACCTGCATTGCTGTGTTGAAACAAGATTAGTCACGCTGATGGATTGAGGTGGACTAAGTTTTTCTCTCTGTGCTAGACTTGTGAGCGTCATGTAGCATCTGTTATATAACGTGTAACTTGTACAGGCAAAGAAGCTGGAGTGAGGTGGTAATTCAAAGATAGAGCACAAAGTGCAGGGCTGCAACACACAGCAGAAATAGTTGCTCTGCGGTAGATAGCTTATGGGCTTAGTGAAGGTACAAACTGCATAGAAGATGGATGCCTTAGTTGGAATTTCCATTTGGAGTAAGGGGGAGCAACTCTCTGTCCTTGCCTGGTAGGTTTGCCTGGTGTCTCTAGCTGATGGCTATTTAGATTTTGTCAGACCTGAGAGAGAAAGCGTACATTTAGCTTCTTGACACAGGGTGGATGCTGCTGTTTGTGTCAAGTGTTGAGACTCCATCACTTGAGAGTCAAAGGATAATGCAAACAAGCAATTATAAGTTGCCTTGTAGCAAGGATAAAGGCTAAAATGCAAATATTCCTATGAAGACATGCAGTGTGACGGTAGCCTCCTTTTCCTGCTGGACCTATCCTAGCGTTGAGTAAAGTTTTCTAATGATCGCGGTGTTGGGACGCAGTGAAACTGGAATCCGTTAACTATGTTAAAATCTTGAATGAGGAGGGATGTAGATTGGTCTGTCAACTGTGTTTTGCACCTACCCCGTGGTACCTGAAGCAGTGATGGAAATAGTGCTGGCAATGTCTTATTTCATGCAGGCAGTCTGGTGTGGAGAAAGCACTGTGCGTGCATGCGTTTGCATAGGCTGAGAACTAATTTCCTTAACTTTATTCTGTAGACCCTGGTGGTACAGGATGGCATTTGTTTTGATATGTAGTTGTCTGGGATTACAGGCATGAAAGGGAAGATGCACTCTTCTGCTGCTTTCGCTGGGATAAGGTTTTATTCAAGATGTCCTAATAAATCTCATTTTGCGCTAACTTCTGTGATTATTTGGACATCACTATCTTGCCTGCGGACACTAGCTGGCCTCTGCCATGCGTGCTGTTTGTACAGCCTGCAAGGTCATTTGATGGTATTGTGGACCTGTTCTCTAGCTGCGAAGGTCAGAGCAGTCAAATCATTGAGCACCAAAGAAAAGCTGCTTTTACTAGGCTGTTTTGCATAGTTTCTGCTCCTAGTAACTGTAGTGCTGTAGGTGTTTCAGTAGCCCTGGGTTTTTCTTTAGCTATGTGTTGTAACAGTCAGCCTTGCACTTACAGAAATGACTTTGTTAATCCCTTTCCACAGATGGTTTCAGGAAGGTGATTGCCCTGGAGAATGGTATGATTACAGCAGATAAAAGCTCAGTCATTGAGTTCCAGCATACTTTCTTCAAGCAAGGGAAGGCACATTTGCTGGAAAACATCAAGCGAAAGGTACAGTCTAAGCATGTATTTACATTGTAAAAGTAGCTAATCAAGAGCAAGTCTGGAGATTTCAAACACTTTATAGCCAACAAATTCCTTGTTAACCAAGGCTGTGCATCAGCAAGCCTTTGTAGCTCCCTCCCAAATGCCAGACTAATGCTTGGCTTGGCTTTCTCATGCCAGCTCTTAGACAAAACACACCCTGCTGTTGTTTAGCAATGCGCTGGAATAGGACCACAGTCTTCATAGCTGTCAAACTAGAGCCCTTTTTCCATAGAGGGTTCATATACACGATTACAGATTACCGTGGTCTTCAATTCTGCCAGCATAGCAGAGTTGGAAAGAGTCACGAAGTGAAAGAAGTAAAAGAAAGTGCATTTCCATTTGGTACTAATTGGAAATTAGCAGGGACATCAGTAATCAGTTCATTTGTGTGAGTTAGTATAAATTACATTGTTCCTCCAAAACTATGTTGTCACTTCTACATCTTTAGTAGCACTTTGCAGTTTTCTTTTGTGCATTCAGGCCTTGTCTGACCTGTTTCTGCGAAGATATTTATCCTCTATTGGCACATTACAGCCCATAATATCCTGGCTGCCAGAGAAAGAGTATCATGATACATCATCTTGACATTTGAACTGCATAATCTTTTCTTTAGAATGTCATAATGTGGTAGCTGCATTGCCCAAGTTAATAAAAGCACAGGGTAGGCTTGAGAGTCACAATTGTGTTTTGATTGATTCTTCACTGAGCTGTCTCTGCTCAAAATCACAATTGATTAAATATAGTTGTGCAGTTGCTTCTCTGACTCAGGCCTGCGCTCTTCCCAGGTGCCGTAATCGCTAACTTGCCTTGGATGGCACACCTTGCTTGCTGGTGTGTTGGGGCAGTCAGCTGGTGACGTTGTGCGTGGCACCATGCATCTCGGGGGTGTTGCGCTGGGTGGAGTGTTCTAGATGGAAAGACAAAAGCTCTAGTTCATGCCAAGGACGTTCATAGGAAGCTATCGAATAGGTTGGTGAAACATATTCTTTGTTGCACAGGAAACGTCAGTGACTTTTTTGCAAAATGTCTGTTAGTTTTTCTTGCTCTTCTACTGCCCGGAACGGAGCCGTATTTCACTACTTGCTGTAAACTGTATATCGAGCCCCTGCCAGGAGCACAAGCTGGAACGCAGGACTTGCTTTACTTACGCCCTCTGAGTGTTAGCTCTGCTGGTGTGCTTCAGTGGTGGCATCCTTATTACCTAGTCAGAGATTCTGAAGGGAGCAGTTCCTTGCAGTTGGGCAGAATGTTTTAGTTTGGCCCTTTTTTTCGAGGAAGGCTGACTGCATCTGAGATATCCACCTTCTGTCTGCGTCTTTTGGGTGTCTTCTCCATGGAGAGGTGGTATCCTGAAGAGAAAGCAGGCAGCCATGAATTTCATTTGGGATACAACTCGTGTGCCTTAGTGTAAGATACTAGCTGCAATGAATAGTGAAGCATCTAAAAATGTAGACAGAGAGGAGAACTGTCAGGCTGTTCAGTCCATCCTTTGTAACCCTGGATCATGTTAAAGTGGTTACTTATTTCTGTGGAGTGATTAATTACATAACAGTCTGCGAGCCAGCCTGCGTGGAAGTTCCCTAGCACTTCAGTGGGCTGATTCCGGATGCTTTCACTTCCCTCTTGGAATTGAGTAGAATAGTAAGAAAGATGATAGCGTGCGGTAGGTTGGAAGGGACTCGGGTGGTTTTCTCGTGCAACTCCGTTCGGTTCGATCATCCTCAGTATTTGGCTAAATGACTTTTCAAACTATGCCCACAAAACCTGGACATGTCATTCAGACACGTGATGCACCAGACCTATCTTTTTCAAAATCCTGAATTCTGTGTTAGCCACCAGTGCCACTACTGCAGAGGGAGTTGCTGTAGGAATTGGAAAATTTTGACTGTGGAAGTGTGGGGAGGAGGGAGTGAGCTTTTGGCTTTCTGATGACACTTCCACCATCATTTTAAGAGGTGGCACGCACGGATTCTGCTGTAGGCAGAAAAACAGCTTGGGCATACTTTCTGGAGACAAGTCTCCATAATTTTGGAATGTCACTGAGTGGAAAGGTAATCAATGAAACACCAGTATAGGAATCTACAATTCGAGTGGCGTGGGACAAATTTTCAAATCGAGTAGGATGCATCTAATTAGACTCCTCTCCCCACCCCACGCCTGTAATTTAATGGAAGTTTGTTACTCTTGTGCTGGCAGATTTACCCACGTGGAAAAAGGAACATTATCATCCCGTTCATACCCCACTGTCAGTTCTGTTTTCATTTTGGCTGGTGTCTTACTCTGACACTAGAGGGCAAGCTGTCAGCAGAGATGTCAGAGAACCCCCCAGGGAAGGCCCTTTTCAATCAGTGGTAGGTTTTTGTCATGAATTACAGTGGTGAATCTATGGTCTACTTGAACAAAGTGCTCATCTCGTTTTCATCGACCTCTTGTCTTTTTCATACGGTGTAGACTGACCCAAGGGCTGTCGTGAACAGCGATTGCAGTCTGTTGTGATACGTAAGAATTACAGCGTTACCTGATGTTTTAGTGGAGTTTGTACCTGTTCTTCTACAGAATAACTACACTGTTCCCATAGAAAGGAGTGTGCAAGGCACTGTTTGTAGTAAAGCATGTGTAACCTGGTCCTATCTTAGGTATCTGCAGTAAGAACTGAGGATCTCAAGGTCTGTACGGAGGACTTGCACAAAGTACTCTCTGAAGTCCAGGAGATGAGGGAGCAGCAGAACAACATGGATGTCAGACTGGCGAACATGAAGAGGTAGACTCCGTCTGTTTCAGAGGCACTTACATGTTGAATGTGGCTTATGTCTGATGGAGCTTGACTCTGAATGTGGGTTTCATTTAAACTGGAAACAGGTGAAACTATTTTTTTTTCCTAAGAATCCCCATTCCACCCCACACAACATTCTAAATCTTGCTGGTTTTGTGATTCAGTAACAGACCAGAGATTAAGACTGGGAGTTCGTTGACTATCTTGAGGTTTCATTTTGGTTGCCATCACCTGTTGTAGCTTGTTAGGGTGATAAAAGCATTTCTTTTTCTAAACACAAAACACAGTTAGATGCAATGAAGGAGAGAGAATGTGTTTGGTTTTCTTATTAAATGGAAGTGGACTTTGCATGTCCTTATCTCTGTTCCCTCAGATCCTTGTTGCATAGGCACTGGTAATTCATTCAGATCATTGGCAAGCAGGTATCAACCAGAGTTTGGGAGACACCTTCACTCCACTCCCTGTGTTCCTTTAAAAACAAACAAACAAAAATTCCAAACACAAACTTCGAAACTGTTCTGAAGTGGTCTGTGTTACACTCAGCCCGTTTGCAAACCCCAAGTCTTTATTCTAAGGCTTTGAGGCTTTGAAGGAATACCTCAGATCAAGATTATTGGTGGAGCAGCAGCGGATAAGAATGTCCTTATTAGTGAGTGTTTGGTCCTGCCTGATGGAAAATGGAGTTAATTTAACCCAGGGTTTATACTAGTGGATCAGATTAACCAATTGTTAGCTATCTACAGAAGGAATGTTGCCATTGGTCCTGCAAGGTACTGTGAAAGTCTGAAAGCGGTAAAACTAGAGCGTATAAAGTAAACTCTGTTCATCCTCTGTCTTCTGATTTATTCTGCATTGCAGAGAAAATAAGGCCCTGTGGAAAGAAGTGGCAGTTCTAAGGCAGAAGCACAGTCAACAACAGAAGCTGCTGTCTAAGGTACCATTGCAGCATCTTCAGTGCTACCATCCTTACTCCTGCCTCTGTGCTAGCTGACGGCATTCTTTGCTGATGTAGAATGACAAATGACACAGAGCTGAACAGGCTGTATTAGTACAGCGTAAAGAACGTTCACAGTTCCTGAGCGTCCCAGAAGTAGCGCAGCAAAGAACCACGAGCAAAATGCTAAGGAAAAGTAGTAAAAAGGATTTCAATGTGTTTGAAATCTCAGTGAATCTTACTTGGAGAGAAATCAAGCTGACCTGGGGTAAATGTGGGCTGGAGGCAGTGCATGGTAACAGGAGCCTAAAACAAGAGATTGCAGGCACATGGAATGGAGTCTGGGAAAGATCTTGGACCAAGGTAGACTCAGATCGCTCAAGAAGTCAACTTGGAACCCAGAAACTATAGGAGCTTCTGCACTGGAACAAATTTTCTCTGGTTTATCCCTCAGCTGTTTCTGATCTGGAATCCTCTAGTGACTTGTGGTGTTATATTACATTTAAAAAAAAAAAAGAGAAAAACCAACTGTGTCCAAGTGAGATAATTTTTCAATGCCATTTGTAACTATCGTTTTGGTTTTTAAGACATGAACACAAATGGATATTTAATTTACCTATTAATTTCAATCACATAACTACATAATTTTGTAGTAAAATCTGAGTTAATAACTTAATATTATGATTGCTATGCTGACCACTTGTTTTTGATTTTTTGTTTTTCCTTTTTAGATTCTCCAATTTATACTAAGCTTGATGCGAGGAAATTATATTGTTGGGGTCAAAAGAAAAAGGTAATTACTGGGTAGGTCACAAATCAGTGTTAGATAGGAATTATAGGGATAAATCAGCTTTTAGAAGCAAGATATTTTTCTTAATGTGCATAAAGAATATTTTTATCACTTGTATTTTTTAGTCAAAGCTGACGGAAGTTGAATAAAGCATGAAATAGAGATTTCCTCATCCATGTTTTTTAGTGATAAAGAAGAGAATATACTGTACATCTTAAATTTCGAAGAGCACAGTTATCAGAAGTGGTAACTTTTAATATGTGCAAATGTGGCTGACTTACTGCAAAACCAAAAGCACGCGTAGAGTGCAGCCTGTCTGCAGTGCACTGAGAACAGCAATTTCCAAAAGCTGGTGTTCTTGAAGAGGAAGAATGGCAGTTGTTACTGCACTTATTTGGCATTGCTCCAGCTTTTCACTGTGGAACTACGTACTAAAGCTGTATGTTGTCTCAGGTCTCTAACAGATGCTGCAGGTGCTTCACCTTCCAAATACAGTCGTCAGTATGTTCGCATTCCTGTGGAGAGTGGCCAAGCCGTAAGTCTTCCCGGGGAAGGAGACAATGGGCTGGACAGGATGATATACAGTGATCTCAAAGTCTTCCTTAAAGCTGTTAATACCTTAATCTTATCAAGAAGTGCATTCCCTTTTGAAATGGGCAGCTTTAAAGCATTGCTCTGTCTGTAAAATCGTGCAAATCAGTACAACTAGTCACAGATGAAATCTGAACAGGAAATAGAAGCTGCAAGAAGAATGGAGCTTCGACATGAAAAAAGTGAGACCTTTCAGTTTACTCATGCAATTTGCTGTGTCTTGCAGATGGCTTTTTCTGAACATAATGCAGATGACGAGGATGGAAATGGTACGGGCCTCATCATTCGAGATATCACTGATACCTTGGAAAATGCCACCGACGGTCTCCTTGCTGTGGCACACACAAGTGGCAGAGCCAGGTATGTTTAAAGGACGTGGAAGTGTTAATGCTTAGGTTGTTGACTAGGCAGTTGTGTTAGTGTAAGTGATCCATATGCATTCTGGGAAACAGCCCCTCTGAATTTTTACTCGATTTGAGCATGATAGACCTGTTTGTAGGTTGACTTTTTTTACAGCATGTAGCATTGGTCATGGTCAGCAAAGCTTCTTAAGAGTTCATGTCTCTTCAGGAATGCCTGAAGGCCTATCAAGCTGGTTGGTGCTTGAAGTTTAATTT
Organism: Tauraco erythrolophus; assembly: GCF_009769465.1. Classification (NCBI taxonomy): domain Eukaryota; kingdom Metazoa; phylum Chordata; class Aves; order Musophagiformes; family Musophagidae; genus Tauraco; species Tauraco erythrolophus. The sequence continues at coordinate 284,249 of NC_141477.1, read as the reverse complement.
TCTGAGGCTTTTCTGTATTCAACAAATAGGCACGTACTTAACTTTTTGACTGAACAAAGACCTGAATGCATATATAGTTTACTAATAAACAACCCAAAATGTGTGTAGGTTGCTTTCCCTAATGTTACAGTAAGTGTAACGGAAGGGAACACAGTATTTTCTGTGGCCTCAGGTTCTTGTGAAAACCATTTAGTTGGTAACATCCAGAGTGAAACACAGACCCATTTGGAATCTTTTATTTCCTGAGACACTATGTTGTGAGTTTCCTTCCTGCCTAAGTCCATGTGCTGTCCTAGGGCTTTGGTCTGGCAAAATGGGGTGTTTTGCTCTGATACATGCTCTCTGTATAAGCTGTAATAAGAGATTTTTCATCAGTCTTTAGGTAAAGGCACTTTCCTTTTTTCCCTAAAGACCAACTAGTTTTTTTGAACCCTTGACTGGCTTAACTTTATTAAGTGTTAAGATTTGAGATACTAAACTTGCAGTGAGTAGTGATGAATTCTCCTGTGTGTTCTTTGGGTTCTTTGTTTCTCTTTGGGTCACATTTTAGAGAGACACAGACAGCTCTGGATCCTGGCTTACCTATTTGTCAAGTATCGCAGCCAAATGAGTTAAATTACGCAGAACCTATCCCACCAGTTCATATAAATGATGTCCACAAATCCAGTGAAATGGGAAATGTTGCTGTGGAGCTCCATACTGCACAGCCTAACGCTCCAGAAGACCCAGTGTCAGTGATTGACTCCATCTTGAACGAGAACAGCTCTGGAAACCAAAATGATCCTTTACTGGACAGGTATTAGCTTGCTTCTGGAAACTGTTATGCTGTCGTCATCTTGTGGGATCTTGTCAAAGTTTTAGAGGATGTGTTAAACAGAACATAGTGAGTTAGCTTTTTAAATGTCGTTGATGAACTGAGTTTTCTGCCCCTTTGTTAGTAGGTCTTGAAAAAGCCAAGGGTTATTAGCATCAGGCACTAAAAGCAGGGCAAGCTCCTCTGTCACGTCTCTGGTGAGGAGCGTGCCAGCCTGCTGATGGGTCAGTCTGAGGGCTGGTGAGGTCAGTCTGTGTTACGTCAGCCCCTGTGCCACCAACGACTGGCACTGCCGAGTGCTGGCAAACGGCAGATGAAGGTTAGCAACTTCAGGAGGGCACCGTGTGCTGCTTTGTTTCCAAGAACTGGATGTGGATTTGTATCCGTGGTAGTCTGATGTCATTTTGCTGTTTCTTCCTTTCTTTGCCCCTCATTTGTGCAAAGGTTCGTTTCCCTTGTGTGCTGTCAGTCAGACTCACTTCTGGGTCGAAATGCTGTGGGTTGTGGTTTCCCACTCAGCAGCACCACTGCAGAAGTGGTTCCCAGCTCTGCACTGACCCTGAGCATTACCAGTAGCATGGTTTCTGTGGCTGCAGGGTGTGCTGGAGCAAGGAGCAAGCTTTAGGTCTTTCTCCTGGCAGCTCTTCTGCTGTGGTGAACTTCAGGTGGGAAGTTCTGGGGAGGTGTCACAGCTGAAGGCCCTGTGATGTCTGGCCTCCTGGGCACTGCCGCCCGTGGGGCAGTGCCTTGGAACTGTCTGTTGCTCCTGGCTGAGTGTTCCGGGACAGGAGGTGGCCTCAGCGCCGCGAGAAGTTCAGTACTGGCGCCGTGTGTGCAGCTTCCTTTCCGCTTCGTTCACTGTCCCTTCTGTCCTGCCCACTGTCCTTGGAAACGGTACAATTTGAAATAATCTGATGTCTCAAAACAGACAGTGTTCCTTCAGGTCCGGATTATTTCCAGCCTTTACTTATCGTTTATTGTCCCCAAGTGAAAGCCATCGGGCGTGAGTTTAACCAGTTATTGGTATATAGTCTGGGATCTGAGAACAGTCGAAAGATATTGTACTGAGAGAGGAAGTGGGTGTGGAAGGAGGAACTGTTTCTTGATATGATAGCTGTTGCTGTACTTGCTGTTCACATAGTCTTGCTTGTACCTGTCCTTCAAAGAGGTGGACCGTGGAAAGTGATACAGGAATGTGATTTCATTCATTTGGCAATAAGCTGTTCTGGATTGTGACCAGCCTGCCTTGTGATGCAAAAGGAGGTCCTAACTGCTGACTGTTTCTTGCAGTAATATATAATTTTGTCTTTTTAGAGAAGAAATTCAAGATTTTCTTAATTGCATTGATGCCAGCCTTGAAGAGCTTCAAGCCATGTTATCTGGGAAGCAGTATAATTTTGGTTCTGAAGCTTTCAGCGATGTGAGTGTCTTGACTGTTTCTGATTTCTGGAAAGTACTGATGAGGTTGCATCATTCCATGCTGCAATGGGCAAGAGGAGGGGGAAAAGCAAATAGTTATGGATAGAATAGTCATTCTAGGAGTCTAACCATGTACAAGGTAACACTGAGAGCCTTTTTCAGTTCATGTAGTGTTTCTATTATGTATAACTCAAGGGGAAAAAGGAAAAAGACTGGACTCACTTCTTCTCAAGCCTTTGTCACGTATCATCACATCCTGATTATCTGTTTGCTTATGCACTATGATATGGAATGAAACTCAGCTATATACCTGAAATCACTGGGAAATGCGGTGTCCTTTTCTCCTGTGACCTCAGCTTACTGCCAGAGGTTGAAAATATGTTGCTGTAGGCTGTTAAAAGGAGAGGCTGTTGCCTGAGCATTCACATACCATTCAGGGAGTTGCACTGGCACCCCCCGAGACTAATGGCGAGGACCAGAGTCACTTCGCAAGCAGGCAGGCTGTCAGCTGCTCTTATCTTGCAGCTTCTGCTGACGGTTGTAGCCTCCCTATCTTCTGGTATGTGCTTCCTGTGTACCTAGTGCCAGCAGAATATGGGAAACACTGAAAAAGTCCTAAACTTAGGATAAACATGACTTAGCAACAGCCAAAACATCAGTGTGTTATCAACATTATTCCCACACTAAATCCAGAACACAGCACTGTACCAGCTGTGAAGAAGAAAGCTAACTCTATCCCAGCTAAAAGCATATCAAAGTTCACAGCTTGCAGCCAAAGGCTGCAGCAGTTCTAAGTTAGTAGTGCTAAACACACGGTAGATACTGTAACCCCTGCATCCTAGTGCTAAATGATTGACTCTGAGCCACTCATTCTATTTAAAACTCACTGATTTAAGCCAAACAACTAGTATTTCTTAACATAGGCCGGTGGAGGAGCCACCTTCCCTGTGCTTCAGTGGGTGGAGTGGTGTGCTGGATCCTGCTGTCCTTTCAGGAGCTCTCTGAAATTTTGTTTTAAGCACCTTATTATATGACGTATGGTCTGGGTTTATTTTCAGACGTTTAATCCTGAGCTGCCGGCCCTGGATATGAACTTGACGGAAACTTCCCCTGGTATGGAAAATGTAAGAGTAAGATTTGCTTTTATGATGAGGAGGGTTAATACGATCTTCAGAGCTAAATTTTGGCTGATGCAGTATGAGGGTAGGGACTGGATTGGTAGCACAGGATGAAACTGCCATTTTACCGAGTCCTGCTGACCCCGTGTTTTCAGTTATCGCTACTGGCATATATGAATTTAAGAGGGTTCTCAAGATAATTCCAAGTGTTTTTGTTCCTAGCTGCAGTAATACACTCAGTGGGCTGATTTAAACTGCCACTTTGCTTCGAATAACATGTTCTTTGCTCTCCGGATACACCTGAGAACATAAGGAATAGGGAAGCACACTGGTGTCTGTTGAATCAGCTGTTTGTATTGAGGAATTTTTTTATCCCTATCTGGTACTTCCGTATCTTCTGTTTAGAACAAGGAGGCTAGCAGATCTTGTCTGTTTTGGGGCTAAGTATGTGAGAACAGCTTCTTGGCTTGTTTCTCCTAGCCTCAGGGATTCCCATGATGTCTTTTAGCCAAGTAATAACTAGGTCTGGGGTTATAGTTCAGATGAGATTGTGTCTCTTCAGTCTGTCCGAGGACTGAAGGAAAAGTACTAAATGAAAAAAACAGTGCAATATGCTGTATTTATTCTGAACGTGGCTGTATGGAGGACATTACAAAAGTTCAGTGCAAATTTACTTGTCTTGGTCCAGTTCCTTAAACTGACTCGTGTTAAAAACCTGTGCAAGTGTTGTTTATTTTGCAGTCCTGAAAGAATATTTGAACTAAGACTTCCCAGCCATAAGAGCTTAGATTGCATCTGAGGTAAAATGCAGCTGTGTTCAAGCAGTGCTTGCAAAATTTAATTATATTGATGAAATCAGGTTTAGCAGTGTTATTCCAACAAGAGAGACTATCATAAAGCTTCTGGTTTGGAAAGTAAAATAAATATTTGCTACTCAGAAGCTTGTTTGGCTTTAAGTTCAGTTTGTAGTTCACTGTGTCTTCTTCTGAGAGCTCCCGTTTGCTGGCCCTGGTGTGCAACGATGGGCTCGTTGTCAACTGTTTCATGTCTCTTCCCTCCTTCTTTCATCTTTAATTTTGTTAACCAGTCAGTGAAGACTTGGATTTTGTTCTTGTTTAAGTGTTGTGTCTTACTCCCTGTCTGTTTTGCTTCAGATTCCAAACTTGGCAGAGAGCACTGAAGATCCGGGAGCAAGTGAGAGGGAAACGACGGGAAGCAAAGGTGGGCAGAAAGGAACGCTGAGAGCTGTGACAGCTCCAGACTCTTCCAAAACTGTATATTGAAATGGAATTTTTGTAGCCTGTAATAGGGTTTATCTCCTCTTTTGGTCCGGGTTTAAAATTTTTGTGAAGACTGGGATGTTTGACTGATCTTGATGAAGCTGTGCCTCAACCTTGAGAGGCCCCATCCTATTCCCCATGTTGGTGTTAACCATTTCCTTTTTCTTGTACATGACAGAGTGCCACAATAGGGAGCAGAACTGCAAATGTCCTTGTGGCAGTATCTCCTACGGGGACTGTGACCCCCACAAACTCAGTGCTGCCGCTGTGTGCCACACGTATGGGGGGCTTGGAGTGCACCTCAGATAATCGATCCTAAGGGACACAGGAGCCTTAGCTCCAGCCCTGCAGCTGTGGCTGTAGCCTCTCAGAGCTCAGCTGTATGGTTTGCTTTAGTGAACCAGGGTTTGAAGCAGCCTCTCCAGTTTCCCTTGTCTTGAATAAGCGCCCTCGCTTACGTGACGCAGGAGCCTGGAGTTTAAACCGTTTGTTTTCCCTCAGATATGCAGCTGATACAGTACAGGGCCAATCCCCTGCTTTCGCTGTTTGAAGAACTCCCTTCAAGTGAAGCTGCAGGGAAGACAGAGGATCTGAAAGACTTCCTGCTGCCCGCCCCAGAGGAGAAACCTCCTCTTCATCCTCCGTCGGGTAGCGGGGCTGCCTTGCCACTAGCAGCTCCAGCAAGCCAGGCTGAGTCTCTGGATGCTCTGGGAATGGGTGATCCGCCTCTCCTCCCGGAGGATGGGAATGGCGAGTATAAACTGTTTCCACTCTTGCTCCTCAGTCCTGTTGCTAACTTCATAGAAGAGGCCTCTGAGATAGAAACTTCTTGAACTCACATAACATCTGTAACTGGTGTAGAGATGGGAAATAGACAGCAAAGAAATAGTTCAGCGAGAAGTTTGACCTCTCTTCTCACCTGCTTCTTGGGTGTCGTGTTCTGTATAGACAAAAGAAAGTTCTATTTCTACAAGCAATGAGCACATCTGGAAAAACTGAAAACAAGCTCAAAAAGCTGGTGGGAGTGAAGGCACTGGGCAGAGGGGAAGAGCAACCTCCCTGTAAACACACAGCAGTGTATCCTGTAACTTTTTATCCAGTATCCTTATTGCAAGAGGAAATCTGTTTGTATCCTATTTGTAAAGTTTGGCTGTTTTTTTTCTTTGTTGGAGTGGTTGTTTTTGTTTGGTTTTTTTAATTAGCTGGATAGTAATGTGGTGTGTAATATTTTAAAATGGATTTTACTCTTTCTGAGAGCCTGCTTCAGTAGGTGGCTTGTCTACTGTTTAGAATTAAGATTTTTTTTAAACTTTGTTTTTAATTTGAGATTTCTCTTTGATAGTTTGTGGCTACAGTTGTTTGCATCTGCTTAGATCACTTTCGTACTCCTGGATTTGCTCCTAGGTACAGGGAACATTTTTCCTATGGAAAATTAAATTTTAACTGCGGAATATTACTTTTTAACACGCTAACACACATCCATTGCCACGGATTGTAGGTGTTGTGGTAGGAAGTGCTTGCCACCCTGTGTAATGCTGATTTCTCATGCACATTGCATGGCAGTTCTAGGGTAACTTGCACCTAGCTCACAGGTCATCTGTCCTCAGAAGTCTTGAGTAGAACTGATTCACGTCTAGCAGAGTCCAGCAGCTGCCCTGAAAATGGGGGGGTGGGGAGGGGGAGTTGTGGGGTAACTGGCATTGACACAGGATGTTACATTAAGATTTCTCTTCTGCTTGCAGTAGGTAGTAGTGTACCTGACCCTATGTGACCACTGGACTTGCTGCGTTTTCTGCTTATGGAATCTTACAGCTAAAGTAACCAGATGCATTTGAGTCTTTTGACAGTGAATTACAAAAACTAATGTCTGCTTAATCAAAAAACCTTTCCTCAGAATTCCTTTCTACACTGTTTTCCTAACTTCTTTGAGGAGCTGTAATTTAGACATCAGCACCTGGTGTCAGTGGAACAGTAAGTTCTTCTTCACTGAGACCATGTTTGTAGCAGTCTGCCACTGGCCCCACACAAACCTGAGATCTGCTGTAGCAATACAAGACTGGTGGGGCTGGAAGAGGCCTGGAGACAGGTAGAAAACCAGTTGTACAATATCATGTGACATTTCCTACCAGCACAATTACTTGAACATTTTTTCGGTTTTAGGAATTCAGCCTACCTACAGGCTTTGTTCTCTCGGAAGTTTCTGAACTAAAAAGTTTTGGGTTCCTGTAATATTCAAGAATCCAAAGTACTTTGATATTCTGAAGCCTACTAGATAGTGCATGTTACCTATGCTGGCCTTACTTAATTGGATTTGTGCTTCATTTTCAAGTCTTTGAGTTGCAAAGGAGGATCTTGCTACTGAGTGTATGTGTAATGCCTTCAGTGTCATTTTATTCCCATGCTTCTGTAACTGTTCTTTACCTCGTGACCCTTCATGTTTGTATCTTTTGAATTGCCTTTTGTCAAGTACGTCTTATTCTAGCCTTTCCTAGTCTTTCTTTTGCTTACTTCTTCAGACAGAAGGCTGAATAGTTTCCAGGTTTTGTGAGCTAAAGAGAGGGGGAAATGAGTGAACTGTGTATCTGTCTTGGCCTCTGGTTTAGTTTTTTTTTATATTATTTCTTCCCAAAGGCCTCAATTTTGCCAAGAGTGAAACAGTAAAAAACAGATTTTTTTCTGTGCTGTTTTGTCAGCACAGTGCAGACAACACAGTTCTTTGAGAGGCTGATCTTCTGTAACTCTGACTTCCTGAACAGGTTAGACTGACGTGTGGTTCCTGTTACAGATTACTGTCATGTTCTTCCATCATGGAGTCCTCTGATCTCAGTGCATCTCACCATCAGATGTTTGATCTGGTTGCATAATAGTTTTCTAATACACTTTCTCTCTTAAGTTAAGAAACCAAGACTTAAGAAAGCTGCAAATAAAAGCTTGTTCATCTGTGTGTGGTTTATGTACTGGTCTCGGAAAAGTGTTTATGCAAGTTTCCCAAAAAAGACTGCAATGGAAAGGGGACGGCTGAAGAGCAAAAAAACATGCTGAAGTAATTAAACTCAAGAATTGCAAAACCATTACTGTGTTTCTTGTACTTTGTTTTTGTACATGTTCCTGTGTGTGCCAATACTTCCTGAACCTGTTTACTGAATTTTCTAGAAGGGACTCTGGGGGGTACCTCACTGTGCCACTGCTACTGGTTCAAAAATAACTGAAACACTCAGGTTAGCAGCATCTGTTTTCAGAGCTGTCAGTGTGAGAAAGAAGGGAGTTGTAACTCTGCCCACCCAAAACTCTCAGCACTCTTTGAAAAGTGTGTTAGTAACAACCAACTACAATGTAAATTCTGCTGTTTGGGGTTTTTTTTTCTACCACCTTTTCCTTTCCTTAACTTTTTGGAGACAAGGTTTCAGCTGGGATGGGATGCCCAGATGACTCTTTCTCTGTTGGCCAACTCACAGGGTGGTCATTCAGCCCAACCACTGTGCAAGTGCCCCTGCACTGTGTGCAGGGCAGCCGGGTACCAGCCCTGCCCAGCCTCGTTACCTTTTTCCCAAAAAGCCCTTTCTCCCTGGGGCTCTGCCTGCTGCGCTAGATGTAGTGCACCAGTGCGAGTGTTCTTTACAGATCCCAGTAAGAAGGGCCCTCAGCTCCATAATGTATTGATTAAAATACCAGTTAGTGGAGGTAACATGAGAAGGAAACAGGGAATGGCACAGACAACCTCAGCATCAGGCAGAGCTCTGCTCTGGGCATGGCACACTGTGCAGAGCCCATGCCAAGGTGAACTGGCACCGTGGGCTTTACAGTTTTTGTAGGATTTTCCTAGCGGTAAAGAACTCTCTTCACCATTTCCACTGCCAAGAAAAAGGATGTTTGTATGAAAACGTGCTGCTCGGCTTCAAGATAAGGGCAAGGAGCCGGCAAGGTGCCATCGCCGGGAGCCGAGGACAGGCTCCTCTGTCGGGATTAGCCGGGTGAGGCTGTCCGCAGCTGAGCGATCCCCGCGGCACGGCGGGCCTGGCGGCAGCGGGTCGCCCACCCCCGCGTGCAACAGCCGCCCGTTCGCACGCTGCGCCACGACTCGGAGCGGGGTTTGTGTCACCCGCGACCGCGGTTGCTTCACTGCAACGCGAGTTTCCTTCCTCCTCCCGCGCCAACGGGGGCGGCTGCTGCTCGTGCTTCGTGATCATCGTGCCCGTCTCTGGGGAAGGAAAGGCCGCTTTGCCGTGGCTTCCATGCGATGAGGATGGACAGAACACACCCAGGCGCAGCAAACAGTGTGAGGAAGGGAAAAGTGCCCCTCGCGCTCCTTTCGTAATGATTTTTCCGGGCTGGCCCTCCCCGTGACCGCCCCAGCCTGGCCATCAGTTTTTAATCTCATATGGCGGTGTGCTTGATAACACTGACCTTCCCAGAATAGGAGAAAAACTTACTTTGATCTGTGTCTCCTGAACTGTGATGCCATTGTGCTGTTGCCTCCTAACAAGACTGCCCTTCTGAAAAGCAGTACCTGCGTGTCACAGCTCGCCAAGGCAGGAGCACGAGGTTCTACCGAGGGTCATCTTAACCTACAGGTGTCTGTGCTTGCATCCTGTAAAGGACAAAAGATTTCTCCTCCCACTGTCCTCCCAACCAAAAACGTAAATGTAAATATGAATATATAAATAGATATACATCTTTTTTTTTTTTTTGTCAAGCAGTTTGAGATTCAGCTTCCTGATTAGCACATACCTTGCTGGGGTATTTTCAGAGGCATTTAGACCTTAAGCTGGTTAGATGTCCTCTTTAATTACAGGTGTAACTGCAAATACAGGAGGTGGTAACAAATTAACTGAACAGACGATTCTCTAGGCCATGCCTGATAAACAACCACAAGGATATAAAGATTTTTCTAATCAAATACAGGAATGAAAACTGTGTGTAGTAAAATCACCAGCTTGAGGGGAACTGAGATCAGAATGTTATAACCTGAAAAGAACCAAATTCAAACTCATACCAATAACATTGTAATAATTAGATCAATGTTAATAACAAATAGTAAAAAAAAATCACACTTCTATATATGTATATGCTTTTAAGTGCCATTGTTTTGCAGAATGAACTATCACTTACTCTAAGGCAATACATGTAAAAGCAAGCAACCACAATGAAAGCAAACACCTTGAAAGAAAAGGAACAAGATAGTGCCAGAGCTCCCAGGCTCCTATACACAAATCTCCTGGTTTTAATGTTAAATTACATGACAACCGAATGAAGCCACCCACAAATGACAATGTAAGTGGAGCCGTCTTTAAGCCATATATAAGACTACAAGAAATATTTTTTCCCCCACATCGACACTGCTGCAGAACCAGGTATGCAGCATTGACTGCTCTGGTATCCTGCCCTGTGCTTCTACAGATGCAAACATTGTCTCAGTGTCATCAAAGGAGAGTTGCTCTCTAGAACGTGGCCTGGGGTTTTGTTGATGCTTTTAACTACTCTGGTTACTCATATTTGAGGACTGGATGTTGAATCTGGATATAGCAATAGCGAAGTGCTTATATTGACTCAGCTGAATATAATGAAGCTGAAGAGCTTTCTGTCATTAGAGCGTAAGAAAAGTTAAGAGCTGCAGAAGACAGAAAAAGGCATGTAAAATCTCTTGAAGGTAATGTTTCAGTAGAGAACAGATACTTCTCCTACATGGGTCTAGAGTTTAACTGCTTAACAATACAGATTCACTATCACTAATATTATCTTTAATTAACAACACGTCTCATTACAGTCACAATTTTCTACTTTGAGAAGTTTCTTTTTTTTCTCTCTAGGTACATAATTGTTTACCTGTTCCCAAAGTAGTTTAGAGGGAAATGCAGGTGCATATGGCCCTAATCCATGTTTTTAATTGAATGTAATTAATCAATTGAAGCAAGCAGCTAAATTGCCGTGTGAGAAAGGAGGGTCAATCTGTGACATAGAGGGGGATGGTCAAACCAGGTGTGTGCAGCTCTTGGAAAGGATGTGTTTTCAGCTTTGTGTACCTAAATACCCCACCTCTGAAGTGGGATATAATGATATAGAATAGAATGTTTCAGTTGGGAGGGACCTGATCATCTGTCTCACACTGGTAATGTAAAGATTTAGGATGTTTCCTGAATCTTAATTTAAAACACAGTGCTGAGCTTCACAGAAAAGCTGGTAAGAAGATGAATAGTCAGGGCCTTGCTTGTTTAGCTCCTTAAGAGTACTCTCTCAGACCTTCTCGTATGTAACATGCGTGTGAAAACTTACCTTGTAGAAAGCAATGCAGGGAGGAAAAGAGGAAGAAACAGGTGCTTAGGAATAAAAAGAAACACTTTTTTTTTAAGTTTGGCTTTTCTAAAAAAAAAAAAAAATTGGGGAAAAAGCATGCTTAGCAGGAAATATGAAGTAGAGAAGAAGTAATTCTTATACTTTCCTCTTTTCGCCCTCCCTTAGGACTTCTGTTCTGCACACACCTCTGACAGTCATCACCGAGACACTTTTTTCTGAAAAAGAGGAAGGAAAAACCATCAGCAGCTGTCCTGGGTTCTCGATGACAAAGTGAGTGGACAAAAGGGAAGTGCTCCTGATTCACTCCCTGACTTAGAAACAGCAAGTCTGTTCTACTTGAGAGGGAGAAGCTGCAGTCCCGGGAAGGATGGGAATGCTGGTGAGAGCATCTGTGCTCATGAGTGCTCTTCTCTTCTGCAACGGTGAGTCTACGGACAGGCCTCCTGCTCGGGGCAGTCCATTCCCTGGCACCGGTGTGTCTGCGTGTGTCTGCGCAGGAGCGGTTCTGTTTTGGGAATAGAAATGTGGCAAAAAGGCCAACGTCTGCCTGCTGCTGGCACGGTGTTCAGTGCTTTCAAATCCAGCGGCTGCAGAGAGCAAAGGCTGCGGAAACGCTGCCCGCCGGCTCGGGGTACGCAGAGCCCACACACGTTGTGACAGTTATTTCACGGAGCGCAGCGGAGCCGAGTTCTTTTGCTCCCAGGAAAGGAGAGGTTTGTAAACCAGGAGAAAAGGGTAAAGAAGTGTCTATGGAAGTATGGGGTCAGCCCTAAGAGTGACAAAAATGTGCTGGGCAAAGGCAACGGAGCTCATCTTCACAGGAAAATTTAAAGAGTTTTTGGACTTCCTTGACCCATTGCTTAAGTCGCTTAAATTCAGCTCAGCCTGAAAAACCAGTGTCTGTCAGAGGGGCAAACTGGCAGCAGAGGAGACAGTTTGCTGTCGATGTGCAGTGCTTTCTAGGAAAGCCCTGGAAGTGATGCCAGGAGGCAGGTGCCAGCTGTGCCCGGGCAGCTGTGCAGCTTGGGCTTCAGACAAACTCCTTCCCTCAGGTTGAAGTCATCCGCTAATTCTGACCCCACGCTCTGCCAGGTGCTCACTTGCCCACAGGTGAGCACCTGGCAGAGCACGGCAGCCAAACGGCACGTGGCACGCGTCGGTGCCCCTGGCAATCGGCTACCTCCCATCTGTCTTCCTCGTGCCACCTTGATTTTTCTGTTAGCCCATCCCCGAACACACCGTCCCTCAGTCTGCATGGACTGCCCGTGGTGGGTTTGGTGGGTTCCACTTACTGATGCTCTCACCGGTGCTTCATCACCCAGGAGCTGCCTTCACCACCACTGCTTTTATTTTAATTTTCTTTCTCCATTCTTCCTGCAGCATTTCCGGACCTGACTGGTCCCAGTGAGATCAAAGGCGTTTGGAAGCAGTCCACCACGCTGCCATGTGCCTACAGGCCTGTGAAGGACTTCGTGCAGGAAACGCTCACGTGGGCTGTGGCACACGACGACAGCTCTGGCACTGTCTTTCGGAGAGACAGCACCGGTGACCACGTCCTCCTGTCCGAGTACAGGGACAGGGTCAGTGTCCCAAAGGACACCCCGGGGGACGTGTCTCTTCACATCCTGACCCTGGAGGTCTCTGACAGAGGAACCTACACTTGCCAAGTCACCTGGAGAGCCAGTAACAGCAGCCTGGCAGCAAAGGCAATCACCACTAAAGTGGAGGTGGTTAAAGGTAAGCCCAAGAAGAAAGCTGCATGGGAGTGGAAGGTTTGGCTTGGGAAAGCTTTTAGGAATTGAACAGACCTGGTCTGCGGTGACCACCTGCTCCCGACGCAGAAGCGTATTGCTGAGCGATGTCAGACTGCGACAAGAAGCAGCAAATAGGTCAGAGAGAGGAATTCTGCCCATGATACTGTGCCCCGTGGTTCGGGGACTGGGGGGGATTCGTGGCCTCTCGCTTACCAGTTTATCCCTGGCTTTGCCCATATCCAATGGCTCAGTGTTTCCAAGGGACACGCACCAGAGGGGAAGTCCCTGGGATATGGCATTGCTCCGCTTTGCCAAGCGCCATCAGCACAGGCTCGATCTCCCTTGGCCGGGGCGGTGCCGTTCCATAGCAGAATGGAGATGGCACCAGCAGAGCCTTCATGCGGGAGGTGCAGTGGGTGGCACAGCTGGTGCCAGCACAGGTGAGCTGAGCTTAACCCGAGCGTAGTGGTGAGGAGAGAGCGGTGCCTGGGAAAGCACTGAAATCCAGGGCAAGAACTGCTGTGGAGGGGAGGACCTTCCCCACCACAACCCGGGCCAGTGTGACCCGGGCCCCATCTGCTTTGTCTTCCAGTCGCGGCCACCAAGCCCATCATCAGGGCGGGCGAGCTGGGGCTGACGGCACCAGCAGGAGCCAGGACCAGCCTGACCTGTGTGGCCAGCGGGTCGCCCCCCATCAGCTACCGCTGGTTCCGGAGCACCCCGGGAGGGAAAGCCCTGCTCCTGAGCCGCCAGGCTGAGCTGGCGTGGGACAGCCTGCAGCCCTCCGACGCCGGGATGTACTACTGCGAGGCAGAGAACAGGGTTGGGGCTGCGCAGCAGAGCGACCCTGTTGAGCTGAGGGTGAGAGGTGAGTCGCCGGAGCCACGGCTGGATGGAAAACATCTGGGGTCCTTCCGTACGGGAACGGAACAACCTTCCCGCTTCCTCTCCCTTCCCTGAAAGAAGGAAACACAAAAAAGCTTTGGCCTTCTGCACTCTGAAGCACTTCCCACCCCCTGTTCTTTCTGTCTTTTTTTATTTCTCGTATTTGATATCTCTCCTGTTCTTTAGAGAGGAACTGCTCCTTTCTGATGCAAAAGAGGTTTTGTATTTAAAACATATTTATTCCTCTTTGGCTTTTTTTGAGATTCTTGCTGGCTGTGTAATGCTGCCTGTGGCAGTTGAGCACGTGTAGGCAAGGAATCAGGGCTTCGTTCCGAGCACAACAGCGTGACAGTTGGCAATTCAGTAGGGGAGAGAACGATGCTGGCCTCTGCCCTGGCGGTGGGTGCGTGTGTCGGGAGAACACGCTGTGCTCTGACGGATCCGGGCTCCGCGAGGTGGCACGTGCCGGATGCCTGATGGAAGACTTGCTGCTTTCCTTGGCTGGCAACTCAGCCGTTGGAGCTGTGAAGCCCGTGACTGCAGGGCCAAGCACAGGTGCCACGCGGTGGCTTTTGAAAGAGGCAGAGCCTGCTGAGCTCCCCGCGGAACAAACGCTATGGCTGAAACCACGTGTTGTTCTCTACAGCAATTGCACCTAAGAGTGTACAGAAAGGGAACAGGAATTAACGATGGCCACGCTCGTTAACTCTGCTAGCGTGCAGTCCCCTGCCTGTCTTCTAGGTGGTGGCTGGTTCCTCGTGGCCTCATCCCGCCGGTGCAGAAGTTCTGTATTGCAGCAGCACCACAAACGTGGTGGAACTCCAGTGCGAGCCGCTCTCTCCTTCCTCTTGCAGATCTGCCCACGACAACAGAGGCCTCTTGGAGGGACAGGGGAACCCCGGGGAGTCACCACCCAACCTCAGGTCTGGGACCGGCCGCTGTGGCTGACAGTGAGGACGAGGTGTCGGGGAGGGTTCAACACCAGCACTTAGCAGTGGGTTCTGTTGCTGGGGAATACAGTCTTGACAGCATTGTATTTCAGTCCATACACCTCAGTTTTTAATTTAGATGTTTCCGACCTTAGAAGGTCCTCCTTTCCCAGTGTCCAGCCCACAGAAGGCTTTTAGCTTGCTCTTTGTGTCTTGGAATGAGAGACTCTGCATGTGTCTTAGGGCTGCCAGAAATACCATTTCCTAACTTGTACACCATGTAGGATGTTCTGAGTTCTGTTCTTTTTTTAAAGGGGTTTTTTGCTTGTTTTCTGGTTTTGAACGAAAGCCACTGCCGTGGGAGGCAGGACTGGTACCTCCAGTGGCACACACAGGAGATGCAAAAGCTGCTTCAGGCCTTACCAATGACAGTGGTTTTGAGGGATGGCGTGTGATTTCCTGTTTGGTTATGTGGGAATTCAGACCTGGGCTAGAGTGGGTCTGCTTGTGGAAACTTCGTATTTTTGGGTTAAGTTGAATTCAAGTTAACTTGAATTTTTGGGTTAAGTTGAATTAAGTTGGGGGTTGGACTAGATGACCTTTGAAGGTCCCTTCCAGCCCTAACCATTCTATGATTCTATGATTCTGTTTGTTTTGCAGATCTGCCCGTAACAGTAGTGACTTCTGAGAATGGTGTGGAATATCCAGAAAAGAATAATACAACTCAGAGTAAGTGGAGAGTAGAGCAAAGCTAGGAACCAGATTAAGGACCCAAATCAGCCACTCAGCAGTCAGTACCTTCAGCCTCAAAATTATCATTCTGCCTTTCAGCTGCAAATTGTGTTAATGGCTGTTCTCAAGGGACCAAGATGGTTCATGGTGACTCTTTTTAAAAGACTTTACATGTATTCATGGGGGGAAAACAAAAGCTTTCACATCTGGAGCACACAGAGTTGTTGCTGTGCTCCGGAACAGCAGTCCGTTTTGATCCGTTCTTTGAGCATCAAAGCTGGAAGAGCAGAAAAGCCTCAGTGCACGACTCAAGAAGATCTTCTACACCTCCTCTAGCTTTGCCACGCCGTGGTAGGTGTAAACATGTTCCAAATTGAGCTGAATGGTACCCTGGCATGAAAAGCTGAGGCTAATTCACAATGTGCAGTGCAACTACGCCGCCCAGCTCCCAGCTCAGGGAGCCCCAGCAGTGTGCGGCTCTGCCCGTCGGCTGTACGGCCGCAGTCCCTCGGCGAGACGTATGGATCGCATGCCCGGCCGCCTGGCACAGCCGTGCTGCTTGGAGCGTGGGCACATGGGGTGGGTAGGACGGGGACATGCAGGGACAGGCACGTGCCGTACGGCCACGTGTGCCCACACCGGGGCTGGATGCTGCTGCTGCCCTCAGGGAGGTGGTCAGCACCATGTAACTGCTGTGGCTGCTGTCACCCGGGAGGGCTTCTCTGTTTGAAAGTCTGCTGCTGTGTTGCTCTAGGTTTCCAGAGGACTCACCTGTCCCTGTACCTGGTCATCCTGATCGCTGTGGTTTGCGGTGCTGTGGTTTTCCTCGTCATCTTTCTTATCATTTGCATCAGAAAGCCCAAAGATGGTGAGTAGAATATTCTGGAAAACTTGAATGTGTTGCGCATGCCCAGCTTGGCTTTACCTTTGAGAGTTTTTTGGGATGGGGCTGGTACTGTGCTCACAGCTACCCCGGCAGCAGCTCCGGCACCTGTGTGAAACAGGCAGCTGATCAATAAGTGTGAGGATCAAAAAACAGGTGGTGGAAGATCTAAAGGGGTAGAGAAGCCCCTTTTCCTCAGGGAAAATCAGTTGCAGCAGTTGGGGAGGGTCTGCCGGGCGCTGGCCGGAGAGGATGCCCAGTGGGCACCAGCCGCCCCAGCGCTCCCAAGGTGGGCAGCCCCAGCCCGTGGCCGGCACATTGGCAAAGCGGCACCTGCAGCACTGACCCCGGGCTGGTCCCAGGGGACATGCCCGGCCATCCTGGCGGAGGTCAGTTTCTCCGCTGTGCTGTCCTCCACTTGGGCATGGTTCCCTAGGGACAGCTGTTTGCCTCTGGTCCTCACAGCATCCCCTGGCTCCCAAACCGACCTGCTGGACCGAGTTTGTTGACCAGATCTTTTCAGGTATCTGGTAGCACGTTAGTCTTGTCCTGCTACTGTAAAATGTCTTTTTGCACCGGCTGCTGCTCAATATTCCCCTTAGTTCATACCTGGAGGAAACGAGGTCATCATTAATTGCCCCTATTTAATACGAACTCGTTTCCTCTCCGGGCTGCAGACGTAGGATACGCCTACTGTCTGCTGCTGTCTTTTCTGCACTAATTCCAGAAAACTCTTGACCAAACACTTTAATCTTAGAGTCGCCTTTCTCACAAATAGCACTCAGCAGTGTTCAGAGAACACACTGCGGTGTAGGTTTGGGTTTTTTAATACTGATGACCATAGCTTTCACCTTGACCCTTTGCTTCTTTAACTACCTTTCTACAACTCTGTGCTACCAATTAATAATAATTATTATCAAATACTTTTTTTTTTAAGAATCCAGAATAACCTCTTTCTAAATTGTTATTTATAGAACTTCTGATGAATAGGAAAATCGTGGGAACTGGAAACTTCTAGTTTTTAAACTCAACTTTACCTTTGACCTTGGGCCAGTTATTTTGACCCAGTTGTGCTACAGCTGGGATATGGGTTGTTTTCATTTTCTTGGACTGAATCCTGGGAGCAGGCGTCATCACCCACCTAACATGATCGCTAAGGTTCCTATTTTTATTCTGTCTTCAGAGGTTACTTTCTTACATCAAGAAGAAACATAGCAGAAATATTTTTTTTGATAATATAAATGCAAATTATTGACACATATTTCTGTTTGGTTTTTTTTTCAGCTCAAGTTTATGAAGTAAAATTGTGAGTATAACCCTTTGTCTAACATATTGATGAGTCTTTGGGGACTGTATTGGAGCAGAAAAAAAAACCACGGTGCTACTTAGCTGTCAAGACAAAAAGCCTCTTGAGCAGTATGGATAAAGATCTTTTCCTTTGCAATATTAGAATCATAAAAATGAGCAAGAGCTGTTCATTAACTCCTCAGCCCAATGAGATGTGTTGAAGATCATCGCCAGGGATAAATTCTCTGTGTTTTTTTCAAATGCAAGGAACAGGAATTCCACTTCTAGAGAGCTAAGGCTCCTGATGCACAGGTTATATTCTGATTTCTCCCTGAAATATCCCTGGTTGAACTTGCCTCTTTTAATTGTAGCTGTGGCAGGAAGTTATACCTATTTCTAAACTCAGGTTTCAGCATTCTGATCTACTATTAACCTATGAAAGCTATCTTGAAAAGTCTAATGATCCAGTCAAAACATACAAGGAGAACCACTTATCTAGGTAGAAATTAAAGTGCTGATGACTTGAGTGCCATGGAAAAACATGCCAGCAGCATTTGCCCAGGTGCTGTGCTTCCCAAGCAGTTTATAAAGCAGCATTTAAAGTTACATTTAAAGTAACAGCGGAACCCTGCGCAACTGAACAATGGTGTGGTGGCATTTCTTCTCAGAGGATTTGCCTTCATTTCAGAGATACCTAGTATCAGAAGCCCCATGGTGGATGTGGGCTGCGTTCAGTTCATCATTTACCATTCCTCCATCACTTTTTTTATTTATCAGTATCTATATATCTTGCAAAGAGCAGTTGCTTGGTTGTGCCATTCCAAGAAATAGTGGTAATCCTTGTGTTGCTTACACACCCCTTGCTGCCTCTGAAACTCTCCCTGGGCTGGAGGCAATCCTGCTATGATGTCCAAGGTTCTCTTGCCACCTAGAAGCAAAGGACAAGATTCTCTCTTTCGGAATACTGTCATAATCCAATGGTGCAGGTTTACAAGGGTTTGAATCAGACCACAATCTTGCTCAAAATCTTGATGGTTGGGAGATTGTCTACTCTGGTTGCAAATCTTCTTTCATATTGTATTTTTATTTCAGCCACAACTCAAAAGCAGCAGCTTCTTCAAGGTGTGAAAGTACGGGTCATTATGAGGAACCCATCTCCTCCACTGAAAACAACTATGTGATGGAGCTCACGGAAAACAAAAGATCTGAAGAAGTAAATATGAAAAAGAATGAATATGACCGGGTTGGAAACACCCAAGAATCTGAATATGAAGTAGGGGACACTGCATGAGAATCAACAGTGCTCTACAGGTAGCAGTGCTGATGAGTACCTTTGTCCAGGCAAAATTTATCTTCCTATTCACCTTTGCCTCTGAAAAATAGTTTGGACAAGCAGTTTTTGCTCCTCCATGATTTGTGGAGCTTTAACAATCTCTGCAGTGGAAATGCAAACCTTTTTAGGAATGTCAGGTGCATACTGCTGTATAGATCTTCTGATTTTGCTTTTCCTGGCTCCCTTTCACCACCTCTGTAGCAGAAAGCCCTCTGAAAGCCAGGGTGTGCAGATCCCTGGCCAAGAGGGCTGCACTGAACTTACTGCTGTGTGTGACCAAAAGGATCTGGTTCACAGCCTTTGCACGGTGGGAGCAGAGCCAGCACCACGGGCTGCTCAGCATCCCCATCATCATCTTTGGGTAAGAGGCACAGAACGGGGCTGGGCTGGGCTGGGCGTTTCTGCTCCCACCTGCCCCAAGTGCTGCAGAGGTGGCAGAGTGTCCTTTCCAATGTAAGACAGCCCTCAAAGAAACGCTGAAAGGCAGATGAAAGCCGGGATAAACCTAGCACCGTACCTCACTAGGAGCAGCAGTACAAAAGAAGGGATGTCCTGTGTGCTGTACTCCGCGAGCCTTTCTGCAGCACTTGCAGTAAGGTGCTTTCTGTGCTTTCGCTTTCTACAGTTTTGGCGCTGGACTTGGGCGGTTCTGATCCTGCAACAAGGCACATTCTTTCTGAGTTCACTCTCTGTACTCTCTCTTTTAATGCGTGTTTAATATTTGAGAGAAATTAGATACTTTTCCATAAGCTTGTGGATAGGATTGTTTACATATGCCTAAATTATTTTGATACGAGTATTTTTGCCCAACCGTCTCACCTTTAAAATGCCAGCAAGGTCTCACAATTACAGCTCCTCAGTGGATACTCATAAAGTACTTTCCTCCTGGATTATAAGGCCTGAAGGGTAAGTAGGGAGCTGAAAAGCTTTATTTATAATTTCTACTACCCTGAGTAAGTCTACAAATCGATACTGCAGAGCTACGGAAGAACCGTTCCATAATGAATGACAGGGCAATACCGTGTCCAGTGAAAAGCCATGCGGACAGATGGGAAACAAAACGAGGGATCTGAGGGGCGAGGGGCACATGGGTGACACACATACAGGATTAGTGGCCCCCCCAGCTTTGCTGTTCACGCTCAGGAGAGATCTGCATCTGCAGTTCTTTGCAAGCATCAGCTCAAAATTCACCAGCGTTGAGAACAATTTTTAGATGTTATTAGGAAAGGCATTACAATGCAATAGGAAACAGGAGTGTGACACCGTAAAAACCCACGGAACGCTCCAACCTTATGTATGCATGAAAGGGTTTAACAGAGCTAGAAAAGTTACTGAGAACGATAGTAAAGGATGAAACTGCTTCTCCAAATGCATTATACTTTCTCAGCTTGGAAAAAAGAGAAGAATGAGGCAAAATGAGCAAAGTGTACTCATCATGACCAGTGTGGAGAAGATGAATAAGGACTATTTGTTTACAGTCTCTCCAAAGAGGAAAGGAAGCAGACCTTAGCTAAAATTATCTGGTAACACTTTTAAGGGGAGAGGAAAAGTACTTCTTTTAGGCAATACAGAAATAAGCGTGGAATGCAATGCTACTTATCCAGTGCTATGGAAACCTGAAGTACACAGAGGGCCAATGAGAAATTAGAGGAATGAATGATACAAAAGTTCATCAAAATTCACAAACTGTCAGGCACACTTTACAGGTACTTATCAGTGACTTTATACTTTCTCCCTGAATTTCTTGTGCCACAAGTTTTATCTCTCTTTGTTAAGAATGTACTTAAAAATCAAGGGCTGGGAAACCTTGATTTCAAAATGGAAAGGGAACAAACAGCAGCTTTTGTTGGTGATGATGTCTTGGAAAAAATTGTCAACATATATGTGCAGCTTATTGCAAATGTGGAGAAGCAAATGAAAAACATTAAACTTCAGGACTTCAAAGTTAGTAATTTTGTTACACTTCTCTTCACTTTCCTTGTAAAATTGAGGGTGTGTGAGTGCGTGTGCCCGGGAATTACACTCCTAGCAGCATATTGTGCTACTCGTCTTGTGTCTGCACGTGCTCTTGGGCAGCTGGGCCATGCAAGACAGGGATCGCATCCCAGCTCAGTGGGGGATAGCTCTGGGAAGAAGGGCAGTTGCTGTGCATCTTGTGCAGCACAGCCCTGGCACACAGCGGCATGCCAGGGAGACAAGCTGAGGTTAAGGCAGATCTTCCCACACCAGCGCCTGTGTTTACCAAAACCAGAGCTGAAACAGCCTTCGTGGGACCACTAAAGCAGGAACTGGGAAGCTTGCAAAGAGCAAGCGTTGTCGTAGCAGTGAGGCTACCAGAAGCATCAGTAGCCAGTGTGTGTGTTTGCTGCGGGTAAAGGTGAAATCTGTAGTGCTCCAACAGCTGAATTTGTGGAGCCCATCTGTGGCACCCAGTAGGAAATGCATACTCAGATGACGAAATATAATGGGTCACTTTCTTAGTGCTGGGAAGTATTTACAAGGATTTGGCAGAGCTGATGTCATTGACCTGGGAATTTCTGGGAAGGGAAGTTAATTTTCAGAAAGAGTGCTCGTATATCACGTTTCTGTCGCATGGGCCTTGAAGGAGATGCTCGTTTACACTACGTTTCTGTTTCTTTAGGTGGAACACAGGTCGTGCTCTCGTGACTGTCTGTATGATTGTCTGGTGTATGTGAGAGAATCGTGGTGTGCATGACTGTGGAGGCTCATACAGTTAGCTCCTGTGAGACATCCAAAGAATACTTAGTAAGCCACAGCCAGTTTAGTCAGATCTATGAGTTGGCCACAGCTGGACCAAATAAGAACATCTCAATTCTTGCAGCAAAAATTGTGGGGTTTTTTTCTGAGTGCAGATGGTTCAAAAATAACCCCTCCTACTTTGAGACCTTCAGTTACCTAATTTTTGGTGGTTTGCTCGAAGCTCAGTACTGAATTTCACCCCTTGCAGGCTAAAAATCTTGTTTCATCACCAGAAAAACTGTGGCAAACTTCTCTAGCCTCTGGCAGATGATGTTAAAACATGAGCGTAAGATGCAGACTCTGCAGAGCTGGTCCCTATGAGTGGGGTCTGAGGTGCCACCTGCACTTGTTTGTGGGGAAACGGGGACTTTACTGTGCCGCCTCTAATTAGCCTGAGATGTAGTTCTGCAGAAATTGCAGAACAAAGAGTCACACCAGTCGTTTTGCCTGAGCTGTGATACTTGAAGAAATGATGCTTGAAAGTGTGTGTGTCCAGGATGTGGAAGGAAGGTGGGTGCCTGTGGTGGGAAAGGGCTGCAGGGTGCCTCACCTGCCTGGCACTGCAAGGGGGAAAGCAACGGATTCAATCCAAAGCTGAGACACTGAAATGAATATATTTCATTATAATAAACTAGGTAACTAGCTGTAATGTCTGAGACATTAAAGGCTTTTTCTTCATGCGTTCAGATGCAAAACTATGAGCAGTTCCTCTGGTAAGAAAGAAATGGGCTCACTGTGTGACTCAGGGAGGAGAAAACTGCAGCTACATCTCTGTCCCAGGGAAAGAAAGACATCATGTACATCACGTTTGAGGAACTACAGTTCTTTGTGTTTGTTAACTAATAGCTAAATAGCTATAGTCTTTTTTTATCCTCTATAATTACAGCTTCAGGAAGTCTTGCGTGTCTGGCTCAGAAAGTAGTCATATCAGCAGTTTTAGCTTGGGTCTGCAGCTTTTTCCAGGGCATGTTCCCCAAAGTCCAGCTTCTTTTAAAGTCTTTTGCATAGGACAGAGTTAGTTGGGACAAGTTTCTATCGCCAGTGTGTGGCAAAAGGTTGGTTTTAGATCATCTCTCTGAAAATGGACTCATTCACTCTTTCAGCGACATGGCTCGATTTTTAACAAGTGGGTTTTTTTGTTTGTTTGTTTGCTTTAAGCAGGACTCAAACATAGCTCATGGCTTCTTGGTAGCAGAACGGGCAGATGTGGTACAGGCAGTTGGTACCACACTGGCAGCTCCAGCAAAGAAGTCAAGAAGAAAAGGCAGCAAACCCCACGTTTCCACCGCACCAGCAAGGATATGCTCTGCAAGATCGGGCGGTGCTGCTGCCTCTGTTTTCTTCCTCAGCAGGATGACAGCTGGTGGTAGCTCTTAGCCTGGAATCTTGTATGAATTTGTTGCTTGAGCTTTTTGCTCCAGGCTGCCCATGCTTGCCACTGGCAAGTTGCACTGCAGCAATAAGCAGAGCTCAGTGGTATCACATGCAGCAATCCATCCAAGCGTGGACATGCCTCCACCAAAGACTGAAATAAGACCTGCACAGTTCTCACCAGTTTACTGACTTTGGGAAAATGAGGACAGTCTCCAGTTTTCACTGCCCGGTGCAGAGAAGGAACAAGCCACCGCTGACAAACGGCAGCACTGCCAGAGGACGATCTGAGCTCAGCTGCAACACAAACACTTCAGCTAAAGCAAACAGGAATCTGTCGTGATGGGACGTAGCTGTGGCAAAACTACACCAACTACCTTTCCCTTGCAGCTCCCACAGAAAATGGCTCCCTGTATTTCAGACACGTCTACCTCCTGCTCAAAGATACTATTCTCCTGGTGCAGTTGTTAAAACTATATGCTAAGGCATGTCTATTGAATAAATGCCAAAAAGTTGCTTTAGTGAATGATTAAAAGCATATAACAGAATTCACTAGGTCAGTAGATTTGCTTTTATGCATGTTTCTCATCTGTAATTCCTTCTCCTTTTGGTAATAATTAGCAGGCACATATTAATCCTGTGCATAACACCCACTGATAACTTTCGGCTGTATTTTTAAAGGTACCCATACAGAGCATACCCAGAATGTCTCCTGGAGTAAAGTCTCTCTGATGCCAGGCATAAGTCACCTCCTTAGAAAACACTTTGTGCGCTTGCAGAGCATGAAACATGATGACTTCTGCCCATGAACTGGACTATTGCAGCAGAAATGTGTACCAAGATAGTCTGTGATGCTGTGAAAACGAGAGCACCAGGCTCTGACCATCTGATCACCAGTAGATGGTAAAAGCTTGTGTAATGGTAAGCGGGTGACTCTGGCTTGTTAACCTGTCGTTCCCTCATGCACCTTCTCCATGGCCCTGGTAGGTGATACCTGGTAGGTGCAGCCCCGTAGCTGCACTGAAATAGAGCACAGCTTCTGGGCAGGTGGTAGAAAACAGAGCTGACTGTGTAGTCATTGTAAAGCTCTTTCACTGTGAAGTGAATGCAAATGTGGAAGAAGAGAAAGAAAAAAAAAAAGGAAAAAAGAAAGGAAAAAGAAACACAATTATGGAGAATAATAAAAAAGAGCAGTAGTTCGAAAAGTCAAGAGAATGGTTAGAGAAGTGAGTAGGGACAGGGGAATATGAAATGGAACTGGAAAGATTCTTATAGTCTTTGTCCATCCTTTACCCTTCACCTAAGTCAGCAGTGAAATGGACTCGTGATACTTCAGAAAGAGGATCCTAGATGACAAAGGACAGAAGAAAGGGAAGTGTTCTTCACTTGCGTTTTGGTCCCAGGAGCGTGGGGGTCTCCCACAAAGTGCAGGGAAAGGAGGACGGACCTGCAGTTCTGGGAGAATGGGAGAAGTGGTGCGGGTCGTGGTGTTCATGATGGCTTTCATCAACTGCAACGGTGAGTAAATGCTTTGATGTATGAGAACAAAAATCAGAGTACTGAGAGGGTAGGGAAAATCTTTTGAGTTATAGTGTCTTAATTTTAAAAAATTGTCAAGTGTGGCAAATCTTTAGTTTCTTGTATGAAAAAATAGAGCCTGAGGGTTCACAAGAGTCTCCTTTGGTATCAGATACAACAAGTTGCTTTTCAGAGTTGGGCAAATGGGGCAGCATCGGGCAGAAGGTAAGCTCTCATGCCGCAAAGCAAGAACAACACAGGACTGTTCAGGACCCTTGGAGAGGAGCTGCTCCAGTGTGTTAGCTTCCACAACAGTCCTTGTGAAGCTGGAATATGCGCTCTTCTAGAATTTAATAATGCATCACCGTTGTTCAGCTAGTATGGTCCTGGGAAGAAGAGGAACTGTAATTGTGAGACTAGGTGCGGGCACACGTATAATTCCCCTCGGTCTCTCCTGATCTGCTGACTCTCTAGGTGCATTAGGAGAGGTGGTACTGGAATCTTTGATTCACATGCCCATGAGGCATATGTGCCGCTCTCGGGGCACATACGGCACTGACATCGGCAAAGAAAGGTTTTGGGAAACAGGAGAAAGGTGCTTTAACAAGTTGTATACAGAAGCACAGAATTGCTCCTGACATTTAGAAAGATGGGTTGATGATCCTCATTTCATTATAAAAAAGCAGCTTTGCAGATTTCTGGGATCTGCCTCTCAATCGACTTACTGTGATTTAATGCAGCTGAACACAACCAGTGCCTTTCTGGGGAGAAGGGGAAAGGGAGAGCAGTATAAGGGGGTATGGGTAGAGGTAAGCCAAGTCCAGCTAAATTCTGGTAACTTGCTACTTACAAGAGGCACTTCCCAGAGGAGCTGTGGTCTCAGAGGTCAGACAGCTGGAAAGACTGGGAGAATGAGCTGGCTACCACAAAATCCGCCCTCTCTTCTCCGGTGTCCACTTGAGTGCTCGGCAGGGTGCTTATCTGGTCAGAGCAGGTATGGTCCAAGATATCTAGATCAGATCTCAAGTCCTCTAAGGCTAAAGCAAAAAGATTGGGTTCTTGTTCCAGGTCCAGTACTTCAGAACAGAGCCCTAAAGGCTCCAGCCCGCACAGCGCTTCCATGCCACCGGGACAGCTGGTGCTGGCAGACTGGGAAGGAAAATGCTCAACTGTTTTAGAAAATGGGCCAGAATATGAGTTCAACTTTTTTTTCCATTATCATGTGTTATAGATAATACAAAGCCCTCTGATCAGTCTTCTAATCTCTAACATAGAACTTCAGATTTTTGCTGGGTCCAGTTCTATTTCCCTCTGGTGGGAGAATATTTGTCTGAAAGACTACATCCCAGACTGGGAGGAAATACTGCTCTTAAAAATGCTGTCTCAGGGACTTCTATTTTGCCCAGTTTGTCCCGTTCCTTCCTATCAGCTCTCCGTTGGAGTCATCCCTCTGGTGTTGGGGATGGTCAGATGAAGAGTGCAGCCGCTCTGCAGGAAACCGGCAGATGCTCGCAGCTATTTCATGGCACACAGCGATGCAAAACAATATGCAGTCACCTGGTAAAGGAAAACCAAAGCTCTACATCAGGAACAAGCTTCCACCATGCTCAGCCCCAGCAGTCCCCTTGGCTGTCCCCGTGGACACGGGTCCACAGCTGCTCGCCCACTGGCACCTCCTGTTAGCTCTGGGACGGGCTGCTGCCCAGAGAGAAGTGCTTATCCCCACAGGCCACGCTGCTGGGTCCTGCGAGCACCAGGGAAGTTGCACTAAAAAATAGTGACGTTAATGAACGCAAGCGTTGGGCCTAACAAGCATGTTTAATTGCAGTGAAACAATAAACTTGCTTTGTTCATCCTTCCTCCCATATAGAAGGTAGAAGTCAACACTGACCGTGGTGTTGTCAGAGCATCCCGTGTCAGTGGGGGAAGCTCTTGCTGTTTGACTCATCGCGTGCAAGCGTAAGCAGAAAGCCAAGCAGCAGAAGTACGGTGTAAAGGCTGGGGCTAGAGGGCAGGAATAAGAGATGCTCCTTGAGGTCTTGTGAAGACTGTGGCTGTGATGCCACCATCAGGAGCAGGATTTGTGCCTCTCTGTACTGAGAAGGAATTGACAACTGGCGAGTGTCCAGAAACAATAAAAATAGCCATGAGGTCAAAGCAACTGTTCACTTCTCTGTGCTCAGAGCGGTGAGGACAGGCCCTTGTTTAGGTGGCTGTGGTCTACAGCACATCTAAGACGCAGCCACATGCTGGCTTCCACTGCCTGGTGATTCCCATCTGTCGTAAGGATGTTCTCCTCTTCTGCTGCGTTCTTATTTCTTTCCTTCAATTCTTGTTCCCTGCAGCCCTCCTGGATCTGTCTGGTGTCCACCAGGTCAATGGCACATGGATGGGATCCACCATTTTACCATGTACCTACGTGCCCTCAGAAGGCTTCACACAGCAAACACTCAGCTGGAGCGTGGAGAGAGACTATAGCACCTCTACCATCTTTCGGAGGGACGATTCTGGTGACCACATCTTGTTGTCTCGGTTCCGAGACCGGGTCAGCGTCCCAAAGCACAGCCCAGGGAATGCCTCGCTCCTAATCGAGAACCTTGAAATCCCTGACAGTGGACACTACACCTGTCAAGTCATCTGGAGGTCTAAAACTAACAACTTCATAACAAAGGAGGTGTCCACTACGGTTAAAGTTGTCAAAGGTAAATCCATCAGTAAAGCTCTGCTCTTGTGCAGCCAGTTTAATCTATGGAGCACCTAGGAGAAGCAGCAGCTGTTGGGAACAGTCTTTCACACCAGACTGTCTACCCACATCCAGGCTGGGTATGGAGGCATCTTGATGAGAAGAATCTCTCCTCCTCCCTTGCTGTGTTAGCCCTTCTTCTCCACTCGTGGAGATGTAGGGATGGACTGGGGAAGGAGGATCAGTTAGCACACACCCCAACCTGGATCTACGAATGGGCCACTTGAACCCATGGTGCTTGAGATAACATCCAGACCCAGTTTTGGTTCTGTGCAGGTCGTCAGCATCTCTCTGGTTCTTGTAGCAAGTGGGACAGTGAGTGGGTGTTGTACTAACCAAATCTGCCTTCTCACCTTCCCGAGCACCCTCAGCATGTGTGTGCCAAAAAAAACCGTCTTTCTGCACTCGCTCAACAGAGCAGGACTTGTGCGATATGGCAATAGCAATGGTGGCATGATTGGTGCAAACCTGGCTTTAGGCACAGGTGAGCTGAGCTTAACCCGTGTGTAGTGGTGAGGAGAGAGCAGTGCCCCAGTTCCTCCCGGGAAAGCACTGAAATCCAGAGCAAGAACTGCTGTGGAGGGGAGGACCTTCCCCACCACAACCTGGGCCAGTGTGACCCGGGCCCCATCTGCTTTGTCTTCCAGTCGCGGCCACCAAGCCCATCATCAGGGCGGGCGAGCTGGGGCTGACGGCGCCAGCAGGAGCCAGGACCAGCCTGACCTGTGTGGCCAGCGGGTCGCCCCCCATCAGCTACCGCTGGTTCCGGAGCACCCCGGGAGGGAAAGCCCTGCTCCTGAGCCACCAGGCCGAGCTGGCGTGGGACAGCCTGCAGCCCTCCGACGCCGGGATGTACTACTGCGAGGCAGAGAACAGGGTTGGGGCTGCGCAGCAGAGCGACCCTGTTGAGCTGAGGGTGAGAGGTGAGTCGCCGGCCGGAGCTCCTCATCCCCACTGCCGGAGAAGGCTGAGGCAGGGCGTTTCCTCTTCCATAGCAGGATCAGACACCTAACACTGAATATGAATTGTGTCTTGATTGCCACCCAGAGGAAACCACAGGGGCTGGCATCCTCCCCGCTTCAGAGTGTGCCTCATCACAGCAGGGGTCAGGAAAATGTCCCCTGTGTCCCTCTGGGACCAGGACTGTGTGGGATGGGAGCCTGGCTCCTGCCCTTGGCACATCTGGCTCTTACTTGGCTTGTACCACAGACGAGGAGTTGGGAAAATGACCGGACGACCAGTGTCTCCCGCCGGGTCCCTGGTCACACAGCAGCCCAGCACTGAGATGGGCAGCCAGCGGGCTCATGGGCGCACAGAGATCGCTTTCCGCCCCACTGCTGCTTTGCAGAGCAAACCCCGCTGTGCCCACAGGGCAGAGCAGCTCTGGGCAGGGTTACAGTGCGTTCACCCTTATGCTTTGCAGCTCTGCCCGCGGCAACGCCGGTCTCCAGGAGGGATGCCGTGTCGGAGGGGCCTCCCGTTGCCACAGGTGAGTGGAGTTTTGTGCTGGAAAACGCAAGATTTGCACTGCCAAGGGCAGCATGATGAATGCTGTCCGTAGACCAAACACCAAATCCAGCTGCTGCAGGGAACGCACCCCGGGGCTGTCAAACTGGGTTTTCTCTCGGCAGGAGCTGCCCTCCCGGCTGCCCATCCACCCGGCTGCCCATCCACCCGCCTGCCCATCCACCCGCCTGCCCGGGGTCGTTTCTGGCCCGCATGTGGCTTTGTGCTTCAGCCTGGAAGGGCCGAAAGCGCAAACCGCTGCCCTCGGCCCCGGCCTTCGCGCTCTGCCGGGGGCTCGGCGGCAGCGCCGGGCTTCGTTCGGCCCAAAGCGCCTCGAAGCGCCTTTCGGGCGCTCCCCCGCTCCGGGGCTCTGCTGGCGGCGGGTGGGCAGGCGCGGGGCTCGCCTGGGCGCAGCCCGGGCCTCGTCTCCGCCGCCCGCCGCCGCCACCGCGCTCTCCCCTCCCGCAGGTGCCCCGCGGGCCGCGCAGACCCCGCTCCTCCCGGCGCTGGCGGCCGCGCTGGGCGGCGGCGCGCTCGGGGCGCTCGGGGCGCTCCTGGCCGCGCTGCTGCGCCGGCGGCGGAACAAGGCGGGTGAGCGGCGGGCACGGGGCGGGCGGCGGGCACGGGGCGGGCGGCGGGGCGGCGTGGGGGCGCGGACGGGGCGGGCGGCGGCACGGAGCGCGGCCCGCGGGCGGCAGGTGGCAGCGCCGGTCCGAGGGGACGGGGCGGGCGGGACGGCGCGGCGCTCGCCACGGCTCCATCCCCGTCCCCGACATTCCCGTCCCCCTCACCCCCATCCCCATCATCCTCATCATTCCCAGCCCCCGCTGGTCCCTTCTAGGGAGAGGCAGGGTGGGAGGGCTGTTCCTGACGGTGGGAATACCAGGAAGCAGCTGGGTT
The DNA here is from genome assembly GCF_009769465.1 of Tauraco erythrolophus. Taxonomy (NCBI): domain Eukaryota; kingdom Metazoa; phylum Chordata; class Aves; order Musophagiformes; family Musophagidae; genus Tauraco; species Tauraco erythrolophus. Next base: position 254,726 of record NC_141477.1, on the reverse strand, counting down.
AATTTCTGATTTTTTTCCAAAACGTGTTGATGCACATCTTCGATTCTTCTTCTTCTTTTTTTTTTTTTTTTTTTTTTCCCCAGAACCTCTCTATGAAGTTGCTTTGTGAGTACCGTTTTTCATCTGGGACGTTAAGAAGACTTTAGGGGCATCGTACTGATGTCTGTTTCCAAAAAGCCTCTTTGCTCAGTGAAAGGCCAAAGGTTTCTCTGAATTGCTGGGAGAGGATCTAAGTACCTTGACAGTCTATTTAGTCAGCAGCATCAGGACATCGGCATTTTAGTGCAGCAGGTAGCAAGAGAGAGTCTGTTATTTAGAATGAAAGAAAGATATTCTGGGTCCTTCATCCTGCCTTGCAGACGCCATGGGAAAACTGTTGCCTGTAGTAAATTCCCACCATTATTTCACAACACAAACGACAGGAATTCTCAGCTCTTCCCCCAGGATGAGTTCATTCTGTGCTTGCCTTTCTCTTTAAGAAACATCCTAGTGCTTCTCCAAGTATTATTTTGTGCAATTCCTATTTGCTTACAATTAGTCGAACATATCTCCTTCTCTGTTCTAATCTCAACCTTTAATCCCTTCATAATAATTTCCTATTCAGAGACATACCTTAGCCATCTGTAGCCTCACACATTGCTATTTGCACTAATTATTACTGGTAGTTACTTTCTGAAGGCTGGATTATCTACTGGTAACTCTTTTGGAATAATATGATGATGCCATGAGAGTTTATGGTACCAATGTTAACTGTTTATTGCTTCCTTTCGTGTGTATAATTCTTCTAATGCTACTTTCTAGTGTCTTTCAGAGCCTCCCAGGCCCTCATGAGGTTACTATAAACTTTGCTTTTGCTGTTCCACAGATTATGTGGTAGATCTTGTCTTTGACTAAGATGTAAATCAAATGGCTTCTGATGTAGTCGTCCGCCTCAATAATGTCTCTCTGTTGTTTCAGCCATAGCACTGCAGATGTCACAAGGCTGGAGACTGATGTGGAAGGCCCTGTTAAGTGTCTACTCAAGGAGACAAATTCTAAGACTGAAACATTCAATGACACTTTCACCGTGGAAGACAACAGCTGTGACAGAATATGCATCAGAAAAAATCCTGAGTATGAGAACCTTGTGAATGCAATGGAATCAGAATATGAAATAGAAAAAAATTAGTAGAGTACCAGCTTTTCCACATGAGCAGCCATGCAGGGTTGCAGATATTGAGTGGTAAACTTCACCAGAGGAAACTCTTCTTCCTGTCTGCCTTCTGCTCTGATAAATATACCAGTCTCACAGCTTTCTTTAACCCAGGGGAAATGCATAGCCTTCTTGGGCTTTGGCAACTGAGGCTCTGCCCGTTGGTGCAGAAACCCTCAGCCGAGTGGTTATCTACCTCCTTTTGTAGAGCGAATAATTTCTGAGCAGCCTGAAGGACCGGGACAAGGAAGAGAGAATCTGAAGGAGTGGAAACACAAATGTCTTTAGCCTGCAAATGAAGATGTGGCCGGGAGCAATGCTGCTAGCCAACACCACCAGTGAGGTGTACTCTCAAGTGCGTGTTCCCCTGTTAGGACATCCCGGACTGCAGGGAGCCAGGGATTGTGCTGGAAATGGACGTCCTCTGGCTTTTACAGCTCTGCAAATACTGGTTGTACACCCTGCTTGTCCTTTAGGCTTTTTTTGTTAAAGGTAAGCACGGTAAAGGGACCACAGAGGGGGTTTGATGTCCCAGGAATGTTATTTTTGCTATCAGACTGGAGCTCATTGATAGAGGAAGAGGGAATGGCCCTGTAGGTGATGAGCCTCCTAACTGCTACTCTCTGGTTTTCTCCTGGAAAAGCCGAATTGGTGTTGAAGGAAATGCTAGCATTTTATTGTTACAATGTGGGGGCCAGAGGCATAATAAAATAGAGAGAAATTTGAGGCATTTAGAATAATGATTGAGCAAGGGACCTCGCTGGACACAACAGACTGACACTGATTCATTCTGTGGGACACAAGTCAATCTGTCTGATTACAACAGAGATGTTGATGCTGACCTATGGTATAAGGATGCTGTGAGTGCTCATGTTTGCAAAATGCCTTGAAAGTGCTTGATAGTGCAACATATTTTCTTTCCCAGGGCAAATACAAAAGGCTTTAAAGGATTTTGTTGTGTATGAATTCTGATTTCCTTAGTGTTTCACCATCCAGCACCACCATTTTTCTGTTGCCTGCAAATTTATGCTTTTTCTCGGTCTTCTGGTTTAATTCTGCAGAACAGGCAGAGGTACAGTCATGGCCGTGGTTTGACTTGGAAGTTTGTCTTGTGTTTCTCTTTTAAAGGGGAGAGGACAGGAGAGTCAGCCCACACCAGCACATTTAGGGCTGAAGGTTTGCCATTAGCACCGTTCTTCCAGGTGCTTCAGCTCGTTCCAGTTTTATTAGGACTTTATCACTCACAGCTGGGTGTAAACTGTTATGCTACTGAATCACTGTCAGAGGTTGGAGGGACTCTGGGGATGCTTAATACTGAATCTTCCTTCACTGCCAGTGGAAGGCTAAAGTATGCTTGAGAGCCTGAGAAGAGAGGTGTCCAAACAATACTACAAACCTGCCTGTGGTTTTGCTCATGAGTTAAAATCCTTGACTTTAATTTCATGCCATCGCTCAATGTGTTGGTTTGCTCTAAAAAGCAATTTGTCTTAAAAAATCTTCTGCAGCTCCCTATATATTGGCTCTCAGAGATTCAAATCAAATATTCCCTTCCAAATGGAAAATAGCTCCGTAGCCAGCTTGGGAGATGGCTGAGTGCTCAGCTGAAATGCATCAGGGCACAGAGACGAGGACCCCCAGGGAGAGCCCTCAGTAAGGCAGGAGAAGTGAGGAAGCCCTGCAGATGTGTGCTCAAGAGCTTGGGGAGGGGGGACAGTATCTTCCTCCTCTTCTGGTGCTTGCAGGCTTTGGAACTGTTTTGCCAGTGTCTCTTCTAGATCAGCCGTACTTCTGCTGCTGACTGCTCTAAAATCATGAGATCAGCTTAGAAATAAGAAGCCCACATACCCTACATGAGGTTTAAGACTCTTCTTGGAATGTGCATGTTGGCTTCTCCTTTTTTATCCAGGTGGTTTCTGAGCTACAAGGCCACCACTTTCATTAACCATGGATTTGGTACAGTCCTGACAAGGAGCCCCCAGACCGTGAGCCCAGTGCCACAGGCTTTGCTGTGGGGTGTGCGGTCTGTCACCGCTGCTTAAACCCACCCCAGGGCGTTCCTGGATCTCTGGCAAAGATAAAAAAGAAGAAAAGTTCCTTTTTAAAAAAGCAGCAGGGCTGCATGCTCAGCTGTCCCTGCCTTCAGCTGCAGCGCGTTTCCCGCAATACGCTGTGACTCAACAGCCTGGTTTGCTTCCTCTTTGTTCATCTTTGCATCCGAGCCGTGCTGGGATGCTGGGGTGCTCAGCCCTCCCTGTCCGGCAGCGCCCGTCTGTCCTGCAGGCTTGGCAGGCAGACGAGGCGGGGGGCGAGGGGGAATGCCACCTCGCTTTGGCAAAGCACATTTGTAGGAAGAGTTTTTGGCTTTTATTAAATCCGTCAGCGCAGCTGCAGGAGCATGAGGAAGCAGATCAGCTCTGGGTCATGCAAGTCCTCCTTCTCGGCACTGCCTTGGACCCACGTGGCCTTTGTCTCCGCTGCCATGGATCGTCCCTTCCCAGGCCAGCAGCCCAACAGCAGGTTATGGCCTGAGTGCTGGGAAGAAGAGCCTCACTTTTACCTTTAGTGCTTTGAATTACAACGACACTTCTTCTTCAGGACTTCAGGTGATTATGAGGCAAGATCAGAGAGAAAAGTACCCTGCTCGTGTTATGAAGGTTTCATAAAAACATGGCAAGGGCCACATGGGGAGGGCTGTGCTGCAGCATCAGGCTGCTGCGTGTCCCGGGGGGACAGCCAGGCAGTGCCTGCCTGTCCTTGGAGGGGCTCCGGCAGCCCCGGGTCCCGCTCTGGGCACGGGGTTCTCAGCAGGTGCATGGTGCTGCACCCCTAGACCTGCCCAGCTGCCCCGTCCCGGCTGGAGAGAGGGCAGCTGTGCTCTGAACCAGGACGAGAAGTGCGGAGACGACTTGAAATTTGAAATGTGCATGAGGGTCTCGTGCTTTGCCCCTGGGGTGGGGTGATTCGCCCCACGCCGCAGCGTGTCGCTGGCCCAGAGGCTCCCAGGAGCTGGCTTGGGAGACGCCAGCCCGGAGCAGCAGCTGCTGGTGTCAGCAGTCTCAGGGTGGTCCAGAGCAAAAGAAACGAGGGGAGCGGGGAGCGGCAGCTGTGCTCACACAGGGCAAAAGCGTGCGGTGCGCAGTCGATGCTGCGTGGGAAGGGAACTGAAAACTTCTCCGCTTCCCCATCCTCACCTCAGCAGATCCAGGCCCAAAACACAGGACATGGCACTCCCTTTTTTTCCCCAGGGTGCCATCCTCATTAATTTTCAATTTGTCTAGTGTTTTATGCAAGATGTCCTGCCATTATAAGCTCCCAGCTCCCTCATTGACTATGTAACACCATGATTTTTCTAACATTTGATTCCTTCCAGCACTGATCTGCTCTGAGGAGGTCTGGGCAGCTTCCTCAGAAGACCCAGTGCCTGGCAGAAGCTGCAGAGGAAGACAGCAGCAGGAGTTAAGACAGGGGTAGCAGATGCCCCAGCTGGAACAGACATTACCTACCTCATGTTGTCACTGCCTCTAGTCTGGGCAGCAAAACATCTTTGGTCATAAGCAGCAGAACAGTGGAAACACAAAAAGCCTCTCTCCAGTGCCAAGGCTATTGTTTTGCCCTATGCAGCAAGCGTGTGATTGGTTTTTTATTAATATTTCTTGCATGTTTGGTAGTAAAACTTGTTGGAAACAGAACATTTTTCTTCTGAAAGTCACAGAAGGCTTTGCTGTGTTGTATCATCATCAAACAAGAAAACTTCTCCTTTCCTTGCGCTGGTCACTCACCCGGTGACATGACTCATCTGCTGAGCGCCAGCTCTGCTCCAGCACAGAGAGGAAACCTCAGCTTCCGCTCTGAAACTACACTGCCTCCAAAAAACACGCTATTTCTAGTGGCCAGCACAATGTCATGAGACTCGCAGCATCCCTTGCTTCAGAGCAACTGAAGTGCATGTACAAGAGGGGACCTATTGGCTTTTACGCTCGCCAGGTTTGCCCCAGAGGGACCTTCGGAGTCCCTCTGACCCCGCCGTTCCCAGCAGGGGGAAGGGAGAGAAAGCCTCCGAGAAATTCATCCTACTGTAATTTGGTATTTGTTCTTGTAAGAGAGGAAGGGGTTAGCCTTCTTCCGCCTAGCCATCTAGGACGAACTGGGGGCTGGGGCAGGGGGGTGTTATTTAAAAAACAGAGGGGCAAACTCTATTGAAAGTAAAAGCTGGAGACAAATGAGAAAACAAGGATGAAGAGCATAAGAACCCTTGGCTAACTGTCGTGCAGAAGCCTTTAGGTCTGTTGAAACCTTGAGGCCTGTGATGGCAGAAAGATTTGGGGTTGACACAGCTGCCTGCTGCATTAAGGATCCATTGGGGACAAAACAAACCCTGAAATAATAGACTTTGTTCTCTTTTTGAAGCTGACCTCAGTGATAAAGATCAGGGTGATGCCTGTGAGTCATGAGTAGGTGCTTGAGAGAGACCACGGGAGAGTGAGTCATAAGGAGTAGGACCCCGCTTGCCCAGAACTGCACAATAAGCCCTGCTTGTAGGAGCTGTTCAAAAAGCAGAACACAATTTGCTTAGGCAATGATATACATTCATTGGTCCCAGCTTTCTACAAACTCCAACTTCTTAGAAATATTTAGCATGAAATAGTTGCAACAAAAAGCCCAAAAGCTTAGTATTAAAGTTTATCAATTATGTTCTCAAATATTGCAAAATTTGCTGGTGGTACTGGCTTAAAACTAGTCAATAAAGTCTTGGGATTTTGTCTTGGTTTCTGAGTTTTCAATGTGAAATGCTTTCAGAGAGTTTTATTTGTCAAACTGGGTTGGGCACTTCCCCCATCATTCCCCCGACTCTGAGACAGCTCAAGCTGCAGATCTGATATGCTACAAGTCAGTTACTAAAAATGCTTACCAATCATTAGATCTTCGAGTGGGACGATTTAGAGGGAATTACTTTGGCTAAATAGCAGAAATGCAAGAAAAGCAATAGGCAACCTTGCTGCAAGTGCTGACTAGGAATAACCAGCCGAAAACAAGGAGTCTTCTCCAAACAACAAGGCTTCAAGAAGCAGCAATGGACTCCAAGGCCTAATTTAAAAAACAGATTGATCAAACAGGAATTTTTCACTGGCTAATGGGATAGTGGGAAGTTAATCAGCAGCCTCATTTGTTTGTACTTCAACTAAAAAAAAGATTCCTACAAGTCCAAAGATTCTGTATCATGGATAATACTGCCCTTACCTATGATGCTGTGATTATAGTTGCCAGAATCCTTGTTAACTGAGCAGGATTATTAATTAACAGCTGGCTAGTTAATGCTGTGGAAGAGGACAGCGTTGTCTTTGGCTGCAAAGAACAAGGAGCCAGGGCCCAATTCTTTGCCTTCACGTTGCGGAGGAACTGTAGCAGCACTCCTTCGGCACAGGTTTGCCGCTGTGAGGGGTACCCTGAAATCAGGGCGGAAGGGAAACCTGACAGCACAGGATCAGGGTCTGGCGTTCGGAGACAGCAGGATGGTGCTCAGTACCTCGCTGGGTGTTGGACAGGAGCAGAACACGGAGCGGAAGGAGCCGCTGCCCTCGGTGTGCCGCTGCCCTCAGTGTGCCGCTGCCCTCGGTGTGCCGCTGCGTTGCTCAGCAAATGCCTCACTTGGGGTATTTGACAAACTGACACTCTGCACACTGAGTGTCGGACTCAGCTTGTCAAATACACGCAGTGCGGCACTGCAGCTCGCGGTGGCTGTCGCGGCGGTCTTCGCTGAAGTGCCATCCTGGGCAAAGGGAGAGGGAAAAGAAGGGCTGAAGCTGCTGTTAACTTCAGAGGCTTTTTCCCATTAGCAAACACCATCATTATCCGCGCCCCCCCGCCCCCCACCTCCAATGCGTTTCTTTGGATGAGAGAGAACCACACAAGCAGACACTGCCTTCTGCTGAGGAAAACGTCCACGACATTAATTCAAAAGCTGAAGCTCTGTGGAGCTGAAAATGATGCTGAGAGCTCCATACTAACCTTCTGCCTTAGCTGTACAGCTGCATCGATAGCTTGAAATATTGACAAAACGTCCATGCAAACACTCAGCCATGTGGTATGGGTACAGCATCATGAAGACCAATGTCTCTCTAGACACACAAAATCTAGACAAAGATCCAGAGAAGATATTGCAGGGCAGCAGTTTTGCATTGGACAGAGATAAGGGCATGATAACCCAACAGACTTTTCACAGCTTTCGTTTTTATCCTCCTAAATTTAAACACGTTGTTCAGGCTTCTCACATTTAATTCTTTCCACTTGGGTCCCTGTGGTAACTTTGCATTCAAGCAGTCAGGCACGCCCAAGCGTCCTTGTATCTATCGTAAGGTACTTCATCTAAGTGCCTAATTCTAGATATGCAAATATTTCAGCTCTAACCAGTCTGACAGATCCCAAAGAACATGGGATGGGGCCCCTGTAGTTAACACAGGTTGGTGGCTCCACGCATGCCAAAGACAAAATTTCTATTGGCAGGAATAGGCTCAAGGTTTTACCTCTTACTGTACCACTGATAGCTAAAATCAGGTTTTTTACCCAGACCTAAGATCTGAAGAGGCACCTCTTCAAGCCTGTCCCCAAAGGAGGTACAGCTCTGCCCCTGAGCACGCGTGCAGGGGCTCATGGTGGTGCCTGTGGCAGGTAAGGCCAGCTGCCAGCGCTGGCGCAAAGTCCAGAGCCGTAGGCGTTTGCTTGTGCTGGCACAGCAGCCTCGCGTCCCCACTCAGTCCAGTCCCGTCTCTGCTGCCGGCAGGAAGCTGCGCTGTTCGGCAGAGCCGCTCTAAGGGTCGTGATGCTGAATGAAAACCAAACTGCCACGCAGGGAAACGTGAACTTCTCAGGGAGTGAAGTGAAACTCTCCCTTCCGTTGTCCAAGCAACCCCCTTCTGCTTCATTTCCAGCACACAGAAAAAGCCTCTCCGGCAATAAACAGAGCTTTCTGCTCCCATGTGCTGCCATGATCCAGCCTTTACGGGTGAATATATCACACACACACACTAATCCTTTGCACAGACCAAAAAATGCCACTGGTTCTCCTATTCTCCTAATGAGAGTGTGTGTTACATGCAGAAATGCACTTAAAAGAAAATTTTATAACTAGATGTACACAAAAGAAGATACTGCTAAGTATCTAAGTATGCTCTGTGTCCTTCTCAGAAGTCGACCGTTCAGAATTTGAGTCCAAAAAACAATTTGAAATTCTGATACTGTGCAACTTTCCTGGAAAAATTAATCCTGGCTTCTAAACCACACCCCTTCTGCATAACACTATTTTAATGTCATTCGCCTTCTATTTGAGTCTATTTGAGTCTAATTTGAGTCTAAAAAACGATTTGAAATCCTGATACTGTGCAACTTTCCTGGAAAAATTAATCGTGGCTCCTAAACCACACCCCTTCTGCATAACACTATTTTAACGTCATTCGCATTCTCCGCAGGCCAGGCCCAGACATAGCCAGGTTTTCAGCATGGTGCTTTTAGCTTCCTTCCCAGTCCCCTGATTTCAATTGCACATGACCAGCAGCACCAGTTTCTGAGAAAGCAGCTGCGCTATTTTTAGTGTCAAAATGAAAAACTAAAATGGATATGTTAATTGTATTTTGGAAGGTAGACCATTAAAGATACAAAAGTAGAATTCAGCTGAGGTATATTAACAGCATCCTCAGTGGGTAATATATTAACCCTTTTCTATCTCTAACTTTTGGGACTTTATTTTATACAGATGATCATAAGATCTGATCTAATATTACACACATAGAAATATACCTGGAAAGTGAAAGGTTTTTTTTCATGTGAAAGCGCAAAATGAAAAATGATAATGCCAAATATATATTCTTTACACACACCCCAAAAGCGGCAGAGAGTGAAGTAAGATTTAACAGCAAGGGAACAGCTACAGCTTTAAAGATAAAATCAGTTTCGAGGCTGAGTTACTACAAAGGCTTTTCGATTCTCACATTCCTCCTGCCCTCTGCCTTTGGCCTTTGGTGAGAGCAGATAGGGAACAGTTCTTTGTTCTGGCTCCTAATTCAGAATGAATTTCAGCCATGGTAGATAAAAGAAGTGTGTTGCAATGGGTAGAAGAAACGTGTATTTCATGACAGTGTTAAGAAGCTGATTTAAGATCAGCCTAGCAAAATACACACTGGCTTAAGCACAATTAAAACTGACTCCTGTTCTCTCTCGAGCTCACCTACCACTGCAGTATGAAGCAGCCAGGCACTGGCCATGGGACAGGGGTGCCAAGCTGTCCTCGGAGACCCGGGCCTTCCTGCGTTTTGTCACCCTCATGCAAGTGTCTTAATGTAGCTAAGGCTCCGGGTTAACATTTCTTAATCCAAAATACTCTGATCTGTGGGTTTTAGCAACAGACCAGTCATAAAGACACCCGGGTCCATGTCTCAAGTCTGTCTGTCAGTGCGTTGGTCAAGTTACTCTTCTTCCACATCAAACTCTGCTGCACCATGAAAAGTAAAAGTTATTTTAACAAGCTCTGAATGGTTGTTGCTGATGTTAATAAAGCAGGGATGCGCTCTCTCTGCCTGAAAAGGATTTTATGTGAGGGTTAGACACTGCACACTAGTGAGAGCAGAGGGCTAAAAGGAAAATGAACCTGTCGTCCCCAAAAGGACACAGCTGTATCAAAGTGTGATGAGGAGGCTGCATGAAGAAAGACCAAGAGGGCTCTTCAGCAGGTATCTGTGACCAGACTTCCCTCAGCTTCAATGCTGATTCCTAACATTGGAAGATCTGGCCTTGAGAGGGAGAGAAAAAAAAAAAAAACAACAAACCAAGACAGCACTGTCTCTGCAATTGCAGCTTCAAATAATCCCCCATTGTGGCTTTCTGAGGAGAAAAACAGCCACTTGAAACGTTGCTGTCAGCAACAGATAAGAGGAGGGTACACAGTGGGGATAATTCTATCAGCAGATGGGAATGGAGCTTGTTACCCCATCCCATAATGATAGTATCTGATCCGAACGGATTTGTCATTGTCAGAGCTTCTGGTTTCAAGCTGAAGTGGGTATTTCCAAGTAAAAGCTCAGTGCTATAAAACAGACCGAGCAATCACCTGCATACTCTGAGGGAAAACAGGAAGGGTTCTCCTTCCCTCGTTCTTCAGCCAGTCCCTGGTGAGAGCCACGAAAAGCTTCAGCTTTCCCCCCTCGAGCTGCGTGTCCTCTCTCAGGTGCTTTTACAGGGCTGTCAGACTGCTCCACAACTTGCTATGAAAATAAATGAAAAGTCGAATTCTTGGCTAGACCTGATTGCAGGCCTCACAGCAGCACGCAGGGAGCAGCAGTGCCCCAGTGTGCAGGCTGCAGCCGTGCCAGGGCGCGCACTCACTGCGCAGGGCTGGAGCGGGAACCAAGGCCACCTCTGGTGCCTGCCTAGTGGAACCCAAACGCAGCCTGGATTGACAGCAAGAACCCCCTCAGATGTGTGGCACGGGGTCTGCTGACCCCCTGCCCATCCGTTGCCCCGGGCCATGCTTCTCCCGGGAGCCTTCGTTGTGAAAAAGTCAAACGGCTTTGCTCATGGCAGACTTCCACTGGATGCCAACCTGCTCCACACAGGATCTGCCCGCACGCCCGGCCCTGCAGCTGGCACTGCTGCGAGCTGTGCCTGACAAACGTTGGAATATCGGGCTCAGGAAGGTCGATCTCCTCCATCGGGCAGGCTCTGTTCAGCAAAGCCCGGAGCTGCAGCCCAAAGGGCTCGCTCCATCACGGGCCAGCCGGGCACACGTACCCAAGCAAAGCTCTCTGCAGCACATCTGCTGACTTGGATGAGACAGTCAACAACATAAAAACAGAGCGAGAGGCCAAATGCTGCAGCCAGTTAATTAATAACTCCTGCTCCTCAGCTGGCAGGTGCCAAAGCAGCTCCGTGGCTGCCGGCTCTGCCGCAGGGAGCGTTCCAGGCTCAGGATGCCATTGCTGCTGCTGAGACCGTGCTCCCCTGTCCAAGAGGGCTCAGGTGGGCAGAGAGGGAGCCTTCTCCGTGGCATCCACATCACTCGTTCCCTGGACCGAGCTGTGCAACAGCCATGCAGGGCAACAGCTGTTGTGACACCCTTGTCCCTGCCCTCGTTAGAAACCGGAGGTGTCAGGCAGGAGGTGATGCCCTCTCCCTCCAACTCTGGAGCAACTGGGAGGTCCCTTTCAACTCACCCCGGGAGCTTCCAGGTCTTTGTGCTGCAGGTTGCAGGATGGTTCGGTGAGCAGCTGCCCTGTCCTGAGGGACGCTCCTGGGAACTGTGATTCGGCACGTACAGCAGTTGTCCCAGCTCTGGAGAGGACGTGGGTGAGAGAGAGCCCAAAGGTGAGGACTGTCCCCAGGCAACTGTGAGAAGCATAAAACTAGCCACATGTTCCCACCACCGCCGTCCATGCTACCCTGTCACCCCAACAACCCCGCAGTCTTGTGTACGCTGACTTTTTTTCCTTGTTTTTGTCACAAGACTAAAAGCAACCTCTCCTGACCCAGTGGTTCCAGCCCCGGATCCTGGGGAGATCTGCCCGGAGTGCCCAGAAGCAAACTGTCCCCTCCTGGCAGGCAGCTGTTCATGGCAAAAACCTGCCCCGCAGGAGCGCCCGGCGCGGGGCCAACCCCGCCGAGCACGCCTCCGGCGCAGGGAGACCCACAATGGTGGCAGGCACGCCGCTGAGGGTGGGGATGCTCGGAAGCCAGATCCGGACTCCGGGCCTGTGCTGGCTGTACAGGATGGAAAGGCAAGGCGCTGGCACTGGGCTGGCTGCCCTGCAGCGGGGGCACAGAGCCCACGGCACGCGCAAGGCGCCGTTCTGACAGCCAGCAATGGCTTCAGCTGGAAGGTTGCAGGTTTTAGCGACAGCTGCAGGAACGGCTCGCGAGGCCAGGAACCAGAAATGCCGCCACGGCTCACCCGCAGCAGCCGGGAAGGGCTGCATAAACCTCCCATTACCCCGAGGCCACTGGCCGTACGCCCTCCCACAGCCTCGGCACTCACCTGAGCCCCTGGCCCTGGTGCCAGGCTCTGTCCCTGCTCCTGGCTCATGCCTCCGACACCCGAAGGGAGGGAAGAGGGGTGCACAGTAAACATTTGTCCGCTGTCCTGAAGCCATCGGGACAGTGAGAAAAGGAACTGAAGGGCACACTCGCACCCAGCCGGAACACCATCTCCCCCCAGTAAAACCCTCCTCCATCCCACGACTTCCCCTGCTCTTGGTGCGCTGTCTCACCTACGACTAATTCCGATCGAGATCTCCCCACTGCCAGCAGCTCAGCTGCGGCGTGTGCCGGCACGCGAACTGGGGGCAGCGCACTCACGCGCATCCTGCAACCAAGCAGGGCTACGCATCGCCATTGCTGTTCGCCGTAACTCATCAACGAGCCACAGTCCCCAGCTGGGACCGGCCGCACTCGCAGCCCCTGACCCACCCTCCCCAGCGCGCTCCCGGCCCAACGCCACCACCTTTCCCCGGAAGGGAGACACCAAAAAGCCCTTCTGGCTCAGGCGGTTGTGCTCCCAGCGCTGAGGGGAAGCTGCTCAAACCCCAGCCATGGTTCTGCCGAAGCTCAAGGCGTAACGCGGGGTGGGAGGATGGCACGGACACCCCGTGGGTTCTGGTGTCCCCACCCCTGTGGTCCCCCGGGGAGAAATGGGAGGTCACCCCTGTGGGACCCATCCTCCCCATCCCTGCCACCCCCTCTGCCAGGCAGGTGGGAGCTGGCACCTACCGTGTGGAGCCAGCCGGGCGCAAGGTGGGCAGGGTGGCGGCGCGGGGCCAGCGTGGCACAGGAGCAGCACCGTGGGGGCACAGCCCAGGCACATGGCTCGTTTTTGAAGGGGCCGCTCCTCCTTCGAGAGGAAGCTGCAAATGGGGAAGATAAGGCTGAGGTTAGATAACAGGAAACGTCTGGATGTGAGTGACAACACGTCCAGGTTGTGAAAGCCGCTGTCCCCATCCTGCCGCTGGGCGCAGAGCTCGCAGTGGGGCGAGGGGCAGCTGGGGCAGGGCGAGCACCTCGTGCCTTCGCCCCGCAGAACCACGGCACCCCGGCGGCCCCGCGCCACACCGAGCAGGAGAACACTCTCCTCCCGCTGCGCCAAAGGCAGCGCAGCGCAGGTCTTCACGGAAGCCCCAAGTCTGGCCACCTCGCCGCCACCCGGACCCCACATCCCCGGCTGCGGAGGGCCAGAGGAGCCGTGGGGAGAGCCGGGGCAGAGGGCCTTGGGGGCAGGAACTGCCAAAAAGGCTTTGGCTCAAGAGACAGACTCATTCCCATGCTCTGCCCAGAGGGATCCCTTACCCCTCCGGCTGTATGAGCAGGGAAGCAGGGCTCTGCTCACAGGGGAGAGCTGATCGCCGGCCTGTGCAGGGGGTTTTGCTCCAAAAGGTTCCCACAGGGCTCATCTCTCTTCTGAACGCACGGACGTGGGCAGCAATGCCTCCATTGCTCCGTTCCCCGGCACTCGCGTGGGCAGACGGGCTTTGCTCTCCCAGTCACAGAACCTGACAGCAGAGCCAGCGCCGACCCGCTGCTTTGCTGCTGCCAGTCCCTCTGCCCGCCCGCGGTCCCCGGCTCTGCAGCAGCTCCACACCCACAGTGCCCACACAGAAAAGCGAGCAGCAGTGTTCTGTTCAGAGTCGCAGCCAAAGCACGATCCACTGTCTCCCACCTCCCGCGCACCCCTGGAGTGACGCAGTACCGGGTGCTCCAAGGTGTGCAACCCGTCATCTCCCGGGGCTGTTCTCACCAGCTTGGCTGGCAGCGGGACTGGTCGCTGCCGCTCTGCACGCAGAGGCCAACGAGCTGTCTGGGCTCAAGTTAGCAGCACAACTAGGCATGCAGAAGCCAAACTGATTCAAGCAAAAGCAGGAATTTTAGAGCGACATTCCTGGTCTCTCTAGGCTGGTACAGTGTATAGCATATTTTGCAAGGCCAGGACTCATTAAAAACGTGTTACTCTGTCTGCGTTATCCCAAGCATGTTGAACATCAGCTAGCCATGCAGTGCGATGGAGACTTTGGGATCCATCCCATAGTACCGGTTTTCTCACTCCCAGCACTCAGCTGCTGTCCTGCCTTTCTAGTTTTTGCCTTTCCAGTTTTTGCCTTACCTAATCTCCCCACTGTTGTCCGGCTCTGCAGCCAAACCGCACGGAGATCTGCTCGCTGCCACAGCCTGCGTTACTCCAGCAGCTTTCAGTTACGTTATCAGCATGCTCGGGCCGTGGCCACATATTTTATTATGTTCCTGCAGCTCTGTCCGAACCCCTGATCTGGAAAACACTCATGCCTCCAAGTAACCATGCACATTAAGCTCCCTGGGAGTACTCACAAGCTACTCCTGAGCCTGCATGAAGACACTGGAGAGGCCAACCTTCCTGCTAAAAGCAAAACCTGGCCCTTGTGCCCAAGGGATAAGTAGATAATGAGGAATACAGTTACTGTTCAGTTCCTCTTTCATCTGCCTGTGTTTTAAAATACACAATAAAAGAGGAATGGAAAGGTCTGGGTGGTTTTGGTTTGGTTTTACTTTGATTTTAATTGGAGGAAAGAAGTAGGTTTGTTCATTTAGTTTGCGCGGGTTTTTCTAGGCTGTCTTTTTCACTCTTTCTCCTGCTTGTACCCAAAAGGATTTGAAATAGGTGCACTTCCACATCAAGACCTATGGAAAGAAAAAATGGCAGATGCTTTACTTCCATTCTTTGTAGGGATGCAGTGCAAAGAAAGTGCTGAGAAACAAAACGTTTAGTCACTCTTACTGGAACGTAAGTCAGTGCTGAATTTAAAAAATTCATGAGTGACTAAGAACACTCAAAGCAAAGACCACTACATTTTGTGATTTCTAAAAGCCCAGACTAAATTCAAATCCAAAATCCTCAGTCCACATCCATCTCTAGCAGAGATCTTCCAAATTATTTTCTCAAACAGCAGCAGTTAACTATGCATCTCCCTTCATTTTCTGCTATGTAAGCAGAAGATTTGAACTATTCACTCCTTTTTGCTAGTTTCTGCACCACGTTTGCCCAAACACAGAGTATTAAATCTGCAGACAAGCCGATAGGTAGAAACCGCCTTCTGCCAAAGGACATAGATCCCTGGCCTCCAAACTGCAGATTCCTGCAGATCAGGTCCTTTGGATCTCAGGAGTTTAGGAGACTTTTCACAAGTTTGGCAATTTTCTCTTGCTCATTTTTGTGGCATCTAATTGCTGCACGGTCCCATAGGCCAATATTGATGTCCAAGGTGGATGTTTCACAGCAAAGCTGATTTCCTCTCTAGTTTACAAATGTCACCACACTAACCCACTCTGTGCAACAGCCTTGTAATTGCTCTCAATGTTACCTAATCAAGCTAACTTTTTCAGTACGTTTCCAGCACGCAGCTCTGTGGCTTGCTCTGGGAAGAGGAAGAAGGGAGGTACAGAAGCTGGGGGATTACAGACTGCCAGCAAATACTGCCTCAGAGGTCTCTGCATACTGTTCCCCAAACCACAAAATTTTCTTGAAAAAAAAGTGGCTAAAAATGGGTCGCACAGTCCATTTGATTAGCATGCAGCAAGTTCTCTCACATTGTAGTTTCAAGTTCTTGTACTTTTTATCTGCCATGGAGTAAGGCACAGAGGATCAGCAGGTCTGGCCTGGACACAGACGAAGCAGGGCTCATTCTACAGCGGTGCTGCTCTGCAATCATTAATGCGTGTCGGCTTAGCCAAGGCCAGACGGATGCAGAGTTTGGTCCATTGGTCCAGCATCCCTTCACAGGATGCCAGGAGATTTCTCCTTGGGACAGTTCATCGCACAAATATCTTCAAAGCTAACGCACTCCTCTTGATGAAGGAATGCTGTACGTTACCAAGTCAGGCCTGATGCCAGTCATCAGTGACCATCATTTCAGTTTGCTCAGTCAACCCAGTTCTGCCAACCCAGTTGCAGCATCTGGAATTGAGGCCATTGTTTTGAAGCCACCGTATGAAGAGATGCAAATACAAATTATTCATACACCAACCTCAAAAATACCAAACCGCTGTCCCTCAGGTTCTTCTCCCAGGTGAAGAATACTATTTACTCCTGTATTGGCTAGCTGTTTTAAGCCTCATTTTCAAATTATTTTCCTCCATTCTTGAGTCTTGGAGCGCTTTCAGACTAAATCTCAAAGAGTCAGTTGCTCCTCGATTTTCTCCGGAGCTGTCTCTGCGAACAGCAGCTGCTGACTTGACCTGCAGCAAGTTGTCAGTGCCCCGGGCTCTGAAGAAGCCAGCAGCAAATCCTCCAGCAGTCAGCTCTAAAGACCTCCCATGACAATTTGTTCAGACGTTGCTGAACTCTGACACTTCTCAGCGTTACCAGTGCCACTGGGGAGAAGCTGAGGAGTCCAGTGTGAGCCTAGCATGAAAGCACACAGGGGAAAAGCAGTACAAAGAGGGTCTTTCACATAAGTGACCCCAGCGGAGTGACAGGAGACCAGGAGCAGTCCTGAGCCTGATACCTGGAAGCACTCATGGTGCTGGATTCTCCAGGGAGTGTTGTCACAGTTCTTTCCTCCCAGAAGATGGCTGGTGAAGCTGCAGCTTAGCTCTAGGCACTAAAAAAAACTACAATGCAGGAAAATATGACAACTGTTCCTTGAAGGCTGAGCTGTGCATGATGGAGGAACTTGCTGGGGAGATCCTTCCGCAACCCTGGCCTTTATCCCCTGCGGCTGGGTGCTGGAGAGGAATCTCGTCGGTCAGCAAGCTAGGTCAAGGACATCATGTCCTCACCGCCAGACCGCCCACGGGCACAAGACTTCACCGCTGGCCTGCCGGCTCGCCAGTCCCTTCAGCAGAACGCGGCCGAACCCTGCCTCGCTGCCTAACCTGGCCTTGGAGCCCCAGGAACACCTTCTTTCCATTTCCATTCTTAACTTCGTTCAGAAAAGAAAAAACTAATCAACACACCTCGTGGACCTTCCAGCTTTGCTGTAATTGGTATCTCCCTCCCTTCCTGCCCTCTTTTCAGGTGGGCACAGAGCAGTGAGGGTCAGAGGGTGGACTACAGCGAACGGAGGATGTTTCTGTTGGCGGTTGATTATGCATTTGTCACATTTCTTTTAGAGCTCTGGCTAAGAAAAAAAAAAGAGAGCCAGAGAAATAGACAGACACAAACTAGGAGGTTCAAAGCTGTTTTTCAGATGGACAGTGACAGATAAGAAAACCCCACTAACTGTCACAGCCATTGAATGACCCAAAAAAACATCTGTACAGCACACACTATCAATACCGATAGTTTACAACAAGTAAAACTTGTGTTAATATTGTAATTCTAAAGAAAGCAGAAGAATAGCACCAGTCAGAGGTCAAGTGGGTTCGGGTAGCTTGGGTTCATTCTTATTCCATCTTAATTAGTACATCTAGATTTTTATATGAGTAGAGGAAAACCAGACTTCCTTTGTTTTCCCCAACTCTACCATCCCTGTCCAGGCGAGACCAGTTCTCTGTTCACAGGTGCTGAGTAAGAACCACAACCTCGCCTAGAGGTTTTGCCTCAAAATAGCTCATATTGCATCCATCTGTCTCTGTAATTCCAGCACATCATTGAAAAATTAAGCCATATTTTCCCATATTTGCTCCCTCAAAGGACTATCTTTTCTCTTGCAGCAGTCTTGTTATGTAGTTAGGCAAAGAGCAAAGTCTTACTCTGGGTGTGAAAAGTTGATAGACTTTATCTCTTAAAGAAGTTAGGAGCTATGGAGCTGCACTTTATTCACTGCTGATGTCAATACAGTTACTCCATACACATCATCCCCAAGAACTGAAACCAGCCCTGGAATAC
Organism: Tauraco erythrolophus; assembly: GCF_009769465.1. Classification (NCBI taxonomy): domain Eukaryota; kingdom Metazoa; phylum Chordata; class Aves; order Musophagiformes; family Musophagidae; genus Tauraco; species Tauraco erythrolophus. Next base: position 236,703 of record NC_141477.1, on the reverse strand, counting down.
TGGAAAGACAGCTATGGATTCACTTTTTTTTTTTTTTTTAACATCAGAAAGTTTTAACAAGCATTTAAGTTTTCAGAAAAACCAGGATGGTGCTAATTCTTTTCACAGACAGTGAAGGCAGAGAGTGATTGTGCTTCTGATGCTAATCATTGTCTTTCACTGAACATGCTAAATTACATTTCTCTGCATGCTACTTTCAGAAACCAGGTATTAGCCAAGTTTCTCTGCTGCCAGTTTCTGGAGATGCTATCAAATGAACATCCTGGGTACAAAGAACTGCTGATTACTACATGGCATGGCAAGCAAAGGCCTGCGTTAAAGTCACACGCTCTTGCTCTGTGACTACAGTCTCAGGACCACCCCAGGCTCTCTCCTGCGTGGGAATGCATCAGAAAAAGCAGCTTTGCAGAGTGGTCTTCCAAGGTGGTGGTTTCAGACTGCTCTCCTCCTGTTGCTTAAGGAGCCATTGCTGGCAAAAGCAATTGGGAAAGTCAGGGAAGAAAAACACATCAGGCCTTTCAAGTCCAGAGATACCACTTCTGAAAGGCTCCCGAGTCACAGATAACTGGAGACCGGGACTGCGCTAGAGAGATACCAGCTGCTCTGTTCTTCCATTCTTCCCTTGGCATCTGCGGCTGGCAAACCCCAAGCGATAGGGTGCCGGGTCAGCCGGCTCCTTGTCTGGCTCCAGGCAGACGTTCTGCTCTTCGGTTAAGCCTCAGAAACAACTGCAAAAACAACATGGGACCAGCAGTACCAGGAATACCTATAACACCAAAATGTAGTGTTTATCAGTCCCGTGCTCCCACAGGCAGCCACCGCGGCGTCGCCGAGATGTTCACGTTTGCCGTTCTTGGACCTTTCACTTCGGGCTTCCGGGAGGAGGCAGATGTGTAGCTTATCGCTCACCCCGCTTTTAGCACACAGAGGGCATTTCAACACTGCTGCCTTCACTTGCAGAGTCATTGTCGTAGGGAAGTGTGTGACCACTGGGCTCCAGCTCGCAGCTAGCATGCTGTGTTGCTCAACAGTGACAGTTGGGTTTACATCAGCCATCAGTCTCTGTGGCAAGAAAGTGCTTCCCCAAGACCAGAGCTGCTCCTCAGCTGCAGAAACCATTGTAACAGAACAAAAGGGTTTTTTTCTGTACAACATACATCCGTCTCTCAGTCCATGAGGTATCACGCTGCTGGGCTTCTCTGTAACCATTGCATCGAATCTCTCCTGTTTGGACACAGAGGATCTTTGCAGCTGTTGTCCGCAAAAACCACCTCTCATAGCAGGATCACCTGCTTCATCAAACCCCTTCACAGTGGGACAAGAAAAGTCCAAACAAAACCATGTGGGAGAGTACAATTGGCAAGAAGTTCTGCAGAAGTGGGAGCCCTGTTCTTTGTAAGCATTGCCTTGACTGCCTGCAATGTTTCTCACCCTTCCAAAGAGGAAAACTAGACTTTGAAAGAAGATTGCAGTCCTCATAACCTGGGCAGCCCTTTCTCTTAATTTGAGACTCTTAAGAGAGTATTCATTAAATCATCTGCCTCCATGTTATAGCTGAACTGGGACAGACCCACCAAGAGACCAGAATATCTCCAACACCCAGTATCTATTTCCAGCACATCTTCCCTTGTGTGACAGAGCTCTCAAGACATTCCAGAGCACTTTCCACTCCAGTGAAATTCCATCAGCACACCTATAACCACTGAAATGCTTCACATGACATTGCCTAGAGCAGGGACACAGGTTGAAATGCCAGCATGTAGTAATTGCGGATTTCTCCCCCCTTTCCCAGAGTAGCTGAGTCGCTCAACATTCTTTACTCAGTTGGGTATGAATCAGACTCCTTCAGGCAAGAACATGGAAAAATAAGAAAGGGAAGAGGTTTTATTGAACCCGATGGCTTAATCTTATCCTGGATGTGAATGCCAACGACCTTTCAAAACTCTCAGTCTGGAGAGTTCAAATATATAAACAAACATCTCCTTTCAAAGCAGCTTATGAAACATTGCACAAATCCAAAAAGGCACATAAAAAGTCTATTTTAAGCAGGACCCCAGTCTTATCCAAACAGTGAACTGACACTCGGCACCAAGACAGACAAGAAATTGCCCATCAGAGCACATTGCCTGAGCCAGGTATTAGTGTCAGAGTGCTGATTACCCTGCTGAGCAGGTTGAAAAGCCAGCAGGCAACCAGACCGGCCTCCATAGGCTGCCTGCAGAGCAGATCCGAGGTCTTGATAGGGCCACGGCTGTTCTCGAGACTTCCTGTCGAAGGCTGAGTAAATATGAATGTAGAGTCTTAAAACTGGAGCAGACAAGGCAACTTTGTAAGACAGGGTAATTTTTCTAAGCAGGTCAGCTTTGCAGATGTGGTGTTCTCAAGCAAGGACAAAGCCGATCCTCCAGTTTTATATAGGGGAAATCTCAGCGTAGAATTCATCAGGGCCTAGAGATGGATGTGAATACTTTAATAACTGTTGTGCTCTGTATCACTTCTATATGTCATATCAAGGTTTTACCTAAGGATTTGCAACTTTTTAGTAGACACAAAGCCAAATTTAGGGTGACTGATGTAAGGAAGGGGAGAGGAACACGACAGGGAACATGTCTTGCACCAAAAGCCACTGCTCTGCACTCACACTGCTCTTGCCTCCTCCAGGATTGTGTTTGTGTTGTCCTCCTTCCCTCTCCACACCCAAACCAATCTGCTCACTGCACATGCAGATAACATGGCTGTAAAACGCACAGGGTCCTCAACGGCCTGTCTTTACGGTGACCTTGCTCTTAGAGGTGCTCAGGGGAAGCCCTGGGGCAAACGCACACACACTTTAGCCAAGACTAGAGGCATGGAGAAGTGGCCAGACCTGACCAGAGCCCACAAAACAGCTAAAGGAGCAGAGGCCGAAGGTGAGCACCTTCCTTGAAACCTGGAGGAAGAGTTTGAAATGAACAGATCCTCTCTCCAGGGGCTCAGCCTCTGTTCCCAGCTCCTGCAAGGCTCCGTCTTGCGCCAAGCGTTATCGCTGTATCCAGGTGGTTGAGACAAACAGCGCCGTTTGCAGAAGGAGCGAGTCTCCAGGTCCAGAGTCCCCAGGTACAACCTCAGGGGTTGGAGGAAGAGGAGGACTGCAGCAGCTCCTCGGGCCCGGGCCGGGCTCTTCCCCCGGGCCAGGGGCTCGGCGCGTTTCTCCGCTCCCGGTGGATGCCACGGCACGGCGGGCACCGACCGCCCGGAGCGCCCGCGACAGCCCGACGGAGCGGCCCCGCGGCGCGCACCGCCCGCCCCGACCTCCGCCCGCCGCCGGGTGGCGCTGCCGCTCCGCGCCCGGGGCCCGCCCCGCCGACCGGCCCCGCCGCCGCCGGAGCGGGAACCGCGGTGCTGGGACCGCGGAGCGGCGGCGGTTCCCCGGCCTGGGAGACCCCCTGCCCCGCGGCCCGCCGCGCTCCGGTCCGCCTGGCGAGCGCGGCGGAGAGATGGCCGGTTGCCCTCGCTGCTCCTGCGCTGGCCGAAGAGCTGGCAGATACCCGATTTCCATGACGGGCGGTGCTGCGGAAGCTGCATGGGAACATTCTTTGCAATCCTGGGCTTGCAGCCTCTCCAGGGAAAGAGCTGCCGGTCAGAAAAATACAGGGGGGAACTTTTCAGTCCGGGAGATAGATTTTATTTTTAAAGTCCATGTAAAAATAATACAAATAAGGATTCGTGCCTGCTTGCGGGCCCAGAAGACAGAGTGGTGGAGCAGTAGCAGAGACATTTTCCCAGGCAGCTCCAAGCAGTCCTGAATAACTGCAAACGAAGTAAAAGCAGCACTACTGAAATCTTTGCCCTGGGAATTGCCCCTCTACCAGCTAAACTGTGACCTTTCATATCATCATGTCAGCTACAGTGTTCCGCCAGGGCCTGATTAGGAAAAGAAAACAAAGAAGGGTCTGCTGATTACGGTAATCTTAGGGAACCTGGTTCTTGTCGACCTCCAAACCAAGCAATGACCAAACGCACCACAGCCGCTGCCTGTCTCATCCCTCTTCATCCCGTGCTTCTCCCTAAAGCACAATGTGGTTTCGGAGACCATCAGCAATAGCGTTCCCTGGAAGTGTCTGAGCAGAGATGCTGGCAGCCGCCTGGTCACAGGGCACATTTTGTGCCTGTGTGGGATTGCCTTCGTGTTGAGCACGTCACCTCACTGAGCCACTGTGCGAGGATGAGCAGGGGGTGGCTTTCCCAGGCAGGCAGCAGCTGCCTCGCTCAACAGAAAAGCAGGGACACCACAAAAGCAGACTTGCAGAAGTGGACTGTCTGTTCTTTTTGTGCAAGCACTGTTTCTGGTTCACACTAGCAGGAGTAATGAACTGCTTTTTTTAAGATCTGGAGACAGAGAAATTGAGAGAGCAGTAGGGGAAGAAACAGAAATGTTCCTGCTTTTTCTAGAAAACAGGTAAAAGTAGGCACTGCTTAACCAAAGGTGATTTGCCTTATCAACTTCTTGCCCAAGTCCCTCCATGCTGCCCCCTTTGCTGTTCCTTCTAGGATAAGGCTGATGGGAAAGCCTCGCAGACATCAAACAGGGAGCATGCAAGGGAGAATATGAATACCAGGAGATTAGGGCTTTCTCTGACTCATTCTGTAGCCCTGTTTTCAGCCATGTCTGTTCTTAATGACAATTATAAGTGAAAATCTTTTTCTGAAGCCTACAGCTGCCTGTCATACCCCAAATATTTAGAATACCTGCCCTGAACAGGACTGCAGCACCCTCTCATGCGCATCCCTCCTCCAAAACTCCATCCATTATATCTGCTTGGAGGTAGGCAGTTTTAACCAACTTTAATATTATCACTGGACAGACACACAGTGTGGATTCAATATCATATTAGACTTTAGACCTTGAAAGCAATGCCTTCCCCTTGCTCTTAGAAGTTCATCCACCTTGTGTTTCAAACTCTTCAAGGCAAGGGCTGTGTTTATCACAATCATTCTGATGAACTGTAATGCAATACAATCATATGTATTTGTATATTTGTATGAGAGGTCAGGGCCTGACTCTACCAGGACCTATGAACAGACTGGGGAGAGGCAATCTGTGTCCCAGAGGACCCGCAGACTATGAAGCACAGACAAAACTGAGAAGGCAGCAATCACCGTGATTGAAGTACTGGGTGCAGGATCACATGAGTGATCCTCAAGTTCAACCCCTGAACTGTTGATGACAGCCCCAGGCCTCTATGGCAAAGTGTATCTTAAACATAGTGATGATTTTAAACTACTCAGCTCCTAATTAACACACCTAAAATTTATTACTCCTACTGTTGCCACAGTCTCATGCCAGGCACCTAATTTAACTTCCCAAGCTAAGAGCCTAGCATCTCTGCTATGCACATCACTGGTGTAGAAGTATAGATCCCATTTTACCTAGAAGTGCCTCCAGAAGATGCACCAGGTGCAGGATCCACTCTGCAGTGGCAAAGCCGACTTCCAGCACACAGAGGCAGGGCACAGAAATGAGCTCTACCGCCTCCCCCCACTAGAACGACTTTGCATCCTTCAGCCTGACCCACACAAAGGCCCTTCTCACTATCTGGTAGCTACAGTGCCACGAGTTTTGCAGGTGTTTCCAGTTGGGATGAGCACTGTAACAGGTTTTTTTGCTACTAATGCCTTAAGTCAGGGAAAACTCGAGGAACAAAAGGGATCCATGAGCAAAAGACCATGCCGTGCAACCAGCACTGGGTGTGCAGACTCAGCGTCAGCTGCAGTGCCAGTGAGTACTCACCCCTGGAACGTCCCACAGGAAACGGGCTGGTGGCAGCACTGAAGGCCGAGAGGATGTGAAATGAGGTGAGGAACCGAGCTGCTCTGTGAGCTGCTCCCATCCTGAGAGAGGGGAGCCAGCCCTGGGGGGAGGGAACAGGGCCAGCATCTGGCACTATAAATAAGTGCCAACAGGTGGGTTTGGCTGGGCTGCAGAGAGTGAGTGATGGCAGCTGCAAATCACAGCAGAGCCGGGCCAAAAGAAGAGACGTTATTGCTCTGCAGGGACACCTGAGCTGAATCATCAAGAGTATCCGCACTTCACAGGGAATCAGAGTTCCCATGAGTGCGTGGGGAGGGAGAGCGAAAGGCAAAGCATCCAAACGGCAGTGCCTGTTGCGTGAGCGGCAGTGCTGGAGCTCCCCTGCCCGTCTGGCTCCCCTTTCCGGAGTCCCACAAGCCTTCCTGCTTGTAGCTGCCCAGAGGTCGTCCAGCCCCTTTGAGCAGCTCCCAAGTCACACTGTCACTGGTGCAATCTGTCAATGAAAATGTGTTTTGCGACGTAATTTTCTCAGAGACTGAAACATTTTGTTTCTCTATTCAGGGCCACGTTTTTTCACTTCAATCAATCTTTTGGAAATCAATAAAAATATACACATACTGAATGGGGCATGGTCCTCCTCAGATGTCCTTTCATTTATTTGGTAAAGTGAAAGGGTTCTCTGGTTTCTTTCCATATGTAACATTTTTCACTTGCAAAAACATGGAAAGAATAAAATAAATGCATATTTCAGATACTTTTTTCTTTCATCTCTTGGTTCTTAGCCATTTGCATCATGTTCCCATGAGAAAAATAAAAAACTTTTCTTACTTGACGTGACCTGAGAGTTTGGGGGTGTTTATCTTTTAAACCTTTTCTCACCTTACACGGGCACACAGTGCCACGCACACACAATGTGACTGTAGCTCTGTGTCTTCCCCTATTTTTTTAGTTCACATAAAAAAGATGGGAAGCATTTCACTTCTGACAAAATCCTGGCTTCAGCAGCTCTCTTGAGCTTGCCACGCACTGAAGACATTTGGCCGCTTCGATCGTGCCCACCTAAAGCTGCTGCTTTTGGTGAGTACCCGCGAGGCAGAACCAGCCATCGGCCTTGGCACCAGCACCCAGCTCTCCTCTCTCTCCCTCGGTGCAGCGCAGCAGAGACGTGGGGGCTGAGGCCGCGCGGTGGAGGCAGGAGCTGTGTCTGACAGGGGGTTCCCCGGGGCCTGAGAGGCAGAAGATGGGGCAGGAGCTGCCTGAGGCAGCGGGGGCAGCCCTGCCCACACTGCCCAGAGCCTGACCCGCTGCTGCTGGCACTGCCAGCGGGCTGTTCTCCCACCCGTTCGGTTAGAAAGGGGGTCCCGGGGACCACCGCGGTGAAAACCTTTTGTGGCAGAGAGAACATGAAAGGCAAACGCCCCTAAAATCTTCTGCATTTCAGCTGTGGACCTGATTTAAATCTGTTAGCAATACAGTCTGACAAGGTCCAGTGAAGGCTGAAGTGGCACAACGGGACCGCTTCCCATTTCCTTTCACTCCTGGCTGGCCCTTATCAGTCTTAAAAGGAGGGGTTTTCTTCCAAAAGAAGAGCTTCCTCCCTTCTAACCTGTAGCCCATAGTGTGGCACAGCAGTGCCCTGGGGAACCCCAGACCGCATGGAGTCCACCGGACAGACCGATGCCCTCAGCTGGATGCGGTCCGGCACAGCCCAGTCCTGACGGACCAGAGGCAACGTGCCGGCCATCCCGCATCACAGCCTGGAGAAGGGGAGGCCAAGGCAGCACCTCCCGACCCAGCGGTCGCAGCTCCGCAGCGTGGGGCTGCTCGCACAGAGCAGGACACGGCCCTTCCCCATCGCGCTGCTTTCACCAGGACCAAACCCAGGTTCTGTGAGGAGCACCCGGCTCTGCCGGCAGCACTGAACAGAACAGGCCATTCCCTGAGTCCTGGGATCAAAGAGCGCCCATTTGGTTGTGTCCACGTTACGAAGCTCTTAGTCCTTGGTCTCCAGCCTTGTGTCCTAAGGCATAAGCCTTAATTTTTCATGTGTTTTTTTTCAGTTCAAAGCACATGAAAGAACACACATCCTGTGCTGCAGTCCATCAGAGCAGCGTTCTCGCAGCATGAAAGTGCACGCTTGCCCATGCTGCCTATTGGCAACGGTTCCTGATTTATGATACTGTCCTAACAATGTTCAGACATCATTTTGGAGAGTATTATTAGCAAAGGATAAAATAGTGCCAGGGTGTGAGCTAATAATTAAGCAGGACAGACGATCATTTGTCTAGTGCTTAGGCACTCAACCTAGCAATGTTTTGTTCGGCAGCGCAGACGTAGCCTGAGGATCAACGGAAGCTGGAAGGACGTGATCAGGGAAGTATGTAGTTTATATACTGCTCTGCCAACTGCGACATCCCAGATCATCAGGAAACCTTGGGCCTTCCTACACTGCTCTTTGTTTCTTCTTTTCAGTGACCATCAGCTGCTGCACCACAATTCAAGCACCATAATATTTGCATCCTTGTCTAAATCATCACAAAATCAGTTCTACTATGAAGGTTGTTTTGACACAAAACAGCAAGAAGATGAGTGATGAAGTACTGCACACTGTGTGAGGGTTTCAGGCAGGAAGGAGATGTGATGGACATGCCAGGTCTGTGCAGCAAGCAAAGGATTGCCACCTGGAGAGCAGGAGGAGGCTTTTCTGCAAGGACAGTGACAGCATTCGAGCATCACAGGTAGCATCCGTGCTTCCATGCTCAGGTATTCTGGATACTAAAGCAACGATCAGGGCTGCATGAGATGATGAAATGGTTTTGAAGGGCTGCCTTTGTTGTTCTTCAAGTGCCCAGTAAACGACTTTGCTCCCACTGTTAGTAGCGAACAGAAACACCATGGGAGCAGGATTGGGATTGGGAAGGAATAATTGCTGACTACTCCTAAAACACAGGGTGGTCCACACATGGTGGAATAGTAGTTAAAAACATTCCAGGGTCGTTAAGCTAGAAGAACAAGCCTTTAAGAACAAAGACTTCTAATGTGTTTTGAAGGACATTAGAAGCTTTTAAACAGCTCATTTTCTTCTCTTGAGACCAGCAGGAATTACTTATAGTCAATAATATATTCAACACAGTTGACCCTCTGTAAGTTTTCTCTTCAGGTACCACCAACCCCCCCCCCACTCCCCTGCCCCCCCTTTATTTTCTCTGTTTGACACACTATTTAAAACTATTTGCTTGTGCCAGTCTGTGAACACATCCTCCATGTGCAGTGACTTCGCAGGCAGCTCCCAGCTCAGATGCACAAGTCAGACCTGACCTTCCTGGTGAACACACCTGGTTCATGTGGGAGAAGTGTTCCCAGTGTTATGGCCACTACCAAGGGACTGCCTTTTCTGCTGCTGTTCCCTAATTTAATATTTGTTCTCAGCAAACTTTGACATTAGTTCATATTTTCTTAGATATATCTACCAGTCAAGACTTCCAGGGACCGTTTGTAGAAAGTGAGGGAAAGAGAAAATCAAACTCTACTTTATTTTCAAGAAGGAAGACTACAAAGAGATATCTGTCCTATGTGGCATCTGTTTCAAGCCTCACGTCTAAGGTGGGAGGATTCATAGGAGTGAAAGGCACTTCGGCCCAGCGTAAATTGGTTTCCTACAGCATATTCCCAAACTGCTTACTGAGCCCAGATTAACATGATTTAAGAGGCAGGGCTCTCATTCCCACACCTTGAGAAATGCTGCCAAGGTTTTCCTGCTGCTAGGACATTTTTCTAACTGGGTTTCAATCTTAAATGTCCTTTTGCACAGTTTCATCCCATTGATTTCAGATACAGGCTAAAATTAAAAAGCACTATATGAAGTGAAGCCAAGGGAGATGCATTAAGTCATGTTTGCAGAGCACATTGAGAGAACAGGACAAAATGTCCTTGGTAGGACAAAGAAATTGATTGTTAATAATACATCTCATGGTGCAGACACCAAGAAAGTTTTACAACTGCTGTGAAGTCAGCGTGTACCAACCTTACCGTGCAGAACTGCACAGCGAGCATAGGGACCAAGAAGGCTCACTGAAGGCCACCGCACAGTCACAAGGTCTTCCCCAGCACTGGGCACGTGCACAGGAGTCTTCTGGACTTGCTGCCTTGTGGATGCACACAGCAAGTGGGTAACTTTTAGAGCAGAGCTTAAACTCAAGAAAAGTGCATTAATCTGACTCTAAGTATCTGTCAAACCTTGTTTAATTGCATGAGAGTTAAACAGTATAGAGGGAATCGTAGTGGTCACTTCACTGGAAATGGATTACTATTCTAAACCCTGGGTAGAATATCTGGGTCCAGTAACCTCTGACAGTAGCTGTGATCGTCCCACATACATTCGACAAACAAAAGAGAGTTTTAAACTGATTTATCTTTCCTGCTTTTTGTAATAATCAGATTCAGAAGAGAGTCATGCTGCAGATGGAAGGAGCAGTCCAGGTCAGCAGACCCCAGTATCTGTCAGGAGAGAGAGATAAGAAGATGGAAAAAGAGGAGGGATGACCAGGGTGATGAAAGATGACAAAAAAAGCAGATGTCAAAACTCAACAAAGACAAATTAAGTAAAGTGGGGATTTCTCAGTGAGTGGAGTGGCAGCAAAGCAAAGTCTAAACGTGCTGGGACATGGTCCCGAATCTCAAACGGTCTCAATCACTGCTGGTGGTTTTCCTTTGTCAGCTTCAGCTGCCAAGGGGGAAGATCTGGGCAGCAATTGCAGATGAGGAGATCCAGATATTCTCACTGCAGGTACAGCACAGATGGCTACGAGCTCAGTATCTTTTCCGTAACACATTGGAGTCCTCATGGCAGCAACATGTATAACAAATGAGGTCACCAAGACTAATATTATTACAACAAATTCCACAGGAATTAATCACATTTGAGCCATAACGATAACAGCGTTGGTTAGTGAATTATCTCTCAAGCCTCCCATCCCTCTGGCACTCGCTTGTAGGCAGTTTCTTGGGATGGGGCATGGCCTGTTTTCTTTCAAAAGAAAGCAAGCTTTTCTTTCGAAAGAATCAGGCTCATTTAGTCAGATCGAGGTTTATTCTCCAGTAGATCAGGTTTTGTACTGTGAGCCATTCCAAAACTGCAGTATGATGTATTTTTGTAAGATTTTGTGTTGGGTTTTTTTCCTCCTTTCTATGCAAAATACTGTCAGGACCCTAGGGAAGTTCCCCCACCAGCCTTCTGGCTTTGAGATAAAGGTAATCTTTTTATAAAAACACACACTTACATAGCTTACACCAGCCTGGTGCTGGAGGTGGTGTTCGCCGTAAATCACACCACTTCACTGCCATACCAATTCTAAAACACATGAAAGAAACATCTCGGTGAACGTCTGTTTTAATTTTTGTTCTTCAACAGCAGGAAGCTCAAGCGAAAGGGTTTTATCAGTCCTCACACCCAGAAAAGCTTGTGAGATCGCCAGATAAACGTTTTCCTGAATTAATAGACCACGTAGATCAACATATATCAATAAACAGAAACTCTTACAACCATGAGAGGGAAAACCCATGCAGGCAGAGCTGCTCGTGTGCACATGTGTGAGATCGGTAAGTCTGGTGACCGCGCTGACTTCCAGCGTGCTCGTCCTCCCTGATGCTGGATGGCTGACAGGCATTTACCAAAGGAATGAGAGAAACAAAATAAAGATAACTTTGACCAAACTCCTGGAAATCGGAGCAGTTTTTAACTGAATCATAGATCACAATGAAGGTTGAAGTGAGATTAGTGGCAGTGGGTTATCCATGGGCTATTTTTCTCATCCCAGAATCGCTGCTGTGCTTCAGTTTCCAATACGAAAGCTGTCTCTGTTGCTCACATGGAGTAAGCAGGAAAACAGCAGGAAAGAGTGAAGATTCCACAAAAATTCTGCCTTTTCCTGTATTACTGGCTGTGCTGATGCTTTCTCTGCTCAGCTCTTGTTTGGCTCCTGGGCATCCATCCACACCCTTTGGCAGGAGACAAAAAGTGCCGTTCATAGGCTAGAAATTGGAGCTTCAGTCTTGAGAGACCATTTGGCTGACAGATGTTTCTGCTCGTCTGTCTCCATCATTATTTTTTTCTCCTACTGATTTCAATCCTAGGAAGTGCGTGGCACTAGTGCAAAGAAGGGAGGGGAGGAACCCATAAAAAACAGAAACATTTAAAAAGCCTTGGGACATGAATTCCTAATCAAACTCTGTAGGTCTGGTGATGCCTGGAAGGGTGTGATTTTACCTCTGGGTCTCCGTGGAAGTCTGCCTGCAATGAATGTTTCATGCAAATCAAAGGGCAGATGTTACACAATGTCTCTCAAGTTCCATTTCACAGAACAGGGAGCATCAGCAGTCCAACGGTTCACAGAAATGTCATTGTACAAAATTTGCACAGTTGAGCCCCAGTCCTGCAATGAGCAGGGACACCTCTACCTGTGCAGAGCTTGTTGTCGGCGCCAAGGCCTTTGACTTCAGACCAGCAATCTTAATGAGAGACGAGTTAGTGCAGGAGGTCAGTAAAGTATTGGGGAAAGCTCAGGAGGAATTCTGCTTTCTGAATTCCTTGAGAGGATCATCTTAGTTTTGACCTGTTCCATGAGTCTCCAGTGGGTTAAACCAGCCCAGAAAAAACGAAGCACAAAGCTCAGTACGGTTTGTCTTTTGAAACCACCTTCACACACACCCTCACAAAATCACCTGACACCCTGACAGCCCTTTGGCTGCTTTTCTACACCCAGCGATGGATGTTAGCGCCCATCCTCTTGCTGGCTGTGTCCCCTCTCCTCCATGGCTTCTCTTCTCCTTGTCTCTAACCAAGCACCCTTTCCTGGAGGAAAGATTGGCTGTGATAAAGCGAGCTGCTCACAAGGAATGTGAAATAACTCCTGAAGCTGTGCTTATAAAGGAGCTAAGGAAAGAAGGTGGTGTGTTGACAGCAAAGGTGTATCCCTTGCAACTCCATGCTGGGATAAGCCTATCAATAAGTGATATTTTACTTTCTCTGAAAGGCTTTTGACTGCAGCTACAGTTCCAATGCAGTCCATCACCTGCTCAAGTCAAGCTGAAGTCAGCATAATCTGCCAGTATCTGCTGGACTGATTACGTGAAATAGCTGAGTGTTCGTCAAGTTGTCTGCTGCACAGGTATAGCCATGCACATATACTACAGCTAAGCAGAAACCATCACCTTCCGCAGTTTCTGGAGACCCTTTTTATCAGCAGTAAATACATCCACTGAAACCAGACTGTGACCTATTCAGCCTTCCCCATCAATATGAAAGAATATCTCCAGGACACAGCCAGACTTCAAAACTTGCTGCAACAATTTACTGGGATGAGTAGTAAAGCAAGAGAGAGCCGCCAAGGATACAGAGTCACCTTCATCAAAGGATACTAAAAGCCTGGAAGATAAGCAGGTTCTCTGAGCCTTTGATATTGAGTAAATTCAGGAGCAGGCTAGGTAAGTGCAATTGCTCATCACAGCAAACAATGGAAACTATTTCATTGTTTAGAATAAAAGATATTTAATGAAGAGCTGTATTATAGCTCTGCCTTCTGTGAGAGGTGTCCTGTTTTACTTTTTTGTGTATTACTGGCTACTCTATGTGAGACATGAGGCTAGAATCTTGACCAGGGCAGGACAAGGTATTGAATGTGTTTGGATGGAAAATGTGTCATGAAAATGAAGGGTTGTAGTTTGCCAAGCCTATGCCCTGAGGACCTCCTCCAGATCTCATGGTTCCCCCACAGCCCTGACACACACCAAGGCCCGAAGCTCTGCAAAGGGCACTGGGATATGTAGGGCTTCTCAAGAGAAAGTGAATAATTTGAGCTGTTGTTTTTCTTCATTCTTCCCCAAACAGCCAGTGGCACAGGATGAGGGTCCTCCAGCTTCGGCAAGAATCAAGATAATTTTCAATGGCATTTCAAAACAATGCCTTTTAAGGAGAAGAAACCTATGCCAGCAGTAGCGTACATGCGTCAGCCACCCAAGACCGTAAAATGGTTTCCACTGCACAGATCTACAGAGCCCCTGTGGAGTTGTCACACAAGGTAATGGTAGCAAACCTGGGGAGTGGGAGAGCCAAAACCCAGCAGAGCTCACTGACACCTAAGTTTTACATTAACCCTATAGAAATCTACGTCTTTGGGTGTGTGAGTGGTGCCGCCATCCAGCCCCGTGTAATGCACCCACGGCAAAAAACAGGCGAGATGTGAGAGGGGCATCTTTACTGTTTCACAAAGGTTTGATGATCTAAATAAAAGTGTGAGGAAAGAAGGAAAAGAGGTGTCTGTATCTGCTGTGCGATGTCGGTGCTGCACCCTGGCTGTGACCCAGCGAGGTCCCCTCTCTCCTCCAGATCCCCACGGACCCCCCAGCAGGCTGTGACAATGCAAACAGCACTTTTTCTTAAAGATGGTAAAACTGTAGCACCTCACACCAGTGGCCAGAAATGTTGGGGTTTGCTGCAGTTCCCAAGGTGAGCGTGGCAATTCAAAATAATGGAGAGGATGACAGAGACCAAGGTCACCTCTTCCTCCTGCCGGGGTGCCGGGCAGCCGCCTTCCCCCAGCTCCCCTCCTCCCTTGCAGCAAACCCCGGGGAGGGCCAGAGCAGCGAGGTGCTGGGGCCCCACAGCAGGGTCAAAGCAAAGGGAGGAGGGTTTTGTCTCTTGGAGGCCCCCTGAGAACCCATCTCTGCCTGGGTGCAGCGGGAAAGGGAAGAGGAAGGCGGCAGAGGCCGGGACGGTGCGCGGTCCCCGGCAGCCCCAGAGGTTCCAGACCACTCTGCTGCCGGGCTGCGCGTGGGCTCCGTGTCAGGAGGGGAGGGAGATGAGCAGTGGAAATGTACCGCAGTGAATTCCCCTGGTCTGGGACGGGGAAATCGCTCTGTTTAGGACTTATCATTTATTTTTAACACGGGCTTTCGGACTCGGCGCTGCTGTTCCTGATCTCACAAGGGGAGGGCAGAGGGGTTTCCTTGCAGCAAGGCGCCTGTGTTGCACTGGGGACAGCATGGGCTTGGGAGGTTTCTGATTCCAGGAATGTGACTTTTTATAGATCCTAGTCCAGGAAATAAAATGATGTGGCTGACTTCTACGCTGAGACACACCGTGCAGCCCTTGCACTCTAGGCAAAGAGTAAGCAGAGGAACACAGAGACAGCACAGGCATACACTGGGAGATATGAGGACTGGGGATAAATTACGTATTTTGGTTGGAAGTCTACAGCCAAGAGGAATATGAAAATTGTGCAAAGGGGGCATTAAGCTAAGTAGTAACCTAACATGTAAAACATACTTATAGTGAGATATAAGCTCCCAAGAAAAATAGCAAAAGCTTTATATTTTACCTGTGCATTTTTTACACAACTACAATCCCTAATCAGTTTTAAATCCATCTCTCAGACCCTTCAACTCTATGCTAGAGAAGTCCCTGGAGCATATTCTTAGAGGATATTGTACTTGTACTAAAACTGATTAAAACATCAACAGAGGCAAAAGGCTCAAAATACAAATGTAGTGTACAATTTTTTTCAGGACTGGAAATAGTGGCCTTACAGAGTGGTACATGCTTGTGCTTACACACACACACACGCACACACACACACTGTGCATGAAGGGAAAACATACAAAAAGATGAAAAAAGTGCAAAAGGCTTTAGATTGGTCTGGGATGGCCACATGGCTCTACTTCACCTTCTCTTGAGCTTATATGCAAATTGTTGAAGCAGCTTATCAACTTTAATATGCTCTGACAAAATCAGACCGCTCTAATCATTACTTTCTTTCAGTCTACTTTAATGATGAGTTAATCACCCGTGATGAGACTTTGATTTTCTTGGAATGCCTTACTCCCTTTGTAATTTTCAGGTTGTGTCTTACTCACAGGCATTTTCAGGAATAACTGCAGTCCTTGAGTGATAAAGGAAGTCTCACAAGGGAAACCCAGCTACGTGTATTCTATGTGCGCATGAGGTACCTGTCAATCTGCTTCTTTCAGCCTTTAACCAGGTTTCATCTACCCCCATGGACATCAATCCAACAAGGCCAACACCCATTTTCTCTCCCAACTGTACCTCTACATGGGATTTTTTACTCAAGCAGTGATGCAGCTGAATGGAAAATAATCTTGGAGCCAACAGTTTTCAGCACTGAGCAAAGCCTATGCTGCTCCTGGAATCTAAATTGGACAGCTTGAGGCTTTGGGGCTTTGCAGCAAGGACTCTTTAAATTAGGAATGTGTAAAGATTTTCCTGTGGTTTGGCACATGGGCAGCATTCCATAAATGCGTCACAGAAACTAAATATAGAAAAGACCTGCTGATAGGTCTTTTGCTTGGATAGCACAGAATTGGTTCCTATGGGACACTTTGCATCGTTTGCTCCAGAAAAGCGTTAAATTTCCTAGGTGATGAAGCTTCCACCATTTCTTTCCAGAAAACAATTAACAGCCTAACACATCTCAATGTCAAGATTTTTTTCCTGAGAGTCTTTCTACCTTTTTTTTTTTTTTTTTTTTGCAACATACATCTCCTGCATGTGTCCTACTGGACTGTTATAAATATTTTCCTTCCTACCTGAGTGTTTACACTTTCAATTTTTTCTGGTGTGTTGCATGAACTAGGCAGATGACAGGATTATACATACTGTGATCTCCCAGTTCAATCCTTTTTTATTCCCTCATGTAAGCTTTTCCTTTAAAATCCCCAATTGTCAAATTGTTCTTTTCTAGCTCCTCCCTGGTTAGATCACTGCTTTTTCACCAAAATGATGAAATGGACGGGAGAAAGTCTCACAAGCACAGGACACAGTATAGACTATTTGGCGTTTTGCCTTCCTTAGAATGAGTCTGCTGTAGGAGTTTTGCATGGGTTGTAATACCCTATATGCTCTTGAGCTGTCAATCATTTTGGCAGTTATCATTGACCACAAGTACAGTTTTTAGTATTGGAAAGTATGCCAAGGCTTTAGCAACCAGAGCACAAGCTTCTCTTCAGTACTTGTTTTGTTCCAGTTCAATGCATAATGTAGGTCTCATCTTGGTGTTTGTGGAAAGCTTACTGAGGGCATTTAACCACCCTCTAATTTAGCACGGTGAATAAAAGCACTGTAGTTCTGGAACAAGGTGTGTTGGCCAAAGTGCTGAGTCTGGATCTAGAAACGGAGCAGCAGTTAAGTGCCACAGTGTAAGACAGCAGGTGAGCCAGGACCTGAGATAACACCACTGTTGACCAGGACCATGTTCATCGGTGTGGCTTACAGCTGAGATAGCATGGCACCGGTTAAACATGGTGGTGTGAGCAGTCAGGACTGCAGTCAGAGCATGAGGAGTTAAGAATGGCTCTGTGAAGAAAGGCTCTGGTGGAAAAGGGCTCTGGAGGAAAGCACTTGGAAATTCTTACCTTACAGGGGAAGACTTGAAGAAAAAAGAAAAGACTCATTCATCTTTTTTCTCAAGACAGGGCACTCATCCAGTGTCTCATTTGTACAACACAAACTGAGATGTACTCCATTCTTTGCTAAGTGCTGTGATCTGCAAATGAAAAGTGGTATTTGATTTGGAAAATCGAATATTATTTGCATGTATGTAAATAAAATGCAAAAATGCTGTTTCTGATAAAATAATTTTAAGATTGAAAACACCACTAAAGGAAGTCTGTTGCCTTTTGTTCCCTCACCAAACATGAGTGGAACAGTGAAAATGATTATTCAGTTCCACTCAGGTCTGCAGCTGCTCCATCTGATGGCGGGTGCTGAAGTACTTACAGTGAAGTTAGATGAATTTGCCTCAAATTCTTCATATCCGGCTTCCCCTTCTATGGACAGTTTGCAGGAAGGAATGGATGGGAATGGAGGGAGACTCATGGGACTGCAGTTCAGTGCAGCCCTGATACCCAAATATTCAGGTGCATGAGAAGTGATAAACTAGCCTAAGACTGACTGCAGCCAAAACCATGTATATTGAGTCTGTTTAGCATTTTCTGTGTCCTCTTTACTGAATTGTTTAGCCTAACGCATCTTTATTATGTGCGCAGGAGAATCTGAGGCTTCTCCGGTAGGATTCATGTACTTCACTAGAAGTTTATAAACATTTTGACAGGTCTCATACAAAGAAGGTTGGTTTTATTTTCATACAGTGAAGCACACTTGTGTGTACTTAAAAGTCCTGAAGATTCATTCATTGAAGTTTCTTTGCGAGTTTCTTTGGAAAGAAACCCCCCCCTCCATGTCATTCTCCGAGTCTGTATTTCCTCCCATTGTTCCCCGGCAACTCCTTGGGCAATGCTGTGTCCCTGCCCAGCCTGGCAGGCAGTCTAGGCTGCCCAGTGTGAACCAGTGGATGGGCTCTGAACGACAGAACAGAATAAACATTTGCTTCTCCTCAGAAGTGCCCCCACTCCCATGCACACGCTGCAGACAGATGTCCGTCTTCTCACACCATCAGCTCAGGGATGGAGGCTGGGAGGGTTTCAGAGGGATTCTCGTGTGGTCTTGTCCCTTGAACAAACTGTGCTCCTGGCAGAGCTGCCAGTGACGCCCGGCTCTGCGCTGAGCTGTGGACTCTCCCCCTCCTCACCATCTCTTTCCAAGCACTAGACGTGAGCTGTATTTGTCAGGGTGCTGGGCATCTCCAGCCAAAGTCCTAAAGGTCAAATGGAAGCCAAAGTCCTTGGAGATTATTTCTCTTTTCTCCTCTGTTTTCCTCCTTTATCAGCAAACATCAGTTTGCCGGTGAAGATAGGCAGAAGGAATCAGAAATCCTGAGCAAACTAGGAACGTTTGTTCAAACCAAATGCCCCCAATATTTCCAGCAATCCAAGCCATCAGTATCCAATTTATTTAGCCAGAAAACCTGAAAAACTGTGAGAAGTCAAAAGATGGTCTTTTTTATTTCTGAATAGTTTAATTTCAGTCTATCTAAGGTTAATTTGAAAAAAAAAAATAGAAACATACAATAGTTTTGTTTGTTTGTTTTTAATTGTAAACAAACCAGAAGAAAAAGAAATTTGGTTTGGTTTGGTTTGGTTTAATTTTGTTTTGTTTCATTTCTGAAATGATTTGGCCTTGGTGCAAAAAAGTAAGAAAATAGAAACAAATATTTTATTGTTTTTGTAAATCTGTCATGGGAGCCACAAAAATCCATTTCTAAGATTGTTTTCTTCCTAACTAATGTCTATTAACTCTAGGTGTCCCACAATGATCCCATTAAATCATTGGGAATAGGGACAGCAGAAGATCTGCTCATTCTATTCAAAAGCTGATGTGATGATGGTGTGTCAACATGACCGTGCTCGTTAGTCCTGATGCTTTTACCTGTCTGATAAGCACAGTTTGTGCCTCATGGTGCCCCAAGACTTGCACAAGGATGGACTTTTATTTCCTAATAGTACAATGGGCTTCATTGTTCAAGGGGAGGTGATGGCAATCTTTTATATGAGGTCATTAAAACTGAGCATCTTTGCAGAAATTTGCTGGGGATTTCTGCCTGCCTGGAGAGCTCTCAAAGCGTCTCCACCTTTGGAAGAGTGCAGGTCAGTGGTGTTAGAAGGTGAGATTGAAATCTTGGAACTCTTTCCTGCTCTGCTAGAGAGTGACTGAGGTCACAGACAATTAGCAGGTTGTTGGAAGGAATCAGGACTGTTTCTAAGCATCTATTATTTTCCTACCAGGGGTTTTTACCACCTGAACGAGTGACTGTCCAAGGCAGGAGCCAGTTGAGGGAAACGCTTTGATCATACTTTGACCAACCTGGTCCTCAGTGATGCTTCTAAGGGTTAGACAGCTTTGCAAAACTCCTCCACCCAATTCAAAGCACTGTGACTAACTCTCCTGCATACAGCCCGTTTCCGCAAAACAGCAATCACAGGCTGCAGACAGCAGACTGGTCACGCCTGAGGGATGTCCTCCGTACAGCCAGTTCCGAGCAGCATGGGGAAGCAGAGTTAACATGGGCGTGATACCATGCCGGGGAATTCCAGTGTCACTACATAATTATTTGTAAGAACTCAGAGTAACAATTTCCATCTGCAGGACCCAAAACCAAGAGCTGCAAGTCAGGAGGTGTCTTCTCCAGCTTGTCAGATGACAGCAGGATTTCCATCTCCTCTAAAATAAGATCTATCCTGTTTTCTATTCTGGTCTCCGTCACCCCACCAAAACAAAATCCGTTGAAGACAGGTATGTCAGTGAGCAGAGTTGGAATTTTTGCTAGAGTTTTGGGATGGGGAGAGGTTGGCATGGACTGAACTCTCAACACCATGATCATATTTTACTGATTAAGGAACCTGGACAGATGCACCTTTCACTTCCAGTTTAGATTAAGACCTTGCCTGTCTCCTCCAGGATGGCGAGTTTCACTTGGTGGGACTGCTGTATGGCGTTCAGGCTTTTTCAGGACTGTTCAGAATGTGGAAATTCAGAAACAGAGTGGAACTGGGAGGCAGTCCCACTACGAAAGTGGGACTGAGAGTGTACTAATAACTTTCATCCAAATGGGTCTGTGTGCTTCCCTGCACGAAGGAATGGGATTTTCCCTTACCCGTCCCTCAGAGAGCTCCTCTGTCCAGCTGGGCAGAAAAAGCCAGGAAGGTAAGGGTTAATGCCAATGAGGTTTTCTAGCTGAATGATGCCTTTTTTTTCTCCTCCATCCCCCATTCCTCACACACACACACACAGAGTCTTGCACACATACACATCCTGAAGCAAGAGGGAAGGAATTCCCTGTGCAGCCGGATGGCAGGACACGGGGATGGCAGGACACGGGCCAGGACCTGCGGTGACACCACAGCTCATGTGCCCTTCTCCCCGTGCCCCCGCGCCAGCACCACGCAGCCCTCCCCAGCTGCCCTGAGAGCCGGTCACTGACACCAGGGACACAGGCACAATGTGTGTCTGTTCCCCCCAGTCCACAGCACCATCCTGGCTGTGGCAGGCACAAATCCTCTGGCCCCCAGCCAGGCCGCAGGGCTTTTTTTCCCCCTCTCTCTGCCAAAGCAAATTGACTTCTGACACCTTCCCTTATGTTTTCATCCTTTAAAGGGTGGAAAGCTGAAAGCCTGGCTTTGCTGTATTCCACGCCTGCTCTGTACCCTCTTGCCTGGGTGTTAAATAAGCTCTTTCAGGGAGGACTGGGCACCTGGGTCACTAGTAGGTAGCTGCTTGCAGGCAGGGCAGCAGGCAGGGCAGCAGGCAGTGGTCTAATATCTGTGGAACCAGTGGCACTTGCCATGATGCATCAGTTTCACCATGCCAGCAACATACTGTAGTACAGTCCATATAGTGTCTACTCTTGTAGCACTTAAGCAGTAAAGAACAACAGGATTCTTACGGAGATTAAATGCTTTGAAATTGTAGTACGTCATAAAACATGGCCAAAAACTATAAGTTTAATATTCTCTCTCCACAGGTCTTACTCCTAGGGAAACTTCAATAAGATCCAGATGAAAGAAACCCGTGGAGAACCATTTCATGCAGAGACATATAACAGACATCCGACAGAGTTTGTCTTTTTTGAGCGGTAAAGGGGATCTAGTCCGTTGTTCCTTAGAGACCTCAAATGTATTCTTAGCTTTGTTTTGTAGTAAAACGAAGCTTTTACTATAAACCCAAATATGTTAATTTTTTTCTTAAGCTTTGGAAAAGTTTCAGCCAGCCTTTTCTGGAGTTTTGTCATTTTAAGGTAATGAAGTTTATACAGGTTTTAGAGAGGCGAGGACCTGTGTTGAACAGGGAGATCTTAACGCTGTTTTCATTTCAGAAAAGGACATAATCTAGTTCACCCCTCATATGACATAATAGGTAACATAGCAGATTGTGACTGAAAAAGAAACAAGAATTCTCTTGCCCTGTGGATCATGGATCTAATTGTTCTTTTTTTTTTTTTTTAAAAAAAAAAAGCTTTTATAACAATACTTTGCAATCTCAGACTTTTCTTAGCACTTTCTTTGTTCAGAGCTACATTTATTCACCCCTCAAATAATGGAGTAGGAAGAAAAGTGTTGTGGACCAAGTCTGGCAAGCCATAACTTCAAAGGAAGTCCAGGCACTGGGAGGTTTTACATCTGAGTACTTGGAAATTTTCATCAAATTTTCATCAGATTCATTAATTTTGGCTGGACAAATGTTGGCCTCATCTGTCTGTGTGGGAAAAGTCCTTGCTAACAGGGTTTCCTTTAACATGTAACCCAAAAGTAATTAAGCTCCTAATTAATTAAACTTTGAACAAAGTTCTAGCAAAGACAGTCAGCAGTCCTAAAAGGACTAGGGTTGTCAGGCATTTCCAGAAAACAGAATCGAGCATCTCTCAAAATTCATGACCACTCCTCCTGCTCCTTCTGCCCTCCCCACCACCCACCAGCCCCTTTTGATCTTTCATTGCTGTAAGCAGCTCAAAGAGATGTTAACACTCGTGCCTTTTTGCAGACAAGGTAGATGTCACAGGAAAGCGTGTGCTGGAAAACTGATAGTTGAAGCTGGCTGTGCCAGATTTGCCCTGGCAAAGAAGAGAGGGGCTTTGCGAACATTTTCACAATAGTGGAGCAGCAAAGGACATCTCACCACCACATCTCCCGAGCCTGAGCATGCCTCTTTCTCTGAGTGCACGGGCAGGAAGCAGTAGTCTACAAGTAGGAGCAATTTGGGGCGAAGACTTGGCTTTCCTTCATTGCATGTGCGGCTGCTCTCAGCAGGACTACTTCCACTCCAAACGGGCTACTGCGGCGAAAGAACGGGAGACGGGTGTGACTGCAGGGGCTGTACGGACAATGAAAGGAAATGCCTCTGCTCTGCAAAGGCTGTGGAGAGGGAGGGTGTCTGTGCGCTGGGCAAGAGGGGATGTTGTGTGAGGCGGGGTACAGAGGGGACGTGTCTGCATGAAAACCAGAGAAGTCTTTGAGAGGGAGCGGGTGGGTGGGTGGTGGCGAAGGAGCGGGAACAGGATGGAAGAGGCTGGGTATGGCTGTAGAGAGAGAGTCTGCTTGAAAAGGGGTGGGCGCAGGGGGGCGGTGAGAGGATTGCAGAGGGGAGATGTGATGCAGAATCTCTGTGGGTGGCACAGAGATGGATGCAGAGCCTGCACCACGCTACCAAACAGGACACTCCACCCCGGATGCCCTGACCGCCTTTTGCAATCCCATGGACTACACCGTTATTTTACCCTGTCAACACTCTGTATCCAGTGTCCTTTTCCAAAGCAGAAAAATTGTGGTATTACAGCCTGGGGAGGGAGCCAAGGTTCAGCAAGAGCTGTCCATCCCTTCAAACAAATAAACATCGCATCTTTTCAAAACTCCCTTGAGCGAATAGAGAGACTTCAGAGTTGCTGTAGTGCTGGTGGTTCAAGGATCATTATGGAACAACACCTCCAGAAATGTTTCTCCTGATTTTTGAGTCAATGACACATCTTCTTCTTACCAAAAGCGCACACATGTATCAGTGTTACCACAGGAAAAACAAAAGCTTCCTCCTTCATTGCAGTAGCCTTCCAACCACACTCTTCCATATGACTGTGACACTTTGCAGTTCAAGGCTTTGTTTCTTCTGGTTTTCTGGTTTAAAAAAAAAAAAAAAAAAAAAAAATTGGCTTGGTTTGGAGATTGCCCTGGCGACATGGCTTGGACCAGGATGCAGCTGACCCCCAACACCCTAGGGTGCTAACATCTGACGTTTAAGATTGGACCCCTCTCTAAGCCAGGTTCCTGAACAACAGCTAACATGTGCCAAGTAGATTGATAAATTAAATTAATTCATTTCAAGCCCAACAGACAAAAAAATTAAGCTTGTTCATAAATATTCTGCAGAGAGTGAAAACATAGAAACAGTGACTTAGTAGAGGGCTGTGCTCAAGCTCAAAATTCCAGAGGATCATGGTCATCTGATATTTACACTCACTTCATGAGTTTGGAGCCCTTCCGAAAAATCAGACCAGAGCAACACACACTTTGCCTTAGCCCCTGCATGCGATCTCCATGCCTAGCAGTTATGGCTCTGGTTTGCAAAGGGTTTCTGTTTGTTCCCTTGGTGGATTCTAATTGCTCTGGATCAGCTTCAAATATGAGGGAAAATGTTAAAAAAACACAAAGGGAGTCTTCAAAGGTCCTGAGCATTATGCCTAGGTGGTGATCTCATGGCAGCAATGACCTCAGAGGTGTGTTTGGCTTGGTTGAAATTCACAGAACTGCCTTTTGCCAAAGGTATTTTAAGTGGGCCAAGAACATCTGTAAACACACTTGTCCAAAAACACATGCTGCGTACAGTTGCAAACACACATCGTGCATCTCACGTAAAGTCACATACACTCTTCATGGAAAACGTGGGGCCTGCAGTCACAGTCAACCTGTCGTTGCTATTTCTCATCCAGCTCAGGTGCCCCAACACACAGCTCAAACGCAAACGAGGTCAGAGTGTGCAAGCTCCTTGGCTTGTAACCTGTACCGTGCAGTACAGCTGTCTCCTGTGTCGTTCAGGGTGCTGGATCCCAGATGGGGGACTATTCCCAGTTCTTGTTTCTCTTATTTCAGGTTAAAATCAGTTCTGGGTAAGCCATTTGAACTTTGCTGTGCTCCTCACAATTGATCCACTTCCAACAAGAAGGAAGGTGTTCCTGGGGGTGCAGTTTTCCAGGTTAACCATAGTTTCCGAGGTCCCCAGGCCTTGCCTGGTTCACCTGCTCCTACCTATCCTCAGACAGTGTAGGAAAGAGAAATACACGCTGAAAAATACATGTCTATACTTACAGGTGACTTCTGTTAGTTGAGCAGAAGACAAATCAAACTTGAAATTAAAATCCTAGTCCTCTTCACACAAAATGGTGCTCCAACAGCCAGCCTCAGTATTTAATGCTCATGCTGCAGTAAAGATGTTAGGGACCTCTGGAGGTCATCTAGTCCAGTCTGCCCCTCAAAGTAGATGTATCTAGATCAGGTTGCTGAGGCCCTTGTTCGGTCAAGCTTTGAATATCTCCAATGACGGAGACTCCACAACCTCTTTGGGTAACCTTGTCTGCGTTTGACTTACCCTCACAGTGAAAAAAATAATTCTTCTATCTAAACAGAGTTTCATGTTTGACAGCTCAAATCTGTTGCCTGGCATCCTACCACTCTGCCTCTCTGAGAACGGCCTGCCTGCCTTCTCTATGCCCTCTCCTTAAATATCATAATATTGAGGCAGTTCTGCCTTACAGGTGACAAAATACAGAACTGAAATTGCAGCAGTGTGAAAATAGCAAATAAAGGAGCTGGAAGGAAGGTAAACTGATCCTCAGACGAATCTGATCCTAGAGGCTGACAAAGACTAGAAGGAAAAGAAGGGAAATCCTAGATTTTTTCTGAACATCGTGCTCCTTACAGCCATGAATATTTGATGGTGGCTTCTCAGAACTGCTCTCAGCAGAAAGCACAGGTTGATCCCACAGGGAACCCTCAGTGCTGCGCCTGCCTGACACTCTCGGTGCTCAACACGTGCAACAAATCATTTTCACAGGTTGCTGTGCATTCTTCTCCAAACACACACAGGATGCGCCGATTGCCTCTGCTTTTCCAAAGGCTAACACGTATTCGAAGGGTGAAGACTGGAAGCTGGCAAGAAGAGCAGCCCTGTCTGCGTGGGCAGAGTGCTGCCACGGGGAAAGCTCTGCTCTCAGAAGCACATATTTTCCCCATAAATGGCTGGTCACTAAGAACCAGTCACCACGAACTGGTGGGGGCACAGGGAGGAGCTCTCGTGTCCATTAATGACGAGGGAGCTGCTCTGTGACGCATTTGGACCACAGGATAAAATCGTGGGTGCCTAAGCAGCACACGCAGACGGGGCTCGGGGCACCGCAGCCAGCATGTGGGGCTTGGTGCTCCCACCAGCCCAGCGTCCCTCGAAGGATGCGGAGCAACCCAACCGTAGCTGCCGCTGCCGCTGGCATCGCGCTCTCTGCCCGCCGGTCCTGCAGCCCCGGGCTGGACTGGGGGTGGCCCTGGGCCCCCGGCCCGGGGGGCAGCACCGGAGGCCGCAGGGGGCTGCTGGGGCCATTGCAGCCAGTCAGAGCCCCGCAGGCGCTGGTCGTACCCAGGGAGGCTGGAGGAGGTTAACTGCCCTTGCCAGGGACAGGCGGTATCATGCTCACCATGGGGTGAGAACAGCCTGGAAAGGTATCAGGGAGTAATTTAGAGACCCTTTTTAGCACACGTAGGTTCGCAGCAACTCCCTGAACGTTCAGAGCAAGCATGCACACCTCTGACTCCATCCTCTCTTGGGCACTGGCAGCGTGTGACGGTATCCCCCGAATTAAGCAAACCACTTTTAAGTAGATAGAATGTACCAGCACACTCTAACAACCATAGCAACTCCTTTCTAAACTATTTTGGAAAATGCATAGCTTTAATCACTGGTTTAAACTATTTTTCAGAAGCTCTGGCACATAATGAGTGTTGACAAGACTGTCGTAGCCTTCTAACATTCAGTGTATTTTCTCTCAAAGTGACGTGTATTTCAGCGTGGTATTATGGCAGATATCAGCCACCACCGAGGTAAGGTTGCACAGCAACAACCACTGTCACCCTAAGTTTGCTTAGGATGCTTCCATTGAGTATTTCACCTCACATTTCCCATGCTTGGTCTCTCTTAAGGGAGCTTGTTTTGTTTCGAAACTGGGAGCAAAATCCCAGTAGGTATTTTCAAGTTCAAGGAAAGTGAAAAGAAACAAAGTCAAACCCTTAGCATGCAATCCTCCTTTCTGTAAAAATACTGAGGCTGTACTTTTTTTCAACAGGCCTCCAGCAAAGAGAGATGAAAGGCAGTGCTCAGGACCAGGTCTGGAAACAGAACTTAATCCAAGGCCACTAAATCTCTGGCTGCTATGTACGTTACATTACATGGAGACAGGAGGAGGGTGGAACTTGAAGTGAAATTATTACCAGTGCTTGAAAATTCCCCCTGAGTGTGGTTTGGGGCATCTGTTAGAGTTTTGTAATGGACTTTAACACAGTTTACTCGCCTCCATCTCATAGGCCAAATCATTGCTGCTTCAGGGTTTCTGCTGGGATAGTTTGCTAAGACTTCGATGTCAGCTTCACAAAGCAGAATCCTCAGAAGACCTGTCTCTTATTCAGGAATCAAAGTCACAGGTCTCCCAGCATCTAGGGAACTCCTGCATTTCAGCTGCACTCAACAAGGAACAGTGTGTGAGAAGAGAGTGCTGGAGAGATGCTCATTTCAGTTGGGAATCAAGCCCTGAGTTTTCATCTTTTATTCTACCTGAGATAAAGCAGGCACAATGTAAATAGATATATTCCTGCCCTTTCAAGCCAGCTTTGGGTAAAGCTCTTTCCAGACAGGCAATAACAAGAACAGCATGGGAAGAGAGCCTTCCTCATGCCATCACTACTAAAGATCTAAAGACCTGTTCTCCAGTTCTTTCACTTTCCAGTCCCTTCCACATTTCTGCAAACTGTTTAGAAAATACAGCTTTTCTAATCTGGTGGCTTTTTCCTCTGAGTCTGCAGGACTCTAAGCATGAAGTAGAAGCAAGGAAAAACCTAATTAATCACATTGCTAAAATCATGGCCCAAATCTCACTAGGTTTACTCATGTGATTAATGTTTCATTGAAACAGAGGAACAGGGAGCAACCAATAAGTTATCTCACTAATTTCAGGAGGTCATGGATTTTTGCATGGGTATTCCCAGCTACTCTTACAGCTACTCTTACAGCTAAATGAATGTTTAACCACACTGGAACTGGCTAGTCTACTGTGCATGGAAATGCAAAAGATGAGATTCCAAAAGCAACAACACCTCGGTCAAATAGCACAAGTGAGGTATTCTCTAATCCTGTTTGCTTGATTAACAGCATGGCAAGACACTGCATGTTTACGTTGCAAACAGGAGCACAACTCCAAGTTAGAGATGGTTTTAAAAGATCTTTACATTTTCTGATTGTGTTCATGCCAGGTAGGGGTTGGGGTGAGGTACCTGTGGGAGAATATCACATACGTTGTAGATACATTTTTCTCCTCACCTAGCAGCAAAAATATGTTGACACCCCACTCTAACGAATACTAGCCAAGCAGTGAAGGAACTTGTTGCTGATTGGGCCAAAAACCTTTCACAAAGCAGCAAGTCAGTCACGAGAGGTAAAGATCATCAGTCTGAGGGTAAGAAAGGGCAATGACTGGAAACTGCATGGGAAATGCATACCTGAAGTGGTGGTTAAGAGGACTGTGGCAAGAAGGGCTGTTATAAAACTGACTTTTTTCCCTGAGGAAGGAAAGAAAAAGGAGTATCTGCTGTTTAGAAACATATTCCTTTTAGCAGCCTTCATGCTCTTTAGACATGCCAAATCATTGTACAGACATCCTTATGGTATTTTCAGCCCTGAACGAAGCTACAGCAGACAAAAGAACCAGGCAAACAGGATGCCAGTGAGCCCTGCTAAAGGAAACACGATGTAAATCATGGAGAGGAGTACACAATGCCTATAGGATGTATTCTTTCTATAGCAGCTGCCAGCTCAACCTTTGGCTTGAGAACAAGATCCAGCCTGGGCAACCACGTTAAATGACATTGTGTAAGGAGGATGTGATGGGCTAACCTTCATGCATCAAAGGCTATCATCAAAATTCACGGCACAGGAACACAGACTTTTGTACAGATCTGATCCATGCCCTGGCTAACCCAATTTCCTGCTCTCGGCCACAGTCTATGACTTAATGTTTTAAGGGAAGGAGGAACATCCCTGCGTTTCAGCTCACTGACAGGGCAGTGCCAGACTAAGTTGCTTAGCTGATCCGTGCATTTGCTCAGCAAACATCTGAATAGGACCGCTGGACATCAGTGCATTACAAACATAGGTAGCAATGTCAGCTGCACAGCAGATGCAATTGTGAGTCACGTAGTATTTCTGCAGCACTGTAGCATGGAAAGCAAACCCAGGAGCACAGTGAACCTATTTGTTGATCCTGTGTGTTGGCAGACTCTTTCAAATAGTTCTTCTGCACTATCAAATAACAACTCTAAAAATTAAACAAAGTATTCATATCTGTTGAGAAATTTACTTTTGTTCAGCATTGGCCCATCTCTGCTTGAGTCACTCGTGTCAGAGACCTCATCACTGCTGCTCGTGCAACAGGATCAAGGAGTTCTGACAGCAGCGGAGAAAAGTTTTCAGCCATGTCCTATAAGCAAGGGAAGTATTCCAAGCTCTTCCCTGTCTGGACAGGAGGATAAGGACTGGAGTACACTATGTTTTGAAATAAATCCATAACCAGCAAAGGAAACAACTGTGTTGGAGCAGAGTCCCTTGGCTGATTCTTATTTTCTAATGTAGATGGGGTCAGAGGTGTGGAACTGGGTCCATCTGAGATGCCTCCCATGTGATGATACGTAGTTTGCATCTTTCCAAAGCACAATGATTTAGAATAACTGTTGTCAAGGAATTTATCTTGAATGCCCTTTTGAAAACAAATTCCCAACTGCTAGGGGTTTATTTGAGGGGGGTGGGGGTTGGGGTTGTTGGGTTCTTTTTTTTAAAGACTCTTTAGAAACTTACTCTAAGGGCTACAGTTGGAACAAGTTAGTTTTGATCTGTTTGCGAAAGAGCACTGACATTCAGCACCTCTTTGAAAGACACCAGGGACCTAAAGACCATTGATGCTGTCAGATCTCCAAGACTGAATTCCTCCCTGTAATATCCAGGCTTGCAGCCAATTTGGCTGTTTTGGAGCAGTTGTATCTTTAAAAAATGCTTGATTTGTATTCACATTTCAAAAGGAAAAAACAACAATGACATTGCAGAGTGATTCAGAAAGATAGGCAGATGATGGAGCAGAGCAACAAAGTCACAAGTAAAGACAACCCAAACAGGGATGACCTTCCTAAATTCCATATCACTAATTCCACTCCTTGGAGAGAGTGCCTCAGTGTTGGTACCCTAGCGTGATACAACTATTTCCTTTCTCCATATCTGATTCTCTGCATGGCTGCCCTGACACCATAAAAGAAACTAGTCTGAGAAATAGCAGGCTGTTTCTGAATCCTTTCTTATGAAGATTAACTGCTCTTCAAAAAATGATCATTCATGGATGTTTCTTGGGCAGGAGGCAAAGGGGAGGGAAGACAATTCTGTCTGTTTGCTCAAAAATTTAAGAAATGTTGTCTGGGTTATTGATGCATTTCGCTGATCTATAAAACACAGATAGCCCAAAATGCTATGCCCATGCAGTGGAGATAAAGGAACACAACTCCACTAAGCTACTAGTGGTAGTGTAATAAGCTTAGAGGCCCCAAAACATTTTTAGTTAATATAATGAGTGTTATTAAACTCGCAACTGTAAAGGAAACTTTTTCTGCTCTCTAGATTAGGAAGGAGGTACTTTGGAATGAAAAACTGAGACATTTTATCTGGAGAGCTCTTTTGGAAAAGGCTGTGCCATTTTCCTTATAGAACTGTTGCTATAACAAAACAGCAGGCAGAGCCATGTGAGGATTGCGGATTGACTTTGCCAGACATGGAAAAATATGAATGAAAAGCACTAATAAGCACTAGCATTGTTTGAAATCTTGAATTTCTCTGGCCTGTTTCTACCTTTTGGCTTACAGGAAATGCCTCCTGAGGTATTTCCCAGGAGAATGAGAGCTGATGAGGAGGGATTGCATGGTTTGCAATACTCCGTGAGTGTGCACTGGGGGGAGGCTGGCTGTTTTATTTCATCTATTTAAAGGCAAATCACACACCCGTTGTGCTTAAACCCTGCACAGAAAAGCTGATTTTCATGGAGCAGGTCCTGCCCTTCTCCCCCAGCACAAGGCATTTTCCGTGCCCTTCTTCCCCGCAATGCTTGGAGCAAACAGAGAGGGCTCCCAGGTGAGCACGCAGAGAGGTGCGTTCGTCCCGCACAGGATGAGCCCGGGACGTGCCGTTCCCCCCCGCTCCGGCCGCCCGGTGAACTTCCCACGCGGAGTCTCTCGGGAGGGGCCGCAGGCTGGGAGCGCCGGCAGAGCTGCAGCAGACCGCCCCGTTCCCGGGGCACCCGCGCCCTGGAGGGGGGAGCGGGCGCGGGCGGGGCACTCATCCCGGCCTCCCGCCTCCACTAGCTCCGGCCGGGCGGTAGTGGGCGCGGGACGCGGGGCTCAGCGGGACGCGGGGCTCCGCCCGCCGGGCCCCGAGCGCCGCCACCGCCGCCCCCCGCCCGGGCCCGCCGCCCCGCGCCGGCAGGGGGCGCCACCGCCCGGCCCCGCCCAGCCCCGCGCCCAGCCAATGGCCGGCGGAGCCCGCGCCGGGCGGAGCTGTCCCGCTCGCGGCGCCCCGCCCCGCCCGGCCGGGCCGGGCCGCCGGCACCGCGCCGAGCCGAGCCGAGCCGCGCCGAGCCGAGCCGAGCCGAGCCGAGCCGAGCCGCGCCGAGCCGAGCCGAGCCGAGCCGAGCCGAGCCGAGCCGAGCCGAGCCTGCTCCCCGGCTGCCGCCGCCGCCGCACCGGCACTGAGCGCGGAGCCGCTGCTGCCGACCATGCGCCGCGCCGCGCATCGGCCGCGGGCATGACACCGCGGCCGCGCCCCGAGCTACGCCGCGGGCTCCGCGCGGAGCCAGGCAAGTACCGCCGCGGCGCCGCTGCCCGTCCTCCCGGGGCCGCGCTGCGGGGAGGGGGTGTCTCCTGGAGGCTCCCCCGGGATGGCTGCGCTTCAGGGAGGGGGTGTCTCCTTGTACCCTTCCCAGAGCTGCCCGCGTGTCGCCGGGGGTCTCCCGCACGCTCCCCCGGGGGCCGCCGCGGGTCGGTGGCGGTGTCGCTTGGCTGTTGGCGCCGGGGGAGCCGGATCAGAAGGCGCTGGACTGGCGCTGGGGAGAAACCGGTGCCAGCCTGGGAGGAGGCGAAGGTGTCTGGTTTCCTCAGCCCGGCTGCGAAAGGGACGGGAGGTGCCGGGGGCGTTCGTGGTGTGTGTCTGCCCGTGTGTGGGGCTGGGACCCGCTTGGCTTCGCACTGGGTCAGGGAGGAAATAACCGGAAAATGCGTGCGGGTTCCGAGAGCTGCTTCGCTTGAGGCGCGTTCGCGGAGTCGCTTTTCCAGAGCGGCGGCGGAATCGCGGCGCTTTTGCATCCGAGAGTTGTTACCAGAGGCCCGTCAGGCGCGCGCTGCTTGGCGCTCATGTCACGACACAATGACAGGCGAAGCAGCCGGTTTGTCGCGGCCGCGGATTTTCAGACTTGACCGGAGGAACCGCACTCCCCTCCGGAGCGAGTGACGCGTGTGGCCCCCGCTCCAGCGGAGCTCGTGGGGAAGGGATGCTCAGCCTGGACTGAATGGCAGCTGCTGCCTTTAGTGATTTTTTTAAATGCAACAGAACAAACAATGGAATATCATATTAGCATGAGGTTAGCCTGAAATAATGGAAAATAAGAGGGAAAACTGTAAACATTATTCAAAATGCCAGTCTGAAATTCTCAAACCAATCGTCCAAAACAAACAGTAGCTGAGTGGAACTATTTTCTTTGCAGGGAGTTTCCACTGGAATAAATAGCAAGTTCTGTTACCAAAAAAAAAAAAAAAATATAAAAAATCTGCCAGGGGCCAGAGGGTGCCCACAACCAGAGAGAACCTTGTGATCCAGAGTGATGTATTATTTCAGCTTTTGCTGCCAGTTCTTTAGAGGTGCTTGCAGTTTTTACCTGTGGTTCCTACCTAAGACAAAGATGTCTGTTTTTCCCTTTACCTTCCCATCTTCTACACTTAGAACGTCCCTTAATGTTCTTTTTCCTAACCAGACATCTGTCTGATGATGCCTTTGTGTAACCCAGACAAAGTGTTGCTGTGATGTACCAACTCTACATTACCTGCAGAGATAGGAAATGAGGGCCTTTAACATGTATGTTCTTTGCCTCAACATCACAGCCAGTTGCTGGCTTGCACAGCCAGAGCGGCAGGGCCACAGACACCTGCTTCTGCAGGAGCATGGAGCACCTATGTGGATTGTATTCCCTGGGATGCATAGAGCATCACCAGGCACTGCACCTCAGGCTTCCCAGTGATTTCTTCAAGGACCTGGTTTTCAGTTTGTCCAGCATGACTTTAAGCTAATTTAGCCACTGATGCTTGATGGGATGTGTCTAAACGGCAGCGTTCGTGGTCATGAGACAGCTGCCCAGTGATGTGCTGAGACCCAGCTGCAGGGAAGTTCCTGGGTGTGTTTCCTGGGCCCCTGGGCTGGTGCTCTCCAGGGCACACCTAAAGAGAAGTAAAGCATTTAGTTTGTGAGCCAGAGAGAAAGTGGCCAAGAGGCTGTTTTGATATGCATAGACCTTCCCTCCAACATTACCAACTTATTCTCAATGATCTCACTGCCTGTACGGGCAGTTCGCTTGATTGAGAAGCCACTTATTTAACGCCCTCTAGTGATGTTTTAAAAATTAACATAGATTATTTTCAAGAGGAAAACAAATATTAAAGTTTATTGGTTTAAAAAGTTTTACATTTTCTGAGAGTCAACTGCTTCAGTGAATCCCTACCAAACACAATACCACACTTTGGATCGGTGCATAACCTAATTTTGGGTAGGCGCCTCCAGACATGGAGATGTAATGATAGTCTCTGCCTCCCCTGCAGACTCTCAGTGGTGGTCAGTGAAGGTCTTTCCATCAACAGCACTGGACACAGTTCCTTTCTCTTGACCTGTCTTTAAGTGCTACTGCACTTTAGGTTTTGGCCAAACCCAAACGTAGGTCGCTTAACGTGGCTCTGGTCTAGGTGAGCTTGGCATTTTCAGAAAGGACCATTTATGCTTCTTGGTGCTTCACCTTTGTTCATTGTAATTCAGCTAGGCTGGCCTCAGAAACAGGAAGTATGTGGCCATGTCTTTGCAGAGGAGCTAGCTCCAGGGGCTAGAACTCTTTTAGATTGTAACCAAGGTATGTGTCTCTAGCATCTGTGTAGTCAGGCTGGTTTTACTTCATAGATATGGGAGATGTTGAGGAATGTACCATTTATTTGGTTTCTCTTAATTAGCCTGAAGATGTGGTGGATGTTTGTTCTTCATGACTAGCCATGAGGGATCTCAGATCCTCTTCTGCTTGTAATATGAAAGATTCTGATTTGCAGCTCTGATGCAGAGATCCTTGTTTTGGATTCTTTTCTAGTCTCTCGTGGACAGCATTACACCAGCACACTGTACTCCATCTTCTTGCCTGCCACAGGTTCACCACCCCTCTGCTGTTTCACCCTCTGTCATGCCAGCACCTTCACAAACACCCCCAGACTCCTGTACCTTCATCCACGTGTTACTCACTCCTCCACCCTTGCCAGTGCCACCATCACAGCAAGCGGCACCCCAGCAGATCCGAATACATGCATCTCTGAAAATGCCTACAGCAGCACTCAGGCTCTCCTGCTGTTACTCATAGAATCATAGAATGGTTTGGAAGGGACCCAAAGATCATCTAGTTCCAATCTCCCTGCCATGGGCAGGGACACCTTCCACTACACCAGGTTGCTCAAAGCCCCATCCAACCTGGCCTTGAACACTTCCAGGGATGGGGCAGCCACAACGTCTCTGGGCAACCTGTTCCAGTGCCTCATCACCCTCAATGTAAAAAACTTCTTCCTTAGATCTAATGGAAATCTCCTCTCTTTCAATTTAAAGCCATTGTCCCTTGTCTTATCACTACATGCCCTTGTCAAAAGCCTCTCTTCAGGTTTCTTGTAGGCCCCTTCAGGTACTGGAAGACTGCTGTAAGATCACCCCAGAGCCTTCTCTTCTCCAGGCTCTACTCACCTGTGTCCTGCTTACAGCGGGTCACACCTACGTCAGACTCACACCAGTCTCAGATGGACACCCCCAGCAGCCTCCGGAGCATAGGCAGCTCATCACCCGTTTGGCAGCGCTGCTTGGAGACAACCCGTATCCTCTGGCTGGAAGCTGATGTGCAGAGATCATCTAGAGGTGGTACTAAAGTATGGTGCACACCTGGTCTGCATGACTGTTTTCTCAGCTAAGGCAGGAAATCTGCTTTACCAGCTCACCACCTCTCCGTGTGCTTCTAGTTAGGGACCTGGCATCTAGTCAGGATATTCTCTCCAACTTGTCTGCAAAAGTGTCGCCAACGTGAGTTCTTATGCCTCGTAGAGCAAATAGCGAGTCTGCTTAACAGCACCTTCTCCATTTCAGCCAGAGGTGGGGATCGTGGCAGTCACTGTGATTTAAAAAACAAGTAACAACACCCAATAAACCCCACTTCCATTCATCTTCCACTTCTCAGCATTTTCTCCTGAGGAATCTTAGAGCTGTGGGAAGGACTGGCACAGGGATGGGCGCGCATGGGTGCGGAGGATCAACCCCTCTTTTCTCGTCTCCCGAGTGCTGCCCTCCCCGTGTTCCCCGGAGAGCAATGGCAGGCCAGATAAGGGCGCGAAAGTTTCCAGAACCTGGTGCCCATAGATAGCCCCTCTGAAAACACGTAGGGTAGAGTCCAGCTTGTGGCATGTGGGAGAGAGTGAAGCAAAACAGGATGTTTTTGTGATTTAAAACTTATTTTTCATGATTCCTGTTGAAAGCCTTGTTTGGGTTTGAAGTTGCCTGCGACATTTATTGGGAAATTTATCAGCCAAAGAGCATGTATGTGTGTGTGTGCGCGTGTGCATGTGTGCCTGCGCAGGGAGAGCAAATGAAGAGGCTACTATTCAGCCTCAGGACAATTTTCTGCCTGAAAATTAGTAAAATCAATAGGGACTAACAGCTAAGTGATGGAAAATTTTAAGTTCCATCTATGTAGCTCTTCTGTAAATCTTGCTGGGCAATTGTTTTCCGCTCCAAACACTCAAAATTAAGAGTCTATAAAATTATAAAGTATGTATCAAAGACTCACAAAAATGCTCATGACCGGAGGTATTAGTTTACACCTAAGTGTGTGTAAAACCCAAGTAATGGGAAATGTCAGTGTAAGGAGCAGATTAGGAACCCTTTGGGGTTATCTCCACCCCATAATGTGTCCTATATTTGGCCTAGTTTCAGCAGATACAGGTTTCACACTAGTTCCTGTAGAAGCTAAGGCAAAAGTAAAAAAGAAATACTGGAAGAAAGGCAGTAAAAAAGCCCTCAAAATACATGAATCAGAACAATGGTCTTTAAATAGAACATTTCTCGGAGTTTTCCGCTCTTTGCCCCTTCAGGCTGCACCAGAAATAGAGGGGCAGAGCGCAGCGTCTCCGACAAGCCCCGTGGCTGCTGGCCCGTCCCATCCCCGCAGCTGCTGGCGGTCCCCGCTGCCAGCGCAGGCTGGGGGCTCCCAGGAGAAGGTGCCACCTCTGTGTCGCAGTGCCTCCTTTCTGCCCACTGTTCCTCAGAGCAGAAACACCTCCCTGACCCCGGCCTGCGCCCTGGCCTGGGTTCGAAGGAGTTGTTACGCTGTCAGGCCTTTCTCTGGCTCGTTGGGGATGTGTACCCACTCTTATAAATCGTTGCCTCTGCAAAGCGCTGGCGTTTTGTCATTGACTTCAGAGGAACAAGACATTTTCTGCCTTAATTGTTTCTTCTCCTTGGCTCATCTATGAGTTTCTGCAGTAGCTTGCAGCAGTTGCTTCCATGGAATAATTATTACAAGCTTGTGTAAGGAACTTAATGTGAATAGTTTGATTCCACTGCTTACCTTTTTCCACTTCTCGTGCCATCAAAGAACTGGGGCACATTCTTTAAGGCCATACGACTTGACTTGCATTGGTTCATAGCAAGAGCTTTTTACTTTAAGAATGTGCATATTTCTTTGTTAGCCTCACTTGGCAAACTGTCCTCTGGCCTTCAGGTTATTTGATCTTCCAGCTCTTCATCCTCCGTGAGCAGCTTCTCTCCTTCCCTTTCTCAGTCCACTGGCAGCTCTTCGGGCTGTGCTTTCAGACACCTTCGCGCCTTCTTTTCATGGGCACAGCTCACCCGGTGCTGCTCCTGCCTGCCTTTCCATTCCTGACCTTCGCCCAGCTGCTCAGCGATGCCTCTCTCTTGGCTTCTGTCACTGTTCAACCCTTAATGTCTTCCTGCAACTCCAAAAACTGGAAAAAAAAATGCAGTTGTTTAAGGCAAAGTCTACTTTTATTTGCCCAGCTCATATAACAATTAGACTTGCAGCTCCACTGAAATTCATGATGTTTAGATCCTCATTTGAGGCTGGGATGTCTATTTTTCATTTCTGTCAACTGCAGAACTCTGTAGGATTCAATCCTACAATTCAGCACAAACTTATCATGGGTTTTGAGGAGGAGTTCGACAGTGAACATTACTAGTAAGTGTGTTACCCGTCCTGATGCTGACAGGCAGATGAGCAAGCGACAGAGTAAAATGCCTTTCATGGTGTGTGTTAGCAGAGGTGCTGTTGAATAACCCATTTTTCAGACAGCCAGCTCCGAGAATGCCATTTAACAACCCCAGGTCTGTATAATGCTAACAGGATGCTTATAAGGCGTAAAGGGATTAATGTTCAGCTCTAATGAAATCCAGATGCACAGAGCTGCCTCTTTTCAAAGTCTTTTCCATGGCCAAGCTGCAAATGAAATGATTTAATCATTGTAAATAGATGAGAAACACCAGACTTGCAACAGGCACTAGGTACTTAAACTCACAGGCACCAAAGGCTGCCGGTGGTTACCCGGTGGAGGGGATGGGGTCACCTGCTGACCCTCTGCCTACAACAGCGTCATCCGTAAGGTGGGAACTTGGGACCTTTCTTAGGGGTCACAATTCCTGCAGATGTTTGCATTAGGGCTAGGGGAAGTTTTACCCCTACGAGAGAGACGAGGCAGGTATGAAGGTGGTGAGCGTCCGGTCAGTTGCCCTCAGGGGTGTGTTGGTGGACCGCTGGCGAGCGATGTGTGTCCAGGGAAAAGTGAGGATCCGTACCACGGCATTCGAGCGGAGATGTGCTGTCTGCTCAGTGGACCTGAAGCCTTACTGCCTTGTAAACTGCAGTTAACACTTTCTCTTCCTTGCACAGTTTATACCTTGCTCTATCACCTGCTGAGCGTGCGTGCTGTGCATTTCATGCACTGGCAGCTGATCTGGGCCCTGGCAGGGGCTGGACTGGCGTGCCCAAGCCCAGAGGCCCTGCTTTGGAAAGGCTGAAGTAATCCTGTAGCCAGGCAGACACAGCTGTCTATGAGGTTTTAATTTTTAATATGGCAGGAGGAGGAGGTCTGAACCAAGAGGGGGGAAGAGAAGGGGGCTATTTTAAAGACACGAAGGAATGTGTTACATTTTTCTGATCCTCAAGTTTGGCTGCTCTGAAAGTTTTTCGTTTTGCCAAAGCTCAATTCAGTGAACTATTTATTTGCATTTTTAAAAGAAAGAGCACGATTCTTAATTTAATTTGGCCTCAGTGATGAATTTTTATACTGTGAAACCCAGCAAGTTCCCTTCCAATGTTATGCATACACGCAACTTTACAACAGAGACTTCTATCCTGAAGTACCAGCCTGAATTAGATGGTTTAAATGGCTGATTTTCCACATAAGTGTTTTCAGCAGTCACCACATAATTGTTTGATGCTATGCTCATAATCAGAGCATGCCACATCTTGGTGCTAGAGACCATATATGTGTGTAGAGCTATGCAGGGGTTTTCTTTAGAGCTATAGAGGCAAGAATTACTTGTGAGAGGTTCCTGGGGTAGCTTTCATCACTGGTTCAAAGGCAGGAAAGAGATGAGGAAAGAGTCCTTCTATAAAGTTATATCAAAACATATAGGGGGAATCTGTTGCAGTGGGTTTTCACCTTGGGAATAGCATTACAGGAAAATCCCAACGGATGGCAGCTGTTTGATCTAATCCATTGTCAGCAAATATTTCAAATTTACTCAGCTCTGGACTTCAGAGTTGCAACCAAACCATTGAGACCTCCAAGAAAACATGAAGAAATTTTACAAAATGAAGTTTTACTTTTCCAACTGCTTTTGGCCTCCTGTGCTAGTACTAGAAGGGGGAAGCGCTTCCTCTGGAAGCTGTTAGTTTCTCGCCAGGCCAGAAGCACAAAGTACAGAAGTATTTCTAAATCAACGTTAGTATTTGTTGATCTCTTCCATTTCCATCAATTAGCAATCTGTGCTGGCTACAGAGAAGAAACTTGCATTTGTGTTACTTGAAGTTTTTCGGATTTATATCAATGTGAAAAAGACTTTGTCCAAATACATCCTTCAGATGTTCAAGCCTGATCCTGCTGAAGATGATGGCTAATAATCATCCTCACTGGCAGTAAGTGTTTTTCTTGCAGTGCTTTTTTGTTGCTGTCCCAGAATACACAGACCCACCTCTTCCTGCTGAACCTTCAGATTTGCAGAGAAAAGACTACCCATGGATGTTTTCAGCAGCAGTTGCCCATAATTTTCACAGATTCTGTCCAGCAACACTGTCTCAGTGGGCTGAGGCTCAGAAATAGCAGGATTTTTTTTTTTATTCTTGTGTTCATCAGTTTTCAGCAATCTGTCCAGTACCAGATGCCGCAGTGAGGAAGCACAGAGCTCCAGGTGGGCACTCAAACGTTTACAGAGGCACAGCTGATGCACAGGAGCTGTGGCCTTGTCTTCCTGCCTAAAGCTTTTGGGCCCCTTTTTAGGTACCTCTCCTGCTGTCTGAGTGACAGTTGAGAGTTTCACTTTGGTTTAGGACCCTGGTCGGTGCCACATCACAGAACCAAACCCTTGTGCTCATTCCCAGGCGTGGACGCTCGGGTGGAGAGCAGTGACATGTGGGCAAGGCTGGGTTCAGTAGCCAGAAACACAGACTCAAGCCTTGACAAATTCCAAGTGTCCTGATCTGGGGTCCAGTCCAGTGTCAGTGAAGAACATGGACCGTTACATCAGCTGTTCGGAAAGACCCACTTCAGTCAGGAAGACCTCGGGTGTGCCATGAGACAGCAGTCTCCTCTGTGCTTTGCAGGACGTCCTCTCTCATTGCCATCTGCTCGGTGCTGTTCCAAACTCCTGAGGAAGGCAGCTTCTGCAGGCACAAGTAATCCATGGGAGCAGGGAAAAAAAAGTGGCATGGAACAGATTAGTGTGAGTCAAACTAATCCCCAGCCACCTCCGAGTGGAAAACCCACTCGCCCTTTGGTAGCTGAGAATTGTTTCTCCCAGTCCCCCTTATATGGGACACTTTAAAATAAACCAGCAGGGCTCCATTTCTTGGAAGGAAAAGGAAATGTTCCAAAGTGTGTCCTTGCAAACTGATTTACTCCCATCAGGCTCTGCATATTTTAAGAGATGTTTGAGTTTGGTTGGAGCCACGTTTTAGCAGTAGGGGAGAGGGAAGCAATTAGTGAAACAGCACAGGAAGACGAACTTGTGTAAAACAGCTCAGATAAATATTTACATCCAAGTTTCTTAGCTCTGAGTTCGCATTAAACCCTGCCCTGTTTCTTCTTCTGTTTTTCTGCAGCCACAAATAAAATCAGTAGACCATCAGGCACTGCGCTTCTAGAAATTACATTTTTAGGCATAGCGTGATTTCTGGATGTCTTCTAAAGACAGAGCTTGAACAGCTCTGTTACTTAGCAAACCTTTCCAAGTAGTGCTCCACCAGGTTAGTTATTCCTATTACTCTAGTAGCAGAGACACAAGGCTCTTACACTAAAATAATTAGTTTTGTATGTATTTCATGCTACAGTCATAGCTAGAGTCATTATGTTGCTATACACGCATTACAAAAAACTTCCCCCAAGAGCTGAGTGACCTTGGCCCGGCTCTTTCCCTACATTACGTGAGTGTAAAGCTGCTGACTGTAGTGGATCAATGTTGATTTACCCTAGCTGAGGATCTTGTTATCTTTGCCAGACTGTGCTCGGTCTCAGCGATCCACAGCAAGGTTTGTGGCAGCCCCCTGTCCTCCTGTCTCCTCTCCCCTCCGTGCATGCCCCTGGGACCTTCTCCACTGTGAGCATCAGAGTCGGGGTGTTTGCAGCCCACCGCTCAGGGCCAGGTTACTGTGGTGCTAGGTGGCCAGGGCAGCGGGAGGCAGGGCAGGTCGTGAGATAGGAGTCCCGTGGGAAGCAGCTGCTGCTCTCAGGAGCTGGTTCATACAGAGCACGTGTTTTGGAGGGCCTTCTCCCTTCTCCCCATCAGGTTTTGCTGGCCTGCCTGCCTGGCAGCAAACTGGAAGGAAGCTGGTTAGCAGTGCCTAACCATGATCACCATCACGACAACAGATCTCTGATATATATAGTGTCTTCCCCTGGCTGGGAACTGGGCAAAGATGGGGAAATCAGCGCGGGAACCAAGTTACAGCCCAGGCTTTTGTCCTGGTCCTAGAACTCCAAACGCTCACCTTTTAAGGGATGCTTGGAGGAGAACTGAAGAGGTTTTTATATTATTCTGGATGGCAAGCTGGGCAGGGAATCAAGGCTGAGAAGAAAACAAGTCCTCCTCCAAGGAGCAGATGGTAGGAGTTTAGCTTTTCAAGCCAGGGTCACCCAAGGTCAGGCTGGCAGGGTGGCACAGCACATCTGGATGAGATGCAGGGCAGGTGGGCATGGCTGAGGCTGCCTTCTGGTAAGGTGACAGAGTGCCCTGCCATGGATTTCCCCAGCCAGAGGCAAGGGGGGATGACTGCAAGACAGCAGCTTTTGGAGCCCCTGCAAAAACTGCTCCTGGTTGTGGAATCACACACAAGTTTGTACAGTCTTTCAAGTGGCAGGTGAAGTCTGAGAACAAGGGAAGAAGGAGACAGCAGCCGTTCAAGTGCATTTTTCCCTAAACTCAATTTAAGTGCAAATCAGCATGAAATGGCAAGCCTAGTTGTTTTCAGGTCATGTAACCTAATGCCTGATTTCCTTTTATGCAGTGAACAATTTCCCCTTCTCTTTCTTTGTCTCTCTCTACTTGGGTTTTCTGCCTAGAAATGCAGCTGCAGTCTTACATGGGCACTTTGTAAGAGCACCCTGCGCTCACAAAAACAAGAGATG
Source organism: Tauraco erythrolophus (assembly GCF_009769465.1). Lineage (NCBI taxonomy): Eukaryota > Metazoa > Chordata > Aves > Musophagiformes > Musophagidae > Tauraco > Tauraco erythrolophus. Next base: position 194,987 of record NC_141477.1, on the reverse strand, counting down.
TAACAGAGCAGGAGGCAGAAGTATCTCACATTATCTCATTAAGATACTTCTGCAGGAATGCCACTGCTAACATAAACTCATTACTGGATAGAAAAGCAGCAGCAGTTTGTTTTACATGGATGGATCCAAGCCCAAGTGATCGTTCAGTTCTGTCTGTACTCTTAACTGGATTCTTAAGTGTTTTTTTCGAATGTTGCCTGAGAGCTAAATAACTGTGTGCTACGTTTATACTGTAACTTCTCCTGTGTTCCAGTAGACCACTGAAAAATGTGCCTTTACTGGGTTCAGCTGATTAACAGCAGTGATCAGCTATCTGGTCTAACACAACATACCGATACTGTGATGAGAGTATTCGTAGGAAGAGAGTGGTTTGCAAGATTCATCAGAGAACAAGAATAACATTGGTGTTATTGGCTCTGAACAATCTGTGATGCTCTAAATAATCAAAGACATGTGGACCCCTCTAGCAAGGGACAACATTAATAAAATCAGTGCACAGTTCTCCCCTTGTCAGAAGAGAAGGGAGAGGATGGCTATCACCCTGGCCTCAGCAGAGGACTTATGGGGTGGAGACAGGCTGACTGACTGATCTTCCTTGCTGTGTGTTCAGCCCTCGTGAAGGATGTTTCCACTACAGACTGCGGGGCGGTATGGACGTACCAGGCTGGTTTTAAACATGCTAGCTGGGCCCCATTTCTTGGCAGAAGCTCTGCATAGCTTCATCCTACTATTTCTACAGTGCTACTTGTTGTCAGACTTGCTTTTCAATCTCTTTTCCAGTGATGACATACCTAATGGCCAAAGCAGAGCTACCCAGGAGCCTTCTTGTAACGTACTTTTTCCCCTGGAAAATGCAGATTAATTGAAAACCAATATTTTATCAAAACACACTGCTTTGAAAGAGCCTTCCAGTAAAACGAAGGGAGGGCTCTGAAGGAGCTCTTCCTGCCACACAGGATCTTAAAGCTTCCTGCCAGGCAAGTTTCCATTGGAAAACGTCCTCGATTCATGCCAGCTTACTCACCCAGCCCCACAGTCTGCACCTTTGCGGGAGCCCTATCATACGTGTTAACCCAGAAATTCCAAGTCCTGTAGATCTGTCCCATCCTGCTGTGCAGGTGGTCCTGCATCCAGGCAGCCCTGGCCTTGCAGGTGGCCAAGCCAACCAGCCCCTTGGCTGTGTCTACCTCCCACATTTGGTCTGGAAGCATCAGGGTCTCTGGTCCATGCCATCATAACCTACAGTCTTTCGTAGAATGAGCAGCTCATGAGTGACAGAGACGTGTTTCTCTGCTGCTTTGCACTGACCAACAGAGATGAGTCTGACCCAGCAGCCTCTCGCGGCTGCTGGCAGAGAGCACCAGTCTTGTCAGCTTGCCGCTGATGCTGGGGTCAAAGGAAGCTCATGGTGGTTTTGAAGACACAGTGTATCAATGTTTCTGAAACAAATATTTCACTTTATGTCTTGCAGAAAAATTACACTATTAAAAAAAATTTGATTTCATTTCTGACTGTGAACTAAACCAAACAGCAGCAATCCAGTGCCACAGACACTGCAAGCTTTGACCAGCTAATGACAGAAGGTAAATCCACCCTATACTAAGCAGGTGTCATTATTTTTCAGCTCCATCCCACCTTAACTACCTGAAGAATAGCATTCAAGCACAGAGGTCCATGGTGGGGGAAAGAAAACAACCTGCTTGTGCTGGGAGCTGAGCCGATAGCGTCGGCCATACATGGGTTTGGAATGAGGGGCATTAGACTCACAGCCTCCCCGGTGCCAAGAAATACACAGCTAAAATTGGCAGCTCTGAGATGAGTAATGCACAAACACGGTCCAGAGTGTTGCAAGTGTTCAAGCACTTCCAGAGTATGTTGGGTAAACGAGTATCTGTTTCCATGGCATCAAAACAGCAGAGATTACGCTGTGTCCCTGCGGCGGTTCTCTGGTTCCAGTGCCTGGCAAAGGGGAACAGCGCTGGCTTCCAGCAAAAGCGCTCCCTGGATCTGGTGCAGAGGGGCATAGCTAAGCCCCTCCTTCATCCGAAAGCGATGCTCATGGAGAAAGGCTGTGCAATGCTGCCGACAGCCAGGTGAGCCCTGGGCTGTGGACCACCAGCCGCTCCCTCCCCTGTGCCAGCCCTGCCCAGGCACAGCCGCTGGGCAGGAGGGTGAGGGTGCTGCGGCTGCTGCAGAGAGCTCCTGCCTGCGCCAGAGACCTGGTGGTGTTTCTTCCGTGTAGTGGGGTAGGAGGAGTTTTTTTGCAACAAAACCGTAAAACTGTGCACCCTAGAAACATGCAGGGTTCAGAGCACGTTTTACATGGCACTGGAAGAACACTCAAGGTGTTAGGAGACTCTGTCCTTGTCCAGCAGCCTTTTAAGGAAACTTTTAAGGACATGAGCAACTGTTTCACCTTGCATGGCTACTGGAACCAAAGGCAGAACAATTTATTATTCCTCTATTAAATATGCAAAATAAGTATGTTAACCATAAAATTATGCCAATTAGTTGTGTCCCATTCCCTCAGTCAGATGCCACTCATGACCTGTGTCCATCATCTCAGTGATGTCCTGCCAAGGATACTTGCCTGGCTAGAGTCCAAGAGACTTTGGCTGAGGGCTTGAAAGGCAATTTTCTGGTTTGCCTAGAGTCTATTTCATATCAGGCAACTGGACCTCTGGATCACTGGTGATCTCAGCATTTTATTTGGAGATAGCAAGTATGGGGAATACCTTGCGTTCTGTAGCCACAGCATTTCACTGGAAACCCACAGTTCTGTCTTTGTGAGACTTCCTTGGATAGTCCGGTGCCTGCTGGAAGCAGAGCTAGTGAACAGGTCCACAGGCTCCCCAGGAGAAGTGCAGTAAGTGGGCAAAGACAGGCTTTTTGGAAGGCATTACTGCCACCGTTCAGATTTAATCTGAAATCATTCCTAACGATCAGGAGAAGAAATCCAGCAGTACTTTACTCTCTGATATCTCCACTGAAATTTATTCTGTGTAAAATGTCCTCCTACATACACTCACGTCATGTATGTCACTGGTGCTCCTTACCACATAGGAGACTAGTTTTGGGGTGGCCAAAATGATTGCTTTGCCTACAGTCAGGTTATTATATGCCATAGGATTCTTCGACACAGAAGATGCTATCACGTCCAAGGTTTTATTACAATGGCATTTAGGATGTGCCTATCACGTCCCTGGCACAAAGATGCGTCCAATCTCTCTGTGTGCCTGCTGTCTTCATCAAGTGACCTTTGCAGCTGACAGCCTGCCGGGCTTTTCCATCAGGCAACCATACCCATCCTTTCCTCCTACCCTTAGATTCTGCATGACTGATGCTTTGCTGTACTATGTTTTGTAAGAATGTTTTTATCCTATTAAGGCACCTCTGGAAGCCAGATGTTCCATTTTAGTGGGGACTCTCCTCTTTTAAAACAAACATTTTTGAGCTGATGTTATTTTTATTAGTTCTCTCTGTGAAACTTTTGAAGACAGATCTCTGCTTGGCAAGGTCATATCAGGGAATGAGGGAGGAATTGCCATCCATCTGTCACTGTCTGCATATATACACGTACACACGGAATCTGCTTAGAGAGCACTACTGATGTTGCAAAGCTGAGTATTCATATGTTAGGAAATTGCTTTATTAAATGTGCTCACTCCGACTGTGAGTTATGTGATCATACGCTCTTTTTCACAAGGTCGTCTGTGCTTTGGAGGGCGCTGGTGGACCTGATCAGGCAATGAATCAGGAGCCTGTGTTTCAGAAAGCTCTTGCCTGTAGAGCTGCCTGGTCTTTTGTCACAGAAGTCAAAATGTGTATTGTAAACAAAATGGGACATGAGGAGGAGCATGCCTTCCCTGGCAGCTGGATTCCGTGCTGGCTTCTGCCATAGACTTCCTTTCTGAAGCGTGGTAAATCACTTCTGCCAACTTTTGAAGTGGTCGCTAATGCCCTGTTCTTATTTTTTTGATTCCTCACATAAATTTCTGGAGACAGACTTATAGCCATGCTGAGCCCCTGTAGCTCCAGCGAGAGTGAGCAGGAACAACACTTCAAACCAACCGCTCAGCCAGCCTCTCTGTGTGCTCAGAAAAATCAGGGCCAATGTGTTGGACACCAGGCACTCAAATTCACTGTAATTACTTCATTCTTGGCCTCTCCCTCAGTGAGATGGGGATAATACTTTCCTCTAACATCATAAGAATGTCACGTTCATGTGGTTTTAAGGTACTGAGCTGTAATAGTGTCGTGTACTCAGAGACGGGACTAATGAGCTCATGTGCAACGAATATTTCTGCCTTCAGCACAGAGCTTGAAAAGTAGGTGGTTAATAAAGGAACGCATTTTCTCTGTAGGACCTCTCTTCAACCAGCAATCCTGGTTGCTTTTATTCTTAGGCTATTGCATATTTTGATACGTTCAGAAGTCAAAAGAACACTAATTCTCAGCATACTTCCTGGTACTTAAAACTCTAATATAGGCAAATGCTGAAATTAGAAATGAGCCATGGGACAGATTTTCCCATGCTTACTAAGCAAGAGCCGTTGGTGTAAGGATTTCTCTCCCAGGCTAAAATCTGTTATCTTTCTCCGGCACAAAATTCATTTAGCAAATAAAAGGAGACCTGTGACCTTCGTGTGTATATGTTGACTTGGAGGGTTATCATGTCGAATTCACAAGTCTCAACACTACAGTCTCCTCATTTCTGTGTCATACAAGACTTGACGGCTGTGGCTGTTGAAAGAGATACAATTATCTTGAGGTTTCACTACCTGGAGAGGGGCCTAATAACAGTCTGTTTGCTGTAAATCGTGGGAAATACAGATACAGAAAAATCTACTAAGTCACCTCATCCATTCCTTCAGCCCATAAAGTATGGCTCCCTACAGTATTATATGCTGTTCGTATCTTTGTCCAGTCCAGTTTTAAATTGGATTTCCTATGCCTTTCCTTAACATTATTCCATGGCCTAAGTGTTAGGAAGTTTTTCTTGACCTTCAGCCTATGGGTTTTTTCCCCGGCTTAGTTTCATGTAATTACTTTGAATTTTGGCTGTGAAAACTGGAAGCATTTCAAGATAGGAAATTTTTAAGTGTGCCACGTAAATGTGAGAGTTGACAAGTGTTTTAGTAATAAGGAAGAGGCAGGAGGTGTCTGAAAGCACAGATCATGGCTCTCAGTGCTGAGGTTTCATGAGTGTTAACTAGATAAAAAGAGTACTTGTAGAGTGCAATGAGCAGATCTGCTTCCAAGGTGGGCAGGCTAACTGGAATGTCTTTTTGTCTTGCAGAAGATGAAGCCCATAGTCCAAAGAAGACGATCTACTCCTTCTGCCATTACTAAAGCTCTCGGCAAGTCCAAGTACCATTCCAGGTAGAGGAAGTACCTTTCTGGCTCCTTTTTCCACCTTTCTGCTCTACAGACTGAAATCAAACTGATTGTCAAATTCATTTAGTGGTGTCAAGGGCAATTTGTTTGTAGACAGGTATGGAAGAGTTTCTTTTTTACTGGAGTGGCATTGTGCTCAGCAATAAAAGCTGAGGGAAAGGAGGAGTACGGGGGGACATTCACATTTGTCTCCACCAGTAACCGCTATGCGTGCTGGGGCGCTGCTTCCCAGGCAGACGCTGGACATCTGCCCGCCGATGGGAAGTACTGCATGAATTCCTCTATTTCCCCATGTTATTTTCTCCCCCTGTCCTGTTGGGAGGGAGTGAGAGAGCGACTGGTTGGGAGTCTGGCAGCCAGCTCAGGTCAACCCACCGTGCAAACCTAGCGCATTATTTTCAGTGCAGATAATATTAAGTCTAGATATTTGATGCCTGTTATATCCCAGTATAAATACACCTGGACAATATTGCACAGTGCAGAGACACCCAGGTAGAATCAGGTACGAGAAACAGCCTGTCAGTTTCTGGGTCTGTTCAGAGCTTGCATGAGGCATATTGTGATTCTGCTGTCACACTCGGGATCTAGGTAAGGAGAGGACCTGCTTTCCTAAGTTGTCAGCCTGGAGTTTTTCCCAAAATTGGCTTTCAGCTGGAAGCCCATACTGCCTCCCTTTTGCCCAATAGCGTGGCCGGTGCAGAGACCCCGGTGTGCTCCTGCCAGGAGGGAGCAATGAGCCCCAGCTCACAGGCACACAGTCCAGGGCACTTCTTTCCTGAGCTGCAGACACCAGGTCAGTCATCACCACACACGTGCTGTCTCAATGCTGGGAGGCCACACTTCCTGAAGGAATAAGAGATTTTCCTTAAATATATATATATTTATGTGTCTGCATATGTATACATGTATGTGGGGGTGTGTGTCCTGGTGTCCAGCCCCAGCGTGCCGCTGCTGGGCCACCCCGGGACTCGCCACCGGCCGCTCCAACCCCAGCCGCTCCGGCCCCAGCTCTGCAGGACCAGCAGCTGGAGGGCGGCCCTGAGACTGGGCCACGTCTGGCACAGGTTCATCCAGGTGTGCGAGGGGGCCGGGAGCTGCGTCTGGGGATGTGGGGAGCACCGGGGAGTCCGTGCACCCCGCCAGTGCTGCGTAGGGTGCCATCAGCTCGGGGCCTTTGGCGGGAGAACCATCGGATCTGGCCGTCCTCCAGGACGTGCACATCTTCTGCTGAGATACCAGGTGTGAGCCACGAGCTGAGCGTCTTGATCCTTTACTGGGAGCTGAGCCCTCTTCAACATCATCTCCTCTTCCCCCTGCAGCACCACGTAACTGCTGGGCACAGCTCAGGGGATGCTGCTCTCCCTTCTGCCTTGCTCTGATAGCAAGCTTATAGATAACGCTTCCCGAAGGATTTGTTTATTTTGATGGGTTTTTTTCTTTGTAAGAAAGAGATGATAAAGCTGAACTGATTGACATTTAGATCCAGACCAGCCCTCCTGAAGAATACCCCTTTTATATCGCACTACAGGTAGCTGAGGCATAGTCCACTCTGCTTTTCTGAAACAAGTGTGTGGGGTCAGTCTCGTAGGATCATTTAAAATAAAGGGCAGGACTGATTTTCCTCTGGTTGTCTTCTGACCAAGTTATGTGGCTTCTTTGTCATTCCCCCCACCCTCTTCTAAATTGCACTAAAAAAAAATTAAAGAAGAGAAACAAATTCTTGACTTTATTTGGAAAATATCCTCATGAGGAAGGGAAGCTTTAAACATTTCTTGTGATGGATTGCTATGGAGGGAGCTGGTATGATGCCATCTTTGCTTAGGCCATCAGAGTATTGGTGAGATTTTTTTGCTATCCTGCTGTTGTGTTTACAAAGTTCTGTAACTTCTGCAGCTTTAGGAAATCCACTGCTGAGACTGTGAGATGGTGTGGCTCCCACTGCTCAATTGACGCACATGCAAAGCTTTTAATATCAAGTTTAAAGGTGATTTTAGCATCTTGCTTGTATAGGGAACAGATGCATAAGCCAGTATCTGAACGAGGCTCAGCAAAGAGCTATTGCTTGTTCATTCAGCACAATCCCACCTGTAGAGCAAGGGTGGACCCCAGAAATGACGGTGGGACCCATTGTACTGCCAGCGCTGCCAGCCAGAGCCAGGAGCTGCGCTGAGAAGGTGCTCCAGGAGGGTGCTGAGAGGCACATGGGGAGATTAGCACTTGGTGGAGCTCTTCCAGCTGGGGAGAGCATAGAGGAAGGATCTGGTTCGAGCCCAACGATGGCTTGTTGACTGCAGTCAACATGCAAAAACCATCGGGGTTTTCTGGAAATGGTCAGCACCTATATCAATCTCAGGAGAAACAAGATGCTGAATTGCAGCCAGGCAGGGCAGAGTCAGACAGCTGGAACTAGATGGGTACATGCAGTTCATTTCATTGCACTACAGCCCTTACAAGCAGTTCAGTACAGATGGAAAACATGTCCAGGAACAGCACTCTCTCCCCATGCCAGGCTGAGCAGTGCCACGAGCCACGGGTTTTCTGTGTTCTTTTCGAGTCATAGCTCACACGCATGTGCAGGGAATAAGTGTTTCACCTGAGTGAGAAATGACTGAAAAAAAGAGTATTTCAGCAGCTTAATCCCTCCAGATTTGATGTGGGCATTTAGGCAGTTCTCCATCTGTCTAAGGCACGTAAAATTAGCTGGGCATAGGCAGGCAAATGCAGTTCATAATTGAGAGCATTAGAGGCAGTGCTGGGAGGAGGATGGGGCTATTGGGCTGTTCCAAAACAGTCTCCTATGTCCAAGCATGAACCCTTGTGAGAAAAGCTTCTGACAAAGTTTTGTGATTTTTGTTCCTCCTCCAGGGAAACTACTCTTTCCTCCTCCCATTCAGACAATGGGCTGCCAAGTGGGGTGTTCAGCAGCCCAGGCTCCACTTTCATCCTGGACGAGCGAGTACAGCTAACCATGGGCCTACAGACCCAGGAAAGACATTTGATCTTGTTCAGTGATGTGCTGGTCATCGCCAAATCCAAGTAAGAGGAATTCACACTCAGTCCTTCTCCTCAGTATGTGCTGTCGAAGCTAGGCTCTGAGCTATTTGCAGAGCAGGCATCAAGACAACTCTTTACAAATGTGGCATCTCCCCTTTCCACCTCCAGAAATTCTTCTTGATATTAATGTTTTACTCCATTTTCCTGAAGGAAAAAGTTGTCTAATTGGTTTTGCCCTTTCCCTTATATGGCTTCTTGAAGAAATAGTATGAGGGCAAGAGGCAGTAAGGACAGAAAACTGACTCCTGGTCTGGCTACTTCTGCCACACATAAATAAGAGCTTCAGAGCCTTCGGTTATTAGCATAGACAGTAATTAGCCTAAATCACCTGCACGATTCTACCTGCATGTCGCTCTAGTGAATCATATTGCCCTAAGCTGCAGCTGTCCCATTGCAGCCACCAACCCCAAAATCCACTTGCAAAACTTTCTTGTAATGCCTCCACGTGCCCAGATGTTAGTTCTGGGGAGCTTGTTGCTGTCACTGTATCTGCATGACTGGAAGGTGACATGACCAGACACTGGAGGTCTAGATGTTAGAATCTGGCCTAAGAAATACATAATTTGAATTGCAGATCCTCCTCCAGCCTGAAGCTGAAAAAGCAGGTGCCTCTGAGTGAAGTGTGGACCGGCACCTGTCTCAGCGAAGTGACAGAGAAAAAGATGGGTCCTGAGAACTCGTTTGTCATCGGCTGGCCTACCATCAACTATGTTGTCACCTTCAGGTATCTCATCAGGCACCAGATATCCCTCTGTAGCCTTGCAGCTTCCCAAGTCTCCCATGTGTCAAGCAAAACAATGACTGAGGCTATAGGGCCCTGAACTCTACTGCAACCCTTCTCCCCATTGAATAGAAGACTTCCACTCACATTAGGCAGTGTGGTAAAAACTTAGATGTTGAGAGACAGTCATCTTAGAAAGATATCTGCAGGTTGGTCCCTGAGAGCCTTTTAGAAGACCAACCCTTGCAAGTATTGTTATAGCAAGGGCTAACCCTGCTGCGGAGCATCCTGGAACATCACAACCAAATCTGCCGTAGCAAACCAGCTTGCGCTACCTTATAACCCACAGCATGTTGTTTCAGCACCTGCCAGCAGCCATTTCTGTAAGACACTGAGAATTTTTCATTACGAAGGACAGGTTAGTTATGTCAATGAAAAATGCCAGATATGGCCTTGTCCCAGGATTAAATCCATTATCCAACTTCCAGGTGTCCCAAGCCCACAGCAACGGACTATAAAAATTGAAAGGGTCTTCAACATGGTCTGCACAAGCAGCACAGTCCAGAGCTTGCTTAGCCCTTCCTAACCCCAAAAATAGAAATGCAGGGGAGCATGGAGCAGACTAGAGAGTAGCTCATTCGTGTCCAAATGCCATCTCAAAGGCTGTCCTGGTGTGGTGCCTGAGCTAATAAGGCTCACCAAAAAGCAGGTGAGCTTTTTATTACCTGGAGCTCAGTCTAGCCTGGCTAAATTGAATCTAGAGCTGGTATGTCCACAGGGAGCTCAGGTCACTGCTAGTTCAGGCACCTCTGCTTCGTAACTCTCTTTTGCAAAGCAGAGAGATCAGCAGTCTTCAAGGGTCACTCTGTCCTCAGGTGTTCTGCTGGCACAGCTGAGAAGGGCTGAGTTGGCTTGAGGCTTTTCTGTCTGTGGGGCAGCTGCCTTGGTGGAAAAAGAAATGGGACCCAGACCATGGTTTCATATATGCTGTCTCATCATTTCCAAGGGTCAGGATGGTCTCTCCCAGGTGATGCATTCCTGATTAGGATTCATGCTCTGAACGAACTCGTGCTTGTGTCAGTCCAGACTGAACAGCGGTTCCATTTTCTTCATGTCACTGAGAGCTGGGTAACCCGTGTTGGCAGCAGAAGCTTCTAGGAACATCAAACATTGGGAAGGAAATAATAGGAGAAATAAAATTGTAATTAAAGGTCACTGCAAAAATAATAATGGCCCACAAGATGAGTTAACTGCATCACAGAAAGATATTTATCCCTTATGTGAACACTCGCCAGCCTGGGCAGGAAATGTAGTCCAGTTAGTTGCTGGGATTTTTTTGTTATTGTGATTTTTGTTATTTGTTAAAATAGGACAGAAGCAGGAAAGGACTGTGCTTTTGTTCCAGGGCTTTGCAGGAAGGAACTTTGACTTACAGCTACATATAAATGAAACTGGGTAGAGTTTTCAAAGGCTGTTACCCACTCAGCACTTGTTTGGTGATATGCCTCCCTTTTTATCTTCAGCTCAGCTGACGTGAAGGAACGATGGCTGTCAGCACTACTGTGGTAAGTGACACTCCTTTCATCCTCCTCCTGGGTGGCTCCTCTACAGTCTTCCGAGAAATTGCTAGGTGTCAAATTGCCAAATTGATTTTCAGCACATTAAGTGTCTAGCTACTGTTTGAAAAATCCACCTTTGAAACCTGAATGTAGAAGCCCTGGAGTGAAAGCAAAATTGCTGTTAACAGTCCAGAAAAGATGAAATCCACTAGGAGATAACATTGTTGGAGCACCTTTTCTCCTCTGGAGCTGGAGGTCGGCTTTGCTAATCACTATGGAAATGTCACAAGTGTTACTGATTCTTCAGAGGGTTTTTGATTCGAACTAAAGTTTGTGTTTCGTGGCATCTAGAGGCTATGGCTGTTTCTTTTTCATGTAATGTTTTTATATGTTGTTTCCACTAACATCCAGGCAGAAGTGTGTATATAGGTACAGAGAGAGGAAGAAGTCTCTTGATTTGTGGAGGACAGTAATGATCCTAAGGGTGCTAGAAGGTGTTATGCTAGACAAATCTATCTGAATTAAAGTACTACCATGTGGGGGTTTGCTGGACTGGGGTCTCAAGGAAGAGCATGTGACCACACTACGAGTATGCGATATTCCATATCCTGTGTCGTCCTGCTCAATATATAAATGAGGGCTGGCTGGGAAGTTCTCTCTCTTCTGGGATTGCAGGTTCGGGATTTCTGTCCCTTGAGATTGCTAGCCGGAGACAGGCTGGGCATTGGTCAGTGGGTGTTGAGCAATTGTACTGTGCATCACTTGTTTGCATATTCTACTATCATTATCATTATAATTTTCTATTTATTTAAATTATTAAATTTATCTTTTCTCAATCAATGAGTCTCCTTACCTTTACCCCTCCAATTCTCTCCTCCATCCCTCCGGGGGTGGGGGATGGTGAGTGAGCAGCTGCGTGGTGTTTGGCCACAACATGTCATAATTAATCTGTATGTATTATAGTGTATTTTTTAAGGAGCAGATCCCTTGGACCTCCTGGATCCAAATCTTGGGATCCTTCTCAAGTTTAGTTGTGAAATTATATTCCCTCCCTTTTTGTTTGACTTTCAGGCATATCAGTGAGGTAAAACAGAATGAATATCTGAAGAATCTAACCCTTCAGATCTTTGTGCTGGATGCTGACAACTGTTCTTCTGTAAGTAAAGCTAAGAACCTGCTCGTCAGACCAACATTACAAGGAGGTCTGTGGGGTAGGGGTGGGAAGGCAGGGCTGTGGTGCTGCTGCTGCTGCTCTCCCTGTTTAAAATTCAAGTTCCACCTGAGAAGGTTTTAGAGGGTATGCATCTGGGCAGCTGCATCCTTCCCACTGGAAGCCCACTCAGAGAGTTTTGGTTTGGGAAATCGGGAGGTAGCCAGACCCTTACCAAAGAGCAGTTAATTCTTAAGATTATTCTTGGCCTCTGGCTTCTTTTCTCATTTCCTTCTGCTTCACTTCATAATTGGTGATGGTTTGTGGTTGAGTGCCCAGCCATTCCTATTTTCAGTGCAATAAGTTGAGGATATTGATCATGAAAGAGTCACTGATGCGTTCTCCTGAATTAATTTTACTGGAATGTGTCCCAGTCTCTTCCTATTAATAGCATATATTTCTAGGCTTCATGCCAAGCTTGGTGGGTCACATTTACCTCCTGGGGACTCTTCCCTCAGAAAGCAACCCCAAACACTCATAGTTTAATAGTGTTGTGCCGTGTTCACCCTTTGGCGTGATAGTGGCACTACTATCAGTCAAATACTGATGTGATCAAATACAGCATCTGAACACCACCCACTTTCTGATATTTCCACTGGACAAAATCTTTGGATGGTATAATAAACCCATGATAGAAGAAGTAGCGGAGAACAGTTTTCACAATGTATAGCCATCACCCTTAACAATGATTCCAGTGTAGTTCAAATTAGTACAACTCTTCTAACCATAAACATTTATTAAAGACTGTCAATAGACAGAGGAGTGATGTTTTCCCCAGATTTTCAAGCTACAAGAAACTGCAGCCAAACTTCATGCCTTCTTATTAGCTTCCAATGTTTCTCTTTCTAGACTACCACAGTCAATGTGTCCAATGTGGAAACTGCAGAGGGTGTGATGAAGAGGACCCTTCTACAGCTTGGACTTCCTGTAAGTGGCAGTTGCATAGTCTACCAGATCTTAGTTAAGGACGCTGGCAACATCTGGTTTACAGAACAGTGCAGATGTGGAGAAGTCTAGATTTGCTGTAGCTAACCAGTAAGGCATTAATACTCTCTGGACTACGAGATAAAGCAATCTATTTGTGTCGGTGCCAAGTGTCAGAAACACAGTAACATGCTTACATGCCTACCTTAAATTCAAACCTTGTGTAATAAGCCCTTTGGATTTCAGAGGACGTCAGTGCTTGCAATCCAGAATCAGGATTGAGTCAAGCTTGTCAAAGGATTATTAATACAGCCATGAAATACTGAACAGATCAGTGATGTTATTAGATGAGCCTTCCCTACTGCAGTGGTCCAGCCTTTCCCATTACAGTGGTTAACAGGTAGCTTTGACAGTGTTCCAGTAGTTTAATACCAAGGAAGGTTGTGGAACACATTGCTGAAATAGGCCAGGAAACTACCATGTGGGTTTACATCCTGCTGGCTTTCAGTCCTTTCTTCTCCTGAACCTTTCCCCTTCCACTGTGTCTCAGACAGACTGATCCAGAGCACCATCCTTCCCAGCCATGTGGCTCTCCTGGAGATAGCCATGCATGCGTAGCTCCTTGGCCTGTTCAGCTGTTTGTTGCTGTCTGTTGCTTTCTGAGTGGAGTGCAACCTTGTGGAGCCTCACCCTGGCCCCCTTCACCTAATGTTTTTCTCTTTTCTGTTCTTTAACCTCCAGGGCAGGACAAATGAACACCACCTCTGGGTGATCTCAGGAAAAGATGACTCTGCTTACCCTCTCATTGGTAAGAGGTCTCCCATTTTCCCTCAATTCTAGCACCGCAGGAACAAGTGAAAAATGATACTGGTGTGTGTGGCAGGGAAACATCTCAAACGTTGCACTCTTCACTTAAAAAAACAATAGTAGAGTGACTGTTGCTGATGTGAGATGTGACATCAAGCTGATGTGAGATGTCACCTGGCTTTTATGGTCTCAGGATCCTCATTTAATCAACACATGGTGACATCTTTGAAGATCTTCACACTTACCTCCCTTTGCCAAGCAACTCTGCATGTGTTTATTGATGTTTTCCAAGTCGTCGTGGCATATGCTTACTTTGTATTCATCTAATACACACTAGACTGTCACAGTAAGCTAATTACACAGAGCAATGCTTACAGTATTTTGTTAGTGCAGTGGGGCCCTTAAGCCTATTAGTCAGGGCTTAAACCCAGTTTCTAGTGCTTTGTGGCATAAACGTTCTGGAGAGCTGCTAATGAAGAGTGGCTGGCCAGGTTGAGCTGGCTGAACTTATTTGTAAAGCAATGATCGTACATACACACAGATGTGCCCTGGCCTCTTTAGTCCACAGGCAGAGGTTTGGAGCAACATTGCTTAGAGGCCCAGCTGCAGTAGGAGCCATTGGATGTGGCATCTTGGCTGCTTTCTCCTGCTGAGATATGGAGCTGTTTTCACATAGCTCTGCATCTTTGCCTGCTCTTTACACAACTCTCTGCTCAACAGGGCACGAGCATCCTTTCAGCATCGCATTGAACTGTCTCCGGGACTCTGCTGACCAGCAACAAGGAACCAACAATAACACCCTCCTGGCTGATGGGACAGAGGCTTCTTTCCTTGATCAGCTCCCAAAGGAAAAACAGTGTCAGTTTGTCCTGAAACCTAGGCTCCAAGCTCCAATGCAGCTGAGGAGAGGTAGGGGCTGCAGGAGTGTGTTACAACCAGGCAGAGACTTTGCTGCTTTCCTTGGCAGTGCCAAACTCTTCCTAACACTGTACACGTATCCCAGATTCGCTCTGATACCTGAGCACATGCAAAGAGTGAGAGATTGCAGAGGGGCTAAATTTGTCTGTGCAAATGTTCAGAATTAGCTTTCAGTCCTTGATTAGCTTTCAATTGCAAGCCATTCCTACATTGCACAGACAGCAAGGTTCCCTGAAGAACAGTGATTGAAAGAGTTTTGCTGATGGTTGAGAGACAAACTAGTGGTTTCACTGCTGTATACTATCTGACTGTCTCCATTAAGAGTGTAGTTATTAAACACACGATGGCAGAAAGTCCTTGTTTTGCTGAGAACTCTGCCCCCACTGTAGATCACTCACTGGCCAGTAGGAAGGACAGGCAGGTGTGTAATGAAGGTCTGTGTTTTCTTTCAGAGTCACTGCAGAAACACACCAAGAGGAAGAAGTCCTTGATTGACTGGGCCCTGCGCCGCAGCACCAGCACCCCCACAGGCAGCCCTTCTTCGCAGTCACCTACAACCCCACGGAAGCTCTTCGGCCTGTCTCTATCCTCTGTCTGTCCTGATGGGATCCTTCCCAAGCCAATCATGGTAAGGAGCCGCCTGGACTGTTCGTCCTGCCATAAATCTGATGTGTTTAGCCCAGAATTTAAAGCCACTTGTGGTATTTATGAGGATTGGATAGGGAAGAAGACCATCATTTGCTTGTTATTCAGATCTAGCTCAGTAACAAGGGTGAGAGCATCCCTCTCCTGTGTAATCTGTATCACTTTATGCACAGATGTACATCCTGTTTCAATGGGTGTCTCTAACCAGGTCATCACAAGCTGACAAGGGGCAATGTCAGTGAACTATGCCATGCTACATAGCCCAGACCTCATTCACTACAAGAGTCCACTGGGCTCACACTTGCCACAGGATAAGCGTACCCACATAAACTGTACCTGCAACTTAGCTGACAGGCTCTTGTCCCTGGTTAAATCATGATAAATCTCTTGCATGTCTGTCCTCTTCCTGGTACTGACTAGGTCTTTGCTAATTATGTTATAATACGTGAGGTATAATATACACAAACAACAGGGTAAAGTATTAGGCTCTTAAATACAACTGGGCTTTCTCTTAGGATATGCTGCTTCTGCTGTACCATGAAGGTCCCTCTACTAGGGGCATTTTCAGACGTTCTGCCAATGCCAAGACTTGCAAAGAGTTGAAAGAGAAGCTGAACTCTGGAGATGATGTCCAGGTGGATGGAGAGTCGGTCTTTGTGGCTGCAGCTGTTATCACGGTATGTTTGGCCTTCTCACAAGAAGGAAACAAGAGGGAAAACAGCTGCCAAATCCAAGCAGAGGGGTTGTGGTGGGTGGGGGATGAAGCTTGGGTTAAGACCCAAGTTTTAGTAAGAAAAAGCCTATCTTTTGCACTGATAATTAGACCTGATCAGAAAATTGAAGTGCCTGAAGTAATCAAAAAACATCCCTGTCTCTTGCTCTTGTTGGCCTAATACAAAAAGCTGTTGACTGGGAGGATACTGAGGCACTTTCAAATGCAAGACATATATTAAGTTGTTAAATAGTCCCCTGAGGAAAACCCAGCAATCCCCATAGCTGAGAAACGTTTCAAACAGAACTACGCACAGCCTTCCATATGAGTCCTTTGCCTGCTGCAGAAGAGATCGGTCCTGTTCTGGCGAAGGGGCAGGGCACAGGGCTGGCTGCTCACCCTCTGTGCAACACAGCTCTGCAGTGCTGCAGGGGAAGAGCCCTGAGGGGTCAGCGCGGTGGAAGCGGGGAGGGGAGGAGAAGTGTATTTGTGTCATGTCTTGTATTATCTCGTGCTTATATGAATAAACAATGACTATATGCATCATGAAATCAAAACAAGGAATTCAAAACTGACCAGACTGCTCTGCATATATATATTTAATTCAGGATTTTCTCCGAAATATACCTGACAGTGTTCTATCCTCAGACATGCACGGACTGTGGATGGAAGCTGTGGACACGGAAAATCGGGCACATAAGATCGAAGCTATCAAAAGGTTCGTCAAAGCCTTTGTAAAAGCTTCTTTTGGTGGGAGAAGGGGGAGTATACGGCCCTAAGCATAGATTTCATCTGGGAGACTCCTGGCAACGCTCCAGAGCTATTGCTGATTGCCAGTGTCACTGGTCAGAACATTTTCCTTTCAATAGTCTTTTATGAACATTGTCAAGATTTCTGACTCCAAAAAAATGTCATTAGAAAATTCTTTTTGGATGACCAATTCAAATTACCAGAACTAGCAAACTGAAAAAAGACAGTAATTCAGCCACCAGGCGTAGAACAAATGTTAGTGGAATTAGATCCTTAACAATGCAAACTTTTTTCTTACGTGCACAAAATGAAGCTGATCCTCATATTGGCAGTTAGAAGAAATAATCCTGCCAACGTGGTGACTAGGACCTTGAAAACGGCTTTACTGCCTTGAAACTGGTTCCCTGAGCAAGTCCATCAGCATCCTGTGGGACATGCGTTATATCAAACCTCTTCTTGTCAATGGCTCAGCTCAGCTTTTGAACCTTACTGTTTGGCCTGGGCCTCCTTCCTCCATTGTCTCTATAGCATGGGACACAGGCAATGACCTTGTCTCGTGTGCTACTGGCCTGGAGCTGTATGCATCTCCTTTGGGCAATCATTGTTTTGTTAAGGCATTATGGACTTCTGCCCACATGTTCTGGACGTAAGTCCCATGGTCTCTCCAGCTCTGTGACTAGAGCAGGCAGGCAATACGCGTGTAAAGTTGTGGCTCTCACAAAACTGACACAGTCTTACTTCATTATCAAATGCAAATGGCTCAAACTGGTTGCAAAAGGGCAGAAGGGGGCAAAAGCTCTGGGAGGCAACCTCTGATATTTGAGGAGCAGCTTTTTCTGAACAGCACTGTTTTCCTTTGTTCCCACTCCCTGAACAGTCTAGTCAACCAGCTTCCAGAGGCCAATCTCATCTTGCTCAGACACCTCTTTGGAGTTCTCCATCATATTGAGCAGAATTCCGGTGTGAATCAGATGAATGCCTTTAACCTGGCACTCTGCATAGCACCCAATATGCTGTGGCTACCAAGTCCCACTGGGCCTGAAGAGGAGAGCAGGTCTACAAAGAAGGTAATCTTTCCTGGGTTTGGCCTCATGCTTGTCTTCCCTTTTTTACTGCTTTTTATGGGCACTGGATTTTGTAGACTAAAGGAAGGCATAGGATCAGTGACAGTGCTGGACTTTGTCCTTTCCCCTGTGCAGCTGTGTCCATGCTGGTAGGGGAATTTGTCCACTCAGTTTATCCAGGGTGGAAAGGGAAGCTGTGGTTGCTTTACCAGATAAACTTCCTATATGGTCAAGCAAGCACAAGAAAGATGGAGCAGCTGAAGTTAGACACTGCCACTTCAGGATCTAAAGCCATCTTGCAGAGACAAGGTAAGCAATGAAAAGGACAATGCATCAGAGGGGAGGAATGCTGGCTTGTAGCTTATGAGGTGTTAGTAAGGAAAACTGTAGTACCTGGCTCACTGTACCAGTTCATTTAGCTCATATTCTTGCTGCGGTTGTAGTTCAGACAGGCACATTGCCATGTTCTAACAGCTTCTCGAGCAAAAGGTTCTGTAGGAAATTACATCTTTGTCAAAGGAAAAGGAACATTCTGGGACTGATTGGACTTGCTTGATAGAGCTGGCTATAACGCTGCAAATTCATGTTTTCCAGGTGGCCTTGTTAGTGCAGTTCCTGATTGAAAACTCGGGAGAGATTTTTGGAGGTGACATTGCTTCCTTGTTTCAAAGACCAGACAAAAAGAAGTCCAAAAACTCAGAGGAATCTCTGGGTAAGTTGGTGGTACAGTATCTTCCAGAGATGTTTAAAATCTTTTAATAGGTAAACTCCTCATGCAATAGAGTTGTCTTTCCCTTCATGTCTCTTCCAAGAAAAGGCATTGTAAAACAGTTGGTTTTGGTTTTCCCTTTGTCTGTCAGGCATAGGCAGGAAGGAAGGGCAAAGCAGAGGTCTGAGGTGCATCACTTGAAACGTGTCCCTGAGGATGGTTGTCTTTCTCTGTGGCTACTGTTGAACCTGTTCCAGCCATCACAAGAATTTAGCATAGCCTTAGAAATGCCATGTCCAAGCAGTCTTTTCTTCCAGATGTGTTCTGTAAAGCTAAACCAAACATTTGAATGGAGAAATACCAAGTTGTCTCTGTTAACTTTCCTATGAACACAGGCCCGTGGCAAATGCTCTTCGAGCCAGAATTTTTTATATTGTTCCCAGTCCTACTCTGGGCCCTGTGAAAATAATGGATCATCTTTGCTTTTCCATGGACTTGATAAATTTCCCTGCCTCGTTTGTAAGGTACTGTATGGGGTTAGGAGACATAGGCAACAAATTAATTTGTGTTCTCTGCCCCAGGCATAGGCTTGGCTCAGCATGATGATTCCTCTGATGAGCTGGAGTTTTCTGCTTGTGACCCAGAAGGACCAAAGCACCACCTGGTACCTGAAACAGATGCCATTTTTGAACCATCCAACAGCTTGTTTCTCGATGAGGATCAGGAAGACTGGGACTTGTTCAGTGAGATCACAGCCTGCTACCAGAGCAAAGCCCAGAAGAACACCAGTGCAGACAGCTATGACCTCCTGGAAGAGGAGGGCTCTTTCTGCTCCATTGGCTCAATACGCTCACTCAGTCCAGCCAGGGACCGCTGCTCCTCGGAGCCCAGCGTCTGCCTCAGCTCCCAGCTTCCTGCTCAGAGCCACGAGCCAGTAGCCCGCCAGTCCAGCTGCGATGCCACCATCATGCACAGCCATACGGACTACATCCACAGGCTCAAGCAGCTGCAGGTGGAGAGCCAGAAGTTGATTTATGAAGGCCTAAGCCCTGGGGTTAATAAGGCCAGGCAGAACTTGTGGCAGTCGCCTCAGACCAGCTCTAGGGTGAAGAAACTCAGCCTTCAGAAATTCAGCCTGTCCAACAGGTCCAGCTTCTCTAGCCTGTCCTCTACCACCACCTCCCCATCTGCCTCTTCGCTCAGCTCGTTAGACAGTGCTTTCTCCTACTGCTCAGAGTCATCAGCCATTAGTCCCACAGACATCTCATCCCTGCCATTCATGTTTGGCACGTCTGCTAGGCTTCATGCTGTGTCCCCCAAGATTGCCAAGAGGTCCCCGAAAGAGTGGCACAGGTCCTTCACGTCTCCTGAGCCTTTACATCCATGTGACCTAAACAGTTTCCATGAGTATGACCCCAAGGCTGCAGAGAGCAGTCATTGCTTTGGAGAGAGGAAAAGTTCTCCATCTGTCAGCGGAGCTGCTGCAGGAAGCCCGCTAACTGACATTGACTGGGAAGAAGAGGAGAGACAGCTGAGTTGTACAGGGGGCCCTGGCCCAGGGCTCAGGAGCTGGGATTATACCAAAGAGTCTGAACAAACCCCTGAGCTCCCAGCTGCCAGCCCAGCTAGCGAGAAATCCCCACAGACTGGCCACCAGCAGCGTAGGGAGAAGGCAGTGAAGAACATAGAAATCAAAAGCATCGATGCCTGCCCTCCAAGCCAGGAAAGCCTGAAGCGCACCAAGATAACTTTTTATGTGACCCCAAATAAAGAAAGCTCTTGGGGGTCTCCAGTGAAAGAGGAAATGGAGAGATCCACGGCAAACACCAGCAGCAGTGACTCGCCCAGCAGCAGCAGTGAGCAAAGCCTGTCCAAAAGCTTGCAGACTGTGAGAGTCCATATCCCCCAGACAGTTTTCTACGGGCAGAATACCCCCCTTGTCCTGCAGTCCATCTCCAGGCGCTACCATCATGAACCAATGATCCCATCCCTGCAGGCAGAGCACAAAGAGAGCCCCCAAAGCACCTCGGCTCCCAAGGAGCTGGAGAGCAAGCCAGTGGGAACGGTGCAGGCACCAACCCAGAGCAAGGGCTTCAACACGTTCAGCCACACCATCCGTATCATCCTCCCCGCCTCCATTCGAAACACTGTCAGGGAGTATTTCAAGCATGATGAAACCAAGACCTGTCCCATGGCTGAGGCGGAAGCAGTGGAGAATGAACTCCTTCGGAGCAGGGTGGAGTGGCTCAGGAGCCAGCCACTGGCAGAGGTAGCCACGGAAGAGCGTGACACAGTGGCGTTTGCAGAAGAGACGTTTGTCTAGGGAGACAGAGGTGGAAGAACTGAGTATTTTTTTGTGTATGTGCAGCAGAAAATATTCTGTAAGATATGATCAGGGTGTGAAGAATCTAGCAGGCTGCATGGAGCAATAAGTGTAAAGTGACACTAATTTGTATGTAATGTTGGGGTTTAACATTTATTTTGGCTGGGGCGGGGGGGGGTTGTTATTTTTTCTTTACACCCTTTTTTATATGGAAGAGACTTCACTGGCTGGGTGTCTAGTGGGCTGAATGCCACCGGACTCTCCCTGTCCATGAATCAGCTGACCTGTACAGGGTCTGACTCTGTTTCTTTTTAAAGCAGGAAAGGAGAAACTCTGCTTTATTTCCTCCAGTCAGCTGCTGATGTGTGTGGATGACCAGAGAACTGGGACAGCTAACACTCCATCAGAATTAGTTAAAAATCTTTACATTTGCACAAAATCCTTCACTATTCACTGTTCATCACCACGATTTGTCCAAAGAAAGACCCTTCACCTCCATCCCAGAAATCACTGCTGCTTCTCTCTGCTGATCTTTTGTCCCCCAGTGCTCTAGCTGACAGTCCACGTTCGTTACTGTTTGAGGCTGGGTGCCAGAGCATCGAATGAAGCGTATGTAACATTTTAACGCCAGGATTGGTTTTTTTCCCCAATTAATTATGCATTGATTCTCTCTTCTCATACATCCCCCAAAGCCAGCATTTGACAGAGCCACAGTTACTATAAAGGATTTTAGCACTGTCACTTTGGCAGGTCTATGAACATTCATCTTCTTCGGTGTCCTCTGGAAGTAGCCAGTCCTTTTAGGCCTAGTAAAAGGTGACATTATAATATTTCCGTAAATGATGGTGACATTTCAGAAGGCCCTTTAGTGTGGATAGGGCAACTAATCAAAATTCCTAGCCATGCTGAAAGGGACTTAAGCAGGATTTGGCTTTAGCATGAGGTCAAGGAGTTGTGGAAGTTGTCAAGTGAACACTGAAGCAAAACCCCATCTGACCAGAAAGTTGTCAGACAGTCCATAAGCTGAGACTGTCCAGGCTTCAACAGCACTGATGCTGTCTCAGAGGAGCACTGAGTTCCCACTCAGCATAGTACGTGGCCCAGTGCGCTCCAGCAGAAGTAAGTTTGGAGAACTGCCAGGCAGGGATGCACTAAGCAGGCTGCTTGTGTTGCACCATTAAAGAAATGCAGCCTGTGGACTCTTGGAGCATCCCCATGATTCCACTCAAAGCAATGTTCAGAAGCGCCATAGCCATAACATGACTTGCTCAGAGGGTTGTGATGCTGCCAGGTGAGCTCTAAAAAGAAGCTGAAAGCGTGGTATTAGTTTGACAGGCATGAAGAAAACGATGAGAAAAATCTCAAAGGTAAGAAGGTTCAGGATGTTTCATTTGAAACTTACATGAGAGTTTTATAAGGTGGTTTCTCTCAGAAAGACACCCTTTTACTCAATTAACAGTGAATGGGTGAAGGACAAGAGAAATATATGGAATCCTAATGACTGAAAAATAGTCCTTGTGGAGTAAGTGCCCTCTGCAAGTTGCTGAGAGTCTGCATAGCTGGAGTTGCGTGACACCTGCCATGGTCCAGTCCTGGCACAGAGGGGGAAGCCACCTCTGTAACATGATCTAGCAGGTATCAGACGCCTCCACTCATCTGCCAGGTGCCTGTGGCAGTGTCAGGAAGCTGGCCCAGCACTCCAATTCACACCATCGAATACCAAGGCAGGGGAGAGAAGGGGAAGCCCAGAGCCCACTTTCCGAGGTGTATAGAGTTTGATTTGTTACACGCAGGGTGTTTTAACTCTCAGATGTAGCACTCTGTGTCCCAGATCACCTTGGTGACCCTTGTTTGATGAAGGTGTATATAATCATGATACAACACACACCCCCCCGCCATCGTTTCCCTCACATGTGAACACTGTCGAGGCATTCACAGTCTCTTCTTCCAGAGCTACAGTTGTAACTATTTCAATAAAGGACACACAGTTTGTTTGACACTGTGGTGGGGTGATCACCTTTTCTTCCCTTGCTCAGACTTCCCTCTCCTCTGCATTTGGGTGGTGGCGTTTGCAGAACAGAGTCGTGCTGCGAGACACGTGCTTCCCACCCCAGGTCTGTGAGGTCAGCCATGCTGATGAGGAGCCCTCTTCCAGCACATCAGCTCAGGCATTACTCCTATTTGTGTCTTTTCAGGAAGGTGAAACAGCACTAAATATTATGAGAAAAGTCTATCTGTACTTGGAAAAAGAGATTATTCTGTATTCTAAACATGCTAATGGATTGTAAACTGGCTGAGTGGCTGGGCGGGTCTCAGTTCAAACAAGGGGGACCTGGACCAAATGCAGAGTAAGAGCTCACGATTTGCATCATCTAAAAGAATTACAAGCAAGTTAGAAAGAGATTCGTTTATAGAAACACTGGGAGAGGCGCAGCAAAACACACATTTTCCTCTCCTCATCTTAGGCTGCCTAATATGGGTGCATTTCCCTGGATAGTTGCTCTAACCCAGCTCTCTATTAATTTTTCTTTGTTTAAAACAAAACAAAAGCCTCCAAAATTTATCAGAAAAGAGAGCACAAACCAATGGTCCCGTTGGGAGCACGTGCTGCACAGCAGAGGCAGAGTGGTCCACAAGACAGAGGGAGACTTGGCTTCCCCCCCAGGGTGCAGAGACGTCATTAGCGGCTGCCTCTGGGCCTGGGTGTGGAAATGTGCAGCACTCCTTTTCCATGAGCCCACGCAGTAATGCAAGTCTGAGAGTCCAGCTTGCCGGAGACCAAGATGCTCCCCACATTTTGGAACCCAATCGTACATCCACTAATTTAGCAGAAGTGTTCCACTTTCTTCAAGGCTATCAAAATACATGTAGCAAATCAGTCATAGATTTCCTAGGGATAGAAGGCCAGGAAACCTGCGAGTTGTGCCACCACCCAGCATGCTCCAAGTGTAGCTGAAGAACAGGTAAGTGCCTTAACATAATACCCCACTCCTAAACCCCCCAAATCCTGGCCATCTCCATGGGACTGTGCCATAAAGAAAAACAAAAAGTCCTGGAGCTCGTGGCTTCTGCTGAACAGTAAAGCCGAACTGCTGCCTTTAATCCCAGAAAACTCAAGATCACAAGTATAAATTGGCCAAAATACAAATTCTGACTTAATTCTTGTGAGAGCATCCTGCTTTCCTGTCGGTCCCTGGCAGGAGACAGCCAGCAGCGGGTCACCACCCCACTCGGGGCTGTGATTCACCCCGTGCTCCCACGGCAGCTTGTGGATGTGCTGTCGGTGCTCCCATCGGTGCGGGTGCCGCAGAGGGGAAGCTCCCTGGCAGCTGACAAGATAAGGATAAAGAGGAACGCTCTTTGCCTTCCCGCAGAGCAGGAAGGTACAACTGCTTTAGCTTCGTCTTCCTTGTAAATACACGTTTGGTTCATCTTCCCCCGCGCGGCGGGCCCCCTCGCCCAGCGCCCCCGGGCGGCGCGGGGCCGGCAATGCCGAGCGCCTTCCAGCAGCGGAGCGCGCCGCCCCGCGCGGCCGTCGGCTCCGGCGCCGGTTCGCACGCGCTGGCGCTGCGCACGCGGGCGGCAGCGCCGGCCCTTCCGCACGCGCGGGCGGCCGGGGCGCGAGACGCGCGCGCGCACGGACGGACACGCGGCCGCCCCCTCCCCGCTCCAGCGCGTGCCGGCCCCGCCCCCGGGCCCCGCCCTCCCTCGGCCCGGGCGCGCGCGGGGAGCGGGCACGGCGCGGTGTCCCGGCGCGCGTCCCCGCACCAACGCCGGCCCAGCCCCGCACCGAACGGGGGCGGCTCCCGGCGGAGGCGGAGCCAAAGGCGGTCCCCGGCGAAATTACCGAATGCCTCGCAGAGCCAACGGAGCCTTTCCACCCGCCTGGCGCCAGGGTGCTGAACCTGGAGTTTCCAGCTCTTCTTCCAACCTAGAGCAGCACTCGCATGTCTGAAAGCGTTTACCCTCTTCTCCCCTCAGCTACAGCATTTGGTCTAATGAAAAACATTACCGCAATACACAAAATTTGTTTTTCACCCATCTAATCAGGTTCTATTGTCACAGGCTGAAACACCTCCAGTTGTGGAATTTTACTTTAATTTATTGCCAACTAGCACAAACTTTTAATTATTAATTCAGGTATTAGGGGGAGAGGGGGAAGAGATGACAATTAAACAGAGGGACACACTTTTCCTCGCCCTTCTGCAAGTTCAACTTCAGTCAAACCCAACTCTCCACCACCACCCTTCATTGTCTCAAGGTCTCTTGTTTCCACCAGTCCCTTCCTATCCCTTCAGTGACGGAAGAGGTGGTCAGGGGATGCACGTAACAGTTTCCTTCTGCCAGTCCTGGCTTCTTACCCATTTACTTCCAGTGCTCCCAGTTTCTTAATTGCTGCCTCTACTTGAGTAGAGGGGCTCTACTATTTCCAGGGGCTGCAAGCCCCTCAGGGTGGTCCCCACTCCAGCGTGAGTCATCTCTGGGCCACAGTCCTTTCAGAGCTGTGACTCCTCTGGGACAGAGCACCTCCTCTCCTGACTGTTTACCAGGCTGAGTCCCAACACTGTCCCGTTCCACCCGCCTCCACTCCCTCCTCCCACATCCACTCCCATGTCTGCTTTTGTGCATGTTCCTTGTGTCTCCTACTCCCCATGGCTATCACTCCTTCTTGGATATATTTGAGCATAAGTGCCATGTGCTCCTCTGACTGATTGAACTTTTGGTGTGCAAAGGGGTTTTTACACTGGTTTCAGAGTCAGGTGGAAGGGGCTGTGACAGGCACAGAGCAGTTCCCAGCCTCCTACGCAGGGCAGTCCCTCCCCTAATAGAAGATAAGCATTTTTAAAATGTATACATCTTTTATGGGATTGATACCTTGCCTAAGAACAGTAACTTGCTGGTTTAAAATTGGTTGCTAAACATATCCGGGTTTTAACTAAATCCATAGGAAAGGTTTCTGTGCAGAACTCTGGAAAACTCTGTTACAGATCATAGGTTCTCTATGATATTTAGATGGCAAGTTTGACATATTCACTCAAACACAAGGGGAAAAAATCCAGTCAAGTAAACTGGGGCAACAGGGTATTATACCTAAGTTTCCATTAAACTCATTCTATTCCAACCAGGTTCTTGTTGCCAGAAAAGTGCATCTTATAGGTCTAAAAGCCTGATTATTAGAGTTTTATTGGACGTACATGGTAGTAACAGCAGTGGGAAAATTTAGTATTTGGAGAAAGTAGCAGATGACAGCACATAACAATTCAGGGACGTGTAACATCTCGAATTCACAGCAAGTGGTTCTCTCTTACAGGAAATGTCAGCATTCAAATGGTTATCAGTACGTTCTTGCTTAGCAAACTCACTCTATCATCAAGCCAGTCAGCACACTGTCTTGTCTTTGGAACAGCTATCTCTTCTTAAGCTTCCCAAATTGGGAAAAAGCTGCTCTATGGCTAAAGAGCCAAGTCCTGCAAAATTCCCAGCAGTTACTTAGAATAGCAGAATTCCTTAAATTTCAAAGGAGAGGCTGAGTCACATACAGCACAGATGTTTACTGTCACCTGCCCAGAGAAATCTAAAGCCATATGCTTTAGTCCGGTTGAGTTCAGCAGAGCACTTAAGCACGTAACTTAAAACATGTACCAAAGACCCTACCACGAAACTTTGTTTAAATAAGAGATTTGCCAAACAGGCACTTACACTGAATCACACCTCTACGGTCTACTGCAAGCCCAGCCACAAAAAGCAATAGTGTTAACCAAAAGCAAAGTACCCTGCACACCAAACACGAAGACATGAGTCGTGCAGGAGTTGTTTCCAGTTACTGTTTGCTTTGCTTTCCAACCTCCAGCTGCCTCCTGATGTCTGATACATCCATGGGGACCCGCACCGTCAGACCATTCATGGACTTCTTAATGTGCACCTGGCAGCCAAGGCGAGATCTGAGAAGAAAACATTAAGTGAGGCTCATCTGTTCACAGAGCGAAGCAAGAAATTCCCCACCCACATTGGGATGTCTGGTTCAGGCTGGATTTTTGCTGAAGTTCCTGTTAAAGGTCTCCTGTGCCTGGAGAGAAAGCAGAGGCACAACCGTAACACAGAGTAAGTCCTGTCCCCTTGGAAACAGGTACCAGGTGCTGAGAATCTGCCTCAGAGGCTTAAGAATCTACTGCAATCAGCAGAGAGGCTTACGTCTCAGTGAGTCCGTATGCCAAGTCCAGCATGTCCAGCTCTTCATCTGAGATGGCATCCAGCTTTTGGAAGGTGTCCTTCTCAAAGATGAGGTGACAGGTGGAGCAGGCTAATGTCCCTTCACATGCACCTGGTGGAGAAAGAGGGGAGTGGCAGCAAATCAGAAAAAACAAGGCAGTGAGAGAGATTATATTCAGGAACAGCATGAGAAAAGGTCCCTCAACAGACATGGAACATGTCAAAAGAGATGCCAGAAAACACAACGGATGCAGATTTCAGCCTGCCTCTTCTCTGGGAAGACCCCAATCAGTTTTCAAATTCGTGTGTTGACTCTAACCAGCCAAACGCATTGACACGGGCCACTAGAATCCCAGCAGTGACAGTGTGGAGGTCACACTGCCATCTCAGCGCAGTAAGCCAGCCCAGCAAGCAGGGGTCGGGGAAGAGAAGCTTCCTTCATGGTCTCATCAGAACACAGTGGCACGTGTACAGTCGCACAATTCTCAGGTACCCACTGGTCACTGCGCAGACACGTAAATCTTTAGAGCACGTACCCTTGTGCAACACTTACCAAATCCATCAATGGCCAAGTTTTGATTGACTACCACTTCCAGCAAGCTCTCCCCTTCTTTGGCTGTGGCTGTGAGTTGCTCTCCATTCCGATTTATAAAATGCACCGTCACTTGGTCTGCAGAGCTGTAAGACAAGTTGCAAAAATCAGAGGAGCCCACCCTTTCTTGCATGCCCACTGTTGAGGTCTTTTGGCTGAGCACTAGAGACACAGCACTTGGAGGCAAACGTGCATACAAACACGCTTCAGAAGGACTACACCACACATGTCAGAAAAGATTCAGATTATCACTTCCCAGTGGCAGACAAATCTGAGTTGATTCAAAATATTTCCCACTTTATCAAACGTCCCTCAGAATAAACGTTCAGCTGCACATGAAGAAGCGCAGATGCTCTGCACCCGCTGCCTCTGCCTGGGCTGGCTGGCGGAAGGAGCATCTGTAAGCAGGCAAAGTGTTTGCAATTGCAAATCCTGGGCCGGGGATATTAATCCTGGATGGAGTGATGTAATAACAAGAGAAGTGCTCAGGATCAGACACTAATCATGTAATACGGGCTGCTGTCATTCACATTTTGTTTCCCTTTCCAAAGGGATTACTTGATGACTGCTCCTTTTCTGCTGCTTGTTCTTTCATGAAGTGTCCACTCCTTCCCTGAACTCAATCCCAGGAAGCCTTGTTGTTACGAGATGTACAGCCCCAGCTTCCAGAGCAACCATGCTGAGTAACTTCCTCTGAGCTGATGTGGTCCTTGCTCAGGAGAAACTGCTAGTTATTTTGACAGCCTGCAAAATCTAATCTGGTAGAGAGTTAAGAACAAGGTCATCAGCATCTCTTAGTGCTGACTTGCAGAAACTGCATCCAAGAACAAGAGGGAAACAGCATCCACTTCATTTCCTGCACACCAGGCTCTCCCCACCAGCATGGAGAAGGCTGCCATCCTGAACAGCAGTGTCAGGGATTCCTTACTGAGACAGTATATACTGAGAGCATCTATTATATTCACCAGGGGAAGCACATGAGCAGTATGTTTTTCCTTAGTGTACATACCCAAATGGTGACTTAGAAGCAGGAGGTCCTGGTCACCCAAAGGTCCCACCTCCAGTGCCGAAACAGGGCAGCACTCTGGAGGCAGCGAGTATTTTGCCCAGTACCCCCCCAACATGGCACTGCCCAAGTGCCCATCTCAAAGCTCAGGATATTCTCCTGTGGCAGAAGTTGGGTCCTGCCTCTTCTGTTCCATCAGACCAAGAACACGCAAACTCTACCAGGCCTTTGGAAAGTTCCTTGTCTCCCACAGCTCTGACATTCCTGAGCACTAAGTACCAGTGCTGCCCCGTGGCCTTGCTGCTCTCATTTCTGGCATAGGAAGAAAGAATCACTGCCTTGAAGACAGAGTGAATTTTGCAGTGAGCTGGTCAAGCTCACAACTTCCTGATTTTTCCCAGTTACACAAGACTGAACAAAGCAGTATCCAGCTTCTTTAAAAAGCAGCGCTGTTTGCTATAAAGCTTCTCCTGGAAGCCCTGGGGCTGTGAAACAAACAGCAAGTCTGGCTCAGAGCTCTGAAAATTTCTAAAGTTGTCTCCTGATTTCTTGCAATGTATTTGCAATATAAACTGACCACAAACGTCACAGCCCCAGAGCCACATGTTGCAGCAAACCTGCCAGCCAAGGAAGCACTGCAGTGTCTACACGCCTCTGTGCCAGGCATCCTCTTGGAAAGCCACAGAGACTGGGAGGAGGAATGGGTTAAACGGGAATTGTCCCTGGGATAGCAACACCAGCAGCTGAAAGGACTGCTCATCCCCTCTGCTCTGTGACAGATGAACATGAAGCATGTGGAGATCTCTGCCAATTTCCTTTTAATGTTAAATACATAAATATTTAAGGATCAAGTTTAAACCATGTCCTTTGCTCTTTCTTAATTCACAGGAGGCAGAGGTGGAGTACGGGGTATGTATCCAGCTGAACAGGAGACAGGAAAGAATTCCTGTAAAAGTGTAATGGAAAAAGGAGGAAGAAACGTTCTCCTCTTTCAGGTTTGCAGGTCTTGTTCATTCCACTTCACATATGTAACAATCCTCATCTAGATCTGATCCCATTTATCTGCTGCAAATCATTGCAGTACATCTCTAAATGATTAAGGATGTTGTTTCTTAAAACGTCACATGAACTTCATCGGCAACAGTTAAGGTGCAGAAAATTCCAAACAATTCTCTCTTTGGAAAGCCAATCCCCATATTCCATCAAAATTTGAGAACGAAAAAAAGATGAAACGGTATTTTTTGCCTTCTCTGCCCTTTTGTTTGCAGCTGTGCCTTAATTCAGCAGAGCACAGGGGCCGCTGCACCTTCATCCGAGGCAGCCAGCTTCCTGTTTTTCGGAAAGCTGCTGCAGAAAATAATGCCTGGGCCATTAGTCTCCAACAGGGTTCCCTGGTTACGAAAACAGCTGCGAAGTTAGCACTGAGACCACGATGCAGAGGGAAGAGATTCCCACATGCAGAATGGAAAGATCCCATTGCAGTCACGCACAGCCAAGCAGGACCACTCTATTTCCCAAAGCAAACAGCCAAGGAACATCTCCAAGACATTTCAATCTCCTTCACAGAGACACCCACAAACGGTTCTTCATAATTAGCAGTTTAAAGACTAGTTCTCAAACGTCAAAAGAAAAGAAAACAAAACAAGCCTCTCTATGTTTTGATGGATTAGACCCATTTATTCCATTTTTATGGCAAATAGGCAGATTTCCTCCAATGTTGGTTATAGTTATGGATGAAATAATTGGTCACACAATAGAAATGCTAAAGTCACAGGACTTCACTTAATGCTGCAACTCAATGGATTCTTCAACAGGATAATGCGAGTGGCTGCTGGCAAGCAGAGAGCGCTGGATCCAACAATCTGCAAGGCTGCATGCAGACTTATTGACAGAAAACTTAATTTGTGCTGTCCTTGAGGTACCTAGAGCTTCAGCTGACACCAGTCCCAGCAGGATCCTGGCACCAGGCTCCCGGAACGTGAGGAGGATTTGCTCGATGCAGTTCCTCCTGGACACAGCCCCGCTTTGACTGTTGCTGTCAGTTGAACAAGCCCTGAGACAGCCGAGCTGCAGCCAGGGATAGCACACAGCACATACAGATAGATATAAGCAGTGCAGATGCTATCACCACAGACCCCCTGTGTGACTTCGGACAAGCCTGGGTGCAGCAGTTCACCTTCCTGAGAGCAGGGGTGATGCCGAGCGCTCCTGGACCACAACATGGAACAGCACCTGTAAGCAGCTTCTCTCTCTTCACTGGCTGTAGGGGAGATTTAAACTGTTTGTCTGTGTTCTCAGTATAGGTGCCTCTGTTGGGGGCATAAACCCAACCTGATTACTTGGTTTTCACTGTTCAGTTCTGTCACCTCCCACAGACCCACTCACATACTGGCCTACATGTCTTCATATCCCCTAAATCTGCCTCAGGCTCAAGTCTCCTCTGGAGGCCACCTGCTTTGGATACCCAAGGCTTCAGAAGAGCCTGGAAAGAAAATCTGTAGCTTTTATTTTCTATTTACTTTTGAAACTTAAAAAATTCCTGTCACATTTTGTTAAGAAAATAATTTTGAACCAGGATTTTAAAAACAAGACAGAATTGATTAGACTAAACTTTGCTTCATTTAGGCTGAACTATTTTACTATGGTGTTACTGTCACAGGATACATGGTCAGAGCTTTGGAAAGATCTTCAAGATGTGACAAACTCAGCACCGCAAGTTCAATGTATGCCAACTGATTATTCCCTTTAAAAAACCCAAAACTCTCAAGCTTTTTGTGACGCAGGGAACTAGTAAAGGTGGTTTCAAGAGGTTGTTCTCCCTGTTGGTGTTTTTCCCTAAAAGATACTTTCCAAGGCCATTCAAACCAGCAAGATACCTGCAAGTACTGCCAGAGATAACTTCATAAGCAACAAACCAATTAGAAAGAAACCCCATTGATAACAGGCTTTCATAAGCCTCATTAAGGAGGGTTATCAGTAAGACTATTCTGTAAGGTCAGATAGCAAAATGGTTTATTGTACTTTCTGTGATGTTGGTTGTTTTTCTCCATGTCTGGCAAATTACAGTCTGCCCCAGACCGCGCTGGTCTAGAAGATCTGCAGATTCCCTTTATTTTGCTCACAAGAACGCAATCTCCTTCTGAATTCAGCCTAAGGAACAGACAGAGCAGACATTGGCAGGAGTCTGCAGCAGTTCTGCTGTAGAGACACAGACGAGCACGCCGTGCCTGGCAGCCTTGTCGGCACACGGGCAGGGGCTGCTCCTGCACCTTTGCCATTTCCCTCCCAAAGAACGTCCAGCCTTCCTGGACGCCTTCGCCCTTCAGGACTGCCTCCCGCAGGACTCCGTCAGCCGGGCCCATGGACAGGCAGCATCTGCCCTTTCGGTGACCAGCCGGGCATCCTCCGCCCTGGCAGGGACCAGATGCACTTAGAGGCACTTCCAAACACAGCTTCTGCCTGATTTCCACTGCAGAGTTCGACTCACAAACTCGTCCATCGTGACAAACCACGCACCCTGTCCTGAGCATGCAGCCTCAGCAAAGCCCAGCACAAGGCACCGGTGGCAGGAGCCCGGCAGGACCATGGCACCGTGGGCCCGCACGGCCCCTCGCACCCATAGCCGCCTCCTGGGCGGCCGCGCACGGAGCCAGCTCCTCCGTCCCCCTGTCCAGATGAGCGCGCCAGCACAGCACGAGAGCTTTCAGCCTGGCTTTCCATAACCTAAAGGGCATTTTGCTCCCTGGAGCTGCAGGTGGCAGCCCCCTGCTTTGCCTTTACAGCAGCAGCAACAAGAAAGCCAAGAGAACTTGCAATTCCCAGAGCAACCCAGCAGTCATCCCAGCTTCCCATAGCAGGAGTGCAGTGGGCCAGCAGCCCGCCGCCCCCATCCCCCCGGCAGCCGGACTCCATGGCCAGTGAACTCTTGTGCCGTGTCGTCATCTCCGTGGTCTGGATCCCCGCCACCAACCGTGGCCTGCACAGCTCTGGGAGCAGGAGCAGAGCAGCTCCTGGCACCCACTCCCTCCTGCCGGCACCTGCTCAGCCAACACCTCCTCGTCCACCACCTTCTGCGGAGGGAGGCAGAGGAGCGCGTCCCTCCCGAGAAGGCCCTTCCTAGCACAGCCCGGCAGGGTTCAGCGCTTTGCTCACCTCGACTCCCCAGGGGCATCCCAGAGCCTGCGCGTGGAGCTGAAGCCTCTCCCTGAGCCCCGCTCTGCTGGCGTGCGATGGTGCTCAGTCACCCTGCGGAGGCAGACAAAGCGAGTTTTGCTCACGCTCAGCAAGGGTCCCACGAGCCCCGAGATGCCCCGAGCCGTCATGCTCCCCAGGTCCTGCCCCGTGTCTTCTGCGCTGCTGCTTGCTGCCAGGCCAGTGAGATCGAGAGTTATAAGTACAGCTCAGATGGGGGGAAAGAAAGAAAAAAAAAAAAAAAAAAAAAGAAGAAAAAACTCGGACAGCCTCCCTGAGGGCGGAGGGATGGAGGAGGGAGGGGAAGAAGGAGGGAAGGATGGACAGAGGGACTGTGCTTGGATCTTGGTGCAGTCCAGCCTATCAGGGCATGGGAACTGGCAACATGAGCATCAACTCCACATACCAGTCCCCAAGCAGCGCTCACCTTGCTTTGCCTTACAGACTTCCCTTTCAGGAACCAGACTTAAACCCAGTTTCAGGAGCAACACTCATTGCAATGTTTAATCCTGCAGGGGCTGCAAGCTGAGGGCTGGAAGAGCAGACTGGCAGGGGCACTGGTGACTGCTACCACGGGGACGGAGGGGCACGGCCGTTCCTACAGCAGTGGGCTGAGAGTGAGACTCATGGACTCTGCTCTTGACGCAGATGGCATCCAGCCATGTCAGTGCCTTCCCCAGTAACGCAGCCTCCCAGCTCTAAAACATGGATATCCACTTACTCCAC
This sequence comes from Tauraco erythrolophus, assembly GCF_009769465.1. Lineage (NCBI taxonomy): Eukaryota > Metazoa > Chordata > Aves > Musophagiformes > Musophagidae > Tauraco > Tauraco erythrolophus. Next base: position 161,469 of record NC_141477.1, on the reverse strand, counting down.
AGGATGGTGGTAAGAAGCAGCCACGCTTTGCTCATTTGCAAAATTGTCTGCTGAAAAGGGCCATAAAAACACAGATAAGTATCACTCATTTTGTGTTAACTGATGCTCCGCACTAGCAAGACTTCTGCAGAAGAAAACTCTAATTTATTCCCAGAAACGCTGTCACCACCTTAGTCTACCCTCCTCTCCAGGGTAATTCAATTTGACTCTGAGGACCAAAATGCAACAGTAGAGACAGCTTCATTTCCTGCTTTTTGTGGAGTTTGAGAATATCTCTCATCTCAGGGGCCTGAATTGTCCCTAATACCAAATTAACAGTCCACCATTTGGTGTGTTACTCGCTTTAATCAAGCTTTTTAATGCAGTAACATGTTAGTAGCCAGTATAAGCAAAACCCTTTGAAACTGGACTCTCCAATCAATCTGTACAGGGGAGAGAAACTACAGCATAAGAATAAGAACTGGCTGGAAAATGCTCCCCTCAACACACATGCACAGTGGATTCATAGTTTCGAAGATAACTAGAAAGCTTTGGCTTTTCACCCCAAAACAAAAATTTTCCACCCAAAGCTTTCAGGTTGGAAGGGGATGCTTAAGCTTTCTGCGAAAAGCATCGAAGACATTAAGGAGTGCAAGTATTTTCCATGAGGAGGGAGAGGAATCCTATTCTTCAGTCCAATAAAGTTTTAAAGGCAAGTGTCCAAGCACTCAAACACACCACTGAGATGGCTTCACAGATTCATAGATTTCTAGGTTGGAAAAGACCTTAGAGATCATCGAGTCCAACCATCCCTAATCCCCATTAAACCATATTCTCAAGTAGCTCATCCACCCTATTCTTAAACACATCCAGGGATGGGGACTCAACCACCTCCCTGGGCAGCCTATTCCAGTGGCTGACAACCCTTTCAGAGAAGAAATACTTCCTAACATCCAACCTGAATCTCCCCTGACTAAGCTTATGCCCATTTCCTCTTGTTCTATCACCCATCACTAATGTAAAGAGCCCTTCCCCCACCTCCCCACCATCTTTTCTCAAGTATTTATAGGCCGTAATCAGGGAGTAATTTCTTCTTCCACTCTCTTCAGTGGAGAGAAACTCAGGGGCAATGCATGAAGGATTAAAAAAGAAAAAAACTCTTTTTTTTCTTAGGAGAAAAATCCAGTTTCTAAAAGTCACCGATCTACTTCCCTCTGTTCACTTTGCACCTGGTAGAGCAGCACAGAGGAATGTTTCTTTCCGCCTCACTCCTGCTGCCGAGCACAGGTTGGGCACTACCCCTGCTACGACAAGACAGTTGCAAGAGGAGCACGTGGTGCTCTGTTACGGAGGGACGTGACTGAGACAGCCGGGAGCAGTATCTGCCAGGGCATCACTGAACAGTCTCCTCACTCCTTTAGCTGAGCACGGGTGACACTTCCCAGCTCAACATGCGGTGGGTTCGGCAACCAGCAGCCGCAGCCTTGCAGCACCCTCAGACAGGCTCTGCTTGTCCCACAAATACATTTGTTTCTGCTGCAGGATTTGCACCTCTGGTTTGGTTCAGGCCAACAGCTCTGTGATCGCAGAGAGGGTGGGAGGAATCACTGAGCATCACCAGGATTTTAATCCAGGGTGAGTGCTACCCTCAAGTCCAGAGTCAGCGAGAGAGCTGCCATCTGCCGAGAGGGATCCATGGCACATCCCTGGGAACAGGGCAGGGGCACAATGCCGCAGCACGGATTCCACCTGGCAGGCATGGGAGCACATCAGACTGCCCAGCCATGCCCAGGATCACTGGAACTTCTCTGTAATTCCACCTCTTGACCCCAGTTAACGTAAAAATTCCTCATTTCGAACCATTTGTAGAATACCCTTTGAAGGCTTCCCTCCCCACCCTGCCTGTATTGGAGCAGCGCTGGCAGAAGCGAGTGGTCTGTTTCAGCTGAAGGCAGCCCTTGCCAGCGTGCCTGCTCTGCGGCCCTCGCTCTCAGCTCAGCTTTGCCGGATGGTTTGCTCTCTCCTGCAAGCTGCTCTGAACACTTCAGCCTTCAAACAAATTCTTGGGCTGCAGCTCACCCCGGAATTTAAAGTCGCTCTGTGCAGCCTCTGCAGATGAGAGATTGTGCCGCACTACCTTCGCTTTCCAGGCACCGCAGAGATGCAGCAGGCAGCCCAGACCTGTCTCGGCCGTTTCCACGGAAGGAAAGCACGACTTGCCATGAGAGACACAGGAGAGGGACCACAGCACAGCCAAACCAACCACAAAGCATCTTATCTCTCCAGCAAACCTTGAGTTGAGAGATACACCAGATATATGTGCAGCAGTTCTCACAGCAAGGACATCTGCGTGTTTGCCCGGCACCGACCTCTCTCCTTGCCAGGAACTCAGAGCACAGCAAGTGACAGGTCAATGCCACCCAATGGGACAGAGGCCAACACAGAGAAGGAAGTCAGGTCTGAGAGCATCGTACCCTGTCCTGCAGGGAGGGAGCTGAGCAGCAGTGAAGGGGACAACTGTCCTCTGATGAAAGCAGGAACAACCCTGCTGGGGTAGGAGAGAATCATGCCCTATTCTGTGCTCAGCCAGCCTCTTTTAAGGTCTTTGAAACATGGGGGGAAAAGGCGGAAGAAAGATCTCCTTTTCTCCTGCTCCATCTAGCAGCAAGCCTAGAAGTAAACACAGCCTTTCCAGAGTAAACCAGTGTTCATTTAGCCCAGGACACAAAAACAGAAAGCTTTGCAAACAACCACCCCACTCACAAAAAAGAAATCAACCAACAACAAAAAAAACACCACTTAAGCAAAAATATCCTTCCTTTCAAAAAACGCCCTCAAAATGTTGCTTTGGAGGTCAGCACACACTTCATGGGCAGGACAGACACAGCTGAAGTGAATCTTGAGCTCTGTTTCACAGAAGTCTGACAGAAGCCAAGCTCCTACCAGTGTCACACAAACACCCCTCTCTGCCTCCACGCAGGGCACGCTGCTGCCGGTGCCATGGCTGTGCCTGCAGGTCTAGCAATGGGTTAGCACGTGCTGGGAAGGAAGTGGTTTTCTAACTTGAAATAGATTGTCTTCTGTGCGGTGCAGAAGAAGTTGGACAATTTTTCCCCCCTGCCCCACACCTAGGGATTCTTATGCAAAGGTCCAAAACAACTACAAGGTACCATTAACTCTCCCTGCACAAGGCGTAAATAGTTTGAAATCAGCACTGCACTGATCCAACCAGAAGTTACACAATACCATTGCAGCCCTCCACAGCCAGAAGCACACTCAGAATTCCCAGGCTCCAGACTCAGATCCTCTGACCATTAGAGCTCCAGTCCCTCCGTGGGCTGCTTCAGCAAAAGGCAGGTACAGTCAGCATGAGGCAGATTTGCATCGGTTCCTTTAGGGAGAAGACACTTTGCAAACAGCTCTGACCAGAAGAGCTCCTCTGTAAACTTTGTGCCTCCTAAGAGATCCTAGATAGAAGGTTTAAAATCATCATATTAGTCTGCTGCCTCTCTGAAAGCAGATGAAAAATCACTGTGTAATCCTTACATATTAATATACACATTAATATAGTTTTAACGATGCTGCAGTTCTGGGTTGTGAGACTAACTGCACTACCATTTGCAACAAGATTTGGTACGTTTGATAAATTAAGGGAGAAAGAAATCTCTCTATGAAGGAGCAGGTGAAGAATCAGGAGCAGGAAGAATCAGGAGAGGCAGCCTGTCCTGCAGCAGAGCAGACCCAAGAGCAGGAGAGGGAAGAGACAGAAATCACACAGAAGTCAGAAACCGCCCAGCCCCTATCCATGAGCGAGCTGCAACACGTGCAGAAAGATTACAGGTGTCATCCAGGCAAGCAAATTAACTCCTGTTTGCTCCAATACCGGAGCATGTTATCAAATCAGTATTTGATAAAATCCCAGGTGCTCAACAGTGGAACTCCCAAAGAAAAGTGTCCAGAAGGGAGGGAGGAATGGAGCAAGCAGCTCAACAAGTCACAACAACGCTGAAGGCCAGCAACGTGCCCGGGACAGAAGTCATCACTCCTTCATCGTTCGGAGCAAGCAGGACTGGCCCACACTCTCCTCCAGGTTCATGGGAAGGCAGCCTGGGCACGCGAAGGGCATGGAGCTGGAAGTCTGATCCAAGTTCTGCGAAACGGGCCACCAGGTTCAGCCCCAACTCTTCTGCTGTGGAAGAAACGCATTGTGCCTCTGTGCCTTGTTTTACCTCTCAAACACACATGGGAAAGGATTCTTGGTTGGCCTCTGAGGAGCGTGAATGAGGGGTGATGGATAAACCACACGCTCGAGAAAGAGAAGCGCTCTTGCTGGAGCTGCGCGGGCTCACTTGCTGCCAAGAGGTAGCCAGAGGCAAGTCCGTGCTGTTCCCACGGGTGAAGTCTCAGGGACTGTCGTCAGAGCAGCCCGCACACAGGAATAATGCAGGTTTCCAGAACGCAGCCTTCCTTTGTTGAACAGCAAGAACACCCCATCCCTCACCTCCTAACGAGCCCACTGCCTCCCGAATACTCCCTGTAAGGAAGGAGACGCAGGCAGCCTACATACACAGAACTAGAGCCACTGAACAAAACTCAGAATTCCCCTTTCCCATTGTCACTATGAAAACCCATCAAACACCTTTCCCGTTCCAGAAGCAGCTGCTAATAAAAGCAAATAGGACAACTTGTGCTTGTTTTGCTTTCTCCAAGCCCACGAGGCCAGGTACAGACTGCTGCCCCAAAAGAGGTGCGCTGAACACAAACCCGCAGTCGCAGTGCTCACATCAAGTGTGCTCAAGCCTCAGATGCTGCCTTGGAGAGGCTGGAGGCTTCGGGGGAAGGCTGCAAATGTGCCTCAGTTTCTACATTTCCTAAACAAGCCTACCCTTTGCCTGCTCCGACCTTTATCTGGATGTTCAGTAACCTTCTGAGAATCACTACAAACGAAAGAAGCAAGGGCCAAATTTTCAGCAATGGAGGCAAGAGGGCAGTACAGCAATCATCAGAGATGGGCTGGCACTGCAACAAGGAACAAAATGAATTCACAACAGAGCTTCTTGACAGCAAGCACCTCTGGCAAAGCAGCTGCTGCCTGGCTGGGTGAAGGCCACCAAGGAGTTACGGTGCCCCAGCCAAGGCCTGCACTTGCAGATGCTTCTCCTGCAGTCAGTCAAGGATGCTCCAAAGATGGATGGGAGGGCAGTACTGCTGCAGGCAGGGTATAGACAGCCTTCACTGTAACCTCCCAGCTGAAAAGCAGTGTATTCCACATCCCCTTGACCCTCCAGTCAATCCTGATGATTGAAGATCAGCCCTGGCTTGTATTTTGTTAAAAGATGATGCACAACCAGAGGCAATAGAAATCATGGGTGCTTGTAATTTTCCAACTAGCTCTGCTCACCATAAAACTGTATCAATGATATTACCACCTACTCAGAGCAAAGTGTCTTCTCAACAGAAGTTGGAGGTACAGTCCCTTCCCGAAGCTCCTAATATTCCTTTTTGCAGTCTCAGCACTACTCTTTCCTTAATGCCTCCTCCTCATTCTTTCCTCCACTCTTCCCTATACCCACTTCATCGTGCCATCTATCCTGAGAAAGCCCATCTCAAAATTACTAGTAACTTTCCAGAGACCCATCACTTGGTACTAGATGTTCATTTAGGCATTGTTCAGTCATAAGGCAACCTGCGCCCTTGTCCACAAACTGCACTTAAATTAGAGCTGCAGACCTGCAAGACAAAAGCCAGTCTCAGCCTAACATGCGATGCACTGAGGCCCAGATTCTTTTTCTTGCAGATAAGTTAATTTTTCTGCAAGGGAGACACATTGACATCACACAGAGTCAACTTGTGTAAGGGTATGCAACAGTTATGGGCTGACATCAGTCACAGATGAATTACTGTTATTTGCCAGTTGTCACGTGCTCCAGTTATTCACTGGTATGAGGTAATTAGACTGCATGCCTATATCATAGATAGAATAGCAAATTCAACAGAAGCTGTCTACACAAATTGGAGGTTAAATAGGAATTTGTGGTTCTAAACTACAAAATGCCTTCCAACAGATCAGAAGAATCAGGTGTTTCAGATTATTTTTATATTTTTTTTTGCTGCACAGAAGCAGCCTTCAGCCATCAATGCTTTGCACTTCCATTTCTTCAAAGACAAAATTAATATAGAAAACCTAACTGGGGAATTACTAAGCCTCTTAAGTCTCCACAGATAGGGCAAGGGAATGCCATGAAAGCCAGGCCACTCATGCAGAAGAGTAATCTGGCTGCAGGCACAGAGTCCTGAGAAACTCCAGAAATTTAAGCACAAGCTGAAAGGTATTGTCCATCGAGAAGCAAGGGCAATAAAAGCAGGAAGAACCTCGTTTGTGAGAGCAACCTTCCCAGACCATTGCAACCTTCACTTGAAGGCTGCAGTAGCATTGAAGCAGACACGCAATTCCTCCAGTGGTGGTCAGGTTTTTGGAATCCTGGAAGGAACAAGACCCACCCACCTATGGATACTCGATCTGTGCCAAGCCTGGTGGGGATTGCAGAAGTCTCCATTGCTCCACACTTCACGTTATGTTTACAGACAAGTTCAGGTTTCTCACCTAGCATCAGATCTCAGCACTAACACGTTCTCATGAAATACTCTGCCTTATTCTGCAGTGCAGCAACCATGAGGCAGAGGTTTTGCAAAGCCCCTCTTCACAACCACATAGGAAGCAGCTACAAAAAGATCACACGGTTCGTTAGCAGCAAGGTGGTAGTAGCCATGCTCTCCCATCACTGCACCCAGTCCCACGACCTCAGGAAACACAGGCAGAGATCGCCACGGCAAGGCAGGTGCAAAACAAACTGGGCTGAAATCCCCAGTACAGGGTGAGGGCAGGACAGACCCAGCTGGATGTCGGGGCACACAGCAGCATGGAGGCCCACCACCCTCTACATGCTAACCTGGTCGTGGATGCGCGTGGCCCAGGCATGGCAGGCGCTCACCGGTGGCAAGTTCCAACAGCAGCTCCTCCTCCTCCATTTGACCAGTCCATTTGCAAGTTAAACACAAAATTACACTTGGTGACTCCACAAGGAAGTGTGAATTCCAGTACTGGCTCCAGTCAGACAGCGTGGAGGGCTGGGGAGAAGGAAAGGGATGTTATTCGAGCAGTTGTTTTTCAGGATGCCAGTTAAGATCTCCTTATTTGCGAGAGTGCTTCAAGGCCGACCTCTCAGAACCACATGGCAGACCCGTTTAGCTCAGAGACACAGCACTAGACTCAAAGCAAGCCTTAAGTAACCAGCCAGACACCATCTGCTGAATTTCTCTGAACTTTATTGGCACTTTAGGAAGAACAACGTATGGATTTCAACAACTCCTCCACACAGGAAAAAAAAAAAAATGCCTTAATATCAAGGTTTTCTCTGCAGATAAGCACATGGACCCATTAATTACTCCACAACCTTAAGGACTGATGTTTTATTATAATCCAGTAAAAAGACTGGTCAAAAACCTCAACATAATTTACAGCAATAAAAAATAAAACAAGACAAAACAAGCTATGCAAACATTTGATAAAGTACTTCCCTCCCCCAACACCCAAGAGGAATAGTTATCCAATTAAACTGGAACATGGAAAGAAAGAAGAACAATTCACTGTATTCTAACAAATAAAAAACGTGTCTACAAATCTCACCATAATACTAAGGCTTCTTACATTAGTTTTCTTGCAAAATATCATTTCTTTACAATACAGTATACATTTGCAAGGAAAGGAGGACCATAAGCATATCCTCCATCCCATGACTAATATTTTCTAATTGTGCATAGCTAGAAGTATTGAAATCAAATATCATTAGATACCACTGGGATATAATACTGGTTAAGGCAGCGGTAGGGCTGAAATGACTACAAAGAGTTAGGTGGGCTCACTGGCACAAGCCGTTCTATTCCTATATTGGACCATCTGGAATTAGAACGATTAAAAAACCCTACAAACAGAAGTCATGCCAGCTTCATAATACATGAGCTCAGCAGTGTTGTGTGACCCATCAAGGCAGAAAAAGTTTACTGGTTTATTATTTGAACACATATTCCAGGCACCATACATCAGCTTGTTAGGAAAAGTGTTAAAACATAATAAAGGCTTTTCTCCCCCCAAATGCATCAATAGTTGCCATGGACAGAGCAGAAGTGCTGAGAACCAGCTTTAAAGCACCAAACCAGAAGTATAAGGTTCCCCCAGTAATGAGACTCATGTAGAGCCAGTGATAATAACCCTTCGGAACAGAAATACACAAATCGGTTCTGACAAATTTAACTGCAATCTTTCATTTGTGACTTTCAAATTACTGAGGTGTGTGTTTTTGGCGAACCAAAAGCTTACCATGTCATGTCCCCCCAAAAGCATGCTGTGTCCAGGCCAAAGGAGGCGGCTCCCGCATGACTTATCTGGATGTTTAGAAGCAGCACACTAAACTATGCTCCTAACAGAGGTTGGTTGGTGTTAGTGTGGATCTCCACACAGATTTATATTGCTTTCAGAAAACAAAACAATACAGCACTGGTAAGGTTGTTTCCAGCAGCCCAAGGAATTCTTGGGGAAATACTGCAGTTTATTAACACTAGCATGAACATTTCTTTTTGGCACAGTCCCCTTTTACCTTTCCCATAGAGCAGGGAGCCAGAAATGCTTTAGCATTCAGATGTTTTCCTTCTATGGTATCTAGCAGTGATACCATACAAAGGGGGAATACACAAAACTGAGAAAATCACAAGATTTAGGATCAGGCAAGAAAACAAATTACAGGCTAGCCTGATGACTACCTATAGGGACAGGCTAATCCAAGGAGAGTAAAGTATAGGAGGACTCCACTGTAGGTGGGATCCATTTTTAAGAGGCCTCTTAAAGTTAAGTTAAGTTAACATTTCCTTCTGTGAAAGATCAAGGCAAAATCCAATTCAACCCTGAGCACATATGGCTGTTTCCTCCCCAGAAATGGCAGGAAGGATTCTGGGCAGCTACAGTATGTATAGCTTGAAAGACAGGAGGTGATGGGTATTACGACAACTGGTGACAAATAGCTCTCAGGATCAGTCTCACAATCACTAGTGTCTCATTTCTAAGAGAGCCTTCTGTTCTCAAAGCTACAAAGGGGCAAATCATCCTTCTGGGGAAGGAAAAGCACTTGAGGCAGGGATCTGGCAGAATGCTAGTGAGGATTAAGGCAGCAGTTGGACAAATATCTCCGGATCTTCTCCCCTCAAACGTTGCTCTGAAGCCAGGAAGACAGATGAAGTTTTGTACACGACCCAGATACAAGAGTAGTTTTTGGTCCCAGCTGCTGATCACTTTTTATGATTGCATCTAGTTTAAACTAAAGACATCTGAGTTACAGATCTATACACAGTCATAAGGCACCAATGACTCTGTGCTATAAAGGCCTCTTATGGAAAAACCTGAAATCCTATTCAAATGACTAGAAATGTACTGATTCAGCAAGGGAAAATACAGCTACAGGAATTTTCAGTCTTCCCAAAAACGAAGGCAGTGTTCTTTAGCTATATCTGCCTCACTGTTTACATTCAAGTCAGACAAATGACAGAACAAAGCCATTTACCAGAGACAAAACTTTTGGAAAGCAGGGAAGTTGAGGCTCCAAACCACACTGCATCAGTGGAAATATTCCAAAGGCCTCCTCATTACTAGGAAATTCAAAAGTTCCATCATTAAACAACAAAAGGTAACACCAGCAGGAACGTCACAGAATCTGTTTGGTCTGCTTATGTTTGAAGGAAAAAAGCTTTGGTCTTTTAGAAAGAAAGTCCATATTCAAACTCCAACCGTTCTTCCTAAGCTCCAGCCTCCCCTTCTCAACTACATGATTCAGACCCCGTGTTAAGTCAGAAATTCAGACCCTGGCTACTAAGCTTAGTCCTGAAGCTTGCACAAGTTAGTAGGAAGGCACAGTGTCAAACTGTTATGCTTTTACTGCACGTAATTCAGGCAGGGTATCTGCTGGCCTCCCCACCCAACGGGGGGACTGGGACACAGTCACTTCAGTAAGCAATACAAAACTAAATGCAGTGAGACTTTCCCAAGCCAAACAAATTTGCCCCAATACATGTTTGCTTTCCCAAGCCACCCCAGGAAGATGTAAATACTATTCTTTCTTCTGTTGTTTAACTCCAGCATTTGCCCAAAACTTGATAAATAAGACCATGGTCACTCTTCTGTAGTGGTTCCAGCGTAGCACGATTACAAGTGAATGACGAGAGAGGATGGGAAAGAGGGGAAGACAGTGTGCAGGGCAGCAGGTGCAGGGGAGAGTTTACATGGACTCAAACTCATCAATGCGCTGCTTGGTGTTGCCCTGCCGAATCTGACGGAGGGTCTTGTACTTGTCTCGGCCTAGACGCATGTTCTCAGCGTGGATCATGTCATTGGCTGTCTTCTTGGTTTCGTCCCGAGCGTTTGCCAGCTCCGAGGAAAGAGCCTTCGGAGAAGGGGAAACAGATAGCAACGGGTTAGCACATGCCAGAGACTCAAAGCTGGACAAGGTTCCTTGCTGATCCTCCTAAAGATTCAATATCCATGGAGACAGAAAACAGATACGCCCAAATGTTTACAGTTCTGGGCAACCTGCTCTAGCTGACCCTACTTGAGCAAGGAAGTGGGACTAGATGCTCTTGAGAGGTCCCTTCCAAGCTAAACAATTCTGCGATTCTGTGAAAGTTGTCAATAGTTTCCCTAACATTCGAAGGCAGAATACATTAGGCAGTCTGTCACCCTAGTTATCTGTGTCTACCACAGTAAGAAAGACGACTTCTGAAGTACATTAGAGACAGAGTCAAGTAGAGGGATCCCTAAAGACAACAGGAGCACCTTGCAGAATTTGAGCAATTACTGGGCTCCTACTGCAAAAGAAACTTGCTGCGGAAGATAAAGTGCAACTCTGTCTCTCTACCTGTGCATGACCACCACAGCATAACACAGAACAAGCAACACCTGATGCAAGTCAGGCAGCTAGCAGGCAGTGTAACAAAATGCTGGGAAAGAGTCAACACCAGAACACTGGAGTTCCTTATGAGAAGGTGGTGCAGCACTGCTCCCTCCACGCTGAGCCCTGGTGGGCTGCTCTCAGGGTTTTGCAATGCAACTCAGACAAGACAGTTACAGACAGCTGCTTGATAGGAACTGGACCAAGTTCTCTGACTCATTGCAGTCAGGGCTATGAACAGCTGTCAGATGGCTGGCAAGACTCACACAAGTACACTACGTCTGACAGATGCTGCTTTTTGGCACTACTTGAAAATACTTCACTACTTCCAGTGAACTGGAAGTCATGTGCCAGCAGACAAGATCTGGCTCTCTGCTTAATGGTTAAGCAGCTAACTGGCAAGATCACGATCTCTTTCCTCTGTCCTCCCCCACCTTTTTTTTTTTTTTAAAATACCAGCAATACCTCCCAACTATAATTAGTGGCAAGAAGAATAGAAGCAGCACCCAGACACACACTCTCTCTGCTGCCAGCTTCCTACCTTCAAGTGTTTCTGGACCCGTTCGTTCTTCTCTGCTTCAGTGGTGCGCTCCTCCTCACTGCGGTCCTTGATGGTGGCCTCTGATCGTAGCTCAGCACTGGCTTCTGCCGCATTCTCATCCTGCTCATCATCATGCTCGTTCTCAGAGTGCATGGGCTCAGTGACATGAGGAGTGCTCATGGCAGTCTTCAACTCCTCTTTGGTCTTTTCTAGGTCTTCCTGCACCATCTGTGCCTGCAGTAGGGCATGCCACAGTAAGTTAATCAATATAATCCTGAGTGCGTGAGGCTTCTCACAGAAGTGCACGGAAGCACTATTCAGTGCTTATTACAGGAAACTGCACACCTCTTGCACACTGAAGCGTTATGTTCCAAAGCTACTCAACCACAATCATTTGCAAGACTTTCTGCTGGCTAGCACTTCAGAGATTTGAAGAATGGTTATAATTCATCACAAATGGGCTATGGGCCTAATTAGTCAAAGGATTTCTACATGGAGTTAGAATAAGGCACTCATTCCACCAGAAGCAGCACAGCTGCGTGTTTACAATAGCCCCAAGCTTGCAAACACTCAGTCTAGTGTGGTATCTAGTGCAGTAGTTTAGGTCACATCACAGAATGAAGAGCAACTCCATCAAAAAGTACTGTCATTTGCTCAGATTCTGCCTTACCTTCTGTTGCCATTCCTGGGCCTCACTCTCTTTTTTCTGCCTCGCCAGCTCCAGCTGCGTGATCCTAGCTGTGAGTTCAGCCATCTCAGCAGCCTGCAAAGGAAAACCTTTTAGTGGAGATAAAACCAAAGTACTTACTAAAGGAAGCATTTAGTCCAAGCCCTGAATAAAAACAGTATTTCTAACACCTTTTCAGTGAGGCAAAAACCCTCCTGTAAACTTCAGTCCCACCAATATCTCCATGATGCAAAGGAAAGGAAGCAGAAACAGTTTTGGGTTTGAGTTTGTTTTTTTTCCTTCTTTCTTCTCCCCCAAACAGAGCTGCAGAACTCAAATCTTTGAATCCAAACCAGGGAAAGCAACTGGGGAGCTCTACACTCCGTTCTCAGCATCACATACAGGCAAAAAGCACAACAATCCAGGTCTACTATACAAATACACTTGTATTTAGGTGCAAGCTCACCTGCTTTAGGCTAAATTTAAAGAACCAAACTATGCTTCCTAACTATATTCATAGCCTGGTTCACTTCAAGAGCTTAGATACCTACCTTGTCACTGTTTTCCCCACCCAATTTTCAGCTCACTCACTCACCAGCTGTTCCTGGGTCTTTTGTTGGTCATGGGATGCTTTCAATAGGGCCTCCTTTGCCTCTTCTGCTTCTCTACGTTCTTTAGCCAGTTTCTCTGCTTCTTCCTGAGCTCGTTTTCTCTCCTGTTCCAGCTCCATAGCTCTGCGGGTCTGTTCTTCCAGTTCTGAAAGAACAGGAGAGTGCATTTGAAGAGAGATCAAGTAAAAAATGGCAGTAGAAGAGGAAGACACCCTTACACCTATGTTCTGGATGAAGGTTTTTCTTCAGAGGGAAAGGTAAGGAGAGATACAAGCAACTGTCCCCTTTCCTCTCCTTCACATTGTAACTGGAGCTGGAAGACTAACAACCAGGCCTGATGTATCTATAAAAGCTGATGTGCTAGGATAAAGCTTCCAGTCAGCACATGAACAACTGCAAGGTACTCTCGCTGCCAGAGAGGCATCTTGGCTGCCACCCGTCTCTTTAATGCAAGTCTAATTTCAGCAGCTGCATGTGCAGGGCTTACATTCAGCTTCACAAGGCTAACCTAGGGCCCTAACACCAGTTATCATACAATACTGGAGAGCCAAATAGCTCAGAGATGCTCAGAGCTTTACTATTCGAACTCGTCTCACTCAGACTATGCATCTAAGGTAATACTGGAACATTTCATATTACCTTGCTGAGCTTTCTTGGTTTGCTCCTCAATTTGCTTGAGTCTCTCCATTAGCTCCTCCTTCTCACGTTCAATCTTTTCCTTCTCCTTTTCCGCCAACTCCCTCTTCTTCTTCTCATTTTCCAGCAAGGCTCTGATGAGGGGGAAGTCATAATGCAATCTCAAATTAACAATGACTCAGACTGGAGTGCTTCCTAGTGAAGCCATGAGCACACAAGCTACATGCACTACAGCACTCAGCTGATGAGTTTTACTCCAGACATGCCCGTTTATAGAAGGGCAGAAAGAAAAAGCTCTGCTGACATTCATCTCAATAGCAAGTTCATAACAGCAATGTTATAAGGGAAATCTTACATCAAGATCTGTATTAGTCCCATCAAATAGACAGATAAACCTTTAAGAAAGTGATGGTGGGTCACATTGTGATGACTGCCATTTCTATGATCCCATTAGATCTATTGAAGCAGAAAGCAATCTGATTTATTTTTGGCTCTAGCAGATTAAGGTGCTACCAGCAATTTATCTAGCACATGATGCTACCATGCAGTGATCAACCAAGTCCAGGTTACTTAGAACCCTACCAACCTCTCCATCTGTTTCTGATGCTCTCTTCCCGAGCCTGTGCTTTCATCTGCTGCACCTCAATGGTATCTGGTTTACGTCTGCGCATGTAGAGCTCATGGTTCCCCATGCAAAGTGCCAGAATTCGTTTGTTAATCCGTAACCGAGGAGCATAGAACACAAAGTCCTTGGACAAGAAAAAGGCAGCATTAGATCTATGTTTTAGCATAAGAAGCCCCCTGCGTATGCAACAGGCTCCAAGACCCTAAGCTTTCTAGAATTGCTAGCCAGCTTTTCTCAATAGTGTCTAATTCATCGGTGGTGGTAGGTAGACATCTATCTTTCAGGACTGAATTTCAACCTGGCAAATACACACAAGGTAGAACTACTCAACTTCTTGTTACAGTGTGCTGGGTGTCATTGTAGAGCATCCCTAGTACAGAGTACACAGCAACTTAGATTTGCTGCTTCATTAAACTCCATCAGGGGCTGGTTTACCAGGCGCACTGAGACTATTGATTTCTCCCACCTTTCTTCCCACTTAGTTGTTTAATGCAATAGTCTGGCCAGCCACATCAAGTGTAACATTTGTCTTATGCCAGAAAGGGTGTTAAACATTATGTCCAATGGATAAATAACTTTGTTCTGTTAAAAAGGAGCAACAGCAGCAGGGAAATGCTTCCAAGCAGCAATGCAACAAGAATGACTAGAAGAACAGAAGCTATCAGCTGATATAGGGGAAAAAAAAGCCTTAAACATGAAACCAATTATGTTCATTACAAATTTGCAAGGAAAAAACTCTCCCAGCATACCCTGCAAAATGACCTGAAGCTTCAGCTTCGAGTAAGGTGAAAAACTCCAAAAGACACACTATTAAAGCCAACAGGTTGCAAAGGAACCATTCACAGTTAACATAGGTGCCTCAGATCCCCAGCTGCATTACTAGAGAACCTGAACAGTTTTAGGAGAATCAGAAGCCCTAAGCAAAGACCTGCATCAGCGTTGACATTATTGATGAAAAGATCGTGTGCAATTAAAAAAAAAAAAATCATTCAGCTAAGAAGCTGAAAGTTTAATTTGAATGTTGCCTCTTACTGGTGCTTTCTTGTCAATAGGCTTGATAACAAATTTCTTGTCATTGAATGAGATATTTCTGATCTCACTCCAAGGGAATCCAATTTTTGGTGTTAGCCTGCAGAAACAGAAAGCAAAAGGAAATAAGAGAGCCCCAAGTCATTCCAAATTCTTAACTTACAACATAAAGCTCAAAATTCTACCAAATGTGCCCTCATATATCAGTACTTTTATGCTGACTGGAATCAGCAAACAAAAATTAGTCATGCAAGTGAACTATAAGATAAGAAGCAGTTTTTCAATCTTCTTGTTTGTGGTTTTTGGTTGTTTTTTTTAATGGAAAACAGAACTGGAAAATCCATCTGTGGCAGGAAGACTAGGGATTCAAGTAAAACTAGCTTGATAAGATTTGCCAATTTCTTGTATTTTTTGGTCTAAAGAAGCATGTTTTATTGATCATTCTGGCAATGATGGCCAAAAACGATAAAGAAATTGTAGGATTCAGTTAAAGACTTGAAGTCCAGAAAAGATTAATTTTGAATGCCTTTATACTGAAAAGGAGCTGAAAGCAATGATGAGGAGAGGGGGTTTATTACCTGTCATTCTGCTCATAGATGTTGAGTCCAAGAGCATCTACACCTAGCCAGAGTTCAGAGCCCTTCTTGTTCTTAATACTGAAGTAGTTCACACCATACATTTCCAGATCCTGTGCAATCTTCAGGTACTCCAAGACAGCATCTTCTCTGCAGCATGCAAAAAGAAAGCAGATATTCCTTTTTGAGTCTATAAGCCATTAGAGCAAGAAGGTGCTGTCTTCCTACACGGGCAGAGCAGCAACAAGCTGGCAAAGGTTCTAAGAATCACCCTAGTAGATGATAACAAACTCACTGTGCAAACTCAGTTTTGTTTGATTAATAACAGCCAGGTGATGTGGACTAGCAAGGGCAGAGCATATGAACCTAGTTACTCTGAGCAGAATAACCTGAAAAATGCTAACTCATCCTGAAGCAAGCCACAGATTATTGTATGCATTTATACATTACACACTACCATATACCATACTACTTTAAATGGAGCAGTTTCACACTGCATCGGTTACCTAATCATTCCTCGATGTTCCTCATGCCACACCTGGATCCTCTCCTCCCACTGGTCCTTGTTAAGCTTGTGCTGCTCCAGAACTCTAGAAAGAGTACATGGGATGTTTGAGATCAGCCACTGCGTTTACGCACACAGTCGCATCACTTTTGAATCATGCTTCATTAAATACTCCATTGGCACCACAATTCCTCCACAAAAATATTCCAGGATGTACTGTTTTATTATAAGGCTGGCTAGAGACGCAGCGTTCAGACTTCCGACAAATGACAAGTTGTATTCAGTTGGGCTTCTCCTTGTAGCATCACATTTTTTTGTTTTGGAATTTCTCTTACTACTTCTTATTAGAGTTTCTTCAGTAGCAACAGGATGTTTAAGATTAAAGAACTTAATTACATGAATACTAATCCCAGTTCTCAAAGAGGCACCAGGCTATATTTTCTTCTAAACATTCCAATCAAGACACCCACCCTTCCCCCAAAAAATACCAAACCCTTTAAGGAAAAGGTGATCTAAGACTACCCAGGTTCACTTACCTCTGTGGGAGCAGTTTGTCACTAGCAAGGTAGCCAGACTTGTGCACTTCTTTGTTGAAGTCTCCATATTTTGACTGGACGGCATAAGAGGCCAGAAGGACAGCTGTTTCTGGAGGGCAGTAAATGTCATCATTCAGAATTGCCTCCTTCACTTGGAGGAAGAAAAGGCGCTGCGTGATGTCCTGGATCAGCTCTTCTGCCACATCCTCTGGGTAGAACTTGGCACGAAATTTGAAAAGCAGGGGGCTTTCTTTGCGTACATCCTGTGCTGTTACCTGGAACAGAGTTATTGGATTTTATAGCCTACACACTAAGTGAAGGGGAGCAGATTTATGAACAGGAAGATAAGCAGCATTAGAAAAAAAATTCTCCTTTCCAATGCAGAAGTGAGCGAGTAGAAAAGTAAGGATTTTCAATTCCTTACCACTAAATAGTTCATAGCCTCTCCTCACAGAGCTTAGGACAAGCCACTAGTTATGAATAGTGCTAGGTAAGTTACTTGCCAGGTTTCTCTCCAACGATCATGCTCACACAAGCACCAAGTTAGTGTGTTATTGGGAAGGGTAACAGATCTGCCTGGATAACAAACAGGACTGGATGCAGGATGACCAGGTCAGACACCATGACTCCTGGTACCTGGGGATGAGGTGTGTGGACTGAAGGAAGGCAACACCAATCAGTAATGTTGCGGTACTTCAGGCAAGTGGAGAGGCAAGAACAGACCCCCGATAGAAATATGGAGACTGAATTTGCCCCTGGCCTCCAAGAGAAGGGAACCCAGGTCAAGTGAAAGCTTAGAGCAAGCATACCTTTTTGTTCAATTTCAGCCATGTTGAGAAGCCTTTGGTGTCCTGATACTGAAGTCCAAAAAACCAGACCTCTCTTAGACCAATCGTCTTGACGACCTGAAAGAAAAATGATTAGCAATAGCCCCAGCCAGATGGGCTGATCTCACTGGTGGCAGAGACCACATTAGAGGTAAGTTCAGATGAACACAAAGATGACCAGTGCCCTAGTCTTCTGGCTCCCCTGCTACAGTGCACACACATAGATAATAGGGCATCTGAGGTGTCTCACTTGGTAAGCTTATTCTATTCTTTTCTCTCCCTCATCTCTTTACGGCTTGTTGCTATTTATAAACAGCTGGGACACTATTTTCTTCAGCTACTTATAAGACAACACATATAGCCCAAATACGATGCAACAGGTCTGACAGGTGTAATAGCTGCCAGGAATCCACAACAGCTCTGTTTTCAGGTACACTCCTCACTTATCATGCAAATGTACTACCCCTAGGAAAGCCATCAATCTGCCTGCTAGGTTGGGTCCTGCTAGGCTGTGCTGGTTTAAGGTTTGTATTCTGCTCCACCGATCGGTGCGGACAGGCCTTTCATGCAGCTCTTCAGTGAGTGGCACCATTAAGAGGTACTGCAGCAGGTAAATCGATATGCTATCCCTCGTGCCAGGACAAAGAACCACCACAGAAATTAACTACACCGCTCTGTAAGCTCTCTCCACAGTCATTTTCCTAGCACACCATGGGTGCTATGTAAATAAGAATTAAGAGGGCTTTACAGACATACTGTAACAAGAGACAAGAGCCTCATGGGGGGGCAAGACTACTGCAGAATAATGCTACTGCTGGTAAAACGGAGGGGGAAGTTTCTTGGTGAAGTCTGTTCGCTAGCACAAGGCCACAGCTTTGTGCGCTGGCAAGTGTGGGACATGTCACAAGGTGCAGCAAGTCCAGAAACTGAAGTTCGCTGACATCCTCTCCTGAACCCCCAGGAGTTGTTCTCATACCAGCAAACAAGGCACCTACCTGTCACCTCGATTACCAGACAAGGAAGGGGAAGAGAGAGAAGACATTAGTCTTTAGGTCAACGCTGTACTCAAAGCACAACACTGTGAGCTACTTTTACACCCCACACACCTCTCGGGTTGCTCACAGAGGGACTCAACAACCGGACAGGAGGGGGATGAGCCTGGCCCTGGGGAAAACCAGCTGCCTGATCCTGGTGTCCTCCCTGCCAGGTCAGTAGAGGTAATTTTGTACTGCCTTGTCCCACGTTTTATGATTTCTCCCTAAATGCCTACTTCCTTTTGAATTACTTCCTTGTTGAATCCTAAGGATGCACTCTGTTCCCTTCTGACGTGGTCTCTACTTTTGGCAAGATACCACACCAAGGACATAGGTTCTCTGCAAACACAGTATTAGTTAATATTTTTCAGGGCTTGGATCAGACACTTCGTCTGGCCTCACAAAAGCAGCATTAGGGCCCTAGTTCCTTTCAGACCCAAAAGCCAAAGGGAGCTTTCAGCAGAGACATGCTATTAGTAGCACACACAGAAACAAAGCCTACGCAGGGTCATGCTGCCTATATACATCATCCCACTGGAGTTCGTGAAATTATTCAGCCCGTCCTTGCTTGTATATGGCAAGCTCCTAAAGCCGCGCAAAGACAGGGGAACGTGGGGCAGATAAACCTTCACCCGTGCATTTCACACACCAGGATGCACACAACTAAGGAGAAGAACTGGAGTCTGCTGTATGCATTGAAAGCACGTGGCACAAGAAGCGGCTACTCTGGAGCCCAGGGAAAGCTCCATTCTCGGCAGCACTGACATCTGAATGGGATGGAGGCTCCCCCTCTGCCGCCTGTGTCCGCTTGCCTCACTGCTTCCATTTGTCCACAGCTTGTGCCTGGAATTCAACAGGCTGGGCTGCCAGCAAGGAGCTGAACGGCCTCATGCTGCGGCCCCACACAAAAGGGCTTTCATTCCGCAGCAGGAGCTGTGCGGCAACAGTAGAGACACAGGGAGCAGGCAGAGCCAAGGGGCAGGGGCATGGCACAGCATCAGAGCCCAACCACTGAGCCCACCAGAGCCCTACTGAACCGGACGGGCCCACGATACGGCCCTCCGCCCTCCTTCCATCCCAGCTTCAGCAGGTTATGCAGTTCCGTTCAGCACAGGAAAAAGCCTAACGAAGGAATGGCTTTAGAGCTGCCAGGAGCCCGGCTGGCAGCCAGTCCCCAGTTACGGCAGGGGTTGTATGGCACAGAGCCCTGGGGAACTGCAAGATGCTCCAAAAAGCAAACAGCTCCTGGCAGGGGCTGAGGATGGGGAAGGGCTGGCACAGCACAGGAGAACACAAAGCACTGTTTACACAAAACCGCTATACTTAAATACTTAAAGTTTACACTCTCATCTGGAGACTGGTGTCTTTTCTCCATGCCAGGAAGAGGTAAGTGCCTGGGTCCTGCTCAGCCCGCAGCACCAAGCTTGGTCCCCAGCTGACGCAGACTGCAGGCAGCCTGAAACCCGCTGTCCCAGTGTGCCCTGACTGCCAGGACAAGCTCTTCATCAAGCACCATTAGCTTAAAATTCTACTTAGTAGGCAATACTGCCTCAGGGGAAAAAGAGCATTTCTGGCAACTTTCACTTCACCTTCTACACACAGTCTAAGCACACAGTAGTACTTTTTTTGCTTATGTTCAGAGAAGAAACAAAAGGTTCTTCTAGGTAGCCTCTTCTCTCACTCCTCCATACTCCACATTTTCCAAGTCTGCATGACTCCTCCTGTCCTTCCCCTCAGCACTCACCCATCTCCCTCCGAACTATGCTCTTGCCATCATAGTTCTTGCCATAGAGCGCTGCCCCACAGCAAAAGGAGAGGCATAAGCAGCCTCTTAAATGTAGATTATAGCATTGAGATGACGATTGAAGATTGCCCTCTTTCTCAGCCCAGGAAATATACCATTGCGCTGGCAAACAAGTACGATCCTGTACGAAAGCACTATCTGCACATGGGCAAGACCAAAACATGCAAGCAGAAAAGACATTCCCCTCGCACCAAGTTCCTGCACCAAAGGCCAAAGCACCTCAGGCTATACCACAGCACAAGTCTGTCTTGAATCTCACCTGCTGTCCTAGTTAAAAAGGGAGAGAAGCCCTCTTCATCTTTATGACAGGCATGTCAAGTACTTCTGAGAGAAAACTGCTAGCAAACCTTACTGCGAGAGGAGCTCTGAACTGGTGTCACATCTGCAGTTTCATTCATATGCCACAGTGAAAAACGACCTAGAACATGGTCTTCCAGGTACTCTAATTTAACACCCAAGACGGGCTCCATCTACAGCCATAAATATTCAACTGTTCCCTTTCCATTTGGCTGATGGATACATTCCTAACTTTTCCTTCCAAACTGCTAAAATGCTGAAGTGCTAAATGACAGGATCTTCTTTGAGTTCTTAAGCTTATTACAGTTTGTCATTGGCCTCCTTAGCAACAAGCAGTCCATTTTTGGTTGGACTACTGCTTTTATAAAAGCCAGTAAGTTTCCACATGGTCCTGTGAAATTGGAGACACATTTCCATGCCACTCAACCACAAGCCTTAGCTGGAGGAATCGGCCACCGTCCCAAGACTTGCTGCTTTCTACCATGAAACTGCCATAGTAACTTTTCAGTTTAGTGCTTTCATCTACTGGATCAAGTGCTCCAGACCAGTTTCCTATGTATTTGAACACTACTAGGTAGGACCTTAGCAAGGCTAAAGGCTTCTCTACAGTCTCCCTCTGCACAAAGCTTAGGTTACAGGCCATGAGAGACCAGTCACTCTCGTTTCAAACACAGTCCAACTCAGTCGAGTTACTCAAAGTTAAGAGGGATTTGGTCAGCCTGTGTTGTCAGCTTTAGCAACCATGAAAGAAGAGACTGATGAATGGGCACTCCACAAAACCATTAAACTCACTGCAGAAGATAAGCAACCTTAGAATCTTAGCAATCAATCTTAGGAGCTCTGGCTCTTAATGAAATCTGTAGGATCTTTAAGAATTAAAAAGAAAAAATAAGAGAAATACTCCTACACTCCATTACGTATTAGGCTCAATGTTGAACATAAAATATAGCATCAGTGACTAGGTTTAGAGTGAGCAGAGATATGCTTATTGTTACAGTTTAATCCATAGCTGAGTGCACTTTTCTAATAGGTTTTGATTCCAAAAGCTCATGAGACTGAGGAAAGTCTGCTAGGAAGGTTAACCACATGCTTTCAAAATCTGAAGTGATAGATACTAAAGCTTTTCTAATATCACATTTCTCCTTAACCTGTGACTTGGCTTATGGTTTTTAATTGGACAAATATCACCTTTAATGAGATTGGGTGCTTCTGGTTACTCTAAAGGCTTATTCTGGAGTGGCATGCTGAAGCCACCATTTCCTGGATTTTGCAATGTCCAAAAGCTAGCATTGGAAGGACTGAAGTTTACACAGTTATACAGTTCTGAAGCTGGAGAACCTGAGTTCATCTTAGCTTGGGGAATGAAGTACTGGCTGAACAGTTCAGTACTCACAACTGATTGTTATGAAGATCCTCATGTAAGGCCAATCAACTGGGAAGAGATCCCCACTCATCGACTGCTTTCACCACCCACCAGACAGCTAAGACTCCTCTACCCAAGACTAGGCGTGAGGGGCTCTGAAGGGGAACGAAAGAAGGTGCCTGTAGCAAAGGGGTATGCTTTCACACCACAGAAGTGCAAGCCGCTGAGGATTTTGTGACTAGTCTGTAGGCAGGCTGCCCGAGGAGCCTGCGAGACGCAGTGCCCGCTAAACCAGGGCGATTCTGTGGAAGCT
Source organism: Tauraco erythrolophus (assembly GCF_009769465.1). Lineage (NCBI taxonomy): Eukaryota > Metazoa > Chordata > Aves > Musophagiformes > Musophagidae > Tauraco > Tauraco erythrolophus. The sequence continues at coordinate 139,136 of NC_141477.1, read as the reverse complement.
GGCCAGTCAGCTGTAGAGTTAGGGCAAGTCAGTCACTTCTCCCCCTGCCCAAGGCACAGGCTAACCCCTCTTGTCCTCCAACTGGCACTAGTCTCCAGCCCAACTGCACTTCAGTCTGATACAGAAAAGGGTCAAAGAGGGAAAACATGCAGCTATTACTGTTGCAGTGGCCTGTATCCCCTGGAAAGCAGTATTTCAAGGTACCTGTGAAGTAATTAGGCCTGTGGGATAAGCAGCACCTCTGACAGGCATAGCCTATCCTCAAGCTCTTCTTCTAATCCATCAGTGGCAGTTGAGGAATGGGAGCAGAGTTACTGTTCTTGCTAACGAGTCAGTAAGAACTGGAGTTTTGCAGCTGACACTGAGAGGTACGTAAGCAAAGCTGCAGAAGACAGACAGTACAATCCTCCTGTCTCAGTCCAGGTTTTGTCCATGCACACAAGCTTAAGCTATTTAAGCTAAAGCTGTATGGTTACAAGCCAAGGGGATGGGGTGTTACAGGAAGATCTCCAGAATAAATAGTGCAGTAACATAATGATTTATCAGCTCAATGATATTTCTACAGCCAGCTACTTTGGGGCAGAAGAATACTGCCAACAAAGCAGTGAAGCACCTGCATTGTTTTATCACTATAAAAATTCACTTTGGAATTTAACCACGCAGGAAAGAGGGAGACCAGAACATTTCTACCTCAAGCCCATTCACCTACTATTACTATGGAACTTTAGACTCAAACCGCTCCTCCTCATAAAGCTCCTACCTAGATATAAGCTTTCCGGAAGTCTTCTGAATCCTATTTAAAGTCAGAATTATGTGTGGCATAACAAATGTATCTATCTACCTTTTACATAACAGGTGGAAACAAATACAGCCTAAGTGTTACCGAACAAAGCCAGCAGCATGCACTGAGGTAGCTGTGCAGCTAGAAACCTTGGTAATGCTTAGCAGCTTCCTTTTTCTTTAACTCAGAACTGACAGCTCAAAGTGAAAGGGCAGTCTAGGACAAAAACATGCAGGATATCTTAAAATTTTTCTGTGAAAGAGTCAAAAGTCAGGTTTCACATCAGAAGGTCAGTGTGCTGTGACAGCAAAACCGTAAATTTGCTTTGTAGAGGAACTCTCTCTTCCCTCAAAAAAAAGCATTGACGAAAGCAGCTCCTTTTCAGAGCCAGCATCATGCAGAAAATACTAGATTAGCAATTCCAGAAGCACAACATAGTTTAAGGGAGCTAGAAAAATCAATAGCCATAATTTTGTTCTTACACATCCCATCATGGGACCCAAGACCACCTCAGGATAGAAACTGAGATGGAGTGGACAGATTATCAGTCAGACAGCAGTCGTTGCTTAGTCCCTGTTAGCAGTGTCAGCGGGGAAAACAGCTCCAGACTATCCCTTTACAGGAACTAATCCACACAAACAGCTGACAATATATTCAAAGCCCCATCCTCAGACTAAAGGGAGCGAGTTTAGCATTTACTGTCAGCTCACTAGAGGCTTTCATGTTTTCGTTTGCTATTCAGTTAGTGCTTTATGCAAAGATCAATAATCTGAGCATGTCCATACAGAAGAGGTATTTGCTTTCCTTTAGGTTCAAGTCTGACTATAAAGCTTCTTTTGCAATAGAAAAGAACCTTGAATTTTCTATCTCCCCACTTCAACCCCCAAACAAGAAGAAAAAAAGAAAAAAAAAAAAAGAGATGGATAGGCAACAGTCTGTTGTGTATTTGCATTCAGAGACCAAGATGAAATGTTTCCCATTATGGCAGAAGCTGAACAGCTACCTCCTTCACAATTAGTTTCCTTAATTGTAAGGGGCCAATGATTAGACCGCAGGGCAGCAACAGAAGCTGGGATTAGGCTCCTCAACCGCTCACATAGTGGTAGACTCCAAAACTTCTCACTCACGCTAGAGGTAGAAGACTTTTGACATCCCCATATATACTGCCAGCTCCCTGCCTTACTGCTCACAATGTTCTCAAGCCCTAGCAGAGGGTTAGTCTTCCTACCACCATCACTGTGGTGGTACCATACCACCACCACCACCTAGCACTGCTGTGCTAGGACTGACTACTCATTTAGTCGAAGACTGGACATTTGCCACTGGTGAGGCTCTAGGACATTCATTCCAGTATCAGCCCTATCAGGAAACAAGATCACTACCTCTGCAAGGATATACTGTGTGCTAGGCAGTAGGAAACGGTTTAATTCTTATTCCAGCAAGCATGATATATGGACAGTATAAAGAGATGGTGTCCATCAGACCCTTTTAGAAACAGTAAGTTTTTAACAGCTAGCTTCGGACACCTTTCCCGCCCCCACTGTATTTCCTCTTCCACCAATTTAGCTGAAGTAAACATTGTCCCATTTACATTAGCAACTTAGAAACTTAGTTCTGCAACGGTGTTTGTTTTCTTCCTTTGCAAAATGTTTATTATGGGAAAAACAAAACAAAACTTTTGTTTGGACAGGTGCTGTGTGAAACACTGCAGGGAGGAGAACTGCAGCTGTTCAAGAACACAAAACAAAGCAGTGAAATCAATTACTAAGACATAAGAGTTCCCATGCTGGAAACATGATCATATGCTTCTCAGACAGAGACAAGTTGCTGAAGGCCAAGTCTGCCACCACAATGTCAGTCTGCAGCAAAAGCTGCAGATGGCCTAGAGCTGACTAAAAAAAAAAAAAAATAAAAATCATGTGCAGATTAAAAATACTGTTGACTTCAGCACTATCACTTCTTAGGACCTAGTGCTTTGCTTGGATAATGTCAGAAGCCAGATATTGAAAAATACCATGGGAAGCATCCACATGAAGAACACCCCCTCCACAAAAACATTTCACCTTTTGATGAACTTGGGACTATGTCACCTCAGCTCCATTGCATGTGCTTTCATGAACTAACTGTGGTGCAGTTCCACATTGCACACATGGACTCCAGACAGAACCCAGCTCTTGCTTCTATCAATCAAAACTGTCAGATTTGAGTCCACACGGGGTTAAAAATACAGAGGAGCTACTATGTAGTAACACACAGACAGACAGCTGAGAACTACTCTGCAACTGGGAACTTTCCTGAAAGCCTTTCTGCTTTTCCCACAATGAAAGGATGCTCTTTTAGCAAAGCCTGGGATCTTGCTGCGTTTCCCTTCATTTCAGGCTGGCTGCAAAGAGGCAACACAGTACCCAGTGTTGAATCATCCAGCTGAGTATGAGAGAAAGTAGTAGTTTGTGGTTAAACGAAAAAAAAAATCTAACTTAGGTTTGCTGGCCCCAGATGAAATAGCTGACTCTTATGGGTGGGTCAGCTGTTAGTTTCTCTTTGTCAAGATCGGTACCACACAGAGCCACCCCCAGAACGCTTAGCACTACTGAGCACACCTGTATCTGCATGTTTCATCTGGTAGCTCCTTCATCTTGTCAGTAACCCAAGAATTCATGTTACTTGTCTTTAAGCTATGAACTTACTGTTCAGATTTTCCTCCAAGTAGCAAATCCAGTGCCTTCAGGATTACAGCAGAGTAACACAACAAAGCCTGTCAAAGCTTCAACCACTGCAATCGACAGTGTCTGTCATCAGCTGCTCCACCTCTGGACTGCACATGCCCCTCTGCTTCTCCCAGAGCAGGAGGGAATTTGCACAGCCAGTGAACGCAGGGGAGGGCTGATGCACCCAGATAAAGACAGCCCAACACAGTACCCTACATAACTTCTCTTAAAATCTCCCTCAGGGCCTGATGGGAGTATAAATATCACTTCACCTGCACTTAGAGTTACAGTAACATCTGAAACCCAGCTAAGCCTCTGCTGTTGTAGAGACCAACTACTCCTTGAAATCAATTACACAATGCTTGCAAGTGAGCCAACCAAAGATAGCTTACTAGCTCCCTCCTAAGAGTTTTATCATCTTATGAATTATGACTGCAGACATCTACTGCTTTCCAATTATTATTATTACGAGCTATAGCACCAATTCAGTTCATTAGAAGTAAGAATAGCTCCTAACACATTCTTGGAGATAAAAAATGCAGTAGTTTTGAAAAAAAAAAGTATAATTTCTTACTATGCTGAGTTCTCTTGAAGTTATCATACACATTGTTGCTTAATTTTAAAGTCCTTTAGAAATTGTTGCTGTTACCTTAATAGAATCACAACATCTGTATCAACTCTAGGTCTTCTGCAGTTCCATCACTTACCTGATCAAAGAGTTGCTTCCCTGTAGTGTTGGCTGGATGGCAAACTCCAGCTCAGCATCCATGGTGGTAACACGCACACTGATCTGGAAGACAGAAAATGCATCTTTACAACCCATGCTCTAAGTGACACTACCCAATCATGAAAACCACCATCTGCCTACAGCCAGGGACCAGCTCCCGGGCCTCTGGGAACTTCACTGCCAGCAGTTACAAAGTCACCTGCCCTGCCAGCACAGTGTTCCCAGTTTTCCTGTACTTTCCTGTTTCACAGTGTAAGAATTTATTGTCTATGTTCCTACTAATATTCCTATCTATATACCGGCACACGTGAGAGCCATTTAGAGCTTATGAAGTTGAATTTCTAGTGTAGAACATCCTGGTGTATTTCACAAAAGCAGAGATGTTCCAAACCTCAGTCTACACAGCCAGACAGACACCCAACCCTTCCATCTGAAGAATGTATGTCCAGGAAGTCCCCGGAAGCATTAACAACTCAGCCTGCTACAGAAGACTAGTCTATACTAACGATATTGTAGAAAGATCTCCTGACAGTATTAGCCTTAGACATAAGTAGTAAGATTAGGAACAGTTTTCCAGAAGAAACATTATATAATGCACTATCTTGACAGGAAAGTTTCACCATCATGTTTCCACATGTGAAATTAAAGCGGCAAGGGACTGCAGCAAGAGAGTTTGCGGTTTCACCCCACAGAATCAGGAAGACATCTGTACATCTTTCAACAATAGTTCTCAGGAAGTTAAACAGCAGAGGCATTTCACCTCAAAGATTAGGGTAAAACATACCCAATTCCATTCACAACTCCTGATCATTACTGGAAACCACCACGTAGATTCTTAGGGGCAGACAGGAATACTCCTGCCTGAATGCAGATGCCTTAACGTTTGACAAGGCGAAGCAAGGCCTGCAAGTACACCAAGCTGTCTGAGAATTCAATCTCGTTTTCGTACCTATCAACTGAAAAAAGTAGATATTCCACAATTTATGAACAGGAGCTGCATATCTTTTAGATCAAACTGTTTTAATGCTTTTCCATCAAAGCAAAGCTGCAAAATTTAAAACCGTACAGCAGATACTGACAGTGCACCAAACCCCAGCATGCAGGCCTTGCTTCCGTAGTTCTCCTTGCCAACAGCCTTTTATCCCACATCTACAAACCCTAATTTATTTGCTCTTCAGTGCAATCAATCCTCTTAGCACACTCCACCAGCCTTCCAGGGGTGAGGGGAATTACGCTGTGAACAACTTTAGTAAAAATAACTTAAACTCACATTTAGACTATAAACTAACCACATGACACTAGAGACCAAAAAAAGCTAGAGCAAGCAGAGAAATATTCAAGGAACCAACTAATACTGGTATGACCGCAGCCAGTTCTGATCCCTGTATTTCTACCACATGTATGGACAGATTTCACATCTTGTTTACTAAGAAAACAGCAGCAGACTGCAAGAGAGCTACAACCAGGTTTTTCCCCATAAGCAAGAAGCATTCTGCTAGTTAAGTCTAAGTCAAGCGTTGAAAGAGACCACTGCATCCAAATACGTTTTGAAGTTTCCCAAGAAGCCTATGGACACCATTATTTTGTACACGATATATCCCCTCATGATGAACCTCAGTTTTCTCATTTTATCTAAAAATTTAACTATGTTCTGTAAGAGGTTAAAAGTAGGCTTAGCACAGCAAAGCTGAAGTCAAGAAGAGCTGCAGTTCCAATTGTTGCATGCATAAGGAGTGCTACTTCAACACTATTGGAGCAAAGACACCATGAACAAGCAGACTGGGAATAAGCTGGTTTTGAAACCCTCTGAACCTTCTGCCACAATGAAGTCAAACGAGGAAGAATCATCTCACAGAAGCAGCAAGGAAAGAGCAACAACAACCTAAACTCATAAGCAATAAAGCTTTGTTTAAAATTAGCAGCTTTCAATAGCATGCATTTGCCTTAAGTTCTCTTCCTATACCTTCCCAAAATTATTCTTCTCAGATCCCAGATGTTGACCATTGGCTAATTTCACAGTGCTTTAGTGCACCAGGAATCCAGTCGCCTGCTAGAAGGGCTGAACGCTCCCCAAAACAGCTTTGCTGCTTATACTTGAGTAACTGAATACTCCTTTACCAGGAGTTGCTGGCTTGTAAGCCAGTCTTGCCCAGCACACCTCCAGTGAGAGCAAAGACGTCCATAAGCAGCTACTCTTATCTGCTATCATCTGCGTAGGTGGTTGAACACTGAAGTATCTGAGCACAGAGGAAGCATCAAAAAACAGAACCGAAACATTTGTGGCAGCTCTTTGCAACCTGTGCCCAAACAGCTTTTAAGCTATTCAGAGCAAATCAGACCTTAAAATTTAAAGTGAAGCTGCTTCAGTAAGTATCCTCACAATTCATGCAGAATACTTATTTGTAAGACTCACATTTTTGTCAGCACAGTAAAATAAGGTTCCATGCTGGAACCATTGTGACAGTAGGATTGCGTGAACCCTCACCAAGTTTTGTAGATGACACCAAGCTGTGTGGTGTGGTGGACACGCTGGAGGGAAGGGTTGCCATCCAGAGGGACCTTGACAGACTGGAGAGGTGGGCCTGTGAGAATGTCATCAAGTTCAAAAAGGCCAAGTGCAAGGTCCTGCACGTGGGTCAGGGCAATCCCAAGCAAAAGTACAGGCTGGGTGGAGAACCGATTGAGAGCAGCCCTGAGGAAAAGGACTTGGGAGTGCTGGTTGATGAGAAGCTCAACATGAGCCGGCAACATGCACTTGCAGCCCAGAAAGTCAACTGTATCCCGGGCTGAATCCAAAGCAGTGCAGCCAGCAGGTCGAGGGAGGGGATTCTGCCCCTCTACTCTGCTCTCCTGAGACCTCATCTGGAATACTGCATTCAGCTCGAGTTCCCAACACAACAAGAACATGGAGCTGCTGGAGCGAGTCCAGAGGAGCGACACAGAAATGATCCGAGTGCTGGAACACCTCTGCTATGAAGACAGGCTGAGAGAGTTGGAGTTGTTCAGCCTGGAGAAGAGAAGGCTCTATGGAGACAGTATAGCAGTCTCCAGTACCTAAAGGAGGCCTACAAGAAAGCTGGAGAGGGACTTTTTCCAAAGGGATGTATGCAGTGATAGGACAAGGGGCAATGGCTTTAAACTGAAAAGAGGGGAGATTTACATTAGATCCAAGGAAGAAATTCTTCCCTCTGAGGGTGGTGAGGCACTGGACCAGGTTGCCCAGAGAAGTTGTGGCTGCCCCATCCCTGGAAGTATTCAAGGCCAGGTTGGATGAGGCTTTGAAAAACCTGGTGTAGTGGAACGTGTCTCTGCCCATGGCAGGGGGGTTGGAACTAGATGATCTTTAAGGTCTCTCCCAACCCAAACCATTCTATGATTCTAACCAGCAAAACTCCTTCGCTGCCACTCACTTAAATGAACTTAAGCTATCTGACTAGTTATTATCCTTCAATTAGTACATTCCATAGGAAGAGATATACCTTTTCCCCTAGTAGAAGCCCCCTGTGCTCAAGATGAGTAGCAACCTAAGGTTTAGGAGCAGCAGAGTCTTGAATGGGGTCTGCACTTGCAACTTCAGCCCATGCTATTTTAGAAGACAACATGAGCTGACAGATACCACAGGAAACAGGCTTGTGCTTTAGAGAACCACACCCCGGTAACACTGGCTTCCCTGATCTGAACAAAGCTTTAAACACATTCAACAGCTCACTGCTGTTAACTGTCAGTGAGCTGAGCTGGGGAAAGCATGTCCTGGGCTGTACAGGTGACATTTTAACCACTGGTTTCATTGTAATTTAATACTTGGCTGAGAAGTATTTGCTGCAAAACTGAGCTTTGTTAAGCCTCATTGATGTGGAAACAACATACAAATAATTTTTTCCCCCCATACGCTACCAAGCCAGGGTTTGAGCCGGTTGTTGTGAACTGGAAAAGCAAAGTGAGGTTTCTGCCATTTCAGGTGGGGGGAGGCACTGCTCTCCACTCCCAGACAGCAGATAAGACGCCTGACAATACTTGGGAGCAGATGCAGCTTTACCAAGTGTTTTGTTTCATTCCAAGAGCCTGCGTACTGGCACAGAAATAGAAATTGGTTCTCCTAGCATTTAAAAAGGCTGAAAAACCAAGCACCAAGGCGGCTTCATTCCGAAAGATACCCAGGGGCCACCTCACTATCGGCCAGTCACTTCCACTGATCCGAGCGTGCTCTGCCTGCAGCTCAGACAAACTACAGACTGCTGTCATCTCCACCTGAGCAGTAAGTGCCAGGCACTGCATGTTTACCTTCCTCTTTCTTATTAATTTGAAGTTTGAAATCTTACTGTTACTAAAACTGCCCTACTGAGGCATTCACAGCTCAGTACTGCCCAACACAGATGTTATACACAGTTTACACACCAAAAGTGCTATACCAGAAGAAACGAGCGCAGTCCAGTCCCATCCTAATTTAGAGTCTTGTTTGCCTTGTCCCTTGAGAATTACCATGCCAAAGCACCATTTATCTAATTTACCATCAATGCTTATTTTAAGAAGAGCCTCAAGATTCGTTAGCATTAAGCTTTTATATTTTGCATTTCTAAATCATCTAGTGAGATTTTCCTAGGTTTGAGGGCTGTCATAGCCATCAGCACGCTTACCATTTGGGTTGGAAACAGAATAAAACACACCTCCATAAGAAAGCCAACTTGAACTGCTGACCATATACAAATCTAGCTCTGTCAGTCCAGACAGGGAAGGTGCACGCTGCTGAGATGTAAGGAATAGGAGTAAATACAGTGAGAAAAAGACATTGCCCACCAGCAATCAGATCACAAGGTCCACAGCGGCAGAACTCATCCTCAAGAACACACTATACTTTTTCCAAAATTTATGTTAGTAAACTTTTGCCTTAAACTTTCAACACTCAGGAGGTGTTTTTAGAGGACCTCCTGGATTTCATTGTCAATGGATTTACCAAAAATACTCAAATTTATACTCAAATTCTATTTAAAGCAACTCATTGAGATTTTTTCATCATAGTATTTATAATGCACTCACTGCTGCATTCAAGTGTCTGCAACCCTCCAAATTCTGCTTAGATCTTAAACGAGCAGAAGTTTTACCCTAGTCGATGGCCTCTAGATAGTCGTCTTTTGTCTTTCCATCATCATTTAATACAATATTTTGCATACAAACAGTTAGCAACATTATATGAAAAGCATCCAGAGGAGGCCATCTTGCATATTACAAGCAAATTCAAGTATCACATTTCAACAGGCAAACTTATACTTACCACGCTAAAAAACACTCAAGAAAAAAAGCCCATATTTAACTGATTAATTTCATAACAGCTACAGGAAAGAGCTAGAAACCTAGCAACTCTTCCTCTTCTCTATTTGAGGAATCACCATTGTTCTACCCATCTAAGCATAGCTGAAGATTGGCACTACCAGAGCATACTAAAGAGCTTCCTGCTGTCAAGGACAGTGTTGTAGTGAGGGCGAGACCTCCTGCACAGACAGAACCTCTTGCATGGAAGAGACACTGTTCCAGCCCCTAGAGCAGCTGCAGCCAAAGAAAGCTCCTTTTGACAGGCAAAAGCTTTCAAAAGCTACAGGACACCGCTACCCTCCTCCCATGATGTTTAGCAGACTACAGGAGATAGACTTAATAGACAGTGGCATCTGCAACAACTTTTCAGAAATTTTAACATTGCCTGTATATCTTCAAGTCTCACTTTCTGCCCCACTGAGATTCTCAGTAAGTTTTACTAGCGGCTATGATTATTGGTTACCTTCCAGGTCTCTGAGTGAGCCCTACTAATAACCTGCTATAACTGCTTCCTAAGATGAAAATTTGTAGCTGTGTATGGCAGGACAAACAGGAAAGACTGATACCGTCACACTAAGTAACGGATGTATCACTCATACTGATGCCCTAGTGCGTTGATCAGTGCAAGAGGTAGAACAGACAATGCTTTTTGTCATAAATTGAGACAGGAACAGAGCACTAGGAAATTCACATCAAAATAATAGGTAGAGTCAGCACAACAGATTATTGACCTCTACAAAACCCTGACCCTGAGCTAAAGCTTCTTTCCTCCCTGGATTTCCTGAATGCAGGCAAGCTGATATACCCTGCTGGTCTGTAGGCTTCAAGCTTCAGGTGTTCAAATTCCCAGGTTCAAGTTACGAAATGGACTACTTTTGGAGAAAACAGTATAGGGAAAAGTCACACTTTACTGCTCATTTGACTGTTACGGAACAGAATTAAGCTCAGTTATGAAATTCCAGGCCATCCTTTACAGACCTCTCTACATTATAGGGCACCAGCTCACCCAGCTGTTACAGCAGGTAAGGATACCAGACTAACACCACACATCAGTTCCAATAGCTCTGATCAGAGAAGCACATCAAATGCAGCTGGAGTTGCATAAACTCTGAACTCAAGATCTCTTAAGGCACCTTAGGAATCTAAAAGGCTTTCCTGTATTGGCTTTCAGCAAGATTAGCAACAGTATAGTAAGTATAATAAGAATTGTTCCCCTGTCCCTTAAAACACACAAATGTTTTCTGGAGGACAAATGCTCCCCAAGGCTGTGCTCCACCTCCCACCACGCTGGCCAGCCAGCACAGCCCCGCTGCACAGATAGGAGCTGCACACTGACCCACAGAGCATACCAGTGCATCATGCTTCACGAAGAGCGTCAGAAGCAATGCCCCCCACCTGCAGCACCAGAATACTCACAGACATCTGGCTCCTTCCCCAGTGCCAGCACTCTGCTGAAACAGCTCGGGGTCCTCTGTGTCAGGTGAGGCTGGAATCGGGTCATGTGAAAGTGCTTGCCATTTCTAAAGGGATTATACTTAATTAAACCAAGCCCCCTTCCAACAGTCTTAAAGGGCCTTTTCATACCTCTAAGCTTCTCAGGAAGAGAGCAGCAGCAGGTACACCCCAGGCACCAGCCCTGGCCCTGCTGCACCACAGCTCCCAGAGAGAGCACTAACCCTTCCAAGGGCTCCCTGGAGCCTTCCAGCCTTCTCCACCACCCTCCTCCCTGCTCAGCTGGGAACACAGCACTCCCCATTTGACTGGAGCCACGTGAGGAGGCCCATAAGGCCAAGGAAGGTGTCCCATTCCACTCCACTATGACGAACTGAATGAAGTGGCCATTACGTAGTCAAGGAGGAAGCTTGCCCACCTTTGATGCAGTCAGTACCAGCTAGCCAGAAGTATGACTTACATACTAAAGAGTATGTGTCATAACATCACTCTTACAGACACCATGTCTTGGCTTCGTTTTGGTACCCAACTACAGTCTGAAACAGGAACTTGCCCTTTAAAGAATTCTTAAGGATTTTAGAGCAGAACCTAAAGACAAAGAGCTGATGCTACAGAAAAAATGAGCTTCTTTGCACATACGTCTTTCAGTCATCTAATGCTAAGACTAGAAACCAACACAGCAAAGATCATTATCTGAAAACATTTTACCAGCTATGACACCCCCCCATGACTGTTGTTAAGACGAAAATAAAAAACAAAACTGCACTTTCTCCACCCATCCCCTGTTCTCTTTGCACATTTGACAGTGCAGCATCTAAGCTCATTTCACAGAAGTAGTTGTCAGTTAATTCAGCTGGGGCTATTTTTACTGTCACTTCCGACAAAGCCAGACAGATACAGAGCTGACTGTACCTTTCAGCAATACACTAGTTAAAAACACATCCCACCTGCCTCTACCTGCTGTATGCTAATATATAACACAGAACTGTCAGCTATAGATTGCGAATCAAGTTTCTGAAGGTACTGAGATGCCCACAGGTCTTGCAGCTTACTGCCTTTCTTACACGTTACCTTATGCGCTCAACCGCCACTTAAAACTAGCTCAATATTACAAGCTTCAGACTACTTTACATGAACAAGACATACATGGCTGTCATTAAAGCACAGAAAATGCCAACTGTAACAGTTGGACTCAGCAAGAAATGGCAGGTTTACACAAAGGTTACAGTAAAGTTTCATCCACTATTATGCTGAATTCCACAGCTCAGTGTCATCTACCGAGGGAAACTTCAGTTTGTACCTATAATAAAACTAAATTAAAAGCCACCTGCAGAGGGAGGACAGGCTTCTCTATATGCAGTCAGCAACAAAAGGAATAAGGGACTGGATACTCCAATCCCAATTAATGGGCTCAACCACTGTTTATGTTCAGCTTGGCAGAGACATCAAGAACTGCAGTCTGGAAGCACAGAAAGAAGCTCCAATTATTAGCTTCAGTAACAAATACTTTTTCTGGCCTGTTCCCTTATCCCCACCACACGTTCGTTGCAGAAGGATGGAGGAAATCATACAGCTAGTGTGGTACGAAACACACCACCAGGCTCTAGACCAGAAACATGAGGAACTGGGAGCATCCTCCAGATTCTACTGGAAAGTGCATGTTGCTGCTGACTGTGACAGAGAACACAAACATGATCCAAGTTCTCAAGAAGAGTCCATAACCACTGGATTTATGTGCAGAGCCCTGTAGTCACATATGCAATATACTGCTCTACCCTACTTATACCACATGTATTAAGTTCACTTTAAAAACAAACAAAAAAACCCTACACCCAAAACCCAAATTCCCTTCATTTAAAATCAAGTGGTGGATAGGGCTGAGCAGCACCCCATCAATAAAATCTCATATTTAGGTCAGCATTTGAACAAAAAGCTATAAAAGAGCAAATCACTTGAATTGTAGCATGATTATCATATGCAAGCAAGTTGGGCGAATGATAAACTGAGGAAAAGGTGGGAGAAGGCCCCGCCGGCTGACATCTCAGACGGACAGCCGGTTCCGTCGGCTCCGGTGCCCTCCGAAGCTGCGGCAGGCGCCGAGCTCCGCCCGCGCCGCGGGCTGCGCTGCGCTGCGCTGCCGGCGGGGAGAGGCGGCCGGTGCGGCGCGGCGTTGCGGCGGCACGGCTTCGCGGCACGGGCCCGCCCTCGCACGGGCGCTGGCGACCGCGCTCGGGGCGATGGGGCCGGATCCAACCCGATTCGCGGTCAGGGCTCTCGCTCCTTCCCCGCGGAGCCGCGCAGCAGCCAGCTTAGGCTCGGGAACCGCCGCGGAGCCGCACCGTAACGGGGCCCGTCGGCGCCGCGCCCCTCCGCCCAACCCGGCGCCGCACGCAGCGCCAGGAAGCGCTCTGCCCGCACCTTCCAGCAAAGCCCACCGCTGTGGCGCTGATTTACTAACGCGGGGCGGGGGGACGCTGGTTACAGCACGTCGGCCGTTAAAACGCGTCGCTGCAGGTCACCGGCTCGGCCGGCGCTCGGTGACCAGCACGGAAGCTTTTAGAAGTACCTCTGCCCCGTGCGGGGCTCGGGAGAGCAGAGAATTTCTGCCTTATTATCAAAGGGGTTCAAAATAAGCTGATTTGTGTCCACTCTAACAGCGTTTTCTGTACAAGTTTTCTGCCAGGGTTTATAGTAGGCATGGTATCCAGTGGTTGAAAGCTGATCCCTATTCTTGAAAAGGGTATGGAGAAGAGATTGACTGGGGTGGCTCTAAAAACCTGGTACAAAATAACACGCTAAAGCAGGCAGTTTCAAAAAGGAAACCAAGTAATTTATCCTAATATAAACCCTGTCATACTGTAGTGTCAGAGCCTCAAGTACGTTATTTGTTTGGTTGTTAACATGAGAGACTATTTTGAGATGAATTTGGACTGTTCATCTTCCAGTGATAAGGAAATAAAATTCATCCATGCAGCCAGTAGTAAACAGAAATGTTTCATTGAAAAAAAAAAAAAGTCAGTTTCCCTGAAGACACTTCCTGTCAATAAAAAGGTAATGCCTGCAAAGCAGACAACATAGCCACATTTTGCTGCTTTGCTGGTTCTCAGGAACAAGTGTGAGAAGCCACCACTACCGTTCGTGTTGAGTATTGAGAGAGGCCTAAGTACAGAGTAACCAGGCTGAGCCTGAGCAGATCCCTCCTTGCAGGACATGTCCATCGGTTCAGAGATCAGTCACTCGTATCTAGTCAAGGAGTCTACCTGAGGCATCCTTATATAAAACTAGGGCTTTTTTGACTCCAGTGGTGGAGAATCAGATATATCACCCCAAGGACAGTTCCTCTAAAAAACGATGTTTCCTTCAAACCACATTCACAGAACTCACAAGAGGGCTTCCAAAAAAGCTTATTCCTTATGCAAAGGCACAGAGTTGCTGTACTTCACTCACCCACCCTGCCCCAACTCACCCTTCACTCACCCACCCTGCCCCAACTTTTCAGTTTTCTCATAACCAATGTTTGAAAGGTCCAGAACTGTCTTTTTCAATTTGAAAGCACACACTAGTAATGCAGAGCCATGCAAAGCCAGGGCTATGCCAACCCTTCTTAGTTTAGAACACTACAGGCATCATTTACCCAATTTATTTAGTGAACTGATTTGGGCAGACAACTTTTTCAGGACTAAAGTTATACTTTATAGGAAGATTATTACAAAGTTATTCATTCAAAACAATAAAAAAATACAGAGAATTGCCCTACACAACATGGCTTCAAAAATCATTAATGACAAGTTCCCATGTTAAGGGTACTTGAATATAATCCCTTCAGACAGTAAGTAGTCACATCCTACCAGTGGTGTTTCAACACTATAGCTGCTAGCCCCTTACCACCCTGTCCAGAGGGCAAACACGTTTCAGTTTGACAAAAGGAGTTGCAAGATGAGTACTAAGCCAGTAAAAGAAGCCATGGGTGGATCCTCACATTTTACAGTCAAGCCCAGATATCTGTATGCCACTTATTACACAACTCACAACCTTGTGCAATGGATCAATTCCTCTATTTTTGCCATTTCCTTTCTCATAAATAGATTCTTCATACACCTCCCTTTGCTTTCCTGTAGCTGTTCCAAGCCATTAACATTGTCATTTACTATTTCTTTAGAACTAGTTTGAAGAAGCCCTTAGAATAACTACTTTTGTACCTGTTGTTTTAGTTACTTAGAAACCATCCTTTATTAGTCAAAACCCAGAAGGAGACTAAAAAAATCATGAAAAACCCTGAGCCCTCTTCCACAACATCTGGATCAGGAGGTAAAACTTGAAGCAAAATCTAGCCATATGCAGTTGCCATCATTTAACTTCTACACACCAGGTTTTGTTTCAGGGGTTTTCTGTTTTGTAAACACTCATTTGTTTTGTGCCTGTTAGAAGGTGCTATTCTCTGGAGAAACAGTATATGCCTATTATGGCCTCTGCACCCTGATAGCAGGGTTTGCAGTTGTACTTCACATGTCTGAGCCCAACCACATCCCCGGCTCTTCAGCTTCATGGCAGTTAGCAGGACAGTTGGCATGTGAAATGCCAGCAGTGGTACAGGGTGACATTCCTTGCAGCTATTGTGTGCCCCTCCTGGGCAATTCTGTTCACATGTTACAAATAAGTATTTTGTGCTCCCCCCGCCCCCCCCCCAGTTGTACACTGCACACTAGTGTTACGATCCTGGCTGCTCCTGCAGTAACTTAACCAGGAAAACAGTTCCAACACTCCCTATCGCCACTGGAAGCATTTCAGATTTTCTGAGAAGAGAAATCTCAGAAATCTCCCTATCCCTAAACTTGCCTTAGTCTAGTTCTTCCCTCCCAAGCTTCATTCCACAGGCACAGGATTTCCCAGTACCATTAAACAGCTGCAAAAACCCAGTTCAAGGGGTTAAGCAGACAAGCTTGGTAGCCAAGACGCATTTCCAGACAGCCAATAAGGTTTCCAAACCTAGCATCCAGTGGATGTCCGCCAAAATTACAAGCAGCTATTTTGCTGGAAGGGGCTCAAAACCAGATCAAGACAGGATACTAACAAGACAAGTGTGAGCTGCACAGAAGCATCACATGTACAGTAAGTACTTGAGGTTCATGAGCTAATAGACTAAATATTCATTCCCTATGTAAAGGTCTCTAAATTGACCTGTGGTTAAGAATTGTTTTAGCAGTGACTTGGAATTAAGGACAAGTTTTAAAAAAAAGCTATGCTCAGATGCTCCACTTATCATTCAAGAGACTTTCCACAAGGAAGACAGCATGAAGATAACTGCAGTGACTGTGCTCTTCCTTCCAAACGATTCTCGTGTTTAGATGAACAAGTCCGAAGCGGTCTCACATGCTACTCTGTTCTTCAACCAAGAGACACCCAGTATTTCAGCTCCCTGGTAATGAGGGGCAGCCGAACACAGGGCTGCCTGTTTCAGACATCCCAAGCAGTGCCTGGGTGTGGCACATCAAGTTCTTGGCCAGCTCACAGCACTCACTGAATATCTGAACAATAGCCAGACTTCTAGGAGCTAGAACACAGCCTTACTGTGGGATCTGACTGCCCAGACTATGAGCCATTCCTCCAAATTTAACTGCAGGCACAGTCAAGTGTGAGGTAAAGCAATGTTTCACCATCCTGTGATTCTCAGCTTTATCATTTCCAGTGTGCTAGACAAACCCTGCAACTTCCTTTCGGCACAGGGTCTCATTTAGGCTGGCTGCCTTTTCGTGTCTATTTAGGTCATGGTTCCCTAAAACACAGGATTTCCCTGAAACGGCTCAATTCTACACTTTTTAATATTCAGTTTCCCCACCCATATTTGCTTCCCTCACCACCAACATATTTTAGGTTTTAAATAGCTCTGTTGGGAGTGTACATAGTTTATTAAAGACCAGTTTGTGATTGCTGAAGTACTTTTTGTTATTTTAAGCTCCATCTAGTTCAAGCACTCGAGTTTTCCTAATATAGAGGAGAGTAGCTACAACACCAGGATATACAGAACCCGTGTCCCAGAAAGCTCCCAAATGGCTGTGGAGCGGCTCGGGCAGCCGCAGAGTGGTGCCAGCACACACAGGGTGTGGTCCCACCACCACGGCAAACCATCCTCAATGACCCGCACCCACCCTCTGCCGCCTTTGGGTTGGTATTAGCACTCCATGACTACGTCAGAGCAGGACCAAAGAATGAATCAGGCTGAGAATAACTCATCTGTTATTTTTTCCAGCAGAACCATGCCATTGGTCCCATTCACTACATTTACACGGCGGCACTGCTGCTGGCGCAGATCACAGGAAGAGGGAAGGGTAAGATTTTTTTGGGGTACAGTTGGCCACAATGGGCCAAGCTACTGAACCACGTCTTATTCCTCGCTCCCAGATACTCCTGCTTCATCCTTTGCAGTAGCTCTGAAACACAATCCCTTGGTGAGATTTATCCTTCATCAAGCCACTTGTGCACATGCCATTAACCCAGTTTTCTGCTGAGCTAGCAGAACAGAACCGATACTCTATCGAGTTGGACTAACTGAGGCCATGCAGGGCAGGAACACGCAGATCGGAGCAAAACTTTACAGTGGCAGGAAACTGTCCAAGCTCTCAAACACACAGTCAAATTGATCTAGTTCATTGAAGGCTGCAGTTAAGTGCACACCCTCAAGTTCACACTCATACACCTCCAACTACATTGTTTGAAATGGGGCTATTTGAAAAGAACGTCTGATAAACTTCAGTTATCATTTGAGACCTAGATGCATGCATGAAGACATCGCTAAATGCCCTGGAATCCCAGTGGTCAAGTAAGATCTATTGACATGTCTTCTTTTTAAATATGGGTCCATCACATACCATTCCTTACAATGTAGAGAATTAAGGTTAGACAACAGTCTGACATTCGATAGATCAGGCAGACACCATGAGACCAAGCAGTCAAAAACCAGTCACAGTATCACTTAGACCATTTCAGATGCAAAAATAAATAACATTCTGCATCATGTAGACTTTCACAGAAGACCTGACTCAACTGAAGAAAAAAAAAATACACCACAAAAGACTTCTTTAATATAAGAAGACATTTAAATTACCCCTTCCATCCAGAGTATTTACTCTTTAATATTTCAGGGTGTTCTCACAAAGTCTTTTAATAAAGTTACAGCTACCCGAATGTAATACACATCTAGTAGACTTGAGTTAAAGGCTGTAGCTGTGTATACAGTTTTACAGAGAGACAGTCACAATCTAAAGAAAAGAATAAAGCCTTAGACTTACAGTGACCACTACAGAGTCAAGCTATTGTTCTGAAACAGTGCTATAAGCATTGCTAAGAAGCAACTATCAAATGCATCAGTAACATACTGCCTCGGGACTCTCGCAGCTTAGCATCATCTTCTGGCCTATGCTAGCTGCACGAGGGAAAGCATTTTTAGAATACTGCCAGGACATAACCAGAGACGACACCCTGCACAGATCAACTGTACCAGCAAACACACACATAAGGAAGCTGTATTCACAAGTAAATGCGCTTATATTAAGCGTTCCTGAAAAAAGGGTTTGCTTTCAATAGTTTTTAATCATTATGCTTGATAGCTCTTTTACTTTCTTCATGACTCTGCACTCCAGAAGATGAGGTGAAGAACTTCCAGGCATCTACACAATACTTCGCAGGTTCCAGTACTTCCCAAGTTATCTTTGTCAAGAACTATTGTCCTAGCGTAACAAAAACAAGACCCTGAACAGAAGAAGATCAATTAACTACTCTTGCTCAGGCTTGTGAAAACAGATAGATCCACATTAATGCATCCAATAACCCATCTTTCTCTAAGGGAATGGCAGACCAATGAAATCACTTGGTTTACAAGACTGACTGACTCTCCTCAGATCGAAGTTATTTTCAAATTCTTCCAAACACTGTCAAATCAAAGCTGTCATTAGAATATTGTAAAAGCTTTTCACTGGAAAGTCCTCTATGCCAAACTTTTCTGTGATCAAAGCATTTGATAGCCATTTCCAAAGTGATAAGGAAATATCTGAAAGGACAGAGTAATGCAGCACACAGTCCCAAGATATAAAGGAAAAAGCCACACAACATGCACCCCCTCCTCCAAACTGAGGGAACTAGCTTACTAAGAAGCAAGCTATGATGCAGTGAATCTTAAATTTGAAATAACTTACAGGAATTTGAGGGGTTCTATACAGAAAGAAGAGATACCCACTAACCAGCTTTTTTTGCAGTATGAACAAAAGACACTTTCAAAGCTTAGCCATGGGAGAAGCAGTTGGTCACCTCCTCTAAGCTACATTTGGTACTTAGTGGCAGAAGAGACCTTTGCACAGAGGTGAACCAAGTACAAAGGAAGCAACAAAGCCTATATACTAAATTTGTCAGAAGCGAAGCAACAAAGGAGAAGCAAGACAGCCTTCTGTTAGATTTCTACTTGATTATTTAGCATTTGACAGAACAAACACTAAGATAGCATTGTATTTCCTGTGTATGATGCTGAAGCAAGTATTGTTTGGGACATCTCATCTTCAGTTGATTGCTCTGATCTTTTGGTGATTTTAAAGTTACTTTGTCACTCTCTTTGCTCTGTCTTTTGTTAGAGAGATCCAAGACAGACACTACAGTGGTATGTTGTTACAGTTGAAGATCCTGATGTATTCTTATTTGAAAAAGGTCTCTATTCTGTTGGGTATGCAAAGGGGTATTGAAACTAAGCATAATATGTTGCATTGCAGCTTGCAGTCAACCTTCAACTTGAGATGTTAGTAACAAACCACAGAGCAAGATAAAGGGAAGAAAAAACACACCACCACACACACCAACTTAGGGGTTTTCGAGCTTTAACTCGCTTCCGCGTGTACAGCTGTCACCACAACACCCTAAGTACACATTGTGCCTGTCAGTGCAGAAGACGTCAGTGTCTACAGATTTCACATAGCCTAAAACACTTGCTGCACCAAGTCTTTAAAAGAAGAGTAAGAAAATCCTCAGTCTTCAGGAACTTACCGCTAGAATTTACTGCTTCCCAGTTTGTTGTGGCTGGGTCAGAATACCATCAGTTTGAGGTGCAGTTTCGTGTTTTAAGCCAAAAAAAAAAAAATTACATCAGCAGGCAGTAAACACTCTTGGATTTTCCTGAACACCAAGTTCAAGTAACAGAGGCTCCTTGCTTACTTTTTGGAGCAGAGGACTAATGTTATAGCAGCAAGGAAAATGTGTCATCTCAGTATTCCAGGAAAGAATAAGTTACAGCCCAGGTCCCATAACAAAGGCAGCACAACAGAGCTGCAGGCTGGAGGACTAAGATACATTGCTTATTGATTATTCTTGGTTTATTGATTAAGTGTTTTATGGTGCTGAATAAGAAAGCTCTCAAAACCTACCACCTTTGCAATCATAGACTCAAGAGCTTTCAGGTATTATAGGTAACACTAGCCTTTTCTGACCACATTATTCAAGCTACTAGTAACCTTGCAGCTCTGGAGGCAGCTCACAAAATGAGCAGTCGTGCAACAGTTCATTCATACAGCAGCTGATGATTCTCTAGGAGATTGTGAATATTGCCGAGAACATAATCATTTTACTGCTCTCTCCTTCCTGTATTTCACCTGTGCAAACCATTTCTTAGTTTTCCTGCACAGATACACCATTGGTCAAATTCTGCAAGAACCTCCTTTTGCATGCAGGGAGAAAATATTTCTAAAGATGTCTATACAAAGACTTCTATGCTATATGCCTCTTGCTAACTTGCACATGATCAGGTCAACCATTCATTAAAGCACCACAAGCATCTTAACGGATCAGTATGTAAACCCTTACTTTTAATACATATGTACAAATCCTTCCTTTTCTGTCATTTCTAACTGGAACTCCACAGTTACCAGTGACTTGTCATACTAATAGGATTAACAGGATTGTTTTCATATAAGAGGATGTACTAGACCACAGAGTATTGCGTGCATTTTGTATCACCACTTTTTTTAATCAGGCGACTTGACATTGCTTGAATTTGTCAGCAGTGGAACTGCCTTACGTCCAGAGTGCCATTTGCTGCCATTCTGCAAGTCCTGTGGATTATGATCATGTTAGGATGACATCAAGTTCTGGATTTTGATAGAGGAAAAAAACACACCATCAGAACATTCTTGTCCATCCAGCGGCCTGAAAAGACATTTAGCATATTGAGGAAATAGATAAATCTTTATTTTTTAATTCACTATTCCAGAATAGCATATTCACAGGGTGAAAAAAATAATTATTCCTTATTATTCTTAGAGACAACATAAACAAAAAGCCACACCTTGCAGAGGTGGGGGATATTGAGAGCCCTGAAACTTCACCTTAATAATTTGTCTGGCAGCTCATTTTTTGCACTGTAACCAAGCACAGAATTAATACCAGAGAGTAAGTTCGCTACAGTTTAAAAACCATGGCAAGGGAAAATTTAGCCCAGAATTCCATGCTTTATTAGCCTGTATCACATGAAACCAAATACATTTTTATTAAAAGCTGTGACTAAGTGATTGATCAGACTGTAATGGCAGATTCTTTCCTGTATTTCGTCACTTCCACACCTTAACTAGGTCTCCCAATCCAAAAAAGCCTGAGTCACAAGGGCTTACTAAGCAGAAGAGGACAAATCAGTGATATACAGATGGACATGAATGGCTCATGGATGCAGGAAGTCATCAGTTTTGCTTTAAAAAGAAAATACCTGGAGAACATAGGAAGCCACAGAGTTGCAAAAGAGCAGATCTCCAATATGCTGCACAAAATTCTCTGACATCGAATGAACCCCCTCTTCCCCCCCCTCAAAAAAAGAAAAAAACACACAGAAAATTTACAGTATTCACACTCTAGTACAATGAAGTCTGTTCTTCTGTGTAGCCTTCCTCTGCAAAACAAATTGACCAATAGTGCTAGAAACTGGAGAGTACAGATCAGTCTGGACCAGCCATGCCATGCCAGTCTTATTCACTGCTTCAGTCATCCTCTTTTCTGATCTATTCTGAGATTTCGGTTTTCTCTACACAGAATCACTGTTGGAAGAATCTGTCTCTTCTGCCTCCTAGTCTATCATCTCATTCTCGCCTAATTACATGTTTCTCTACGGAGTGGATCAGATTCAGAGCCTTCTCATTCATTTCTCCTTCAGGGGCACCCCTGTGCTTTTGTCTATAGCTATTCATCAACCCACAACAGCCAAAGGGAGAGAAACCTAGCATGGCCAAACACTTCTATTTCTTAGCCTGGAAAGGAGATGAGAACCAAATATTATTCCTTCATCCAAAGTTTGTATTTTTTAATAGGTTCCTCAGAACAACTACAGCTTCAGAGATGTTGGAACAACTAGAAAAAAGCATTTTGCAGGAGTCATATCATTAAAAACTCCTCAAAGAGTGTCTTCTCTCCATTTAATACAAGTTCAACAAGCTGCGATACATAGGCCAAGAGTTTCTGACTGCCCCAGTACTCTGCTGGAGGATCACACATTCACACAAGTGAAAGCATCCTTTCACCGCTGCACAGGAAGAAAGCAGCACTACATTGCTTACCTATGTACCCACAGTTGCTGCAGCCATAATTGCCTCTGGTCAATATAAGGCCCAAACCTCTGCAATTTCAGGTTTTAAACCTCTGAACAGTTGCAGCTGATCCTCTGGTTTTATAGCCACCAAGCCTGCCAGCAACTGTCTCTTCCTACATTCCTGCCAAGTATTTGCTGCACAATCTTTTAAACATTACAGTGAGAGTCGGCATTAGCTGCTGGAGTTGGAAGGGTGGGGTTTATGCCCACAACTTCCAAAACACCTAGAAACAGCCGTCAAAGTGTTACGAAGCGTTGCCCAAAAGAGAAGCCTTCCATGAATCTGGAGACTTCAGCCTGTTTCGGACGGGATAAAAAACAAACTCCTTTGATGCAGTATTATTGACTGTACTAAGCAAATTCGGGCTGTTCCCAAACATCCCTAGGGAAAAGGCAAGTGATTAACTGGCTGCTCACTAGTGCTCTTAATTTACATCGGTTAATTGCCCTGGATGATTCCGAGGCAGAGAAGGATTTCCTCTTTTACAGCAGTGTGTCTGCAACAGCTGAGACTCCGCAGGGTGATGCTGATTTCCAGTACAATCATTTAGCAGACACACAAACAAGATACGGGGAGGTGGGAGGTGGCAGCGAGGAGTCACAAGGAGTTAGTGTTGAGATCTTGGAACTCTTTTCCAAACAGACCCCATTGTAGTCCTCAGAACAGCCATTAAGCACAGATAACAGCTTTATTCTGCAGATTCAGGGAGGCCCTCTCACTGCACAGAAGAGGAAAAGGAAAAAAAAAAGAAAAAAAAGTCAGCCAAATAAGGTTGTTTGAGCTGCACCAAGCCAGGAAAGAGGCCAGGAGCTGACGTCGCCAGAGGAAGCTTTTAGTCAGTTTCCTTTATCCCCTGGAGCAGGGCCAGAGCTACCTCCTTCCGAGGAGTTTCGCCCAGAAAAGTGCCAGCTGATGAGCAGGGACACGCAAAGCCTGGCAGCTCGGGAAGGGCCCTGCTCCCCCTGCACACCCGGCTCCACCAGGAGCAAAGGCCGACAGTATCCAAATCACTCGGGTTCAGTTCGTTCGCTGTCACGTAGCTACACAGGGACTTCAGCGAGCTCTGTGCAGCAGCGTTTCACTTCAGATCAGATATTAAACATAAAACAACTGAAACAAGTTTCCTCTAGTGGCAGCAGTGCCATTTCCTGTCAAGAAAAGGAGTCCATATCAAGGCATCTTATGAACTATCCCCATGAGAAAAGCAAGAATTGTCATTAACCTTCAGGGGTGATTAATCAGACAAGGCAGAGTCACCTCAAGGAAAGTGCTGCAACTCCTTGCAGGTCCAAAAGAGGTGCTGCCTGCAAACGTTAAGGGGACAGGACATTTGCGAGAAGTAAGCGATGACCAACCCCTGATGTCAGGCACTCTTTTCCCCATAAGATTCCCTACCGCAGAAGCAGCAGATCTAAAGCTTTCCTTGGGCTCCTTTTGTTACGTGCATCTCACTAACCTGCTGCTTGTTTATCTGCCTCAAGGAAGACATCAAGAGGTCAAAAACAAAAGAAAGGACTCAACTAATACTTTTAATCTTCTAGAACCTCTGGTATCATAAGCACTCTTGAGCCTAACACTGTCACATTAAAGTTTTAAGAACTGGATCATGACTTCCAATTCAGATCAGGCACTCAGAACAGTTCTTGCTCGCTAGTCTGAAGCCGCTACAACCGATGTTTTCTGCACGCTGCTGCTAGTCAGGTGCACGACTTGCCGTAAGAAGTGGAAGCCAGATTTTACCAGCATGCAAAAACGAAGTGAACTTTAGTTTATCAATGGTATTCTTTAAACTCCCTGTTTACCTTTAACACAGAAGACCCAAAAGTACCAAACAGAAGCTTTTGCTCACTATCAGGCTTAACTGCTTCATCTGCACAAGAGGTAAAACCTGTTCTCACACAACCTAGAAACCAAGCTGATGAATACAATACAAGCTAGGGTGTAAAGGCCTTTCCCGGTTTCTAAAATCCCATAGTATAGGATAGATAATTCACTGTATACCAGTCCAGTAGTTTACTTGGTTCCACTGTACACTCAGCATGTTTTAGCTATTGTTGCTTCTGAAGTACAAAGTCATCTGAAATTCACCAACAGGGGCAACACCGGCTTCTGTATAAAGTAAGGTCTTTGAGAACTCTCAAACACATGGCTTTACAGCAACTCCATGTATCTGATAGTGTTACAAGTAAGGTACAACGGATTGAGTTTGCCTAACAAGCTAGCACCCATGTCACATCAAAGCCTGCCCAACTTTGGTCAGTGCTGCCAAGCTTCCCAAGTTATACTGAGTGAGGGAGAGGAGATGTAACACTGAAGGGTTGGTCCTCAGATAAGACAGAAGGCACCCTGGAACACTGCTAGTGTTCCTTCACAGCACAACAGGATCCAAACCCAGGACACTAAAAGAAAAGTGTCCATCCATTACAAGTCATAGTTTCTATCACTGTCCACTCTTCCCCCTTAGCTTTCAAGACCTCTAGCAAATTCCACAAGAAAAAAAACCACAAAAAAATCACCCCAAACAAGTGCAACACCCTGCTCATAGCTGCCGACTTGTTGCAGCATTTGGTACCAAGTAGCTACACACAAAGAAACTAATTATCCAGAGGATTCTCATGATACCTACCCCAGTCTCTCAGTCACCCTTCTTCTAATCAGACCTATGCAGTTCCAAAGAACAAAGGGAAATATGCTTCAAGGATCACTGGGCATTAGGACCATAAATTTAAGCTACAGACAGGGCCCCTGAAGGCCCCAATGGCTATTGCTACACTGAATTTTAGAAGGTATTACAGGAAAAGGCAACAGCAGAAAAGACTTTTTTTAAAAAAAAAAAAAGTAATCTTAAATAGCATCATAGAGCTGAGACCTAAGAATCCCACTATTCTTTTGTGCTGAAAAGTTCATGCTTGTCCAAGTTGATTTTCTCCGAAGAAACACTTTGCTCTAGAAACCTGGAGACTTGTTCTGAACATAGAGAAACACTTAGTTCTGCTAATACAATGAGAGGAGTCCAAACTTTACTATACCTTAGTTTGAAGCTTTCTATGTTCACTAGATTAGCTCTGATTAAACCCATTTCTCTACAACAAGACGATGTCACCTAAAACAGAACTGCTCAAGTCCTAGTGATAAGACAGTTGAATGCACAACTCATACACAACGCCCACGTTTCAAACTCAGCGGCCTATCTGTTCACATAGCCACAAAGTAAGTACATGCATAGGCAAAACAGTTAATGAATCCCGATAGAGAAATGCTGCTTTTGTAATAGCTAAAAGTAAAGTATCAGTCCATTAAATGGACATGACTGGTACAAAAAAGGTTGCTTTCCTTCCTGCTCCTGCAACTAAGGTGGTTTTTGGAATACTAAAGTTCAAGTGTTTAACCATGGGGCTCAGACTAGCCCTCAACATGACAGTTCATTCACTTCTATCAGGATTTCGAACTGAGAGTGACTTCCAGCTCTGCCCAGCCTGAAATGACTCAGAGAGACCAGAGCCCTAGTCATTAAGCATGAGATCAGAGCCTAGTCATGGCCAATAAACAGACTTCTCATCTGGGGGACTTTTCAGAGCTTGACAATGGCTTGCAAGAGGCATTTTAGTACTCAACTACTTCCACCTCTCTGCAATACAAAACGTGGGAGGAATTATATGCCCTCTTTGGTGCGTGCTTTAATTGTTTACATCTTGCAGACTTTTCAGCTCAAAAAAAATTATAAACCAGAGTTGGTTGCTTAACTATAAGATCACTCTAGATAAAACAGTGAAGCTTTCCTGCCAAGAGGATGGCAGGATCAGCAGGCCGATCCATGATGGACTTTCCACACAGCCCACGAGGCCGCTGGCAACCAAACCCCCCAATTGTGCAGACATTTCAGTTCACAACAGCAAATCACGTGCCACTAGTTCAAAGGTTACCAGAGTTAATCTTGGATTCCTATTAATAGTGCACCAAAGCATAATGCCACTTGTAGCAAAGCTCACGTAACAAAATGGCAATCTCCAGCTAGACATGTTAACATTTAGCCTAGCTTAACGAAGAGTAGGGACTCAGAACTCAACAGGTTTTGCTGCTCAAGCCACACAGCAGCATGTTCTGTAGGCTTGGTAAGATGAATGATAAGAGCTACCAAACACTTTAGACACAAATGTTTTTCCTGCCCAGCCAGAACTGTTCCCTGAAACATTTCCTTCATCTGTCTTCTTCACAATGGATTTATTTTTGCAATGAAGCCCACATATAGCTACATCTAACTGCTCAAGTTTCACCTAGGTTTGACCTTGATTGAGGAAAGTCACTTGCATTTTACTGTTTTGTTAATTAAGTAGCTATTAACAAATCTTAAGCTAACACACTAGTAGTCATGTTTCTTTCACATGAAGAACTGATCGCACAGTTATGCCAGCACATCCTGTTCCTGCAAAACATACCTCAAGAAATAATGTGTAAAATATTATTTCAGTTGGGTCTGCAACCAGAGCAGATGGAGCAGGAAACCAAAGGCTGACACGGCAGAGGCCTGCAGCTCCGTACCTCAACAGGCACAAACATTTGAACCGCTTTCTGCAGAATCTGCGGTGGGCAATACACAGTATCACAGCAAAGCACTTACTTTTCTTCATCTGTTCCAGTTTTAAAAAGCTCTGAAAGCAGAACTGCTCCGTCAGAACCAGAAAGCAGCAGACTGAGAACACAAATCCAGCCCAGGGTGTGTCTGAAGACACCAGAGGCTGCAATGAGCTCCTTGTAGCGAGTGCAGTGTCACAAAGTTTGGATTCAGCCAGCCGGTGGGAACTCTGTCCCATAGCATATCCGCAATACATTAAGCATTTCTTGGCTGATTCGCACTACAAGAAGTCACTCATCGCAACTCGAAACTCTCTGGCTAAAAGGCCTCAACTGCGTTTTCCACAGAAGTCCCCTAACCCGAACTACTTCTGTTAATCTTACAGAACTTATTGCCCGTTTTTTTTTTTTTTAAGGAAGTAAATCTTCATGAATCATTGCTGATGTCCGAAGAAAAGTCTCTCTAAAGCTTCAGAAAATACTGTCTTAACCTTTAAGTGGCCTGAGTTTGATATCCTTTAAGAAGTTGACGTTTTAAAAAAAAATAAAATAATTCAGCCATTGTCTCTGAGAGCTAGCATTTAAGACAGTAGGAAAAGCAGAAGTCAGTGAAACAGTTCTTGAGTATCTATTTTAAAGTAACAAAATTAAACTCTCTGTAAAAAAAAATAAAATAAATGGGGGGAGGAATTCCATTTCAACGTTCACTTGCAAAGGGGTGGGGTTTTGATTTGGTTTGGTTTTTTTCTCTCCTTTATGTAAATCACAGACTCTTAGCTTAAACATCGGATGTTCTTAGGCCACTTCAGATCACTTCCAGTGAGGAAACGTGCAGAGCCTTCCAGTCTGCCCCTTCCTGTCCTATCACTGCAGGGCCGGGACCCATGCTTTTACTTCTACTAGGAGACACTAAGTGGAAAAACCCCATGCTCCTCATTAGTCACCGAACTCCTGCTGCGAGGAGAGTCAAGTACAGACTTGACCAGACTTTCTGAGCACCAAGATCTCTCCAGCCAAGAAATACTTCGAGTCAAGCTGGGACAAGGCTCCGTAGCAACTCGAGCTGACTAATTACAAGCCGTGAAAGCCTCAACTTCTCCTCTTTACGGAGCACGTGAGAGGCGGCCATAGAATTAACTAATTCCCCATCGGGCTCCAGAAAGCCTCATTCGCGCTCGCCTCCCCAGGCCGGGCACACGCCGAGTCCCGGGGCGCACAGGGCGGCGGGCAGCGCTCCGGCAGCCACCGCTCCACCGGGCATCGCGGAGAGGCGGCCTCCGCAGGGCGCTGCCCCGCCGCGCCGTTAGCCAGCCTCCCCGAGCGGGCAGCCGCGGCCCAGGCGGGGCCCCGGCCCGGCAGCCGCCCTGCGCCCGGCCCGGCCCCTCGGGCGGGGGTGCCGCGGCAGAGGGACGTACAAGATGGAGGGGCGGGCGGCTCGGCCCAGCTCCGCTCCCCTGCCGCCCGACCCGCGCCGCGCTTCCCAGGACTCCCTCCTTCACCATCTCCCGTCTCCCTCGGGGCAGCCGCCGGCGCCGCCCGGGCCCCGCCACCGGCCGCAGCCGCTCCCGGGCGGGGCGCAGGCGAGCCCAGGCGGGAAGAGCCCCTCGGGCCGGCGAGGCGGACAGCCGCGGCGCTGCCGTCCTCTCCCGCCGCGAGGCCCAGGCGCCGCCACACCCGCCCAGCCCCGCGCTCCCGTCGCCGAGAGCCGCCCCCGTGGCGGGGCCCCCCCGCTCCGCTCCAGCTGTACCCACCGTTTTCGGCATCTTCCCGGCAGACTGGGCACGGCACGTCGCTGGTCCTGCGCCGCTGGGGCTCTCCGCGGGCTCCGCGCTGCTTCTAACGGGACGCCGCGCCGCGCCTCTCCGCCCGCCCGCCCCGGCACAAGCCCCGCCCCGCAGGCCCCGCCCGGCTGCCCGCCGCCGCCCTCGGGGCTGCTGCTGCGGCGCGGCGGGCCCGGCGCGGCCGGGCCGAAGCTCCAGGAGGCCTCGCCTCGGCGCGAGCGGAGGGCGAAGTGCTTCTGGCCTCCCCGGCGGAGCGGGCCGCTGCGGGGCGGTCGCGGAAGGGAGCGGCTGTGGGGGTAGCGGCGGAGCCCTGCCGGGGCAAAAGCCGGGGGTCTTCAGCGCCTGCGAAACTGGGTGCCGAGAAGGCCCTGAACGCTGAAGTTTATTTGCGTATCAGGTGTCACTGGGACTTCTAGCCCTTGCTAAAAGCGTTGTTTAAAGAAATAATGCTGTTTTATGGGCTAACGCGCTGCTCGAAGTAAGACCACGGCGCTGACGTGACGGATTCTTCGTCTCCCGTTCAGGCTGAGTCATGCGCCCGTGGGGTGCAGCTCAGAGATGGCGGGCGGTCTCCCCGGTCCTTGGCGTGTTGTGCGAGCGTGCTGTCGTGGACAAGGTTTTCAGAGCTGTTTAACTAAAAAGCACACATCCAGCTCCAGGTGCTTCAAAAGCACGAGGGGCTGTGTCTCCCTGGCAGGCAAACCACCTCTAGTCTTCAAGCCTCCTCAGAGGCCACCGCCATAATCCCACGGTATAAACGAGCAATCAAATTCATGGATGAAAAGAGTTCCGAGAACCAGCTGCAGATCACTCACCAGAGCTTCCTGTGCCATCTATGTTTTGGAAACACTGATGGAAGGAATCAAGGTCCAGCATTTTCATGGGGATTTA
The DNA here is from genome assembly GCF_009769465.1 of Tauraco erythrolophus. Classification (NCBI taxonomy): domain Eukaryota; kingdom Metazoa; phylum Chordata; class Aves; order Musophagiformes; family Musophagidae; genus Tauraco; species Tauraco erythrolophus. The sequence goes on along the minus strand of NC_141477.1, from coordinate 109,311 downwards.
AAGAAGCCATCTCATCTCATTTGGGACTTCAAACATAACTGTCAAGCAGTGACCCAAGTCCTGTTTTCTCCCAGAAGGAAAAAAAAAGTCCTTTTTAAGGTTAACAACCTGTGTCCAGAAAAAGGAAATTAAATGTTCTCAATATATTTAACGTCTTATTTTTTAAGGATAGTAGAAACCTATGTTCCTATTTCTCTTGAGTTTGTGTCTTCTTGTCAAATCTAAATATTTTCACTCTTGAAGTCATCTTGGTTGATGCAAAGACCATGCAGACTAGCAGAACTTCATACCTACTTTTTTCCCAGCATGTTGAATAAATGAAGATTGCATTAATATGAGAACACAAATTCAGATAAAAAGTAGGAAGAGAGCAAGCCAAGTTCTACTAGGCAGATCAGCACAGACTCCTGCTGAGTAAACTGTTTTCTTTAATTTGATTACAGGATTCTGCTGGGATTAATATTAAACTGAGGTATGCTGAGAATTGACATCAGATTCATAACAACACTTTGCACATCTTTAAAAATTGCAGTTCATTCAAAAGCTCTCAAAGTGCTTTGTAAATACTTGTAATTAAACCCTCAGGGTCTACAGAAAGGAAGTTTCTCTTTTTTCCCCAAGGAATAATATTGTTGTGAATGCATACGTAATATAACAGAAATAATTTTTCAACTAGAGGTTTATAAATGTGTTGATTTGCTTTTCAATGTGATATTTCCTCATCCTGCAGCATGATGTGAGAAAGAAAATCCAGAATAGTTCTCACTCTGTTAAAAAAAAAAATTGTAAAGATTGTGAGAGACAAGGCCTTGCCTCACCTTAGAGTAAACTAGGAGTACTACTGTAAAGAGTAATAAAACTATTCCTGCGCCCATCTGGCAGGAGATGGAAATGAGGTCTGTAAGCTTTGTTTGCTTCGTCTGAATATGCAGGTTTCACCTAAACTAGAATCTCTATGCTGTGTCTACATAGGAAAAAACATCAGTATAATCAGATTGATGTAAACTGGTGTAAGTTTTCTGCACAAAAAGTCACAGGGTCCATAAGAGTTCATTTTACAAAGTCTTCTTGCTTTTCTGATTCATTTTTACATTGAGACTTTCTTAGACAAGGTCAAACAAGACTGCTCCATGAAAGGGTTCCACTTGTTTCCTACAGAAATTGATACTGACAGAAGAGATCCAGAATAATAAAGGTACCTGGTCATGATTTTTGCCAGGTTTGGATCCAGGAATGTTAAGGGTGAGCTTTCTCACTGAATTCATTACCATGCTAACAACATCATATATGACAGGGAGACCCCAGTTCTGCTTCTGTTGTGACTTCTATTCCAACATCTGATTGCTTCACTGGCATGGGGCTTCCTAAGATGGAGGTAACTGTTTGGAGGATTTAATCATTCTTTTTCAGGAAGATGACAAAACTTCAGATGATGAAAGTCTAGCTATTTCCTTGACAAATTTAAGGAGCCCGTAGTTTAGCATCTAGGTACCTAGTGTTTTCTTCATCTTGCTAACAACAGGAGATGTGATGCAAATGAAGCCCCATGCCAGTGAAACAATCAGATCCAAAGCAACTGCATTCCCACTCATAGTGTGCAAGCACTGGCCACGTGCACAGAAAGTCATAGACCGTATGTTGAACAGTCTTCAAACAGTTTGAAGGGGCAAGACAAGGCAAAGTGAGTTCTATAGCATGACAGATGCTTCTTTTTCACCCCAGCCACTTCTCTTGTCCTTCTTCTCTATTACTCATAGCAACAGCCAAACAAAATACCATTCATGCCACATTGAAAGACAAGGGTTCCCTCTGACAGGCACAGGAGTCTCTACGCTTTAGTTCCTCTCCTGCTTCTTCCTCCCCTCTTCCCCTTGGCTGTTGAGGGGGAGGACAAGACATCCGAAACATCTGAACCACACAGTGCTCCAGCTACAGTGTCATGAGCAAGTCCTGCTGCAGAGGTGCTGCACTGAGATCTCGCCTCCCCCACAGACCTCTCCGTTGGCTGCTGAGGAGGGACGGTGGTATCAAGCAGCCTTTCACTGAGCCCTCCCTGCCTGGCCATGTGTGAGAAAAAGCACATCGGTGGATTCCTTGAGAGCCACAGGCAGGGGTTATCTCTCCTCCCTGACTGCAGGATGAGATTCCAAGGGGTAAAAGCGTCACCGGACTAAAGATCCTCCCTGCAGGAGGCTGTAGAGATGAGTAACATTACCCAGGGCCTCAAAAATGCTGTTATTTCCAGGCTGCTCAGAGCCCAAATAATATTAAAGTATTTCAGAATTAGATTAGACCTGGATGACATTAAGCATTCTCCTGGGAGGAGGTCTGGATTTTCGCTGGGGATTTATTGTCTTGGTTTCATTTACATCAAACCTTTTGTAATACCTTCTTTTAAGCAGAAAAAGCACGTAAATTATTTGGTCTGAAATACCAGAATTATTTAGCATGAGCACTTAAACAGGGGCCATTTCATCCGCTTATAGTTTTTTAAGCTAATGCTGAGTAACTTGAACTGCCCTTCACGTAGCTTTGACAGAAGATAGAGGCCTTATTCCATTCAGCTTCCCACAATGTGATTAAAAAAACCCCACAAAACAAACCCAAAGCAAAGGTGTTCCATACTAGAAGGTATATTTCAGAGGGCTGAAAGAAATTTAGTTTGATTCACTTAGGCAAAAGAAGGCATAAAATGAAAGATCAGCACCTCCCTCTCCACGTCCCCTCCCCTGGAAGCTGCAGAGAGCAATGAGGTTGCCCCTCAGCCTCATTCTCTCCAGACTAGACAAACCCAGAGTCCTCAGCTGCTCCTCGTAGCACATGCAGATCAGAACTAGATCTTCAACAAGTGGTTATCAATTTCTTAACTTTTTCAAGAGTTTGAGGAAATCCTGCATTAATTTGCCTTTTAGCGATGGGTGAAACAATGACCTGTCATTTGTGTTGGTTACAAGGGCTGTACACTTAGATTTAGAGAAACCTGTGGAAAGATATCTCACATTTCTCTTCACCTTTTATAACTTCTTTTTCTTGCCTATCCCCTCTTCATAGACACATACACACACTTTTGCAATACACTGTAATTTATGAGATTAAATGGGATCTAGCTTTAACACCAGCAAGGGACCTGACACACAGATAGTAGTGAATCAGCAAGTGCCCTCCTCACAAATGGCTCCTGGAGGAGTTAAAAAGGTTCTAAATGAATTCAAGTGCCCAGATGCCTACATGCCACGTTTGGTGCTGGTGCAAGGAAGGAAAGATCTGCTGACTTAGCATGATTCAGACTCTCACTATTTTGGCTACAGAGTGGTTATTAAAAGTTTCTGGCCATTGACTTTGAAGCAAGGGGACTGTTACCAATCAACTAGGTAGCAAAGCAGCTGTGCTGAGGTGGCAGCGAAATGGACTCTGCCTGGGAGCTGATGTCTATTCCAAAAATAGGTTATGAAAGAAGAGCCAATATAAGTTATTAATTCCTATCTCTCTATTTTTTCCAATCAAATAAACTTCTGGATTCTGGTGTGCTCCTAAAACCTCATTAACCAGCACCCATGAAAATATCTTCAAAAAATGTTCCAAGGAGAATCTCTGATCAGTAAGTCATTCTGTGCGCAATAGAAAGCAAAGAGAGAAGGAATGGGTGGAAGAGGAAATGGGGATAAAAAGCAATGAACAGGAAAATGAGAGCTTTACAGGGACAGCAATAACAAACCTCATTTCTTCCAAAGTCCTGAGACTGCCATCAACACAGGACCTGCCTGCATTGTTCAAACATTACAGCTTTCTCTTTCTTTCAAAAAATGCCCGATCAATTTGCGTCTCCATGAGCAAAGTAAAAGTAGCTGAGGCACTGAAAATCCACAGCCTCCAGCCTAGGAAAAATTAGGCTGTTAAGGTACTGTCCCATAGATTAAGGAAAGAGACTAGAAGATAGTTCTCCTTCGTCCTATGAGCTCTGTCAGTGGGTAACTGGATGATCTTATATTATTTTTAATTAGCCCAGCTATAAAAGTAATATAATAATACTGACTATCTTAGAGGGGGCTGACAAAGTTGTCATTTTAAGGTTTCAGGCAACAGTGCAAATTCTATACTTTATATTAGTTATTTATAAATAAATGTTTCTACGTATTATCTAAATTCTTAATTTAGAAGAATTGTTTCCTGGGTATTTTTTGAAGCTGTTAGTGCAAAGAGTTTATTTTTAAAGTCTCTCAAGTTTTTATAGCTCGAGTACTTCAGAGCACCGCAAGAACCAGAGAGGAAGATGGCAGGACACGAACAGCAGCTGTTTTTCTTGTCCAGGCTCTGTGACACATAAAAAAGGAAAAAACGCACAAGATGGGGATCCAGATCTCACCAACTGCAAATTTGCACAACAGATGCAGAAGATTATGGAGTCTCACTCTCCACATCTTAGTATTTTGTATCATCATGCACAGTAATGGACTAAAATATGCCTCTTTACTTGAAAAATGTCTCTGTGCTCATGTTGCAGAGGTGTCGAGAACAGCTGGAAAGTCAGGGTCATGTATATGACCCATTCACTCTCCACAGGTAGAAATACACCTGTACCACTGTACAATATGATTTGAATAACTCAGTATTACAGCACATCCACTTGTGCATCTTGATCATCCTAGAAAGTGGGTGATGCAGCCTGTTGGCCTAAAAACTTCCTCGCTTACTTGCGAGATTCAAAACTAAATCAGAGTGACAGAGTAACAGATCCTGCATTGTTCTCCCTGCCTTCTTTTTTTCTTTAGGTACAGAGCATTTAGTGCCCTGGGGCGGCAACATGTAGGCTCTTGCATGCACAATCTGCCCCGTGACCCTGTTTCAAGTCTGCAGAATGCTGCTCGCTGCCTTCTCACACGGACAGGGAGGCCCAAGCAAATCTCCCATCACTTCAATATTCCTAGCCTGAACTTGGCTCCCTTTTGCATTCATTAACAGCATAGTGGAACCACTGTGGGAGAGGGAACAGAATTATTTCTCCAAGAATCATCTGTCATAAGTAGCAGTCACCTACGCGGAAGCAGGCGTGGGTGAATAGGTTGTGCGCTAACCCCCAGGCAGCCGGCCTCTGGCGTGGTCGTGGTTTGGGCTGTAGTGCATTCCGCTGCAGACCAGCATGGTGTTCAGGCCATAACTGGGCTAGATTAAGAATTTTTCACACACACCTATCATCACCACCTCTGTCTCTGCTGGAGATTATCACCAAACTATATAAGCAAGCTGCATCTCCATTAGCTTTTTAGTTCAGATCAGGAGTTTGTTTTTTAAGTTAATTTCCTATTCACTGCATTCTGTTTCCCATCGTGGTGCAGTCTCATACCTGGTGAACTGAATTCTTTTTGGATGAAAATTAGCCAGAAGATGTGCTTCCAGGGGTGCACCTATTGTGTCCCAGCTACTGGCAAGCATTCAGTTAACTGGACCAGAACAGAGCAAGTCCAAAATAAGCTCCCTCTGAAACACACTTAGTGTGAATGTTAAATATTCAGCAGCAGCTCTTTTGTTTTCCAGATCTGCTCCTGTTACACTACTTATAGACATGCCTACCTGTCAAAATGATCCAGGCTTGCTTGTGCATCTTTTGAACCTGTTCAAACATTTTTAGCAGGATGGATTTTAACTTGGATCAGGGTGGCAGAACTGAGTTAGGGAGCAAGGACATATGCAGATTTACTGACCCCTCTGTGGGGACAGTAACCTCCAAGGAAGACAGTCTCAAATGCAGCCAAAACAGCACCTCCAGCCTCAGGCCAGCTGAGCCATCCCTGGGAGCCAGGCTATGCCACGGATGCACTGAGTACCAAACTGCAGTTCTGAAGTTGGCTTCTAAATTCTTCCCTCTGTAAACTGCCATAGGCTCACCCATGGACTTAGGCTTCACTGATTGGCATCAGATTCATCCTGGAATGTGAGTGTGCACCTCCCCAGAGCTTTTACCCTCCAGTTAGCCCTGCTCCCACTCATCTCTCCCTGACCTTCTCTCTCATCTGCCATTGTGATTCGAAAACCTTCTTACCGTCTCACACAGAGCAGCTGCTTATAATCTAACTTCCCTCTGCTTCTCCAGGGCTCCAAGACTGACTTGGTGCTCCAGGCATTCCAGCTCCTACAGAGCAGAAGCAGAGCAGGGAGGGAGCACTCAGTCTCAGCACTAACATTAAGTCAGTTCTCCCCACTGTACCGAAATTTGGTCAAGTGAATCAATGCAGTGGAACACAGGGCTCAGACAGCCATAAAGAGGGAAAAGAAAACTGGTCTGTGTTTCCAGGTAGTGGCACATAATGTGGAAGATGATCTCAGCACTAACTGTTTCAGACAAATGACCCTTTACCAGTTCTTTCCATCTAAGTCTTGGCTCCATTCATTTTGCCTGAGACTTAGATCTATTTTTGGAAACCTTAAAAATATACAGGCAGTTGCCAGCCATTTTTATTCCAATGCAGGAACATTATATACTTAAGACATTACTCGGCCCCTGCTCAGATGGCAGGGGTTTTTTTCCAGGTGAACACCAAACCTCGACCCATGACAATGTTGTCTAGTAAGTATTGCAGCTGTTTCTGGACTAGAACATGAAGTAGACTCAAAAACCCAGCACGTTATTGTTCAGGAGATGCCTAGAGCAGGAGTCTAATCTGGGAATGTTCATGCTACCTCTCCCACCCAGCTGATTCACACTCAAGTGAAGGGAATTTCCTCCCACCCTGTTAACATTACACAGTGTTATCTGCAGTCAGGGTTGCATGACTGTGAGATACATGCATCCCTGGGCAGCCCTAACTCCCCCACACACTCTGCATCCAGTTCTTTTCCTCACAGCAAAACGTGACGATGCACCACATGCTGCCTCGTCCAGTTAGACACAGGCGTGACAGGTGACATCATTCGTTTTTCTTAGGTTTTTACTAGACACATGGCATCTCTGATCCGACAATGCAGAGAATTAAGGCATTTAGGCTATTTATAAAAAAGAGGAACAGATAGGTGGGTGGGTAGATAGATAGATAGATAGATAGATAGATAGATAGATAGATAGATAGATACACACATACATACAGTGTTCTTAGCTGTTTTCTGTCCCAGAAGTGGCTGTCTTCAGCAACAGACACAGAGGAGTAGACGCTCAGTCCCAATTAAGCCTATTCTGTTTCAGGAGAATTCTTCTATATTCATAGGGAATACAGACCTCCACTTTTAAAACACAGCCATAACTTTTTTTCTTTGTCTTAGAAGTTTTTTCTATCACTTAACCTGATTTTGTATGTTTGTTTTTAAGAAAAGAAAACCCCTTGAGTTAAAATGACAAGGAACACATGGTTGTTTTTGCCATAGATTATTCTGCAATGGCACTTGCTGACAGTACAGGAGGAACAACCCACTTTTGTATTCTGGTAAGTCCAAGTGAGAGTAACAGCAAAACTTATACATGGTTGTTATTTTTTGTCCACTAAACTGCAAGGCCATTCTGTTTCTTTTTAATGTCAATCCCAAGTGTGCTTTATTTACTAAACTTGCTTGCATCATTCTTCTCTAGGCTGACTTTCTTCAGACATTTCAAGTCTACTTTATGGTAAGACAAATCTAATTTTCTGATACTATCTGGATCGGTTTAAACCCACGTTAAGAGAATATGTTCTATTCTGTAAGGTAGTGGTTCATTTAATCTCAGTGCCTCAGTTTCCTTACATATAACATGAAAACACTGATTTGTCCTGTTTCAAGAACAAAAAGTTACACTATAATTACTCATGTTTCCCAAGCAGTTGGCAGGTGTGCAAGGGAGGGTATGAGTCCAAATGATAACAAAAAGAGTAAAGTGTTTATGAAGTTTGTTACCTTGCTTAGGAAAAAACAAATTTTGCAGCTATCCCACTATGGTCTATCTGAAAGGCTCCCCACAGCGAATGTAGCTGAAGGGTGCGGTGTGGAAGTTATTATCCCTCTCAGAAAAGTTATGAGAGCCCATCTCTGGGAACCTGATTCTGTTGTTCTTTACAGTGGTGTGGACTGAGTGCAGTGATTCAGGATTAACTGTAACTGAGATACAAATCTGACCCTTTGGGTCAAATTCCGGGATAGTTTGTGTATCCAGGCTCAGAAGAGCTTGGCTCTTCACTTTCCAGTAAATGTCTCTATTGATATAATACTCAGGAAAGGAAGAAGAACATTCCACTGACAATCTCTGCTATATTGAGGTCTAGGTTCACCTTTAAAAATTATCATATTAATTCCATATTGGACTGGTTTATATAATCCACAGCTTTTGACTTAATTACCTTGTTTGTAGAGTGATTTGGAATAAAAGTACTATAAAAAAAGTGGATGTCTGGAAGCCATGAACTGATGTGATTTCGGTGAGGGGCTCCCCTGTGCTCATCCCCAGCTAAAAGTATTTCCTCTGCTTCTAAAATAACCATGGTTCAAGGCATCAATATTTCATGAGGCATAAACGGTTCCCCTTTAGGAAAAGTAAAAGCAGTTTTTCCTGTTTGTGAAATCTCCACGTTGCCAAGAACAAGAAAGCTTTCGAAACTCTATCTTTGCTGCTTTGCAGAGCTTCACTGCCTTATAGGGTCTGAATCCCCTGGATTCATACCGGGGGCGGGCTGGGAATGCTGGCTTTTCCTCCTTCTGGGTGATTCTGGGAGGCCCGCGAATGATGTCATGGTACATTTTAGGCTACAATAACAGGAAATCATCAAATGTTTACACTGGCAGACTGAACTCTGATGTGATTTTCCTCCTCTTCCTCTCCACCCCCCACCCACCTCGCCCCTGCCATTGACTTCCTCGATGTATCTGCTTCCTCCGATTAAAAGACTATGAGATGACAACACTGAAGGAGGAAAAAGGAAATTGGGGGAGGGAATCAGAAAGGCGTATTTGAAAAGGGTGATTCTCCATGTATCACTCACGCAGAGCACAGTCCCCCCACCTCACACACTGTGTTGGTACAGCAGTCTGGACACGGGTCAGCAGCCTGTCCTGCACCTCCCTGGGCTGCAGAAACAGAAAGAAACTCTGCCTTCCCAAGCACAGACGAGTCACAGAAGAGACCTCCCTGGCAAAGTTTTGCTTCTGAATTTCCCTGTGGCTGGGGGAACTGTGCCACACATACATCAGGACATGTATGGCATAGGCTGATGGACTCCAAGGCAGAGGAGGCCACACGTTTAGAGCTTGAGTCAGAGGAAGGATGCGAGTGAACTTTACCCAGAGACAGCCACAATTTGAGGCCAACATCAGGTTTCAGTGAGAGGTGAGTGAAGGTGCTGGGTTTGGGCTGGGTTCAGACACTGCTTGGACCAGGGATGCACAGCAGGAATGTTAGACATTCTGTCCTTTCCAGCTTGCTAATATGGAGGGAAGAAGGCAGAAGATGTAAGGAAGTATCCAGAAGACAAGTGGTTCCAATGAGGAAAAACAGGAGCATTGCTAGTCTAACTGGCTTTGGGGCAGTTCATGTTTCCCTGAAGGATATGGCGTGACTATATTCTTCCAGCTCATTGCTACTGTGCTGGGCTGGCAGATTTCACACAAGCAGCTCGGAGCTGGGAGATGCTAAGGAGTAGCTAAGGATGGCTAACTCTAGAGCAGGTATCAGGATTGCTAGAGTTGAAGGAGGATGCATGAAGAGACAGGTCATTTACAGCAATGTGGAAGAAAGCCTGAGAAAGGGGGCAAATATTAGAGAAGTTTTCTGTAAATGAAGATGTGTAAAACAAGAATACCTCAAGATAAGGTAAGATAAAAGGCACTTACACTCTGCATCTATGCTGCAAGTGTAAAGTGCAATTTACAGCAGTTAGCAGAAGGAACAGGAACCACGAAGATGTGACTCCACCACTTTAAGTTACTCAAATACTTATCTGTGGTCAGTGACAAGCTGATACAAACTGCACTTAAACCCCTGGTGCTATGTCCTCAGTGTTATTACCGGTTATGTTATTACCTGAGGCAGTTAATCAGGCTTGTGAGGGAAAGACCATCCCAGCAATGCTCGCACATCATAATCCTCCAGCATGGATCTATCCTGGTCCAGAATAAATAGGAAGCAGGTAGCTGAGATCTTAAGCCCACTTAAACGTGTACTTCAGCCTTAGACATGCTTAAAATGAAGCACAATCTCAAATGCTTTGCTGAATGAGGGGTCGAGGCTTTCCTGTCTTTAGTAATCTTGAAAACAAATTGTAATGGTTTACCTACTGTAAGCTGAGTGGACTAACTAGCTCACCTTTAGGAAGCACTTTAAAGATGAGGAGTCCTGTGCACTCTTATTATTAAATATACCTCCGAGGCAGCAATGTGAAAGGAGAGAGTTGTGCACTCTGTCACAAGCTTTTTTAACAGGCAAAAAGCAATAGTCTAAAACTACAACCTGATCTATGCTATGAAACCATACCGCTGCTGAGAACCATGTGAATAGATGTGGATATGATTCTTAACGCTGCTAACACAGAGGGCACAGAAGGTCAACTTCATGCAAGGCCGGGGTGAGGGCAGGATATTCACTTCATATTTTGCTTCCAAATGAGTGGTGGGATGAAGATTTGTTTCAAAGAAAGCCGAGTAAGCAGTACATTAAAGTCAACCTCACTACATCATTCATGCCTTCTTCTTAAATAGTGACAAAGGTGGCCTCACTGGGGAATGACTTCTGCCGTTTGGCCGCCGGGAGGGAGGGTGCTTGCAATTAAGGCCTTTGGTGGGGAATTACGAGTGTCACTCCTCACCAGTTTTCCTCCAGTGCTCCTCTGCAGGTAAGGGCAGGCTGAAAGAAGGATACTCAAGAGTGTTAGGCAGGAAGGATTTAGCCTTACTGCAAGCAGCTGTTTTTCCAGGCACAAGCTTTAGGCTGAAAACAGGTTTGTTCAACCTGTGGTAGCATCAGAGTGGTTACAGGCTGCCTGGCCACAGCGAGTGGACAGGGCCCCCCATATACACACACACACACATGCTCCCACCATTTAGTCACCAAAGATTTTCCATCACTTCTTCGCAAACTTTTTGGATCTGAAAGCAAACCTTCTGAAACAAGTACAACAACATCAAATCTAAGTATGTCCAGGAAAGCAGTGCTACAATTGCACAGGGACACAGAAAGGCAGAAATATCTGGAAGGGGCACTACTTGCACTTCAGTGAGCAAAAGTGTAATAACACGACCATTTGAGAGTCAGTGTATCTCTCGAGAGTGCTTGTTCTTGAGTGCTGAGAAACATCCAGATTTGGGAACTTTCATTCTCTTCCCGCATATGTCAAATGCATTTGCTTTCTGTGAGTCAGAGCCTGGGTCTTCACCAGGCTGACTTCACCATCCTTAACTGAATTTCCCTTTGCTGCTGAGTCACTCTGCCCACAGACAGGCTGTGCAGATGCTCTGTACACACAGGCTGAATGATTGTGGGAGTGTGCTGCACTAGACCCTAGATTTTCCATACCCTGTGGGCCCAGGAAAGTCACTGCTCTCACTGGCACAACTAGCTCTCACCAGTCATGGTGCTGGTAGTATTCAGGGTAGCTGAGAACCTGGCTTGTCTCTCTGAAGGTGTCTTGAGCTGTGTCAGTGGCCCCTCTCATCCATGTCATGGGTGCAGTAAGTCTGACATCCTGTCCCTTCTGTGAACAGTAGCCATCTCTGTAACAGCCTTTATAGGGGAAGAGAAGCAGTGGATGAGTAATGAAACACTTGACCAAGACATTTCTTGCAAGGGGCTTACGGCTTCTTCGCCCAGCCTTGGGCAGGTTGGTTCCAATAACTGCACAATGTTCAAAGCATAGGGAGCACAGAGTTGTCGTAACTCCAAGAAGCACAGCAGCAAGCACGTGCTTTGGAGTATTTGGGGATGCTATGGAGTTAACATGGCTAAAATCACTGGAAATTCAGCCTATCAAGTGTAGACAATATTAAGAAAACAGACTCAGAAGAGAGGGACAGGAGTACCGAACTTTTAACTGCTTTCAGGCTGTCACCGGCTGGGAAGCAAGTCGGAGTTAATGTTATCTATCAGTGGTGAATGGCCACTGTGAGCAGTCCTCTCCCTCAGTTTGAATCCTGCTCACATCGTTAAGCTTTGCAACTGTGTCAGAAGACAGAAGATCAAATTGCATCAGCTAATTTGCTGCCACTCTGTGGCAAAACGGATAGTGAGATGGAGCATGAAACTGGCTGCAAATCAATGCAAGGGTGTGGGAGACAGCACAGAGTAAAGGCTCCCACTTGCAGTGGCAGCAAAGAACTGCACTTTGTGCAGTTATGCCTCGAAATCTCATTCGAGCAAGAAAACTGATAACCAGGATGGCTCATTTTATCTTGCTGCAGAAGGCTTTATTCTTCCTCTCTCTGCTGCTCTTGATGAGTGGACAACACTAGTCTGAACGTGCTTCGCTGGGATGGGGAGTAGCCACAAAACACACTCCTTAGATACCTTGCGTGGAAACCAAGGTCACATGGAGGTGCCAAAGGGCGTGGGGGTCTAGCAGAGACCTCATGACCGTGAATTTGTTTATCATGCAGAGCATCAGAAACAGCTTGGTTCTTAATCCACTGTTAAATACTTTAAGTGAAAGAGGAAAGAGTTTCAGAATAAGAAAGAAAACAAGCATTGGAGGTGAATGTAGCAAGCTAGGAAGATAGTGACTTCTAAGCACAAAGTGCATGACGTGGCTGGTTAAGGAAACTACTCACCGAAAAATCATGTCTAGGAGTCCAATGCAATCCATCCCCATGCCATTACTCTCATCTGCTCCTAGATCATGTAATGTCTGAGACCTGACTCCTTACTCCCATCCAAGCACTGCAACAGAGACTGAAAGCTGATGAGAGGCTACAGTTGTCAGTTCCCCAGCAGGGCCAAAGGAGCAGGTCATAAGCATGGGTAAGCCTCAGTACCTTCCTTTGTTGGGCTGCACTGGAGTCATCAGGGAATAGTCCCACAAACTGCTCTTGTGGTGGGTAACACCAGCAGGCAGCAATCCTCTTCCTTTATCACTCACTAAAGCACAACTCCTCACAGTGCTCCTCTCACTTGGGAAATCTGCAGCCAAGAGGCTCCACAAGGGAGAGGGAGAAGCGTGGTCTAGAAAGGGGAAGGGACTCTCATCTGCTTTGGCAAAGCTGTATTGCCACGAACAAGGCTGCTTTTCCCCATCACTTTTGCATTGTAGGAAGCTGTGTTGGTGTTTCCCGGTAACAAGCAACTCCTCATCCTTCCACACTGGGGAGCACTGGGAACATGAAAGGAGGGGTAGCTGTATCTATTTCATGCTGGTTCAGAGGTCAGCACAAGTTAGCAGCGCTGGCCAGCATGCGCAAAGAAATTTTCTGCTGGGAAATCCTAAGCTGTTTTGCAGGAACATGTTCTTTTTACTGATATTGTCATAAAAGAAGTCAAAGGTGCTCTTTGTTGTATGATTTAGTTTTAAGTAGTCCTGCAAGGAACAGGGAGTTGGATTCAATGATCCTTAAGGGTCCCTTCCAACTTGAGATATTCTATAATTATGATTCTATGAAAAGTGGTTTTTTTTACTTTCTGATCAATAAAGATGGAAGGATTATGATGAGCTAAAAATGCCTCATTACATCTTTCTTACTTGGGACATTATATCTGTATTAATACATTATTGTGTTCACGTTAAACACATTTAGATGTTGTCTCTTGATTTGCCTTAATTGCAATCAAGTGGTTTTACTGAATCAAAATGAGACAATTTGGTATTCTCAAAATGATGTCTTCAGTCTGGACCTACCCAGAGATCACTGGACTGTGTGACCGTGGTAAATGTCACTGGACATGATCCTGACCCTGTCTGCAGAGTCGCTTCTTATCAGCACAAATTGGCCTCACGATCAGGAGTCCGGCCTGGACCCAGGTCTGCCCTGCTCACCATGCCTGATGTGGCACCGGCTTGCCGGCTCCTGGCTGGCAAGGACCCTGCTCTGGTGTCACGGCTTTGTGCGTGACTCCCGGCTGCCCAACCCTTCAGGAGCCTCTGGCCCCTACTGCATCCCAACAACGCAGTTCTTAGATATTCAGTTTTTGACTTTTTATTCTAATTCAGAATAAAAGCACGTTACCAACTGCTGGGATCCCATCTGGGATGGGAATCCTCACAAAGTCCACTTTCACTGCACATGAAAGACTCTTACCTGAATCCCATCTGTGTAGTTAATACTGCAGAAAGGTTAATTTGTCACATCCAACGCTCTAGTGACTGGGGAGCTGAAGGTTTGGGTGGGCACTGCGTGCTGGTATAAAATGCCACCGGTTTCTCCTGCTCTCCATTGTGAATCCCGGCCTTCTCAGTACCGGAATCTGCTACAGGCTTTTTCGCAGTCTGCCGTCAAAAGCTCTCCCCTTTTTTCAGGAAGAGTCTGTCACGTCCTCTGTAAGGGCTGTGTGTCCATGGCCCAGCCATGACAAAAGGGATGGCACAAACAGTCTGTGCTGGGAACGTGTCTCCTCTGGGATTTCCAGCTGCAGGACAGATTGCCGAGCATTAGGGATCTCTTCATCCCTGTGCTGACCTTCGCCTGGGAGCACAGCCTCTTCCGAGTCTCCATACTGCTGCTCTGGCACAGCGGGGCTCAGGGAGCATCCGCGCTGGACGGCCCGGCAGCCTGGGGACAGAGGCACATGGACTCGGCGACACGACCGCACCAGGGACTGTGGGAGACCTCTGCAAGGACAGGCAGGGTGCCGTGCCGGACACCCGCGGCCCCGGCCAGCGCCAGCCCCCCCAGCAGGGACAGCTGGGCTGCCAGCCAGCTGCTGCTGCAGGAGGTGGAGGAGTGAGGCTGAGCCCAGAAAAAATGGGGAGGGGAAGGTGGTGGTTTAATTTTCGGTTTCATGCCTCACTACTCGAATCTGTTTCAATTGGCAGTAATGTAATTTTCCCCAAGTCGCGTCTGTTTAACAAACGGATAAACCCAGCGCTGAGCTCTCCACAGGGTCAGATCCTGTGATCCAGAGGAACTACAGCTCCTCTATCACATTGATGTTGACTTCACATTGCTGCTGTAACTGCCGGTTTTATGACAAACAGGAGCGGACACTGACTGATGTGATGGGAATGTACATCCGGATCTAAATGGAGTCGTGTTGCAGAGACCAGTGTCATACCCTGTTCTGATGTTCACATCGTGCCTCCCGTGCAGAAATGGGGCTGCTGTCTGCATTTAGAGAGCACTCCCTTCTCGGGGCAGCAGTCGAGGCTGCTTTTCTTAATTGCAGAAAATCTGTCTCTTGTGAAGCACCTGCTGAAAATGGATGTACACCAGCAGAGCTGGCTAAACACAGAAAAAAATCACTGCAGCATTCTGAACCACCTTCTAATTTCACAGCTAGTAAGATGTAACTTTTCCAGTGGACTTGACTTGGATTCTTAAAATGGGGTCATGGCCTGTGATCATATTGTGTACCCTTTCCCAGACTGGTGAAAACTTGAGAACGGTTACTGCTAAATCTCTGTTAAACTGTTGCAATTAATATAAATTTCCAAGAAGACTACATATGTCCACAGAAAACATAGCACCACTTCAATCTAATTAAGAAAAATCCCTATGCACCAGCATGCATGGCTTCACCCTGCGCACCCCCTCCACTCTATGCATAGCAAAGGTGGGTGCAGAATACCTAGACCTTCCTTCCACTGCCAGGGTGTCTCCAACTTCTCGTGTGCTTTGTGCCTGAAATGTTTGCGTTCTTTTTCTTTCTCTTTGGATAAAAACTAATTAATTGTAATTGCATTGGAATAGAGGGAAGTTACCTGGTGTTTCAATGAAAATAAAGCAGCCTTAAAATGCTATCCTGAACAGAAAAATCACAGTAATAGACAAAACTTAATCAAAACTGCAATTAAAATACAGACTCAATGAAATTAAAATACATAAATGTTATTGTATACAGAAATATTTACTTACAAAATAAGTTAGTTTTATAATAATATAAACTATTAAAACTATTATAAATTTTATAATAATATAAACAAAATAATGTTAGCACATCATCATGCTATATAAACAATGGGATGAGTGTTTTTTTCGTGCCTCAACAATATTTGTTATTTCAAAATTAAACATAGGTAACAAGACTATCCAGTTAAAAGATAAACATATTCCTAGTTTATGTCTATGCTGTAAGAAAGTAGATGATGCTAAAATTATATTGAGTACTGCAGATTATGTTCTTCCTTTGGAACCACAAAAGCCATATAGACATTTTGGCAAATAGCTCAGTGACTTTGTTACATTAAAATCAAGAACAGCTGAAATGTGCTGACCCACTGGAAGCGTCCAATGAAATCTGGATCTCACTGAGGTCAAGGAAAGATTGCCATTGACTTCAGCAGAGCCAAAAAGGATTTGCTGTCAGAGGGCTCCCTTCCTGCTACCTAAATGCTACAGCGATTCCTGTGAGCCTGCAAAGCAGGTTATCAAACTGGATATCTGAGTGGCTCTCAGAACCACAGACATGCGGTTCAGCCTGCTCCCTTCTTTACGTCAGTGCATAAGTGCAGGCAAATCAGATCTGCTGCCTTGTTTGGGTAAAATGAAGAAACTGAACATTGTTAAAAAAAAAAAACAAAAACAAAAACAAAAAAACAACCCATGCTTCCTCCTCACTGTCAGAGCAGGACCGTGCACAAACCCAGCATGAAAAATGAGATGATAGTCTGTCAGGCAATGGAGGGCACAGCTAGCATCATGGGTTGTATGCCAGCTGAGGGAGTATGCTGTGGTCACAGGTCACGGAACTGGGCTATGTTGCACACATTCAGGCTATAATGCAGCATCACAGCCTGTCTCCAAGCAGCTAGATGAGAGAGAGATGCTGTGGTATATCAAAGAGCGTGAGGTGAAGTACAACATGGGACAGACAGCTGAAATTTGACAGGTCTGATTAATTGTGTATCAAGTACTGCAACCTGAGGCCTCACCAATGGTTTGAAATATGCTAAGGCAGCAAGTAAATGCAGCAAGAACTATTTGCACTCCTCTCCCACCAAAGGGAATAAATCATGCTGAAGGTTTATTGCTAAAGACAAAGGGGAACAGAGGTTCTGAAGTGTTAATGCTTCCTGGTCCTTTTCAGTTTCTGTTTGAAGATAGCAATGTCATAGTAGCTTTTAAATTTCACCAGGAAAACGGGTATTGAGATGAAATAGTTAACATGCCAAATACCGTGGCTAAGGCTGCCATCACTTGACCAACTGTGATGAGAGGTATAATATCTCCGTAGCCCACTGTAGTGAGTGTGATCAAAGCCCACCAGAAGCAAACAAGAATGTCAGTGAAGTGCAGCTCTCCTGTGTAGGAGGGATGGCTACCCAGTAACTCTGCATAGAAAAAGAGAGAGCCAAAGAAGAGAGTCTCAAAGGCCAAAATCATCAGCAGGATGCAAGTCTCTCTGAGGACTGACTTGAGAGTGTAGCACAGAACCCTGAGGATCAGTGGTGTTTCTATCAGCTTGGATATCTTCAGAAGTTTGAGGAGATAGACAATGCGAGCACAGCCCAACCAAAGCCTGAGGCTTGGCATTCTCTGAATCTGCCCAGCCACAGAGAGTTCAATATAAACTGGGAAGAGGGAGAGGAAGTCAATCATGTTCAAAGGATTTTGGAAGAACAGCTTCTTGTCTGGGCAGAAACAAAATCACACAGAGAACTCAAAAGTAAACCAGAGGACACAGAAAAGCTCCAGATGAAGTAAGTAGGCAGCCTGGTGGTAATAGGGTTCATAGTCATTGTGGAAGACCGCAGAATAGCCAACAGAAGTGAAGTTAGCAGTAAAGAACTCAAATTGTGCCTTCATCTCCTCACAGAATATGATGACAATTCCAACGATGAACAGCAGAGAAACAAAAGCCAAGCACTGCAGAGGGTGGAGAGGGCACACACGCAGTTAGTCCAACAAACAAGCGTTGCATAACCTCGTGGCCCCACCACAACCCCAGGATCCCTCCACAGGCACAGTACAATCCCAGACTAATCTTTCTCAAATCACCACTGTTTTGCTCACATGGAGTGCATTTTCTCCTTCCAGATTTGAAAAATAATAGACAAGTTTGAAGTCAAAGGAAAAAACACCTGAACTCCTATATCAGTGTTTGTAAGGAAGGGGAAATGTCGACTGCTGAAGTAACGCAGACAGACTCACACTGAGGGTCTCTTCAGCACTAAATGTTGGCTCCAGGAATACCAACAGCACAGAGAACGTCCCCTGCAGTCCCTGACTTGTGTTTGTTGCTCTGTATGCCTGACATTTGAAAGAGGCATGGGGTATGCATTTGGTACAGGGAACAGGGGAAAGAGGAGGAGAGAAGAAGGTGACTGTTAATGAGAAGAAAGAACTTTATTTTCTTTTTTAATCTGGGACTCAAAGCATACTTATCAAAGCTATGAAGCCATTAGCATTTTTCATGGACCCATCCAGTAATGCCAGAGGACACAGGCTGTGTCCATCTCCACCTATAGTATTACCTTAGCACTGAAAGAGGAAAAGGGTTTTTCAAACATAGACCAAATCTTTGGCTGCCACCTGGTTCACCAGCTGAAATCTCTTCTTTCTGTCTGGACTATGAGGCACTGGTCATCAGCCTGTTCATTTTCATCCCAAATGTTAAACTCCTCTGGCTGCACCTCTTTGTTATTCAGCTTCAGCCAGCAACAAGATGCCAGCTGTGTCTCGTTTATCTCCCAGAAAGCCAGCTCTTCTTCTAAGACTGACCTGCAGGTATCAATGGGGCAGTGGAAATGTTTGGTCCTATAATAGTTCAACATGTAGCTGAAGATCTCAGCACTCCCATCAAAAAAGAACTCTTTGGTTGTGGGATCATAGTCATAGATGCTTGGGGCATGGGGCTTTGTTAGGCTGCCCAGCTTGGTGCCTGGGAAGGTCCAGAGGGTGCTGCTGTACGTCTCATATCTGACTCCCCCAATATTCAGGAGGATTTTTTCCTTGGAGCCTTCCATTTGTGAAGGAGGAGGGAGGTGCAAGTCCCCATAGGCTCTTATTTTCAGTCAAAAAGAGAAGAACACAAATTAAAAGAAGTAAAGCAACTTTTGGGCAGGAAGGTTTCCCAGGGTAACTCATTCCAGTGCTTTTAAAGCACATTTTGTACATGAAACCTGCATCTCCTATAGGGAGGAAGGCACTACTTCCCATCATGTTCAGTACCTGTTCCTGAACTCTGCTCTGTGGCCTTATTGTCTGAGCATTTTTCAGGAGATGCATCAAATGAAATTACAAACAACTGGTTTGCATTATTCTCCCGTTCAGCTTTTCTCCATGGGGACAGAGCACACAGTCCAGAGTCTGCCCCGACAGAGTCGCTTGGGGAACTTGGGGAGAGCTCCGCTCCCAGGGCGCCTGCCGGGCCGAGTTCACCCAGAAAAGACTGAGATCTGGGAGAAACGGCCACACAGATAAGAGGTCAGTGAAGATGGAACGGAACGTGTGCCGCGGTTGAGTCCCCCTTGCGAGCAGCCCCTTGTAACCAGCCCTCGGTGGAGCAAGCAGAGACCCACTCGCAACCCGTGGAGGATCCACGTCGGGAAGAGATGCCCGAGCCTGAGCACGGTGCATCTCGAGCCCGTGGGATGCCCCCGCCGATGGGGAGGGGTTTCGTTAAGGGAGATGCCTGAGCCTGAGACCGTTGTGAATCATGGGCACAGGTCGAGGCACATTTACCCCAAGGCCTTCCAGCCGCCCACCCTCGCGCTGCTCCCCTCACCCTGACCCGCACACTCCTCAGCGCCCCACAGCTGCCCCCAGCGCCCCCAGGGGAGACCACACCCGCTCTGCACCGGCCTCCAAACGCCCGAAACTCCTCTGGCCGCGGAGCACAAGCCCCGCAGTGAAGCGCCGGACACACCCCCTGACATGGGAGACAACTCCCACAGCCCCCGGACAGACCCGCCACCCGCGCAGCCTCCCGCCACCCGCGCGCCGCGCCGGAACCCTCAGGCGCCCTTCACCGCCCGCCCCGGAAGTGGCCCCCGCGCCGAGAACGGACGCTCGGCGCAGGCGCGACGGGCCGGGCCGGGGCATGGCGGGCCGCGCGGAGCTGGCCTGGCGCCGCGGACGGCGGTGTTTGTCCCCGGCCCGCAAGCGGCTGAAGCCGCTGCGCACTGTGGTGGCGTGGAGGGGCAGGGCGGAGTGGGACCAGGTGATGGTGGGGCTGTACTGCGGCGACAGCCGGCTGCAGCAGGAAGCGCTGGACCGGGTCTCGGCGTGGAAGAGTCGGTACGAGCCGCGCACCGCGGGCGGGGAGGGCGCCGCGGCCCTGAGGGGCTGGCGCTGCCTTCTGCGCTGCTTCTTCTGCCCCTGGAGCGGCCCTCCTGGCCCTCGAGCCCCGGCGGCTCCCTGCGCTCTCTGTCGTGGGCCCGTCGGGCGCCCGGGACCCGGCCGCAGCTCCCCGGTGTTGCGGGGTGCCGCCCTCGTGCAGTGGGCTCCGGGCACGTAGCTCGTGCCGGAGGCAGGCTTCTGCCCCGTGTGCACCGGAGGACGCGGCAGCCGAAGCCTTGCATGATGGCCACGGCTTCCCAGACTGGTTCCTCAAGGCAGAGCGCTGCAGGAGCACATCCAAGGCCCTCCAGTTGCCTTATTCTCTTTGTGTTGCCCCTGCTGCGTCCATAGGCAAGACCAGTCTTCCAACCCGAACCGTTCTATGATTCTGTGTAATCACTCTGTTCCAAATAAAAGCCTTTTGGAAAGAGCCTTTGATGCTGTCGACCTGCATGGCGTTACTCAGGCTGTTGTGTACCACAGAGCACAAAATATAGCTGGAAAGCTATGCGTTTTGCAGAGGAAGTGTATTCGTGTGAGACTGCTCACCTGTTTTTCCTTTATCTCTAGATATGGTCCCAAAATGCCTCTTGCAGTGGATTGTACTGCTGAACTGATTCGTTGCAAGGTTCTGGATTCATCTGGCAGATTGAAGTCACACGAGCTCATCCTCTCTTATGGGCTGGCTCTTGTAAGGTGGGGCTCTGGAGGCCTGTGTGCTGTGAGAGAGACAGACCTGAACAGATAGTGGTGTTCAGTTGTCAAATTTCACTTTGCATCTTTGGGACCACAGTGTTGCACAGCATGTGGGGGATTTGTCTCTGGGGCTGCAAGTTTCTCTGCAGCTCTTGATAGTCATTTATCTTTTTTGTAACCTGCATGCAGGTTTGTCAACTTGATCACAGAAAGGAAACAGAAAATGGTCAGCATTCCTCTGAGACAGTTAGCCAGAGAGGTAAGTATTTAGTAAGAGTTACTTGATAACTTATGTATATACAGTGAGCATACGCATTGTCTGTTAACAACACTGGGTGGAGGGAGCTGTGGGGGGGTCATTCTTTTGTAACCAAAATAATATAGATGCCACTTCTTTCCAACTGAAAGGTTTTAAAGAGGCTTGATGTAACTAGATATAAAACTTTGTTCTTTAAAGTTAGATTAGGAGTAACAAAGACTGATGATCATTAAAACGTTTTTGGATCACGTGTGATCAAGAGTCCTGATTTACATGTAAACAGTCCCACTTGACATATACACCACACGTTTTTGTTTCTTAGCTACTGAGATACGGAACAAAAGCTAAACCTATGGTTTATAAATTCTAGTCTTTGACAAGCAAGGTTATACTTAAAAAGCACTTAATCACATTTGCAGGCATTTTCATCTTGTATCTCTCACTTGAGGTGAGCTTGTCAACTTCTGTGTGGAGGAGGGAAGGTTCAAGGTGTAATTGCAGTAGCAGGACCAGCTTGAGTCCTTTTATTGCCAGCTGCACTGAGCATCATATCTGGGTCTGAACAGCAAGTTTTGAAAGTGAAGAACAGGCAGTACTTGAGACTCTCCAATATATGCAGCCTTGTATGGGGCCCCAGTGTGAGAATGATCAATTGTGGGGTTTATTTTTTTCCCCCTGGATTTTTAAGAAAGGTGCTGCTTCTCACCTTTTAAAACTGATCAAGCTTAAAAATAGAGGTTATTTTACTATTAGCTATAGCTAAAGTTAGTTTTCCTTAGGAAAGTTGCAAAAAATTGCATGCAACTTAGTGTGTACGATTTGAGTATTATATATGATATGATTTGTATCTTTGATGTGCAAACTGTCATCCAGAATGTTTATCAGTTTAAATATAATTTAACTGCTTCTCAGTGTCTCATTAAATTGTACGTAGCACCTCTGTCTAAAAAGACATCTGTTGTTGCAAGTAACATTGAAGAACTGTAAAATCCCAAGTTTGTATGGATCCTAGGCCACTGGAGGAGTGGGATCAGAGAGGAGGGGATCTCATCCCACCCTTGAAGTGGGAGGCTGGGGGACTGTGGTGCAGGAGTGGCCCAGAAGAAGCTGTTCCCACCCAGGTAGAGGTTCTCTGCAGCATTGCAAGGCTGCATGCGGTTGTGGCATTGGCATGATGCAGTGGGAACTGTGAGGTGACGCCCATGGCTTTTCTTCCAGGTGGATATCCCCATCTGGGTTGTGGATCTCCGTCACGAGCTGACCCACGGGAAGCTGCCACGCCTGGCTCTGTGCCGCAAGGGTGAGTACTGCCAGTGGATGGCATTGAGAGGACCTGGCCTGAGGTGCACTCAGGGCAGCAATTCCAGTGCCACAGGCCCTCAGGGGAGCCCCCTTCCCTCCATGTCGGGGCCCTACAGCACAGGTGGCGAGCTTGTCCTGGTAAGGGAGAGTTGTGGTGTGAGACACCAGGAGGCTTTGCCACTGCCCTGGGGGGTAGCTGAACTGTGTCTGGTGGTTCCAGACTGTGGTGCATCACAGAGCAGGTGTTCAGAGACTTTCTCCTTCCCCTGAAAAAAATACTAGAAACAATAGTTTAGCCCTCTTGTTTCCTTACAGCTCAGGAAGTTCATCTTGGGGAAAGGGGTAAATGCTTTTCCTGGTGGCTTGGAGATACCTGAGACTCTTAAATCCCATTTAGGGAGAAATGCAGTAGGTACTGCAAGCCTGAACGAATGACCAGCTCATGGCCTTTGAAGGGATTCTTGGGAATTTTGGGTTAAGCACTGAGGAGCCAGTTAAGCTTCAGCAGGGTCCTTAGATTGAGTTGGGCTTTGAAATAGTGATGGGAGAAAAGGGTTTTCTCTCTGACCTGTCTCATGTATGCCTAGTGTAGTCTCTGCACAAAAAATTAATGTTATTGTTATAGACACTGTGTAGATCGTGGTGGTACTAAAGAATTGACTCATTTTCTCATCAGAATGCCACTGCTGGGACTTAGTTTCTGCTGAAATTTGGCCTAGCTTGAGCGAGGTGCAGCACTGGAAGAGTGTCCAGTGTTTCTTGTTGCCAAAAAGACTGCAGATGGATGTTACCAGGCCTGTGATACTGGGGGGTTTTTGGTTGTGTTTTTTTGGGGTGGTTTGTTTTTTTAAACCTCATTCACCTTTTTATTGATGGAGTTGTATGAGATTTTAGGGTTTGTAACTTGTTAACAGCATTGCTTTTCACAGTGCAAGTTAGCAATGTGTCACCTGTATTTTTTTTTTCAATAACAAAGAAAATGTCACTGAGAAGAGGATATTTTCTTTTCTCCCTTAGGTTGTGATGTTGTGCTGGACTGGCTACGAAAGACATATTGGAGCCGTCAGCTGGGCAATAACTTGTGCGAAGAAAGTGAAGATGAGGACGAGGAGCAGGAAGAAGTGGAAAGAAATGCAGAGTTGGACAATGATGCATGGGAGATTCAAACTCCACAGCATGAGGCCTGTCAGAAACACAAGGAATTCCATGGTAACTGTCACTAGTACAATGGCAGATACAAGGATTAGATATGTGCTCTGCTAGAGAAATCAGTTTGTAAGTGTCATCTTCTAGCCCTGGCAGTGTGTAAAGAGATACCTTTAGCTCAGATTTTGGGATTCCTCTTTGGGCCTTCGTGGATTCTTGGGGTGATTGACTTTTTGTGGTATTAGCTCACTGAATTTGTAACATAAAATCTTTTTCTGCTATTGAATATGCAGTATTAACAGTTACCCTGGGATGGTTTAGGACCAAGCATTTTAAAAATTAGTTGTAGTGTCTTGCCAGCCACAGTTTTGGTATTGAGGCCACTGTGCACAAAGACGACTATGATCCTTTTATAGCTCTCAAAACTCTGAAGACTCATAAATTGAGCAAAAGCAGGATAAAGGCAGTACAGTCAGTTTCAAAATACTTCTCATGTGGACAGAACAATCACTAGCTGCCAATAGTATAAAAAAAAAAATCACAGGTAACTCAACCTGGACATAATGTAAGATATAAAGTGCAAAACAATGAGAAAACTGTAGTAAACTGTTCCACTGGTAGCTTTTCCATTACCAGAAGTCTGTGAACCCAAAATAAGGAGCTTTTCTCGAAGTGGATTTCTAGTTTGAATGACTTACTGGAGGAAGTGTGAGTTCTGATTCGATGACTGGTCTGCAAGTTTGAGGCATTGGAGGTATCAAACAGTAAAACCAATTAGTTATATTTTTTCTGACAAAACATGGCATGCATATAGGGAGTAACTCACCCAGGAGATTACAGCAGCCAAATCCAAGGTCCAGAAAGTGTGCAGAAATGCTGAAGTGACCCTTAGTGCTCTCTGGAAGGTCACACTTTCTGGCTTTAGGTTCTATAGATTTGTTGCAAGTCTTTTCTAATAACAGACTCATACATAGATACAGTAGCTGTGATCCAGAAAATACTAACTAATTTGTTGTGCACTTTGAGTTTAATACAGAATTTAGTAGAAGGGTCTAAACCTAGAGGCAGTACTAAACTTTGGAATGCAGCAGCACTTGCCACTTTTCTTGTCGGAGTGTATGTCTGGACTTCTGTCTGACTTCATGTTGGATCAGATCCAAGCATGTGCTATTCCTTCCTCTCTCTGGCTACCCTGAAAAAACAGCAGAGCCCACACCCCACCCCGAGTTGCTGAAGGAGAGAACCACAGATTGATATGGTAAATTCTATGATTTATATATCCAGAGTAATGGAATGCCACTGATGTGTCAGTCCTACAGTTCAAATGCATCTGAAGTTTTATCTGGCTAATACTGGGTGGTGGGCACCCTGATAGCAGGTGACAATGACACCTGAATGGTGAAGCAATTTGAAAGGTGGTGCTATTTCAGGTACAAAGTAAAAGTGTTCCACAGATAGAGAAAGGACGTTTCATGTAGATGGTATATTCAAGTTTAATAAAATCCTATAAAGATATGGTTCATTTGTGAATAGCCACAGTGCTGTTGCAATAGATTTAAAATGCAAGTATAAGGAATGCAAAAATGCATCAGAGCATGAACTGCCTATGGGAACAATTTCTTTCTAAACTGATCTATTTAGGAATTTTTTTGGAGCTGTCTGGATTTATCCAACTTGTCTGTCTTTGGCCACTGTTAGTGATGGAATACTGAACTCCTGGTTCAACCCTGCTTGATAAAACTTATGTTGCTAGAAAAGTCTGGGAAATGTAGGAGTCTTCACAGTGTTGTCTGAATCAGAATTTATGACTTCATTTGGCTGATGTCTTCCTTGAGTGTATATTCAGCAGAACTAAGCAGCTTGTCCAGATACAAAATTACCTTTTATAGTTGATCCATTCCCTGTTTAAACTATATGTTTATTTCTAGAAAAAGTCAGAGATGTGCTGATATCCTACAAGAATGAGCAATTTCGGGTAAGTGCAGTCTGATCATTGGCACTTGCGTTTTTTCTCATTTCCTGCTTGCGACAATAAGTATTCTCTTCATTCTTACCCAAACTGAAGAGCTGGTGCTCTTGGCCAGGGCTCATTTGAAACACCTGAGTGCTAGCATGACCAAGTTGCTGTGCCAGGAGTTTGTTTCATATAACTGCAGGGATTCCTTTTTTTCTCCCTGTAGTGTCCTCCCATAGTTAGAATCTCTCCAGAAGCGTCAGTGATACAGGGGTGGTATTTGCATCGGTGCCGCAGAGGTGGCAGGAAGCTGGTGTCCGCAGTGCTCCAGCGCTTGCCAGGTTGTGTGCTCTTGCCCGAAGTAGTGCTGCTGCCTAGTGTGTAGCCCACAGGGGACCTGTGCCTGCTGTGTTTGCGAGGAGAGGCTTGGTTAGTTCCTTGTTCGGATCTCTCTCCTCATGTCATAGGTGGCTTGCCAAAGTAGAGCTTCACTGCAGAGAGCAAGCAATTTGAGCTGCGATGGTTTCTGATGTGAACACTTTGTTCATGTTTGTAGATGAGATATGTACTGGTTGAAGATCCCAATTCTTCCTTGTGCGGGTGGCTAGTACTCTGTTTTCTTTCATCCTAGTGTCTCTGGAAATTGAAACCTGTCATTCAGAAGTCATTAGCCTATGTTTTATATCATGCACCGTGTATTTTTGCAGTGCCCAAGGTGCTGCAGTTCAGATTTGTGACCAGTTTGCCCCAGAAATCGCTCTCTGCACAGCTTCCCCTTAGTAATGGGATCATTCTTAGGATGTGTCGAGAGCTGGGTTACAGACCTTGTAAAATGTCTTTGAATACAACCTCACCAATCTACTGTTGTTACTGGAGAGCTGTTCTCTCTTCTATTTCAATTAATATCATTAGGGCTAAAGGAGAAAGTGTGCTAACATTCCAGTGAAGTGTAGACTTAATCAGCAGTGAGAACTAGGGTCAGGAATTTTATTGAAAATGAACATCCAGTTTCCTTCGTTGTCTTGATTTTGGAGTACATAATGTGATGATTCTTTGTTCATCTATTTCTGTAGTGGGTACTGGCTTATTTTGTATGTTTTGCATTGCATTGTAAAGGAGACGATTATATGTGGTGAGTGACTTCTTAACAGAGGGAAATATTTCAAACTGAATAGGAAAATGCAAATTCAAAATTTAAACTGGCCAGGATTGAATGGGGGAAAGGAGTAGTCAGTCAATTGCAAAAGAGTTATTTAAAAACTTTTGTTTCAAAGTGTATGTGAAACTCTCCTTATCCCATCAAATTGGTGTAAATACAGGCTGAAGAGTAAACTCTTGTTGTATGCCTCAATTTAATTGAATGCTGCATACTGTGCTTTTCAGATTTTTCTGTTCACCCTGCAAGGCTGTCTTTCTTGTTGAGTGATTTCAAGTGGTGTACTTCTAAGACTCAGCTGTGAGAAAATACAGCTGAATTGTGAAAAATGAATGCTCTGTAGATACATGTATTGTGGATATAGCTTTTAATGTATTATTTTTGCCACTCTGAGGTTCACTGAGTAAGGGTGGGCAAAGGCCTTGCCAAGATACTTCAGCGCTAAGGAGTATTACTCCTTGTGGCTGATACCTGCAAGTTCTTAGCTGAAGTTTGTCTTTAATAAAAACCACAATACTACTTATATGCATTAATAACTATTGCTAGTAATTTGAAGAGATGCAAACATATTGGTCCTTTGTTGGTCTCTGAAAATCTGTTCTGTACAACAGTAGACCTGTAATTTAAAACTGATTATAGCTGATAAAATCTCTGAAACTTAGAAATGGGTTGAAAAAAATGACATGGACTTGTTCTTGTACCCTTTAAGGGCAAATGGTTTGGTGCGTCCAAGTAATTTCTTAACCGCAACAGCAACTGAATGTTCCAAATATCAAATAGATACTACTTGAAGCTTTTTTTATTTTAAACACTTACCCTGGATTGGCATAGCAAGAGTGGTACAGTATCTTTGCTAGTCTCCCTGCAGGGACACTCTGCTGTGAGTCTCCCTGCATAAAAGTAATCTTTTTCAAGTAAGAAAGAGAATCAATTACACCTAAGTTATCTTTAGAACGGTGTAACTGTACAGTCTCTGATCCAGATACTTCTCTAGCTATTTTGTTAGCTACTCGTTATACTTAAAAGTTTATACAAATGTGTAAGGTGTGAACTAGGCCAAAATAACCTCTGTCATTGGGGCCATGTACTTTGTTGTCTCATTGTTCGTATAGGTAGTCTAGAGGTTCTTTAGTAATTTAGGTCATGTGTTTATACTTGATTTGTCATTTAAAGTATCTTTTGCGTGCAGTAGTAGCTTTGTATATATAGGTTTAGAGAGCTAATCACAGTCCTGAAAATGACGCCTTGTTTTTTTGTTCTCATTTTACATTAGATTCATACCTGGCAGGAAAAATAATTTCTTCTTTTCTCTCAGTAATTATTGTCTTCCGAAAAGAATTTGCTAGATTCTTGTTGGTGATGTAACGTGCTTCATGCCAATGTTTTATAGAAGGTGGTGATGGCAGAATTGCCACTTGGGTAGGTTGTGAGCCGAAGTGGAAGGCATGTCTTGCTGGACAGACTGAGATAAGATATATATCAAGCCAAGAAATCACTGACTTTCAGAGGAGTACTAACCTCCAATATTCTCTCTTCTGTTCTTGGTACAACTTGGTAGTCTGTTTTGTGTATTGCTCCTACTCACCAGATGCTCTCAGCTGATTACAGGTTGTCTAGATGGCTGTGTTGATTTGACATTTTGATCTACTGTATGCATAATGTGACTGGCAGAACCTTGTTCTGACTAGGCAACCTCATCCTCACCCCACATGGGGTGTGGGGATGATTCAAAATGATTCTGTCCTGGTTTGTGCTGAAGTCAGGGAGAGCAAGATTTATAACCAGGATGAGGTTGACAGGTCTGACTTCTTGGTGTTGCTGCCTTTTTAATCTAGGCCTTTTCCAAGTATGACATGGCTTATATTAATTTTTAATATACCCCTAGGAAGGGGAACTTTTGTGAGTTTTTCGAAGTGCTGTTCATGAAGTACATGTGGCAAGTGCATCTTCTCTTCATAGCAATGCCTTTCTGTTCATCATTGGAGCATATTTTCTGTTAATGCTTGGATTTTTCCTTCACTCAGGTTATGCAGACTGTGCAGTCTGTTTCGAAGTCTCGAGAACTGTGGTCTGATTCATCTTCAGAAGTGGACTGGATTTTGGCTCAGATCAAAGACCTGATGCAAGAGAACAGGTACATCTCTGATGAGGAGCTGAAGTGGAAGGTACAGTGCAGAGCTGGGCCTGTAGACCTTTTGCACTACCTTTTCACCATGTCCTTCAGCTGATCATGGAGAAAGCAATTGATTGATTTCCTCAACATCTTTGAGGATTGAGTTGTTAATCTATGTTAATGGGTAATGTTCCCTGTGCCAGATGGTCTCCAAGGTGTTGTCCCTGACTTAGCTGTGCTGGCCTGAAGGCATGTCAGCACCTTCAGTGTCTTCAAAAGCTCTCCCAACAACCTTGTGTAGACTTTGATTTCACGGTAACCTTTAGAATTCTTCAAAATTGCAGGACAATGCTTGGCCTCTTCTATACTTTCTAGTACTGCAGGGCCTCTATGACCTTGAGACTTTATTATTACTATATAAATTTGCGTGAAGATCCTGTCCCACTCTGAGAAACACAATCAGTGTAACTCTGTAGACAGGATAGAGTATCACATTACAGATATGAGCTATAACTCCTGATGTTGGATATAAATATATATACCATACAAGCTGCTGGTTAGTTTAAGAGGTCATCAAATGTTGTGCCAGAAGAAAACCCTGAGGACGAGACTTGCACCTTAAGTGTCATTGCCCATTGGTTACTGAGCATGGAGTAATGAGCATGAAGGTTCTATAATGAAAAGCATAACTTAATAAACATGACATTTCTATATCACTTGAACTGTCTGTTGCTAGATGGTTGGTAGGTACTGGTGGAAGCAAACCATTGCACCTACTGGTGATTATGATCCTCTCTTCCCTAAGCATCCTCTGTTAGCCACTATCAGAGCACGAATGGACCCACAGGTATTTCAATATGATAAATGTTTCTGTGCTTTTGAAATACCAAGATATTTGCCTCTGGAACTGGAGCAGAAATGTTTCCTTCAAGGTTCTGGTTATGTTCTGGTTTACACAAGTATACATTCTGTCCCAGTCTAGTGGGATATATATCCAGCCCCAAACTGCCATATAATTTTAATGCCTTAAAACAAGCTACATCACCTCCTCATAGTTCCAGGTATTTGGCTGTCGAACTTGTTTCAGAACGGGTGCAAGTGGTATTTTGATATGCAAAGGAGTAAGTGGCATTAATAAGACTCTTGAATTGCTCTAGGGAGACAGTGGCTGAAGCTCTTCTCAGTGATGGCTTTCTCATCCCAAAGATGGATTGTCTGAAGATGCTAAATATCAAGTATGAAGGTTAGTGTTTTGGGCACCACATAAGTAAAAAGTGCATAGCTAGTGTTATGTCTAAGTCTGTTCTTTTTTTTCTCATTATGTTGTAATTTGTAATTCTCTGCATATTTTTCATATATCTGCCTCCTTAAACATCTTTTGACTTGTTCTCCAGGCCCTTTTACGGCCACGCTTAGCTATTGCTTTTGCATAAATGTCTGCCATGGAAGGATAGCACTTCAGCACTGAATGCTGCCTGGCCGAAACATCTTCTGGAGATTGCATCTCTGCCTGTCTGCAATAGTTACTGATTTCATGAACTCCCACTAATTCATTTTCTACATTGAAGATTTGAAGCAAACCTAAATTTTTTTTTTGAGCCTCGTTCACCAGTTGTATCTTGGTTCCATGCTGCTGTCAATACATGTGGATTAGGTAAAAGGATTAGGTACCTAGAGGCAATGAAAATTAATAATTTGTCTGTTCTCCTGGGACCTCTTGGAAACATCAGCCAAAGAACTTTCCAAGAAAGATCCTCAAATTTCTGTGACTATATTATAGTAGTAAACATATAGGAGCTTTTTGATTCTGTGTTGCTTTGCTCAGTGTGCCTTCTCTTTGCAGTATGTTTTTAGACAGAAGAGCTCTTCGTTATGTGTGAAATAAGGTCAAACTGGAAAGGGATTAGCAAAACAGGTAGATTTTCCTGTGGTTTACCATGTGATTAGATCAGACGTTGTAATTTTTGCTTTCATTGCACTGTTGTGTTAATTATCAATTTGCTGCTTCTTTTACTTCCCTAACGTAAGAAAATAGTACTTCCAGGTTCAGTGAGAATCCCAGTAAACACCCTGAGTTTGATCTCAGAACAAACTGCTTTACTTTGGAACAAGTGTCATACCTGTGGTTCACAAAAAATTACAAAACTGTGATTTTTGACTTCCTTTTTTTTTTTTTTCTTGTTATTGCAGTAAATAAAGAGGTATGGCAGTTCAAAATTCCTCAGACGTTTTACTGCTTTTGGCAGCCTTTGCTGACAGGCCTCCTCTCCCGAAGTTTTACACAGATCCTAATAGAGAAAATGTTTATGGAGTTGAAGGAATGTTCTGACTCTTCAGAGCTCCGGCCTCAGTTCTTGATCAACTGGATTTCTGAGATGCTGACTGGCATTGCCAAAGTAAACGCTGGTGAGTATGTCTGGAATCTTCTGTGTGTAAAAAATGTAAGTCTCTTCTGTACTATTGCGAAAACAGGGAGAGTGGTGTGACCTTTAGATGGAAAGTTCAGAACCTGATTATTACCTTTTTGTCATGTGAACGCAGAGCTTTTGTTGTTGCATTTTCTTACACTTTCAACCTGCAGCTTATGTATGTCATGGATTTCTTAGCAAAAAATTGAAATTGTTATTGGCAACTTGGCAGCAGCCTCCTCAAGATAGGAAGAGCCAATCTCTCCCATGAAGGATCAGGCCCTTAAGTGCTATTTTTTCCAGATATCAGTACTTGTAGGAAATAACAGCAGATTACAAACAACCTGTTGAGTTCCCTGTTCCCAGTTTTTTCCTCACTTAACAGAAGCCTGCCTTTGCAAGATACTTACATAGTCTTGCTGTCCTTTTTCAGTCGTATCACAGTATTTTCACCCCTTCTAAACTTTACACAAAGGTAATAAGTAACATTTCGTTTTCTGTTCCAAACTCCTCAGAACTGTTTAAATTGGCAAACTCTGTTTCACTCAAGAGACGGGCACAGAAGAGCTTTAATTATTCAAAGCGTGTCACAGGAATTCTCTTAACAGAGCTTTTGTACTGCGATATAGCGTATCCCTCAGGAGGTTTCCAGCTGGCTAATTTTGCCACCTCTTCTGTCCTCTCCCGGTCTGGCTCAGTCTGCAGCAACGTTTTGCCAGTGTCTGTGGCAGTCACAGGTTCATGTTTGATGCTTTCAGTCAGCACTGAGCATATCTATTATGTACCAAGATCCCTGGAATGGTGGTAGTTCCCACCTGTGAAGTCTACTCATTGCATTGTCATCCGGAATGATCTCAGGTCCCAGAAGCAGAATCCTGCATTTATTTGGGACAATGCTGTACAAAGACATCTTGTGGCTTTCCTTTCTGGGATGGCATGCACAGAACCAGCTTGGGAAGGTCTGCACCTCACTGTGGTCACGTCTTGTGGAGCTCATCGAGCTGTGGGTGCATTGGCAAGTCCCTGTAACAACCTTGGTGTGTTTGATCGGTACATCTGGTCTTGGAATGCCATCTTATTTGAGGATGAGTGTTCCAGTAAAAATGCAAAGGGATGAAGGGTGTATTTTTAACGAGTTTTGAGCCTCTTGTTTGCACTATCTTCTTTGAAGGGAAGAAAAGACAACACTGTAACAAACAGGTGCCGGTGAAGGAGCTGTTCCTCCATAAAGTTCCTTTGCAGTGGATAAAACTGACTGATAATTGCTTGGAAGCTCCCTGCTGGGCAACTCCACACCTTCTTCAGCTGTAAGTTTGATCCTGTGGCCTAGAAAAGGGACAGCAAACAGTGCTCTGTAACAGCTTTGTCCTGCTCCCCTGTGATATGCCAAGTTACAGCCCCATTCCTTTCCCTTCCTTTGCATCTAGTAGAAATTGTAGCAGGTGCATATAAAGCCCTGCTTGTTGCTGCTCATCTCCTTGTTAATTCTACAAAGAGAAGGAGGAGAATTTAAAAGGATTGCACCTTGAAAATTAAAGCAGAGATTATGTGGGGAGGTATTAAAGAAACAACTTGGTCAGAAGAAAAGTGACTTGGTAGCAGAGATATGACTGCTTATACAGATGATACAAATTTAGCACAGTTGGTGACTTTTTCACATGAAAACAGCAAAGGAGGAATTAAGTTAAAAGTATCCCAAGTCCTCAATTTTATCACAAAGAGGGAGTATTCCAGCATCCAGCCAGCAGGGAATAATCGGATTTGCCCGTTAGAGGGGATATGTGAACGAGCCATCCTGGAGGAAACTGACACTTAAAAGGCTGCTCAGCTTGATAAACCTTCATCTGGAATCTATTTTGCTTTTAAGACTTTTACATTGCCCTTTTCCTTTCTAGGATCCTCACAATCATGAGACCTCGCTTGCCACGTTCTTCGCGAAAGAACCTTCTCTATCTTGCTTCTGTTTACACAGAAGGAGGTGGCCCTTTGTCCAGTCCAGGCCTCTCTTCAATCTGCAGTGAACAGCCAATTTACACTATAGAGAGCTTACAGTGGAGGGCCAGGCAAGAAAATCAGGTTAAAAATCAAGGGCAGAATGTAGACAAACAAGAAGATGTGCTGGAGAGAGATGGTGTAGAGGAGGTGGAGGAGGAGGAAGAAGAGATGGTAACTGAAACAAATCCTTTGGAAGGACTTGCTCATTCTGGTGATGTAGTGGCTATTGCTGAGAAAAAGGCAGCACTGCAAGGGTCCGCCTGGCAGATCACTGCAGGTAACAAATAACTTTGTAAGACTGAGACACTCTTTGTCACTGGCAAATGTTAATTGAAATGCAAAGACGTCTCAAGCCCTCTGGGTGTGGCCAGAATTGAAACGTGCTTCAAACTCATCTAAATGCCAAATCACTGAAAACTTTTTTTTTTTTTTCAGTCTTCTGTTTATGGGCAGGAGTCATCTCTTTTAAACTCTTGAAATACTGAGAGTGCCTTTTTCGGGAGTATGTTGTTACTACCTCATTAAAGTTTTTGTCAGGCCTTTCCAAACTGTTTAAAATTTCAGTGTATCCAATTGGTGGGGCAGCATATATGCCAGCTGTGAATGGCAAAGAAAATACGGATGTTCCTTGGACTTCTGTTTGTCAGACTTAGTGGTATTTGAAAGCAGAGTTTGGCTGTGCTGGAAATCACCAGTCATACATTCCTAAGTTCCATGCTCCCGGAAAATTGCTGTTAAGACATGGTGACAAACAAAAGAAAGGAGCAAGGCAGGTTTTTAGAGGGAATAAACAGTATATCCAGTGTTTTGTTAGCTTTATTACAGTTTCTCCTCGTTGGAGTGGAGGATTCTGTAGCTTAGATGATTTTTGGGTGAGTGATTTATGGAGGGACTTGAAGACAGGAGGAGGAGGTTGGTGGAGAGAAGTTGGAGGCAAAGTGATATTTAAAGGAAGAAGAGGAAAAGCAGCCAGTAGAAGACAATGAAGTCTTGTACCTCACTCACAGGGAAATTTTCCCAAGTCAGAAAAAAAAAAGCCTTCTGCCTGAGTAGCTTGACTTAGTTCTGCTGATGTGAACAGCTTGTTGGAGCTGGACGTTTTGAGGACAGAAGCAAAATTGTCCTCTGCTTCACTGACTTAGTTACCATCTTTAAACAATTTGAAATTATAGCCACTAGGTATGTACAAACCCATGACAACATGTGGTATGTCAGCTATTTACTAGGTTGTTCCCCAAAGAGAGGTCTTAGCCAGTTAAATATATATAATGGTAATTTGCCTTACAGGTGCATTGGATGTTACCAAGTGCTATTTCTGCCCCTTTTGTAATTGTAAAATTATAACACTTAAAAAGCACTATCCTATGTCAAGATTTTTTGTTCTATTAAATGCCCAAGAATGGTATAAAAAGGAAAACAAATAAATCTGCTGGTTCTTTTGGTCATTGCTTGGGTTTTTGAGCAGGTATAAAGTACACAAAATAAATCCGTTTCAGGCAAAGAGAAGGAAATGGCCAGGTTGTATGTGATTAGCAGGGGTCTCAAACAGTCTGTGTAATTATGGCTGGCTCTCTGGAGTGGAGTGCCTTATCTTCTGAAGGCTTCTGTTTGCTGATCTTCGCTGAGCTGCTAGTAAGCGTTCCAGAAATAAGAGTTCTGGTATCAAAAAAGCATATAGGCTTAAGAAATGTTATTGTCAAAACAATGCCACATAGTAATTTGTGTCTTTCATTTAGATGTGAAATAAGGATGAAATTTAAAGGAGGATTTCCCCGTTGAGAACTGCCTTTGAAATTTTGGCACCACAGTATAAACGAATTGACTCACTGATGTTATCAGTTGCAATGGATGGTTTCCCCTTGTGCAGTTTCTGACCCCCATTGGAAGCCAAATTTAACAAATGTGAAGTCATGGAGAGGAAATAGCAATAGGTGCTCATAAAAACAAATAGCAAAATTCCCAAGACATTGTTGTATTGTTTTTCTTTGCCATCTCATCCCAGCCCAGCTGTCTGTCCAGCATTCCTTAATTGGTTTAATTAGGCTTCCCCAGCCTTATGCTCTTCTACGTTTGTGGCTTCAGTTCTTTAGTCACTGCTGCACTGTTGCTGTGCAGCCACTAATCTCAGCAAGTCGTTAAGAAGCGGATGCTGAATCGAACTGGAGGAATGAGCTACTGGATGCAAAGGTGCTGGTTTCTATCTTTATAGTGTACAAATGGCTCTTTCCATTTACAGAAGTATGCAGAGTAATTTTTTAAATTAACATATGTAAGTCAATGTGTACATTTCAAACAAAAGTATGCTTAAAAAAGGAAGGTAAATATGAAGGGTTACTCTAGAATACTGTGGGGTTTCTTTTAATGAGCATTGTCTTATAGTGGTTTGGACGAGCTGCACTGTGTAGACTGCGTGATGTTACATGACTCCAGATGTGTCCCTGTTGTCTTGCATACTATAGAGACTTTCTCTGGAAGAGATAGTAAGGTTAGAAATAAAATTAGTTAAAACCATAGTTCAAACTTATTTTTGAGTACCTGAAATTGTTCATTTTTGCTGAATGGCTGAGTTGTGTGAGACAGTATTTGTGGACTTGGGGGATCTTGTTTTTTGAAAATCAGTCTGGGGAGCTCTGACTTCCTGTTTATGTACTGTTTTTACCCAGATGAAGTACGATGGAAAGACTTTCCTCTTGGGAAACTCCCAGGTCAGACAGATGACCCCGATGGTCTCATGTTGGATAATTATTCCATGATGTCTCTGCTTGATCAGCCAGTGAGAGATGAGTGGAAGTCTCCTATTACAAAGTGAGTAATGGTGTGGGCAGGACTCTGCCCTCGAACCATGAAATGTATTTGTCTCTCTGTGCCTTGTACTGTATGATGTGAAAAATTAAGGATGAGATTTCCTTTTTACTTCTGTTTGACTAAATAGTTTGACCTAAATATCTACTACTATCTCTAATACCTACTAACTGCACTTCTCATGGATTTTTAAAGCAATGTGTGTGCTTGGAAGGACCTTTGCAGTGCTGGTGTAATAGCGTAGCAGTCTGCTCTTCAGACTGCTGACAACTCTGTGTTCTCTGATGCTGTTAATAGGATACAGTCTGCTGATCCCTTAAATTAACTAGTCTGGAAGTGCAGAACTTTGAAAACAAGCTACGGAGAGCTGGTGCAGAATGTGCTTGGTGATACACTGGGATGAGTAACTTTAATGGGAAGAACTGTGGCTTTACAATTAAAGCGTTGTCAATTCAGGCCTGCTCAGTGGGTATTGTTTCTGCTTGATTCATCCAATTGACATGTAAAATTAGCACCTCAGAGATTGTTAGGTAATCAAAAAGAAACTATCCTTTCCTGCTGCTCCTCTTTCTGATGATTCAAATAATGAAGTCCTTGGTTCTTACACTTCTACCAGAGGCAGGACCAAAACTGCAGCAAGGTAATTTTCTCCTTGCTTTTACTTTGGTTGTGACTGCTTTCGTTTAATGCCCACTAAATCTTTCTTCCTACTACAATTACAAGTTTTGCTTGATAGCCCTTCATTAGAAAGCTGTGGATGCTGGCAGCGGACCTTGGAGATGTTTTCTGGGCAGTGTCTAGATAATGTTTCCAATGTATTTTGGTTATGTTCCAACAAGAAAAAGTCCTCCATATTTAGAGTTCTGTCATAGCTCCTAACAACTAGAAGCTATTGCTTCCATGAAGCAAGCAACCAGCGGATGCATTGGTCCTGATGCACCTTCAGTGTTATGTTCCTTTCTCCTCTTTATCAAACTTTGACACTTGTAGCTGCTTTTGTGATGCTCAGTTGTTGCAGTGAGTCATGTGAAGCAGTTCAAGTCTGGGCATTTTTACGGCACTGACAAGCAGTAGTTGAGTGTTGTGATTAAATGGTAACGTCCCTGACTTAGTATCACCTATTGTGACTTCAGAATAAATGTGATCTAATTCTTTGGATTTGGAGGGCATATAAGGGTAGTAGGAAAGAGTTTCAGGAGGTAAAACTTGTTAGGATTTTTGCAAATCCATTAAAAGTCCAAAGCAGGTAAGATTTCTTGTTTTCCAAAACTTGCTTTCCTTATCATGCTTTAAGAGCAAAACATCGCAGTGTCATTAACATGGAAGCTGGAACTATGATTCTGGGAATGATGATGTCTGTGAAGGTGCTTTGAGATTCTTGCTTGAATAATCTGCAAATACACATATTTGAAGGATCTTAAGAAGAAAACCCAAACACAAAACAAACACCCACACCTCAACAAGTGCACTTAAACACAAGCCTGACCTTTGGCTTAGCAAGTTTCTGATTCACAAACTGCTTACAGGTGGGAGGGTAATTGGGAACACTGTTCTGTTGTGCTTGGGTGCATATGCATCTGCTTTTGAATGTAGCTGGAGATGGGCAATTCAGACCTTTGATCTCAGCTACTGCAAACATTTTTACATACTGGAACTGATGTGCAGTTAAATCTGGACCCTAACAGCATGATGCATGCTCTGCAAGATCTCCTAGGATGCATTCATCCTCCCCTCTCCCTGAACATTGTCTAGGAAATACACATGGCTATCATTTTAGAAGGCCTTTTTCTCATAACAGACTTTTCAGGGGTATTTTTCTCCCATCCATGCTGTAAAAAGCATTGAAAAGTCAGGTTAGTACTTGGTCATAAACATGCAGGTTTAAAAAAAAAACCACATAGCTGTAGAGTCACTCTAGTTTTAAAACAAAATGAAAAAAATACTGATACTGTTAATTAGATACTGGATGGATTCTCACAGTTACAAGTGCACTGTTTAATGATTTTTTTCCACAGGTGAGCTGTTACTTATCCATACTTTAGGTAATGTTCTCTAGATTTTACTTTCTAGGACTCGTTTATGATTCCATTGCTTGCAACAAGTTAGAAATAAGTGATCCTTGCTTCTAGGTATATGAAAAGAAGCAGCAAGTCATACAGAACGGACATGGCTATGGGGAAATGCCAGGTCAATCTGTCTGTACACAGAAGAGGAGCTAATATGTTGCTATAGGATAGAAAACATTGTCTGTCAGCCAGGTGAAGATTTCCAGGAGGTTCTTGGGCTCAAGACTTAGCTGAAGTATGTAAATTTTTAGGAATTTCTGCTCTGTACCATACTTGTGTAACTGTAATGGGAAATTTTGCCACAGATACTTAGCAGAGGAAAGAACTTAGAATACCATAGGTGTGAACTTGGAATACCATCTTCAGGAAGCGGTGTGCTTCATGCCGTAATACTTGCCTACACACTTGGCTGGCCCCTACCTTGACTTAGAGAGTAAGCTGCTGGTAACCAGAACAGAAATGTTTGCCCAGGCACACAGCTTCTCTGTTCCTGGAAGAGACAAACCTAATTTGCATTATAAATTTTTGCTCACATGTGTCAAAACACTCTTGATACCTGCAAATGGACAGCTGGAAGGACCTGTTTTTTCCAGTTTCTTTCATGCTTTTCTTGTAGGTAATGCTTAGTTATTTGGTGCTTGCAAGGATGTGAAAAAACATGTGGTGATGTTGAGGAATTCAAGACAGAGTGGTTGGTGTAGATGGATTGTTTGTAGTTTTATGGTTAGGAGGAAGCTGCCATTTCATTTTACAGTGCATAGTAGTGGGTCGCCTTGGAGAGAATTAAACCTTTTCTGCAGTGCCTGTCCCGAGTCAGGCAAGGGTGGAATTTGCTATGGTGGCACTTTGCAGAGAGGCTTATACTGGTGTTGCCATGGAACTAATCATCAGTGAAACCAATTACACAGGCTGTTTTAGAAACTGTGTTTTAAATAAAGGGAGGGGAAGCCTGAGCCACCAGTAAATATCTTGCAGTTAAGGTTGAGGGTATCATTCACTTTTTACCTAGAGTATTCTGTTCATGTACCATAGAAATAAAAGAAGAGGGACAGTGATGTACATGATGTTAGCTGACTTCTTGAAGAAATCACGTTAAGAGCCGATTTCTGCTGCAGTGCAGTGCCTCATGATTACGTTACAGAAGCGGAATGAGTCCTCACTAACTGCTGCATTGCAGACCTGCACAGAGTGTGTTGCCTGTTCTGTGTAGCATAGAGTTACTTGTACTTCTTGAACTCCTGCTGCAGAGAAGACCAAAGCAATTTACAAAGCATGTGCATAAGGAATCATCTTTCTTCTTGGGTGGGATGTGGCACCAGCTAAGACAAGCAGAGCCAGAAGTATTCTGGAAATGTAGTATCCTGGAAACTTAAAATAGCAAAGATCACACCAATTTCTACTCACTGTAGGCTGGTTTTTTTCATGTTGTCTTGAAACTAGTCATGCATAGATTGCTGCATGCCTTTTCTTCCTATTTTAATATGAAACAATTTCAGCATATATTCAATGGTGAAATTGCCATAGAGGTATACAATAGAGGTATGTAATTAATTGCTTCTAGGAATTTGTAAATTGTCTTAAAACTTCCTTTAATCAGAATTTGCTGCTGTCATCTTTGAAGAGACCTAATTTTAAATAATGTCAAGATTTACAATTGCTCTTACATGATTCTTATGGCTTTGTTTCAAATCATACTGCTGTTCTTGTTCTTATCTCCTTGGTTTCTATGCTGGCTGTATTTGTGTATTAGGGCACTGGTGGTGTCATGACTGTAAAGCTATACAAGACAGTTCTGGTTCAAGGAGTTTTTTTACCCTAAACTACCAGAAAAATAGGAGTCAAAACCCACTGGCAAATCCAGAAGGTGGATTAATTTTCATTTATTGTTGTTAACTGCTTTTGATATTGGAGAAAAAGCAAATCTGTGGGAAAGCAGCATGGTTTGATGGCAGGAGGCATGTTTTCTCATATAGCATTTAGGCATGAACAGGAGCAAGGAGAGATGTCAGACCACTTCCTGTGACAAACCTCTGTTCCATTATCGCCAGAAACGTGGGAACGGAGAGTGGGCTGGAGTAGCTACAACAGAATCTGAAAGACCTAGAACCTCTGCTCGTTTCAAGAAAAGCATGGTTGCACTAGCAAAGCAGGAAGCTGGGCTCTGGCCTGCTTTTGAATGCTGGAAATAAAGAGGTACCCTGTGCTAGAGTAGAGAGTCTCACTGATGCTGTGAAGAATTGGCAGGGTAATCTAGGTGATTTTTAAACTAGAAAAATAGGATTGAGTTGATGAGTAAAAAGGTTCTTTACAATGTGAGATATCAGGTTCCAAGTGAATCCTTTAAAGATTTGTTTTGTTGATAAAATTTAGCTTTCACCTTCACCATTCTCATAAAATGAAGAAAAATTACAAACCAAACCCTTATCTGACCTACTGAACAACATGGTGGTGATTTAAGTTCCTTCACATAGTAGAACTGTGGGTAGGGAAGAGTTTACCTGTATTCTCCAACTGTTCTTTGAGCCTTGTGTTCGACAGTGCTTTATGTCTGGGAACACTGTATAAAAACTTCTTCGTGTGCTGTGCTGTGTTAGCGAGTCATGTATATGGGTCATTTTTTTGGGGATCTCCTGGGACTCAGGCCTAACTGGGAAACTTCTTCAATGAAAAGGGATTTTACACCTGTTTGAGCTACCTTCTAAAATTAGAAATTACTTAGCATGTTGTGGGTGTCACCAAACAGCAGTTGCCTTTGAAGTCTCTGTAAATGCACTAGTTTCTGTGACTTCTCTGTAAAGCCATAGAAATGGCCAGTTTCCATGTGCAGAATGTATAGGCATTGTTAACATTTACAGCTTGTGACAGACTGACTGTTCTTATGTCGGCTGCTCGCTGTGTTAGCGTTTCACCTGATTAGCTTGCATTTCTAGCTGCAAAGGACAGATGAAGGTTCAGACGAAGCTCGTTCCGTGGTTATTTCTGAAGTCACGTCTCCCTCACAATTGTTAGTAACTGGTAACCTTTCTTTTGGTCTGTGCTTTGGTACCTTTGCCTCTCTTGAACGATGTGACTAAAAACTAAGGACATTCCAGCAGCTAAATGTTTGGAGCTAAAAATGAGAAATGACATTTTGTTTTGAAAATAAAACTTGTTAACAAGTTTAAAGTGCTATCAAAATTACTTAGATGATGTAAGCTTCTAAATCAGCTCGGTGCTTATGTGCTTTATTTCTCTTCCTCTCACAGCTCTGCAGAACTGAATATTCCTGCGACAGGAGGATTGTTATGGACCCAGAATGACTTCCATAAAATAAAAAGTGGCCTTCAACTTTTCTAAGGCAGCAGAGTGCTCTGAAGCTTTCAGTATGGCACAAGATAAGTGGCATGGAAGAACTAGTAATGGTGATGGGGAAATAGCCACTCCAGGATATATTTTCTTTTTTGTGAAGATTTTTACCACGTAAAATCAATATTTTATAAAAGTGGTGTGTTTTAAGTTCCATGTGTAGTAACCATTGTCTTGCTTAACCACTGTCATGAACTTTTAGCTCTAGTTGATGTTTGCCAAATACAGTTAAGAGTACTTCAGAATCTCTGTGTTCCATATTTTTTTTCATGGTTAATAAATAGAACCGACTGAAGGCAAACTCTCTTTCTGGATGCTCTTTTTCTTTTTTCACTCGGGTATTCCGGAAAGTGTCCTGTGGTCCTTGTTAGCGACTATCGAGCCCTTCCTATTTCGGTAACGCTGGTTTTGTCCTGTATGAGTTTGCATTCATTTCCCAGCATAAGGTTGTGCTGCAGTGTTCATCTAGCTAGGATTTCACATGAAGCTTCAGGGTTCAAGCCTAGTTATTGCATGACTGAATGCACTGCAGTGTATCAATAGCTTCAAAATTTTTTTTTCTCACCATTTTTTTCAAGTGATAGTCTTGAGGCCGCTATTCTCTCTTTTTAATTAAAAGTTTTCTGCTTGATGTTATTTCTACTCATGATTTTGCTGAGGTTGATAACTAATACTGTGGTCTTTGCTGAGAGCTAGTGCGATCACTGCAGAAATAGACTTGACTACCTTGTTGGAAAGTTGTTGAAAAAAAGAACTTCCAGCTAGTTTTTCCTAAACTCAGTTTTCTTTACCTTTATTAAAGGTTCTTGAAACTTGGAGGCTTCTGCAAT
This sequence comes from Tauraco erythrolophus, assembly GCF_009769465.1. Lineage (NCBI taxonomy): Eukaryota > Metazoa > Chordata > Aves > Musophagiformes > Musophagidae > Tauraco > Tauraco erythrolophus. The sequence goes on along the minus strand of NC_141477.1, from coordinate 66,932 downwards.
TACCTGTCAAAAAATAGAAGTTCAAGCATATATTTATTGCAGGACTTCTCAGTAAGAATTTGTTGGAGTGTATCTGCTAGAGGGTAAGACGGAGCCTTTCTCTGAGTCAGTCTAACAGTTCGCAGTATTCACAAACTACACGGAAATAGGAATATGTCAGTGCAGCATTGTGTAAAACCTGCACAATTATGTATTGCTTGTTCAGGATTATGAAATTTGGTGTTTGTTTGATCAGATTAATTCACAAGAGGAACAATTTTGTAGCTACTTTGCCAAGCACCTGGGAACTGATGACGTTACCATTAATAATCCATAATAAATGCATAGATAACCATAAGATTTTAAGCCAGCCAGTTCAAATGACTTAAAAAGCAAGTTAACACTTACTGTATTTGGTGCTTCTGAGGTCTGTCAGTGCAAACGTAACAGTTCAAAAAAGAAAGGATGATGCTGGCAAAATACTGTACTACATATATTTTTTCCCCTTTGGTAAAAGTTTGCTTGGTAAAATTTGTTTTCAACGAACAAATTACTTTGCTAGAAGCATATTCTGAGTGGAGATAGGAGAGGCAGTGTTGACATACTCCTAAATTACTTTTTTCCTTTGCATTAGGTAAGACTTGTTTAGACTGCTTTCTCCCTGTAAATTAATCTCTCCAGACAGATTTTTACTGTCTGAAAAAACATCTCCAAAGGGAAGCTATAGAAGGGACTGTAGATAGAAGCTGGGAATAAATCATGCAGACAGACATTGCTGAGGAAGGTAAGGCCTGGGTCCAGTGCTTTCGTGGCCTGTGACCCAGCAAAAAGCTTTTGCTGCTTTTTGAATGTCTTTTCAGTGTAAGTAATTGGACAGAGTAGTGGAACCTTATTAGGGTAATTTGTTCCTGGCTATTACGATAATATTGTTCCTAAATATTCTATTTTCTCATTCCCAAAGGCAGGTACTCTGAGAAGGACTTCAGCTCTACCCGGGGGTTACAGTTTCGGGGAGAAAAATGGAACAATTAAGAATATCCTGAGGGATCTAATTAGAACTTGTTTCCAGGAGTGGTATACTTGACGACGTAAGTTAAGCACAGGCCTGGGATTAGGAAAAAGCAGTTTTGTAATACAGGTATTTTATTGGCTTTGATTGGTGTTGTGCTGTATTCTGAATTACCTGGTTCCTGGCCGTTGTGAGAGCACACATGGTAATTGTGAGAAGTTCAGGCAAATCCAGATAGATATGATCTTTGTATATCATTTTCCTTTTGTTAGCTTTACTCCCCACCACTCCAAAAAGTTAAAAGCAGTTTGAGTCAAAGCAGTGGCAATAAACAACATTGTATCACCTCCCCCATAGTAAGGGAAATGATTGTTTAAATAGGGAAAGAAAATTTGTGTAATACAGAGATTGACAAAGGATGTTACTCTGACAAGACAGCAGTACCTAAATAGTACTTTTTCTTCTGCTTTTTAAAGAAAAGTAAAACTCTTGTCCTGTTCCTTCACACATTTAAGCACATATAGAAAATATGAGCATTATGTATGATTTCAGGTATTCTTCAGTAAAACAGCTAAAAATATTAAGAAATAATTTGGACAGACTACAACAGTTGTTTTTGGACAAAACAGCTTTTTGAGGCTTTCGCCTAAAGAGGGTTACAAAATAAAGAACTAGAAACAAATAATCCAATGGCTCTCAGTTTTATTAAATAAGCAAATTTATATATGAAGTGTAACAGGTTTCGTATTATTAAATAATTGTGCAAACCTTTTACACAGAGCAGGGAGAGGAACAGGTAATAGCTTATATATTTCTTTTAAATTCTTCTCTTAATTCTTTCAATACATTTACAAATTTTACATACCACAGACCAAAATCATAGATACTGTATAATGGCTCTTCAAAGGCTAACCAAACACTGGCATGAGAATAATTTCAGTGACTGTGCACTCGTATTTTTCCAGTTGAAATATTGCAAGAAATACAGTTAATAAGAGCTCTGTCACACAGACAAGCTACGGGTGCATAAAAGAGGAGTATTAAAGCTGAACACTCGCCATAGAAATAATAGTGACAGATCTATTAATCTGACTACTATGAGTCCTGTAGTACTAATGCTTCAGGTAAACTTTTGGCAAGTCAAGATAAAGTAAAACTTCAACTCTGTGGAGCAAAGCTTTGCAGAAGTGGTGCATGTTCCTTCTCGTTAGCATGGAGTTTTAAAAATTACTGTAGTCAAAATACATCCCTTGAAACGTTCCTGTTTGTGGTTTGGTATATATGCATGTCACCAAGTATTTTTTTAACTGAATTATTTGGACAGATTTTTTGCACGTTCTGGAATTTCAAAATGCCAAAATTCGTGATTTGAAGCTAACTGGTATTAAAAGTATGTAGAGAAGAACTCCCCTAAATAGATATTTTAGTTTGTGGGTGTGTGTTTTGTTTTGGGTTTTGTTTTGTTTTGTTTTTAATTAAGATCCTTCTGCTTGTTCTAAGCAACTATACCCACACCTTCTATTTTTAAATTTACAGTTAAAGCATTTTTACAAAAGCTAAACACTCATGCTAGCGAGTGAATTACATGCAGCAGCAACTAGAGCAGTGCATGCTTATTACTACAGACATTTACGAATACCACATACTGGTTTAACATCCATTTTCACTCATTTTGTCATTAAGACTTACATTATATTTGGGTCAACCAAAAAAACCCAAAGAGATTTATAAAATTTTACAACAATTAAACAGTAATGTTTAATTCTACGAATGAATAAAGCCAGCTACTTCAGCTCAATATGACGACAGGACTAACAGTAGTGAAATCATCAATAGGTACAATTTAATATATTACTGACATGTAATTCTTACAAAAAACATCAAATAACTTAAACTGACATCCCATAAAGCATTTGATTTTCGATTCATGAATTTAAGGTTATACACTTTTAAGTAACAAATTATGTGAAAATAATACAGCTAAAGATGAAAGATCAGTAAATCAGAACTCCCAGAGAACGCTCTGGCCCCAGTAAAGCACTGAAGTCTACTGCTTAACTCTTGCTGATTGCAGTAGGCCAGGATCTTACCTTCCCACTTTTTTTTTCTCACCTAGAATTGTAATTTCATGGATTTTATTAAAATATAGTTTCTAGAACTGTTATCTCACAGTTTTAAAACATTTGAATACCATGCTCTCAAAAAGAGCATTTATACAAAGTCTTATATTTACAATATAGACAGTTATGATCAGGTGTTAGTAAGATCAACTCTTCCATGTAAGAAGAAATCTAAGCTTATGCGCTGAAGACTAATGAATCTGTCAGTATTCTGAATTGACTTGTAAACATATCTGAAAACAGATGCAGATGACTGAATTATCACTTAAAGTAGTTGACTAGGAAAGACTACATCACGTACAAAATTTCATTACCTCTGAGGAGGAATAAACAAGCACAAAATTTGCAAATTATTTCCACAAGGCTACACAGCCCATTGTGTAACTCTATGCATGATGGATGCTAACAGCTTCTTAGAAAAAGACAATTTGCCTTCAAAGTGCCTTAGGGAAATAGTATGCTGGGTTTGTATTGGCATAGCGTTCCCATTGTTTAAAAAGGAGTTATTCTATCAGTAAGACAAAAGTTAGTGAAAATTAAAACGACTAGACAAATCCTACAAAGATGAGTATCTCCATAAACCACCCAACACTTCATACAGAAATTTCTGCTCAGTTTTCCATCCCAGAAAACATCAAACACACCTACTAAATCGCTTTTAAAATAGCTTATAATTGGAGAAAAAGGAAACAAAAATTTTTTACATACAAATATTTAATTCCATGCAAGATGGAAAATGTGAGTGCACAATAAACTTCATTTTATACCTAAATAATTTATAAATTAATCCAGAAAGGTCTATAGCAAGTATATTGTTACATTTTAAACACATGCAGATGAGTTAACAGCAACGTTTTTACATAAAGTTTAGTGCAAGAACGTATCTGCTTAATAAATAGACTAAAGATAACTATGTAATGCTTCGAGGTGTACACACAGTATCTGTGCACATAATAAACTGGTTTTGAAAAGTTGTCCTTGTTTGTTTATAAACTACAAGTGCCCATTTTAAATAAAAAAGATCCATAATTACTCATGGGCTACTTCCCTGTGACACATGGTGTCACAAACATTTTGGTGAAAATGTAATACTGAAGTTAATCTAGAGATTTATTTTTTTTTATACACAGTTTTTATACAATCAAGAAAAAGAGATACAATTTGTATCAACAAACAAAAGGTCATTTCTGGTTATTTGAGGCATTGCTCTCAGCTGCTTATACCATGCAAGAGAAGAGAGTAAGAATTAATTGCAAATTAAAAATATAAAATGCAAGTTAGTAAGAAATGTTTTTGAAAACTGGTCAAGAGTTAAATCTGTTTTTCCCAACTATTATAAATGTTTGAAGATTTTTTTTCCCCATTAACAGAGATGATAACCAACTAATTAAAACTTTAAGTTTAAACACCAAGCGTAAATACAGAATCACCTTCAAGTTAACTCCTTTTAAATACATAATGACATGGTCATTATATTATATGTTACCTGTACCAACACAAGAATATTTACCCTATGTGGAATGATATAGTTAGCAAATATCAGTAAATTAACTGTAGTTGCACCTGCAGTTGTGGTTTGTTGGTGGTTTGGGTTTTTGTTTTTATATGACAGGAACATATTTTGCAAATGATATTATGAGTCAAACCAACCATTACAGTAACGCAAGTGGAGGAAATGATATGACTTTGTTTCAGACAAACAGATAACTAGAAAGCAGCATGCAAGCCGTTATCAAACCACCAGAAACAACCCTGACTGCAGCCTCACGTTCTGTGTGTTTCACAGTAAGAAACATTTAGGCAGTGTCACACCTTCTCATGAAGAAACAAAAGGCCATAAACCAGGCCTTCTCAGCTTTCATGAAAAAAACTACAGTAGAAGTCAACAAGTTCTAGCTCGAGACGTATCGAGTTAGTAATGGTTCGAAATGTTGAAATATACAATGGATTCAAAAAAGGGCGTCCAGTCAGTGCAGCTTAAAAAACAATAAACGCCTCTTTTGGAGACATTTAGCTACAAAGGTTCCCACCCTGAGCAAGATACCAGTTGCGCAAAACAACGCCACACAAAATTTTATCTCACCTGTTGAAACAGGAACTCTAAAAGCCTTCATGAGGCAAATGCACACCTTTGCGTGGATCAGAAGAGGAAAAATCAGGCCAGCTTTGCCGCAAACCCAAGCTGTAGCATCTCTTTTCAAGATGCAGCCTTCCCCCTCCAGCCCCTTCTCAAGTTGATCTTGTACAGCCATCTTGGGTATTAGGCTCACTCAAACACCCCCAGAGGAAGGGCTGTAGTTCCTGATGAACTTCCATGTTAACATCCAGTTTCTGCTGCTTCCAGTCAAGTAATCCAATTTACATAAAACTGCCAATTTACTTTTCACTTGTCTAGTCACTTGGGCCAGCAGCTGCTTACTGCATAGTTGAGACGCAATTCTGAAGAGAAAAGCTACAGTTAAACTTTTAGTTTAGTGACTGGCGCTCATGCCTCCACACTCCTTAATGTTTTGGTCCTAATCTAAAAAAGTATTTGGCTTCTGTTGGATTGAGAGAACGTACTGGACAATGTAATAGATACTCTCAGGGGACGGTTTTGAAATTTAAGTACCAACTGACATTCAAAAGCTGAAATCAGTTTTTCCTTTTACAAATTGAGTATTTTCATTTTTGTCAAGTTTACTTTTTCTTCAATGTTTATAATATGCCAGTAGGCAGTGTCAAATGACAAAGCTGAAACCCTAAAAGTCATCTGAGTGGGTATAGAATGTACTTTTAAAGGCCGATTAGGTATTTATAAGCAAATTGAAATTTTACACTAATACATGCAATATAATTGCTAACAATAGTTTTGTAGTAACACGTTTGAGACACTGAATGTGACATTGGAGTTGTTAATGAGCTATCCATGCAGCAAGGTATGCATTTCCTATAAAATACTATTAAAAATCCCTATATTTAAAATCTTAAAATTTACAATACAATCAACTCTTATATAGTGCCTCAGCCTATATATCATTGCTACTGTGTACAGAATTTTATACTATTTTAGTAGAAAATATTTACAGTAGATTGGCCCCTTCCTTTTTCATCCAAGTTTTCCTCCAGGTCCTATATACTTCACATTTCATTTATCCAAAAGAGGCTGTAATGCTTTAACGCCCTGTTCTTAATTTGGCAACAATCATAGCTGCCAGCTGTTGTGCATCTGTCATATGGGGATTCTTTTCCATCACAGAAAGGACAATGCTTGGAGGAAAAATATTGCAGAGGTTCTTGTATGTTTGATACTGATGTTCTGGGATGATATGTGGTTCCCGTGGCTCACCACATATCCCAATCCAGGGATTCCTCCAGAGTTGCTCCATCTTCTCAGGCATGCTTCTTACCATTACAGGTTCATAACATGGCTGCATGAGGTTGTTACTCAATGGATATGAGTGATAAGTGTAAGAGTCTGATGCATATGGTAAGGGATCCCAACTAGCATGCTGCTCTCGACAGAGAGGTGGTCTTCTCTGCCTCGTAGGGTTACTTTCATAAAGCCGTGAGTCAGAAATACTGTCCATTCTTGTCATGACCAAGGCACGGCTTGGTTGTGCAGTTGATGGGTGAACATTTTGAGGCACAGCATATTCTCCTGGACAACTGGACCGTGCTCCAACAACTGGATGCTGGGCATGTAGGCCTAAGTGGGAAACTGACTGCTTGCGAAGGGATTGCTTAGGCTCTTCATTTCCATAACTCTGAACTCTATTTAAGGCTTCATGGTAACCATGGGAAAAAGGCTGAAGACGGTTTTGCGATGGCAGTCTGTGGATCTTCATATTTTCTTCTGGACTGGCATCTGCTACACCCAGATACAAGTCATTGTAAGAGGAATAAGAATCATTACTTGTATGGCTTAAGCAACTGTCAGGACAGGGGCTTGAGTTTCTAGAATACATCCCCTGGTCCATATCAGCCCCGTAATAATCTGTGTTACGGATACTACTTATGCTCAAGTTGGAAAAATCACTGAGTAAGGAATAATAGCCATGGTCCCCCAATGATTCATATTTGGGATACTGGTCAGTATAGCTAACTGAGGTGCCATGGCTGTTGGTGACTAGTATAGGAGGATATTGCACACTGGACATATGTTCCAGTGAGGATTTCTGATGCATGAACTGTGAGGAACCTGGCACCGGACTGCTTGCAGAACGAGTATTTAATGCACCAGCTGCATGGCTTTTTGGTGGAGGGAGTGTTGGTACACTTAATGCAGAAACCAGAGACGGGACAGAGCTGGCCTCAGACTTCCGGGCTACTGATAACTTTTCCTCAGGCTCCACAGCTACTGATCTAATGCTTGGATCTGACTGACGTTTTGGGGCAATGCGTTTCACTTCAGAACTGATTTCTCCTTTGGAGCTGGATGGCCCTGTGCCACATTTGGCCAAGGCTCCCTCACTCATAGTTTTCACAGCAGATAATTTGGCACTTATTCGAAGCTCATCCGCTACTGACCTTTGAGGCTGGTTTGCCCGTTCTGGGTGGTAATATTTACATTTGTGCCCATAGGTGCACTTTTTACCTGGAAGAAAAGTGTTCCAAGGTTAAATAAACCAAATGCTAATCAATGCCACCAGTTACTATCTTTCTTCTTTATATCTTTCACCACTTCTCAATAGTAATATTTCTATATTAACTCCCTAAGGAATAATTACATATATTGTATATACAGGCGTTCACAGGCTGCTACCTGCATTCACATATATCACTGCATCAAGGGAAGACACATCACTTTTCTTCCTACTGGCTCGTGATTCCAATACTCGCAACATGCTCAATGCTATATAAAACAAAACAGCTCTAACCCAATTTGTGTAGTTACAAATCTCCTTTCTTGAACACAAGCCAGAAGAAAACAGCAAAAAGCTGTGTTATCCACAAGGTATCTGGTAATCCTTATTTTTATGTTACATCCTTTTTATAATATGTGTATGAAGGGTATAAAAATAGATATAGTGCTTGGATGGCAAAACGAAAAATGGCTTTTTTTTTTTTCCCAGTAATGACAAGATGTTCATTAATTGCTTGCTTTACCTACTTTTGAATACAACAAATCAGTCTGACTTAGGCACTTACCATAAGGACACGGTTGTTTCTTATGCTCAGGAATAACTGGCCTTTTCCTTAAAAAATTTTCAAGGCTTGGACCGTGGCGTCCTAAAGGATCATCGGGAGGCATAAATCTAAGGAGAAGGAAATGAAATGTGAATTTTACTTTTTACTGAGGATTCTGAATTAGTAAATTCCCTTAATTTTGAAGAAAGAAAACATACTTGTCATTCACAAAAGAATACATTAGCAGCCGCTCCTCTATGAACTTCTTCCATTCTGGTTTTTCATTTTGAAGATCCCGATAATTGTCATTTGATACAATGATGCCATCTGAGTCGAAAGCAAGTTTTACTATGAATCGATCATCATAGCAAACTACTCTTCTTCCCTGAACTCTTCGAGATGGGGTGAAAACAAGAATTTTTTCTTTCTCCAATTTACGTAAGATTTCTTGATCTGTAAAATAATTTTAGTTGAGCAGCTTCTAAAAGAAAGGAATGCAGCCTCTGAAATATGAAACTTCTTGCCTTCTTTTCTGACAAAGCATTTGTAATTATGTTCATATACAGTCCCCATTATAAGTTAAAAATACCTAGATGCAGAGTGCCATTTTATTTCTGAGGTTTCAAAGCACTGGGTAAATATTCAAGCTTCATAACCACTCTGCTGCTCTGTAAACAACCATGTACCTTTACTCAATCTCCCTGAAAACATCAAGAACTCTGTCGTTACTGTATTACAGTACCCTTCGTGTTAGTCTAGAGTAAAACATAAGTACTTTCTATGGGTCAAAACACATGCTGCCTCATCAATGTTTAAAATTATACTACTAAATAAGTCCCTGGCCTGATACTACTGATTTTATACTCACCCAGGAACTAAGAATCAGTTCCTATATACTTAACAATGTTTGCTAATGTGAAAATTATAACTACTACTTCTCAAAAGCATTGAAACGATCCAGTAATGTTACAAACAATCAGCATTGTTTACAGGTGCAGATACTTAAATGCTTGTTTCCTCACCAGTGAAACTGTTGTTTTCAAACAAACGGGTGCAATATCATTGTGCAACATCACTGTGCAACATCACATCCACAGCCCAGTACGTAGTACCCATCAGAAATGGTTGTGTCTTATTAATACAGTACTTTTTTTTTTCTTTTTAACTAAGGCGTCAAAGAAAATCTTGATCTGTTACCTGTAATTGGTGCATCAGGTCGAGACTGTTCTTTTCTCCATGCAGGTACAAACACAGTGATATCTTTATGTCCTTTTTCCAGAAACCAATCAACAGCTAGTTGAATTCCCCGGCAGGAAAAGCCTTCTTTATTCCCATGGCTGAAGAACATGCAAAAGTTTTAGAAACAAGGACAAAAGTTATGCTTGGTTTTGGTTTTTCTTGTTGCAGTGGTTTTGGGTTGGGTTTTTTTTCATTGGTTGGATTTTTTGGGGTTTTTTTGTTTGTTTGTTTTCTCCTAAAGCTGCCATGGTCTAAGGATGTAAGGGAAACAAAGTCTGTAAAGATAGTTAAACCTTTTTATTAGACCAGCTTACATAATTGGAAAAAGACAATTGTCCAAGCTATTAAGATTACAGCATCACTGCTACTTAAAACTCTAGAAATGGTGAAATTTCACAATCCCAAAACCATGAAGTTTTTCTGCTTTTTCATTCTATTAGCTGAGCTAATGAAAAATACCACTTTCCCCAGCAAATCGAGCTGACCTTAAATAGTACCATAAAAAGTTATCAATAACAAAAAAGGAATGAACTAACAATGCTGGCTGTCATGGGTGATAGGTGCTTTTAAACATCTAGATTTCAAAAAAAAAAAAAAGTTTCACTAATACTAAATGGTCCGCATCTTCTATTAGGACTTTTTAAGGGAATGAAATAACTCTCTCAAAGTTGCTTAAGCCCTGCCCCCACGAAAAATATTTTTTCTGAAACACACAGGAGTCTCTAAATAGCACACAATTCAGATAAAGGAGTTTAATTTTTTAAATGGCCTAAGAAGTTTCTGCAAAGGAAAAAAGAAATTAGAGGTTTGATAGAAACTAGCAAATCTTAATTATGATCTTATTCAGTCTACCTCATGGATGCACCTATCTTGATTTCCTAAACAGAGTGAACTAAAGAATCAGGTTTTAAATCCTCTCAGGAAATAGTTTAGGAATGCCTGAATAATACATAAGCATATATGTAAGAGAAAACGACATTTAATTATAATGTCTTTAGTAGTTAATTTACACAGGTAAGAGACATGCACAGATCTTTCCATTATGGCTGGATTTCATATTTAGTTTCAAACCAACATTTTCTTTGTCTTAAAAACAAAGTGCATATACTGCTGCTACAGCATATAATTTAATAATAAAAACCAAGGGTTCTGGTTCTTTTCAAACAATTTTGTAACTACTTGAGGAAAAAAAAAATTGGTCTGCCCTATTTACTTAAACAAAACAAAACAAAACAAAACCCCACCCCAAAATAACTCATTCGTCTTTGTTCAGCTTGGCTAGCACAGTGAACGACTTCCAGAATTGCATTTGAAAAGTATAGACTAGTAAGTCAATGCTATGCTCATTGATGCACACTCTTCAAAGTGTATTAATTCAATATTTCCCCCCCTTTCTCAACACAGCTGCAATTTTTCATCAACTGTCATAGGAGTGATGCTCCCCAGTTAGTTTGGCACCTACCAGTCATTATTTCTGAAGAGACTTCTATATTAATTAAAAGCGCTAACTGAATCACATCAGTGATGTCATATTGAGGAATGAGATCCTCACCACGAAAAAGTGTCAGGGAGGGTTACAGAGCACTGTAAGGGCAAGGGGGGCCATGTGCACTTGTGATGCTGCCTATTAGAAAAACACAAGGGGTGTAGGTAGCAGCGCTGCAAGAAAACACGGGAGAGGACTCTGCTATCGCAGCCCTGAAGTCCGAGGGCAATCCACCTACTCAGCTGTAATTAAGGAGCTTTGTGGTGCTGTATAATGCTGGGTGCTCCGCTTGCTGCTGTACTCAAAGCGGCATCCAGCTGCTGCACCGTCCTGTTCCAAGCTGTTAGTTCTGTGTAGCATCCCCCAAAACTGTTTACTTCAAGAAAATTTCAATACTGAAAATGGAAACGGTCCCATTCTCCACATATAACCACCTTTCAGTTACAACATATACATTTTACTGTAAAGGCAAGGCCTCCGTAACACTGAAATAGACCAAAAGCAGACAGATCTAATACAATCTGTATAACTGAGGCCTATGGATCACCAGCGTAGTTCAAATCCTTAAATAATTAATACAGAAGCCACAATGTTGCTAAAGCCTTTTTCTTTAGATTTTTGTACATTTCAGATTTTACATAATTTAATTTCCTTTTAAATTTTCAGATGCATATGCATTTTGTTATGAGTTGGACTCAATGCTTACGGGTCCCCTCCAACTTGAGAAATTCTATGATTCTATGAATCTATAAATAAAGCATCTGTTCTAAGCCATGCCATAGTAAGAGTACACACACACACTTTTCTCCAGTCGCTGCCACGTTACGCTCAGGAGTAACTCAAGCAGTACAGAGAATGCAAATTCAACAGGCACAGGGGAAAAAGGAAAGAAAAAAGTTAAATCCAATATTGGTGATATTGCTTTACAGAAATATCTTTGGGATTGATGTAACCACAACTTGGCACTGGAAAATCCTGTATATAAAATATTCTTACAGGATTTGAGGGGGTTTATGTATTTCAAAACTCAGAGTACTCAATACACCTATAAAAATCTAAATTTTCTTAATACATTGAAAAAAAAAACTCAGATCATAACTTCTTTCAGAGCAGAAAGCTGATACTAAAGAAATTCTATTGTGCAAACACTACTTGAAGAAATCTTGATATCACTGATCACTAAACAGACTGCGTAACGAACTCCCTCATAGAAAATCATACTTTCTCAATGATAAGCAAATCATGGGCTAGTTGAACTGTGTACTCTACAAATATGCTCTAAAGTGGGATGGGACAGGTATCTCTTGAGTTAGTGTTGACCCAAGCAGCCAAGTGCACACACATGTACATTACAAGCACCATAGCTCTGTGAGTGAGCATGTTTAGCTCATGCATATCCCTGTACTGACACAACTAAATTGCTTTTAATTCTGAGCAAGCTTGATCAGCAGGAGCTCAAATACCCTAACATAGTTAAATACCCTAGTATTTACATAGTCCATACCCTAAAATACCCTAAAGAAAAGTATTTTTAACATTGTTCAAGGACTTATTAATTAATTAAACTCATACACACGAAAGCCCACTACAGCTAGATTGCTAGAACAAAAGATGTGAGGAAAGAACTTTGTTTGAAAAGGAGGGGAGGGCAATTGGAATATGGATTACATGTAAAGGAGTAACAGCATAATTAAAAGCCTGGACTAAAGAGTCCATAAAAAAGATGTATTATCAATGTAAATATACTACACGACTTAAAATGACTTTGCCATCGATATTGATTTTTCTCATAAATATTTTACTGATTTATTCTTTTCAAATGTTGTGACAGAGAGACCCACCTCATAGCCACATTGCTTCCATCAATGACAATTGGCCTCAAGTTATCACTGTTATCCACAACTTCATCTTCAAGTGACAATTCAGGGCTTGCTATTTCTTTTGGGCAAGGGCCTCTTGGCACCAGAGTACTAGTGGTACTGCTGGCACTGCTTTGTCCCTCTGATTCACTTTTGTTGCCAAGTCTCACAAGCTCTGCCAGAACATCATTGATGAGCGCATCTGCTCCCAATTTATTCAGTACAGCCTGGATCTGATCTCCTGCATATCCAAGCTTTAAGGCAAAATCCATTTTAGCTTGGTATTCTTTGTCCAAATTTGTTTTGCATTCGTCTAGCTTCAAGTCCTGTGTGATACTGCTCTGTGAAAAACTTGGGCGATCCAAACAAGGGGACCGACAGAGTGGCCGATGTGGTTTAGTAGAAACCTCCTTTTCTCTCCACTGAGTATTGCTACAGCTGCTTCTGAAGTACGGTTGCTCAGGTTCACTTTCTGAGCTCGTCCATTCCTCAGATTCGGCACTGCATTCCCCAGCATCTTGTTCCACATTTCTGTCTTCTCTGGAGTGTCTCTTCTCCATTTTCAGCTTCCCTACCATAGACCAGGCCGTCATCACGTTCAGCTTCCAGCCAGAGAGCTCAGTCCTCTTTCAATTCCAAAGCCACCTGGAATTCATACTCAATTGCATCATGTTGGCGAATGAAAAGTTTACACGAGGCTGGAGTTAATTTCCCTTGCTTACTATGTTCTGGCATAAACAACATCAACATGAAGTTCCTTAAAAAAAAAAAAAAAAAAAGCTTTTGACAAATGCTGTGAAATACTCAACTACAATGATTTTGTTTACAAGTCAGTAGAGGTCCCTAGTCATTCATATTTCTGTGTAAAAATTGATCATAATAAAGCATATAATTACGTTGCCTCTTTAATCACTAATTAAACTCTCTTTCCCTCCCCCAGTTACTCTGCATACAAAAAAAATTACACCTCTCACACAATAAACTTACAGCTGGAATTAATGGAATAGCTCAGTAATATTTGAAGATAATAGAAAAGGGTGACCCACCAACTTTCACTAGAAACCTATCTTTACAGCCTTCTACTGCAGGAACAGCTTGTCTACATCAGAAGCAACTGAGTGGAGTTCCAATATGCATAAAATTTAACATAAACCATTTCAGTCTCTTTCTGTAAGGATTTGCTATCAGAACCAACAAGTTTACTGCAAGCTGTCCACAGGACATGTGAAGGTCAATAACAAAACACACAAAGGTTTCACACAACAAACATCTTGTGCTCTGTTTACTGTACATATTGCACTGAAAATTCCAAAATTAAGGATGGATATTACTGCATTTTGTCAGAAAGTCAGGATAGACATTCATAATTCTGGTCTTATACCTGAAGAAAAATTGTTCAAGGAATTCTAGTGAGAGGTCTGACCAACTAGAAGATTCAAGTGACCTGCTGTCCTGGTTTCAGCTGGGACAGAGTTAGTTCTTTTTAGCAGCCAGAAGAGCTTCGTGTTTTGGTTTTAGTCTGGGATTTGCTATGAGAAGAATGTTGATGGTGCACCGATGTCTATAGTTGGTACTGAGACCTCAAGGACTTTTCAGCTTGCCGTGTTCTTGCCAGTGTGCAGGAGCACGGCAGGCTGGGGGGAGTGTAGCTGAGACAAAGGGTCCACAACACCTTGTATGATGTGAACTCGGGATTGAGGGCTAAATTGGCCAATGAAGTATTCCATATCATGCAATGTCATGCCCACTATATAGATGAGGGTTGATTGGAAAGAAGGGCCTTTGCTCTTCCAGAGTCTCTCACTCTCAGAGTGCTTGCTCTCTCTCTCTTTTTGGGCCTCTCGTTCATCTGGGATTGTGGTGTTGAGACTTATCCGTTTCAGAATCATTTACCGGGATGGGACAGGCGTTGGTCACCAGGTGGTGAGCAATTACACTGTGCATCACTTGTTTGTATATATTATTATCATCATACAAATATATATTAATACATTATTATTAAATTGTTTTTATCTCAACCCACAAGTCTCCTTCCCTTTTCCCCTTGAATTCTCTTCCCTATTCCCTGGGCATTTAATTGCTGGCTGGGCTAAACCACAACACCTGTGAAGGGCTGAAATGACATCATGGAGCCTTTGAAAACAGTTTTTAAAAGGAACTGCACCTACAGCAGTGCATGTTTTAAATTAAATGGTAAACTAAAACCTACATGTAAATGCAGGCAACTGGAGAAAATTGATTACCAAAGTAATTAGCTAGAGGCCTACTTTCAGGAAGCTGCAAGTCCCACTCTTCTCTCCTCTGTAAAAGAGCAGACTTGAGAATGCAGGATCCAGTGTGAGTAACGAAAAATAATGATAGTCTTGATGAAATAATTTATTTTAAATCCATTTTCTCATTTTGATAAATCTTGCTTTTGTTAAAGACACCTCTTTTAGATGTAACTACAGATAAAGAGAAGAAAGACTGAAAGGAAAATGAAAAGGTACCAAACTTCTGAAATAGCACAGTTTTAAAGCTACATGTACTACAGAGACTTCTGTCAGCAAAGATATATTCTGAAGAGGCACGAGAAGCATGATCCTGGATTTAAACAGCAAACACAGAAGAAAGACCTCATACTGACACCAGTTTTCCAATGTACCTTTTGCTTTTAACAGTAAAGCCAGTTACCTTTGTACTCTGATGAATGCTGTAGATGTAAGCTGTGGATTCATGAAAAGCTCTTTCCCAGGATTCCTATGAGAATTTTTGTGACACAAAATAGACAGGACTTTGGCACTGGAACAGAGATTGGTCAAAGACATCCTTTCCTAATAAGCGCCTCATGCACCCAAAAAGAAGTAAAAAAAATAAATAAATATTAAAAAATCTAAAGTATAATGTATGGTTTTTGGGGAGTTGTTGTGCACTAGTATAACTAAGAATACATTTATATCTCTTTCATGCACCTTTTTCATCTCCTGTCATGTCTGTTCCACTCTTTCAGGCTATGAGCAAGCATTAAAAGACGACAAAATTTTCATCAAAACAGCAAAAGCACTCAAGCAAGTACATTAATTATTTATATACAGGACATTATCAAATACATTTGTATTCAAAAGCTTTATAAAAATGTCATTCCTATCTCCCCAAGAAATACTGTGGTCTACCAAACCAGCAAACAATAGGAGAAATACTCTCTTAATGTACAGCAGTGTAATTCCTTTGATGTACAGCAATGCCAAAACTAGGGACTGAAAATAAGTATTAGATTCTGTCTTAAGGGGAAAGTTGTGTCTAGTGTAGCTCAAAGAAGAGCATCTCTGACATTGTTCATTTTAGTATTTATTTGATTTTCTTCCTAAAAATAGAATTTCAAGTTTTTCCACAAAACAAAGTTCGGTAGATACTGAAATCAAGAGAATAATAACAGAAATGCTAACATGCATGAATATGTTAATTTAGTGATGTAAAACAAATGTAATAAACATAAAAACAAAATCTCACATACTAAAAGTATCTTTAAAATGAAAACTTTTTTTTTTTTTCTGAAAAACAAGACGGACATTTTACAAAGCATTATAAGCCACAAAAGAAAAATGAAAGAATCACCAGTGTGCACATAAGTCAAAGCTTATTCATTCTGAATTTTCATATCCTTTCATTTTTAAGTAATAAGATGCTGAAAATCCTAGACCCTCATATACCACTCATCTCAGAAAGCCTTCTTGCTTGACTGTTTCCCTCCATTAAATGATGGTTTTGTGTTGCCTACGGGAGTATTTCAGAGAACAACAGGTCTAAAAGAGTGGTAAAATTTGATAAGCAAAACCATAAAAATGTCAAAGGATCTCTAAGGCAGGTCCCTATTGGCCTAACTACAACAAAACCAACAAAATCCTAAAATTGTCTCAAAGTGAAACAAAGATTATTAATCTGTGAGTCATTTACACAGTAATATATAATTACCTTAAACAGGCCAAACAGTAACATTCTACAAGACTGCACTCTAATTTATGCTCTTTAGTTATATATCTCATTTGGTTGTGGTGAATTTACACACTGGTGGAGATAGTAAATATATATCCAGAATACAATGAACTTCAACCCATGTTTCCAGTGACACTGGAAAGTACCTACCTACTAAAGTTAGGTATTTTAAGTGTGATTACAAATGAGCAATTTTAGGTAAATATCTTAGATTAAAACTTTAATTATTTGTGTGCTTTGTTTACTTTGGGGTAAAGATCTTTTATATTCTGTTTAATTGACTTGTGACCTCTTAAGAGTGGCTAAGAGAGAATTACTGTCACTATTAACTGTTCAGTGAAAAAAAAAAAACACATTTAGAAGAAAAAAATAGAATATTCTAAAATATAGTCCTAGTTCTCATATCATGTGAAGCAGAGTTTGAGTGAAAATTTCTTTTGATGAATATGAACAGCAAGATTTTCAGCTACAACTGGGAGGTTCTAAAGTAAGCAAGAAAAATACATAGCAAAGGTGGCTACCTTGATCAACAACCATTAATGGTCTCAAAATTACTCCAAACAGTGCCAAATGCCATGACTCTCACTTGTTCACACTCTTTGTGATGCACATACATGCAAACACAAACACACACGCATGAAGAGAGGGCTGTTCAAAATCCTAGTTTCCTTAGGAAATCAAGCTAATTAAAGAAAATGCTAATCACTTATATCTAAAAAACCCTAAAAGGACAAGTTTTGAGTCAATCAACACTGTTTTTAATAAAGAAAAACCATAGTCTAAGTCCTTTATGCAGTATAGAACAAAAACACAGTTTCCTTGCATTTGAATGGAAATTTCAATGTCGATAAGTTTAGGTTAGACTTAGATTAGGTTAGTTTTAGATACTTCCTGTTCTTTAATATATGCATTCAAAGAGTATCTCTCTAAATACTTAGATATCATTATTATTACAGTACTTGCTATTTCATTTGACATGATTTTCTCTCACATAGCACTAATAGCAGTATATTTACAACCCAAGTACTTGCCAGCATAAATGTATTAATGAGCTTAATCTGGAATGGATTTTAATTAGGTCTCATGTATAACCTTGTACCTTGCCAAAACTAGAACAAAGGATATAAAAAATTATAAAAGATTAAAAAAACAGGTCATCAACACACTGCACCCTCAGCTTACAAAATATTGCAACTAAGGAAAACTTTACAATACCTGTGTTAAGACTAATTTTTTTCCAATTCATGACACTGTACTGCTTTGGCACTGGACAAAGAACTGTGATTCTTGGTTCAAGTTTAAAGATCTCAATTCTTTTTCTGAAGTTGTGACAACTTCTTTAAGCGTAGTGTCGCAAGAACGTTTTTTGCTTTTGTTAAACTTATCATGCCTGTTTTTCCACCTCTAGTAAATAATCCTACCCCTTTTGCCAGTGGAAATCTCATAAGAATGATCAGCCAAAGTTTCTTAAGATTGGAAATAGCCTTGAAAGCATGATGAAGAGAAAGGAATTTGTTTAGGTTTTCAAATTTACTGTTAACTTCTCCATCGGTTTTATTTCAACAAATGATTTTCCAGAAGTAATCTATTTAAACTAATTTTTGGAGGACCAAATTCACATTCTCTTATAAACACTTAAATATCAATTTAAGATACAAGCAAAATATATTCCTTCCCAACTGGAAATTAAATCAATTGGACTCACTTAAAGAGACTATGATTTTTTTTTTATAGTAATAAAATAATCTGAGTAGCACTATTACTTCCACCTTTAGATTTTTCAACTCCTTTTTTTTTTTTTTTTCTGGAAATGACAACTATACAGGTTTTGCCTTCAATTTTTTTCCCCCTCTTTCTTAACTGGAAAATAATATATCTTATTTGCATATAAACTAATTTCACCATTATGTTCCATTGTCTCAATTCCACATACACATCTCGAGTTTTCTGTTATTTAACATAATATAAACAATTTATCATAAATTTCCTTTGTCCTTCCCTGAAAGTAAGATCTTATTTTAACAAGAAGATAGTTTGATCATAGTCAGATCTAAATACTTCTGAATTCAAAAATTATTTAAACAAAAAAATAATAATTCTAAGACCAATTGCTATCACTGATGCTGGCATACTCACTTCTGTCGCATTTACAAAGAAAGTGGCTCAGATAAAACCCATGTTAGGAAGCAGTATTGTGTATCTAGAAAGACTGCTCTCTGCCAGTCCTGTGCTGTGGTTTACTATTCTTTAGTCGCTAGTGATAGATTGGTAGATGTGTTATGAAAGCACACTATGGAAACACCTACTTCTTTTCATTCATGTCAGCCTTTGGTTGAAAGCCACTAACTAGGGAAATTTTAGCTGTCTCATCCCTCTCTTGCATAGCAGTGGAAAAATATTTGGTCTGTGATGTAATGATCACCATTATCTTTCAAATATTTGAGATGGGAATTAAAAATCTGCTAAAAAAGAAATAAATCTCTAGTCATCTTCAAAGTACTTAAGAACTAAATCACAGTGGTTTATAAAAATCTCCTCTTCATATCCATCTAGGATCTTGTGAGGGAAGCACTAAAAGTCAAAAGGTCCTGTCTGTATCAACTGTAGTCGTTTCTACCAAGATATATCACAGATTTTCCATCAAAAAAGATACAATATGTAACTTCTGGAAAAGTATGAGATTTTCCCCATTTTCTTTAAACAACCAGCACACAAAGCCAATATCTGGAGAAGCAACTTTTGTCAAATAGGTTAGAAAACCTGTTCAAGCCATTTGAATTAACTCCCCAATATGGTATAGAATAAAGACTGAAAGGAAACAGTGATGAGACCCTGGGATCCTTTACAGAAGGAGGAAGGATGGGAGGAAGAGGATGAAGTGAAGAGATAAAGTGATAATCTCAACTCTGCATACAAAGTTAGCCTGCAAACGTGGTATGTCTTTATCAGGGTAGTATCAGACTGAATAGTACAACGGTGAACTATGGATTACATTAAATCTAGTGCTTGAAATTCATGCATCATATAGATTAAAATGACAGCTTTCAGGTAAAGTCTTTGGTCAGGAATATCTTAGTTGAGCTCTATTTCTGGAAGCAATAGGTGATCCATGGAGAATTCTCTGTTATCTCATTGCCTTTATGCTCACTTTGCCCTTACATGCACAGAAAAAAGTTACGGTAAAAACCACTAATAATCAGTTTACAGAACTATCCTTGCAGATAGTTTTCCACTTTTTTGTTTTGTTATTTTTTATACCGTATACTTTTTGAAGTTAGTATAGATGCATAAGGAGCTATCACACAGGGGTAAACAAAAAAAAAATCCACTTACAAGCAAAACCAGAACAAACATTAAAAAAACATAAACAATTTGAGTCACACTTGATTTTGCTGATAACTACAAAATTGAGAAATGAGTTAGTGTGCCTCAAAATTTTCTCAAAGACGGAATACATGCTCATCTCAGATCATAAACAATAAATTCTATCACTGAAATTTTAATGTTTGTTTAGTATGAGTTATATTCTCTCCAAAGACAACTGAATATGAACACACACTTAAGGAGAGAAAAGAAAGCTATTACCAATTTCTGTTTTGAAGATATTATAACTCAGAAATATATATACCGCAGCTTAAAAATTTTAATTCTCATTATGTTCATTGCTAAGCAACCAAGTTTTCTTACTAAACACCTCTTTCAGCACAGTCACCACTGACTAGTAGCACTGATAATGTGATTCAGAGAAAAGAGTGAGACAAAGTTATCTATATTTTGTTCATAAAGGACCAAACTGAAAGCATCTATTTAATTTTGCTGGTACTAAAACAGAAATAAAATGTCTGCTCAATAATAAAGTACTGTAGTATTTATGAAAACACTTTGGAATTATTTAACAATTAGTATTCAAATGACAATGAATATTAAAGAGCTGATGCTAGAAATACTCCATTCGAAGTCTGTTCATTTGAGCAGGACCAACCGAATCAGAGAAGACAGGGTGAAAGAATAGATTTAACAACTTATTTTTGTCCCTTATGACACTATCTTTCCACCATCTCAGTGTGCTCTGAGCCATGCCCTTCAAAGGGGCAATTATATGATGCATACATCTATTATGAGGAACAATCTTTAAATGAAAAATATCTTATTAATTCCTTTCATCAATTTTTCATAAACTCTTAAGCAGCTTTACTTGTTTTCTGTTATGGCAGAGACTAAAATGCAAAATTTTTTAAGAAAACAAACCACCTAAGTATTTTCTCAAATGTCTCTCTCACCTGGATAATAAATACAGATGACGATCATTCTATAGTATTTATTTTAAGGAGAGGGAGGATTGTTTGGTTTCCCTTGTATATTTTTGAGATACATGTAGTTAATAAGGGACTTATTTTTTTTTAATAACGCCCAAAGGAAAAAAAAAATCTAACTGAATAGCAACAAATAAAATTGTAACATCTAGAGGAGTTCCACATGCACAGCTAGGAAAAAATATTGCAAATTTCTCCTTTTGTATGTCTGAAACTGTCAAATAAACACCTTTGCAAGAATTAAAAACCAGGCATGATTTTTATTAAGAAAATTAAGTTATTCCCTCCATGGCTTCAGCATAAATTCCAATGTCCTAGTATCTCTCATTACTCTTCATTTCACTAACTTATCCTTCGCATGCTCCCCTGTGTAGATTCTTCCCTATAAGACAGGCATACAGGAAGAGGCATCTTTCTGGAAGAAGGCTGTTCTAAACAATAGCCAAGTCTTTGACTATTGTGGCTCTTTCTACATCATCAGAAGCTGACTGAAGTATACAAAGACATATATCCAAACTAATTTTCATGTAGCTAGCTCAGGCAGTAAGAGCAACCAAATCATTAACAACATGGACTCCAACACAACACATGTGTAAACCCAGCATGATCGCAGGTCACCTGCTCTACAGTGCATGAACAAATGGAACTCATTCTGTCACCTTCACAACTGAACAACAGGTAGGGCAAGTACACTCTCTAGCTACTACAGCTACGCCTCGTGATTACAGTGTAGACAGCGCATAAGCCTACTAACACAAAAGCTGAAAACCTCCTGGTTACATACATACCAATTACGGTAAAACCATGGAAACAATATGAGTAGAGACAAAGAGAAAGAGAAGCCTTCTTAAAAATGATTCAGTGTTCAGAGATGCTACATCCAACAAGATCTTCAACATCGCAGTGTGCGACAGCACAGACTAATGCATACTCTAAAGGCACGTCCTCGGAGTATGGTTTCCCCCAACACATGACTAATAGTCATTTTAAAGACGTTACAATCTGGGCCTGGAGCACACACACAAAAAAACCAACCCCAAATGCACTGTGCAAGTCTTCAGGAATGTGACAAACCCAGTATTTATTAGGCAGCAGTTATTGTCAGAGGACATAAGCAAAGAGCAGCTGAAGGTGCATGGGTGGCACCAGACTTCAGATTAGCCCTTAATTTTGAAAACCGCATTTCTACAGCGCTCAGGAAAAAAGTGACCAACTCAACACTGGTGTTTTCACGGCACTGAGGACACAATCTTCTCATTGTGTTCTTGTTTCACGAGCAGTACAGATATTACACATTACTGTTTGCTGCTTTGAATATCTTCGGAGGTAGTGAACTATGTTACCTACTGAGAAGTGCTTAAAGCTGACAAAGTATGAGAGTCACAAATAAAAATGGTAGCTTTTTCTCATTCTAATTACACACTTTGGTCGTACACATCTGCTGGGACAGATTCACAACTGAAGTAAGCAGAAAAGATTCTAAAATTAACATTTGAGTATTTTGGAATGTTGTGCTGTGTGACATTATGTGCAATTTTCTTTTGTCCTTAATAAAAAGGATTGGTGATGGTAGCATTTTGCCTGTGTGTTTATCCATCTTGAACCACTAGATTTCAGTATTTAAATTATTTTAAACAGAGATAACAGGAATACACTACAGTTTACATATGCATACCATAATAATACATATGTTGTAATTCAAAAGGAATTAATCACGTTCACTAATTTATTTTTTGAACCTTAGAATGAATTATTTTCAGCATGTAACAAATGTGGTAGCTTAGTATATTTAATTTTCATTTACTATGTTAAGTGTTCCAAGATTGTAGGAAAATAGGATAAAATAGGCTTTTGTCATGGTTTAGCTGCTAAAAAGAAAAGCTTTGTAGAAAATTTTCATATTTAAGTGATTCCAAATGTGATGCTTTTGCAAAAATACAATAGCCTGATATCAGGCTTTAACTAAGATAAAGGCAGCTGCCTTTTGATATAAATATCTGGCATTAACATCACTTATAGTACTTTGGTCGCTGAGGAATCTTCCTTATTTAAAAGCAATACTCTTATTTTAAGATACTTAAAGTGAACACATGTTCAAATACTTTTTGTACTTTTTAATCTAAAAATTAAACCAACCCATTTCTCTGCTCTAGAAGAGATAGTCTAAACCAAAGACCTGAGCACAAATCTGCAGCTCATTTATACATTTAGAAGCATGCAGTCAGTATTCACAGAGCATGCACTAAGTCAAACAGCATTTTTAACAGAAGTGTTAAAATGGTAGATCAGAGTTTTTAGTCCCTTGATAATTAGAGCCATATAAATGTCAGCATTTTGATTCAGTTTAATGGATTTTTTTCTTACCTTACCATGCAATGTCAGTCTCAACACATTAATGGGAAGTTTCAACACTGTCACTTTGAGGAACAGAGAAACCTTAAATTTACACAAATCAAAGGCCTAATATTGTATAGTCTTTTATCAAGCCAAACTCAGAACATCAAGAAAAATATTTTACTTTTTCTACTTATTGTGACTTCTCTGAAATAAAACACTGACACACATTAAGTCTAAAGTAAAGTACTAGCAGTTAACACCAGTAATGTATACCTTGCCCTTAAAATTAATATTGAAACCGCAACTGAAAAATAGCCTGCTGGCTATGGTTATTAATAATTTTTATTTAGCAGCTTCTTCCTTTCTGAGTCAATTCAGATGTAGTATTTTAAAAGAAAAGCAAATTGCCATTTCTGTTTCTGCATCTGTCTGTCTCTCTCCCTTTAACCATCTTTGGAGTAGAACAATAAGGAATGTGACTTAGCACACTTCTGTTACAGAGGCAAAGAGCAAAGGAAGATTTTCAGCATTGACTCACCAGTTAAGACGAATGTAATAATCATCACCACCAATCCCAAGCACAAGCACAGGCTGGGCGGAGAATGGATTGAGAGCAGCCCTGAGGAAAAGGACTTGGGAGTGCTGGTGGGTGAGAAGCTCAACATGAGCCGGCAATGTGCGCTGGCAGCCCAGAAAGTCAACTGTATCCTGGGCTGCATCAAAAGAAGCGTGGGCAGCAGGGCAAGGGAGGGGATTCTGCCCCTCTACTCTGCTCTCGTGAGACCCCACCTGGAATACTGCATTCAGCTCTGGAGTCCCCAGCACAAGAAGGACATGGAGCTGCTGGAGTGGGTCCAGAGGAGGGCCACAAAGATGATCCAAGGGCTGGAGCACCTCTGCTATGAAGACAGGCTGAGAGAGTTGGGGCTGTTCAGCCTGGAGAAGAGAAGGCTCTGGGGTGATCTTATAGCAGCTTTCCAGTACCTAAAGGGGCTACAGGAAAGCTGGAGAGGGACTTTTTACAAGGGCGTGTAGTGATAGGACAAGGGGCAATGGATTTAAACTGAAAGAGGGGAGATTTAGATTGGATATAAGGAAGAAATGTTTCACTCAGAGGGTGGTGAGGGAGTGGAACAGGTTGCCCAGAGAAGTTGTAGATGTCCCATCCATGGAAGTGTTCAAGGCCAGGTTGGATGAGGCTTTTGGCAACCTGGTGTAGTGGAGGGTGTCCCTGCCCACGGCAGAGGGATTGGAACTAGATGATCTTTGAGGTCCCTTCCAACTCTAACCATTCCATGATTCTATGATTCTAACCTTGAAGGGGATATTCTTTCTTAACAAACGCTGAGGGAACACTTGTATTCGTAGAAGAGGTTAAATTGTGTAGAGAGGACTGAATTTGAGGAATCACAAACCAGAATACACAGAACTAGGAATGACTTTAGAAATACCACTAAGCTTTACCTTTCTGATCTACTGTAACTCTTTGTGCCTACATGTGTACTGTCTACACAGAACAGTGACAGAAAAAAGCCCACCATATACACACAAACACATAGACAGATATGCCCACATATATATACTTAAGTTCTGAATCTGTCAATGGATGACTTGATACATTTCACAGACCAATTTATAAAATTGAAATAGAGTTCTCCCTTCAAGTCACACAGTTGTTGTTCTTCCTCACCAACTTCTAGCCCACTGTCCCTGAAATCTCTTTACCACAGTTGGCTCAGTTTAAAACAATGAATGCTGTGCAAGGACTATGGAAATTCAGGGTCACTGCCAATGATGTAAGGTAAGCCACTGAGCTAGCAGATCAGTTTTTGAATGTGATGAGAACATCTATGGGCATGAAAACCTACACTCATGCAATCTTGCTATAGACTCTTAAACAAAACACCTAAGCTAGCAACCTACTTGTCCATGACTCTCCCTACGGTATGAAGAGGCTGATGGGGTCATGCATGCCAGCTGGAAAAGGGATTGGGTAGGAGGGGTTTTGAGGGGCAAGGGAGAGGATAAATGTTTGGTTTTAAACACAGATCAAGTTTACAGTGCATCTCAAAAAAATAATTGCACCTGTGCAAAGGGGAACAACATCCTGCAACACAAAGGCAAGAAAGAACCATCATGACACACAAAAATATCTTATAGAAGTGTTGTCATGCCAGAAAGTAATTGTGCAGCTAGCCCTGTAATGACCTCAGTTTCTCACTTTCCATTTCAACATTGCTGAATGCAAGTGATTGGTGTTTGGCTGGACTACTCAACAAGGCATCAGAGAGTGACAGTGTCATTCAGCAGTGACAAGACATTCAACTGAATTACATCCAAGAGCCACTACTTACTTACCAGACTGAAAGTTAACGAGTACGACCCAGGGGTTTTTGATGGTCTTTTTACTTGAGCAAAATTAGATTAAATACTACAATTCTAGTGATCAGCTTGCAAAGTTACAGATCTTTTTTTTTTTAGCTGATCTTGATGAAAACTTCCTTGTTCAGCTTAGTGGAAATGGTACTGAGTTACTATTCTACTATGTTCAACCTCCCTATAACAAGCAAGACACTAAACAGAAAAGCACAGCACTTTGCTACACCAGAAATAAGACCTCAAAGAAGGTGCTCAGAACTTAATTTTTCTAACTCTGCTCAAATTGTAGCATTGTACATCACAAACATTAAGTATCTGCCCTGCAGGATTGTCTGACAAGTTTAAAGAGTATGACTGAACATCTGTTGCACCTTTCCATCTGGTAGGAAGGTATCAATTTTCACCTCATTCTTAGCATATCGTGGCATTTTGTTAAACTGAAAAATTGCACTAAGAAACTACAACACCACCTCAATGTTTGAGGTACTTCAAATTTATTTTAGTAAATACTTCGAATGATCACTGACAGCAGTATTAGACTATATATAAAACCAAGCTGTGTCTAGCATGTCAGATAAATAGAGGACTTGAAATTGCTTGTGAAGAAGTCAACTACAAATCAAGTGTCAACTGAAGAGAAACCCAAAGGTACTATGGAATTTAAGCATCTTACCTCAAACTTCATTGATTTTGTCACACTCGTAAGTACAAATTCAAAGCAACAGGATGGACATAGTTGGAATTATAAAGTGAGGAAGTGGCATTCTAGCTGTTTCTTAAGACATATGATTTGCATATGGAGTTAACTGATTTCTTGACCTAGAAAGAACAGGTAGCACTTAGCAGAAGACAAGTATAAAGTACAGGCCAGACTTCTGAAGGGAAGGAAATGGTATATTTCTATAGCATTAGGTATTCAACTATACTTCCTGAGATAGAAAAAAAAAATAAGAAAGAAGTAGACAGTAAACACATTCAAAAAAAGGTGTTCTAACAATAATATAGTACCTCTTTCTACCAATCTTCTCTTTCTAATAATCTCAAGCAGTTACAGCTAGCATTATTGCTACCCAAAAAGTCTGCCATCCCTACCAAGGCAACATTTACACTTCAGTTGACAACATTACGTGAAATAGGTGCAGGAGTATAACCCCTTAAAAGATTACTTGTTAGCAGTTCCTTATAGACTGAGATCATGTATTCAGATATAAAACCAAAGCAATACACTAGTTCTCCTAATCCAAATTCTGATAGGAGGCCATTTGGTACTACCTGCTCTGCAGACCTAAACGACCCGTTAATGCTCTGGGAAGGAAAAAAAGCAGTTGTGATTGCAGTTAAGACTAAGACACATCAAGGATGTGATGCACTTCATCATCTTAACTTACACTAATTCTAATTTTGTAACTGAATATTTAGAACACTACTTTGATAGACTAAACTAAATATTCCTTTAACCAAAAATCTCATCCAAACAATCTTTGACAAGCCTGAAAACCAAAGGGTATTATGTTTCTAAAGGTCTCAATATACCGGGTGGACCCTCACATGCTATGCCATCCAACAAGAGGCAGGATGTACTCAGCTTTTAGGACATATGCTTTCTGATAAACTAAAACAACCACTTTAGAAGCCACTAAAAAAAATGCCAGAAGCAGAGAGAGACATCTCACTCAGTAAGCATCAAACAGTACCTTTATGGAAAGCAGCAAGAGGAGCTTAAAGGCATCTTGTGACTTTAGATTTTCACACGTGTTACCTTGCTTTTGAAAAAACAAAGTCAGTCCATCACTGACTAAGGTGATGCTTTGACTAAGGTGTTGGACTAGATGACCTCCTGAAATCCAATCCAAACTAATTATTCTTTTATTCTAAGATTCCTTCGTTCTTATCATGACAACACTGTTCATTTCCAAGGTAAAGTAGCTGGAAAGTCGTCTTCAAGTCTCTCTCTTTCTAAAGATAGATCTAAAAATGGACTAGGCCTAAAAGAGAAATTTTTTTTTGGTGCGGTGGGTTATTTTGTTTTAGTGGGTCGTTTTTTTGTTCATTTTTTAAATCAGGAAACTAGAAATCAGAAAAGGGAAAGACTTGGCAAAGAGTCTGAAAGTAGTGTTTGATGTTAAAAAAAAAAAAGGTGAGGGGGTCAGATAGGGTAATTGCATGTGGGTTTTAGTTTAAAATCCTCAGACTTAGTTTTGATTTTATGTGATTTCGTTGAGGTGTGTGTGGGGTCATTAAATGAGCATATATGTTAAATTTCTTGTAAATGTCCTTACTGAAAATAATTAGAGCCTAAACTTTCCGCTTTAGCCTAAGCTTGATCCTCTGTCTCTATTATAGCATTCCTCTCCAGACAACTGAAATAGAAGTTGACTCAGATAATCAGAACAGATACTAATCTTGATAAGGGGACTTTCTCCAGATGGACTGAATGTGGAAACGGAACTCTTATATTTCAACTACGTAACCAACTAGCACCTTGGCCTATGCTAGGATTTGTAAAAGGCTTTAGTTATACTGTACCATGATACCCTAATGAAATTCTAGAAGAGGCCCCCAACAAACCATGTAAAACCTACGTTTTATTTTGACATGGTGATTTAACCTGCTTTGCTAGCAAGTAGCATCAAATATAACTCATGTAAGAAAATGAAATACAATAGCTTTACAACTCAAAGACACTTAGCTGAAGTATTTGTTTAAATACAGAAAGAATGTATATTTTTGAATCAAAACTGCCAGCTAATGAATAAATTGTTCATCTCAGAACAATAAAACTATATCTTAGGAGATGCTATACTGCTTAGCTCTGCACTTCCAAATATGTTTCCTAAATCTGAAATATATCAAACGCAATACTAGATATCATGGCATCAAAAGCCTAGATCTGTAAAGGTGGTCACGGTATTCTTACTTGCAGATGAATTATCTGTGTTAACATAAATATTTTGTATCAAATATAACTTACCATGAAAAAGAGACAATTCGCAATAAAGGAAATAAAAAGAAACCACATTAACAGATGTAAGGAGTTTTTAAAATATCAGTATTATTACTCATACATGGTTTTCATTTATAATGCCTAGGGGGAAAAAAAAAGCCTTTTCCAACGAACTTACAAAAAATATAAGTTTTTATATATATAAATATATATATATTTTTCCAGCCATGTACACATGCCTTTTCAAAGTCCTTTATGTCTAGCAGATTCCATGATCAAGAGAGGTTAGCGTTCTCAGGGATGTGTGTGAGGTCTAGGTAGCATTACAGCCAGTAGATCACAGGTCCAGAAAATGTCACCAGCCACAGGATCAATATAAGGAAAACATATGACAGTGAAGATGACATATTCCAATTTTTCTAAATGTGAGGATGACCTTGACATTCCCACTAACCCATTTTTCCATCAAGAAGTAAAGATAATTTTGTAAGTTACATTAGCTACACTTGTGAAACACACCTTTCAGTTCTACATACCATAGTCTATGTATGACATCTGGCAAGCAAAAGATTTATCTCATCAGTAAAGGATATCTCCTATACAAAAATGACTACCTGACAGACACATCCATTTCAATAAACAAACACACCAAGCATAAGAAATCAGATGGATCTGGAATGCTGCACACTCCCGGGCAGTCAGAACTACTGATATTCATAATGGAAGTTCATAAATGACCAGTATTTTCATTTTCTTTCTATTCCTACTTCCCATTTATGACTATACATGCTAAACACTGAAACACATTGGAAGATTAAAAAAAAAAAAAAGTAAGTAAGTATCACATGTACCTCAGTAAACCTGAATTAATTTAGATCCGTATTTATCAATTTAAGAAGACACAGTATAGCTTTTGATTCAATTTTACTGTTTGCAAACTTGTGAAGGAAACATATAGTTCTTGTGAAATATAATCTCCAAAGGATTAAACGACAATTAGAAAAGCAGACAGCTATGGAAAATAACATTTTAAAATGAACTGATTAGAAAAAGTATCTCAAACCTCATGTATACTGCAGTAAGTGACCAGTTCCTTATTCACATTTGCACTATAAAGCGAAATGGAAGGATGCGAGTATTGATCATCAGGTCTCCTCTAGACATGTATTTTCCTTATTTCATCACCTTGCTTTCGTCCATGCAAGTCTCTTGCTACCCCTCGTATGTTCTGACACTGAACACCTTCTTAAACAGCGTGCTAACGCAGCCTTCGCAACCCCTCCCTGGCACTTACAGTTACTAAACGAGACCAGGGTTGTTTCCCGATTCCGTACCCAAGTGCCATTCCAGCCGCGCTGCCACAACAGCCTCCTGAACCCAAGACACGCTCCCGAGGCGGCTGCGCGAACAACGCCGCGCAGGAGGCCCCCGAGGAGGCCCCGTGCTCCGTCGCCGAGGCAGCTCCTGATGCCGGGAGGTCCCCAGGACGCCACGGACAGCGGCCAAGCTGGGCGGAAGGAGACGGCGACCAACCAGCCGCCCCTCCTCCCGCTGCTCCCCGTACGCGCCGGGCCGCGGGGGCACCCCGAGACCGGGGTGCGTGGCCGGGAGAGGCGTCAGTGGCTCAGCGCGGAGCCAGGCCGGGGGGCGGCAGAAGGCCGCGACTCGACTGCTACCAGGCCCGGAGACCGGCCAGCGGGGCGGCAGGGAACGTCCCGCCGGCCTCTCCCAGCACGCACACCTCCTCCGCCGCGCCGCCGCTGCGCTGGCGGGGGCCCCCCGCGCTAGCGCCCCCTTCGCCGGGGCACCCCTCGCCCTCCCTCACCAACTCCCTTCCCCAAGCAGGGGCCTCACCCACTGTTGTTGCTGCAGACACCGCCCGCGGCTCCCTGCGGGATCTGGCGGCGTATCGGCGAGAGACGGCGGGGCTCGGCGCGGCCGCAGCACGGGCCCCACTCCGGCCGCTCCCGCCGCATGGAGGGGGAAGGGCAGGCCAGAGCGGGGGAGAGGGGGAGAAGGGGAGTGGAGGAGCAAAGCCAGGGCGGGACGGGATGGGGGAAGGTGCGGGAGTGGGGCTCAGCGCCAGCGGGAGCCCGGGGCCCGCTGCCTCCACCTCATCCCTGCCTGCGCCTCAGCCGGGCCAACGCCGCTGCCCGGGCGCCGTCGCGTAGCAACCGCGCCCAGCCCCCGCTGCTGCAGACACTCGGCTTCTCGCGGCGCTCCGCGCGCTCCCGAAGACAGCACACGCGCGGCCAGCACGCGGCGGCGCGCGCCCGCCTTCCCGCCCGGCGCGGGGGCGGTGCAGGCACGTTTTCCTCTCCCCGCCCGCAGGGTGGTGTGCGCGTGCAGGGGGCGGAGCCGCGGCGGCGGGGGCCGCCCGTCGTGCCCGGGGCGTGAGCGCGCGCCCGTGTGCGGCCGGCTGTCGCTCGGGGAGCGCGCGGGAGAGCCGCGGCGCGCGGCGGTGCGGTGCATCTGCTGATGTTTTTGCAAATAAGGCCACTGTGAATGTATTTTCTTGCTCGTAACCAACGGCTTACCGTTTAAGAGTACCGTTTCGTGGAAACATGTCATAAGGTGGGTTCTGTGCTCCGGTTCTGGAGAAGAACGGGAAAAGGGAGACAGTTTCCCTTTGCGTTGTCCCCGACGGACGTCTAAGCCCTTTGCTGAAACAAGGTGGGGAGGATTAGGGCAGGCAGATGGATGGCAGGCAGCCTTGGTGAAAACACTCTGTCCCAGTTTTGCAGATTACAGGAATGGAGCATGAAATAAAGGACATGACTAAATTCAGATATATTTAGGCCCACTTTTGGAATGGGCCAAGATTGGCACACACAGGTATTTAAGCCTTTAGCGCGCTAGGATGCTAGTGGGTGCTCTTACAGTAGATATTGAAGGATTAACAAAAAAATTTGCAAATACTTTAGGATTTGCATAAATTTGACATTTAAAGACTAGATGCTCTGAAGATCTCAGGGCTAGCATGCAGTTGCATCCATCACATGACCGTGGCATGTAAGGAGTTTCCAAGATCAATTTTTAGCTCAGAACTAGCTATTGTACCTAGACTACGTAAGTTCAGTTAGCAAGTATTGCAGTAATACATGGCATTAGTTTCTGAGATGTATGTTGGCTTCATAACTTCACGCAAATTTATTTTACTTTACAGGTATCTTCAAAAATGGTGTCCCTGCTCCAACGCAGCACAAAGGACAGCAGTGGTAAATAGAAGCAGCAGTAAAAGCACTTGGATAAAACAGACTGCCACAGAGAACAAGATGATAGTAAAGAGCAGGTTGGAGAACACAGGTAAACCAAAGGGAAAAAAATACAAACAACCCTACTTATCTGTGCTTAATGAAAACTAGTAGGTTTTGCTACTAAAACACATTTTTAAAATAAATGGGAGTCTGATACTGGAGTCTGCATTCATTTCAAATTCCTCTTCACTAGGAATTGAAAGCATTTAAAAAGGTGACTAAAGCTGTTATTATCAGAGAAAAATGAGCAAAAAGCTGCAGTGCATTGGTTCTGATGTCATCTATGAGTGCTGAAGAGTTTTTATGACTGACCCGATTTCCTGGATCATTCGTTTCCACCGATCAGTGAAAGTAGAAAAAAAAGGACCAAGCTACATCCCTAAGAAGTTTCACCTTCTCACACTGCCTGGGACAGGGTCTGATCCACATTACATTACATTGATCACTCAATGTAATTTGTTTACAAAAAAGAAAATCTCACTGATAAACATTTACTGCCTCAGTCACAAAAGGTTTGCTTAAACATCATTGTTAGGCAAGCAGAGCAGGGCAGCGCAGGGAAGGTTCTTTGGAGACTGGCCTGGAATCATAATTCAGGAATTTAAGCCTTTTCTACCTTCTTGACAAGAACTCAAGAGAAGGTAGAGGGAATGTTAGCCTGCCACATTCCCTTCTACAGGCCTAAAACTCTTTTGTTACACAGGACATACTGCACTTTTCTTTCTCGCTTTCATTTTTGTGCCTGGTTTCTCAGTAGGTTTTCTGTCATTGTTCCAGACTATGCATGTCATTTCCAAAGGTAGCAAGTGATATTTTTATTGTAGTTTTAGTTTCAGCTCAGCTCAGCGCACAAGAGAACACTGTGTGATTCCTCATCATGACACTTATTAAATGAGAAAGTTCCAGACAATATTTGATATAAATGCATGAGCAACTGAATGAGAACACACCTCAGTTTCTTTAAAATAAATGAGCAGGAGTAGAAATATTTGCAGGTAAGTAGGAGCTACCCCTTTGAAGCCTTGGATAGATAAAAATTCCAAATTAGCTTTATTTTCAGATCTGTTTGCCTGCCTTCCTCCCAGCTGCCACTCCAGTCTTAGGCCCCATCCCTTCTCCAGACAACCCTCCTGGTTGCCTACCCTTTTTCTTTCTCAGTGACTCCCAGTGAGAGGTCCTCCTCTGTCAGGACGTATTCTTTCATTTTTCAGCCTTCTGAAGAGTGCACTCTCTGACTTGAGAACCTATTGCAGACACTTAAATCCATGCTTGTGTGTGACAAGTCATCCAGTCCCCTAGCCATGTTGAGAGGTCATTAAAGAATCACGAGCAGGTCACTGTAGTGGCAGGCTATATGCCACATTTGTAAAGGTAACTCAACCTTGATCAGGTCAAAAAACGCTACCTCAAAGCAAGGATCTGCAGCACTTGGATTAGTATAGAGACAACTTTACCTAAGTAGTTCTTAAAAGCAATACGGAGATGACTCCACCTCCCAGTTGGCCTTTCCTAGTGAAGCACTCTGTAGTTGGACATTTTACTGAAATCTGTCCTAAACTTTCTGTATTGCTTATTGAATAGATTACTTTTTAGACTTCTCTCTCAGCTGACCTAGTGGATTATTTGCTATGATGGCTCTTCTGACACCTTTTCACACTGAGAGACTATTATTATTATGAGCTACACCTGTACCATCCTATTTGCTCAGTGCTAGAACCAGGGCATGACACCCCAATGGTTCTCACTGTCTGCTTATTACCTCACACTCTAGTAGATTTCCAGGCACAGATATTCATACATGAGGGAGATCACTTGCCCTTTAGTCTGCAAGTGTAGATGCAACTGGCTCAAGACATTCAGTTCTGTGACCATAAGCCCTAACTCAAGCATAACTACCACGCCATGTAAACATGGCCACACTGTCTTGCATTCAGCTGTCTTTCGTGTTCCCCAAGACTCTTACCATTTTCATTGCTCTCCACTGCATTCTGTCCATTTTTATTTTTCGCCTCCTGTTTAGGGCCCCAGACCATATATGAGCAAGTTTGATCAGTGCTGAGTAGAGGTTAAGCACTTCCAGTGCCTTCCATATAACATTTCTGTAATAAATTCCAGAATAATTGCCCTGTTCTCATCAGCCTCACCCTACTGACTGATGAGCAGTCCACTATATTAGCTAAGACTGTGGTACTGCTGCTTGTACATTTGTAACACAGAGAAGGTTATCTTTGTCGAATCTGATTTCCCTGCTGTCTAGACCTTGAGCTTAATGTTCATTCTAATGTGCTGACTCTTCAGGCCAGTATGACCATCAGAGCTGGTAAACCCCAGGGTAAATGCCTGGGCATACAGGTGAAGGATCATGAATTTACACAGTGGATCCCTTAGGACAGATCCTGCAGCAGACCTCCCAATGTGTTGAGATGTAACTGTTAACTTCATAACTTAAAACACACTGCTTAGTACATTACGGAAGCCAACGGAAAATAATTACCTGGCTGAGGAAAGACTGAGAGTCTATTCATCAATTTCTGTAAAGTGCTCTGTTATTCTTGTGTAGAATGTCCACGGAAAGACAAACGGCCACTTTCCTCAATCTAACAGTTTTATTTGCACTGTTTTTCTTTTCTATAGTTATGGAAAAATGTCTGCATAGTAGCAGAAATAAAAAAAAAAAAAAAAAGAAAATCCTAAAAACAAAATGTGTCTTTTCTGAACTCCAGACACAGTCACATCACTCAGAGCATCTCGCAGAAAAGAGCATGGTAGTAATAATGGCCACAGTGTTACCCAACAATAAAGGGGTTAAAGTTTTGTGTAACAGCTTCATGAAGGGTTCAGTGGCAGTAGGTGATTTACACACACCTAAAGAAACTAACAAGACGTCCATCCTTGAAGCTGCCAGGAGTGATTAAAACAGAGACTCTTTATCCAGAACTGTCTGCCCTTGGAGGGAACATCCCAGAAACTGCAGAAACGGCATAAACTTTGTTATCATGTTTTTCTAAACTGTGAACATGCAGTGACTTGGGGGAAAAGGTAATTCTGGCAGGGGGAGATCACGACCACCGACTCACAGACCACCTACTCTAATTACACCCCAGACCCAAAAGAAAGGGGCGGAGGAGGAAAACTGAGCATGCGAAGTAATTTACATGAAAAGCGAGAGAAAATTAACCAATTGTTTAAGAATATGTAAATATGTTATGAATTATGCATGATTGTAGTGTATAACTGATTTTCTGTCCAGAAGCCGGTGTGCACGCTAGGAGGAGAAATCCCCCGTGCACCCAGCGCTGCAATAAAGAATACCTGCTTTCTAAAACTTTAAAACAAGTCTTGGAAAGTTCAGTTTCCTTTTCAGATATCAACAGCATGCCTCTGCGTCAAAAAGTTTTTAATCAAAATTGTGAACTCATTCGACAGTCTCTTAGTGTGAATTTAATAATTTTAACAAAACGCTAAACATTGCACAGATCTCAGCAGCAAGCCTTCCGCTCTTTTTGCACTCCTAACAACCTTTGATATAATAAGCTGTGACAAATTGATTTAAAATGTAGTTGCAGGAAGAAGGGCAGGAACGCTCCGCTCTGCCTTGTGGGTGCTGTAGTCTTTCGGCTGTCTCTCTGCCCAGGCAGCAATGGGAAGCTGGACTCTAAGTCCCAGAGCTCCCACTAGAGCCTACCGCACAGGCTCAGAGACCATACCCAGGAGGGGGTGCCTACATTGTGTCTATTGTATGGTTTTTTTCTTTTTTTTTCCCCCTGGAATTTTGTATATTTCACCGGAGGTTTAAATCAGGAGTGAAAGGCATGGCAGATGAGCAAGAAATTATGTGTAAACTCGAGAGCATCAAGGAGATCAGGTACGTTTGCTTTGTGCTGCATCAGTTACGTGAAGCAGCTTTTTCCTCGGGGGAGCGAAGGAGTTGCATTGGTCTCAAAGTAGCTATTGTGCTACTGAGGGAAAGAAAAACACCGCCGTGCTTTATGATAAGAGCCGAAAATGCCTTTTTCTAAGTAGGGAAGGAGCATCTGCTGCTGGGAGTCGCCGCTGGAATGCGCAGCGAAGGGCGGAATGGTCGTGCATTTCCAGAGAATTAGCCCTGAGCGATGATAACACGAGGAGTGCGTGGTTAGGAAGCACGAGAAGCCCCACGCAGCCGGGGCAGTGGTGTCGGGCTGCGGGTGGGGTGTTTTTTGCCCTCTGAATTATTATTTCTTATTCCTGAGGCTCTCTGTCATAACTGTTATTTTTCCCCGCTCACTCCCCGGAAGGAGCCTTGACGGGCTGGGAAAAGAAGGGGGTGGCACGACCAGCGGAGTACGACACCGAAAGCCGAGGGCGGACGTGCCCCCGAGAACGGCACGTCCAGGCGTCCGAGCAGGGCGCGGGAACCCGAGCACGGTCGGGCAGGGCAGCGTGGTGGGCACCGGGCAGAGACCAGCGGGAGGGCAGAGGGGTGCTCAGCGGCCGGGGCGGCGGCCCTCCCGGGCGCTCTGTGTCGGGGGGCGGGCTTCACGTTCGGCTTTGCGCTGGGGCTGTGGCCTGCGGGGAGCGCGGCGTTTGCGCGCGTTACGAAGGGGGCAGCTGAGCCCGTGAAGCTGCCGGCGCTCGGCGGGCTCCTTCCTGCCTTCCCCGTGCCCGAGGGCGGAGGAGCGGCTCAGGCGGGCGAGGAGGCCCCGCGGAGGTCCCCTCCGCGCCGTTCCTGGCCGCCCAGGGCCCGGAGGGCAGATTCGGGGAGCGGTGGATGGGGACGCACCGGCACCAGACTTTTCCTGCCGTCGCTTCCCGGGGCAGCCGCAGGACGAGCAGCGGGCTCGCCCCGCGGCTCCGTGCCGCGCGTTCAGCAGGAATTCGTGTAGCGCCCTGCGTGCGGTGAATCGCGGGATGCGTTGGCAGAGCGGGCTCGCACACAAGGCACGGCACCTTGTGTGCCCGCACCGGCGGCGTGTGCCCGCACCGGCGGCGTGTGCCCGCACCGGCGGCGTGCCGCCTTCTTAGCTTTGGGTAGCTTTTCACTCCTTGGCTTGAGGATTTTCAGGATAAGGCCTGAGCTGTCTGCATTTAGTAGGAATTCATGCATCCAAAAGCCAAAACACGTTACAAAGAAAGCGAGGGCAGTGATTTCGGATGTAGCTGGGAGGTGCAAGGCATGCTGAGAGGGGTAACCCCAGAGTGGTGAGAAGTGTTTTGGGACACAACAGCTGGAGAGGGGCTATCGGGGGGAGAGGGCAGGGGACAAAGGTGCTGCCACCAGCTGCGCATGCAGGTGGTCACGGAGACCGGGCTGGTAACAGCACCTCTTAAAAAGCACAGTTTAACTGTGGAAGAGGTGAATTAGGCGGCAGTGTACGGTCCTCGGCCTTCTTCACACAATACCACAAAGGTGAACAAAGATCAAGCAAGTATATTTGCGTGTCTAGCGCCCCAAAACTATTTGTAGAAAGAGATGGGACAACACGTACTTTGCAGAGTAAGAACAATGCTTTCCTACTCAACTGTTAGGCAGGCTCTGTTTTAAAATACAGATCTAAATATGGCCTACTACAGTTTGTGGTTCAATTATTATAAATAATACTTAATTAAATATCTCGTTAAATTATCTTTTCAGAGAGAGTGGTATCCTGTATTTGGAAATTTATAATGCATTCAGTTTTCTGATAATATTGAATCTAAGACATTTTTGCTATTAGTTTGTGGTATAAGGTACCGTAAAGGTGACATTATTAGCTTTACTGTACAATGAAGTATCAAGAAAGTTGCTTGAATAGCTTTTAAATTAAACGGAATAAATCAACATCAAAATATCAATCCTACTTGCAACACTGATGTCAATTTTGAGTTGCCTTTTAACAAAATCTGATCAAACCTATTTTTTCATCCCCAAATCTTTTAAAAAGAGCTTGCATTCTATGAAGAATTTCCTTCAAAATAAACATGAGAATTTACGTTTACAGATACACCTTTGATAGATTCAGCAGGCTTTATTTTAATCTGCATTCCATGTATTATTCTACAGAGAGGCAGAGAGCAAAAAAGCCTCTACAATCAAAATCAAAGAAATCACCCATTCCTGTAATTGATCTCTATCACTTATTAAAGGCAGCTCAGCTAGGTTTTTGAAGGGATTCTGGAATCTGGTTTTGAAGACCTGTATTTATCTCTATAGACACATACATATAATTCGTAGTCAATGGAATACTGCTGTCAGTAAATGTATGTATATGCCCACAATCCAAACATATCTGCAAATGCTTATTTATATGCATTAAGTAGTTCCACAGAAATAACCCCAGTCATAACATTAAGCAAATACACAAAGACTGGACCTCAGTGTTCTGACTGGAAGAGACAGAAGAGAATGAGAGTGAACTTTTTGATGACAGATGCTAGTTTCACTGCTTAATGCCCTACTGGGACACACTTAGTGACTACTGTCATCAGTACAGTCTAAGAACTTAAATAGAAGGGAAAAGAATATGAGTGCAGAATTTATTAGGCATTCTAGAAATCACACTTACGGTTTCTGTTTTAAAACATGACTCCATGTTGCCTGATTCTAACAGGAAGAGTTCTAATTTGTGTGCACTTTTTCTTTCCTAATATCAAAAGCTAATGATTTGCACTGAAACAATCCCCTGCAATCCATTTGTTGTAGCAATTTGGCAGAGCATGGCAGCCAGTGACTAGTAACAGTGAGGAAACTGATCTATTTCCATTGTCTTAGGTGAACGCATGCCATAAATACAAGAGAGGAAATAAGGAGGAAATTGGGGACAAATGGATTCCCAGTTTTAGTAGTCAAATCTGCCATTACTAAATAAGAGTTTTGTTTTAAGTAAATGGGAACAACAAGACTTGATGAAAACAGCAGATAGTTGGATGTACTTTTTAGTGAGATATTGCTACATTTAAAAGGACGGCAGAGAGGAGAGTATCTCTTTTACTGGTTTAAGTCCAATGTTTACATTCAGACTAGTACATGCCATGGTATAGTAAATGACAGAACACCTACAATGACATTAAAGATTACAATGTTGCAGCTACCTACTCAAAAAGCCCATTGTGCCAGTGATGTCTCATGCACTCAGGAAAAGGTTACCAAAACGGGATGCATACGCAGATACTCACAAAGAACTCAAAAAGACCAATTTGGAAACAAAAATGAGGGGACTGAGAGGAGGATTTACAGGCAAAACATCAGAGCCTCCCCAAAAGGGATGATGACAGAGGGTGAGCTTCAGAGAAAAGAAAGCAAGAATAAAATCTATACAGACACCTGCCATATACTTTAAAGAGGAGTCCTCAGGCTAGCTTTAAAATGTTCTTTGGGAATTTTGGTTGGAGTGAGAGAAAACAGTAACTCTGTTAAAGCCCAGGATATATATATTCGCCTAGTCTTACAAGTATGATAAAGAATAACACTGAGATAAACCATCCATTCCTCAGTGCCATGGGAACAGTTTCAGAAAAAGCCCTTGTGACTGGGTATGGAAACAGTTTGTAAAGGGAACAAATGCCTCACAAAGGTTTAGGAATCCCCTTTCCTAGAAAGGTGATAGACCAGCTCCCTCCAGGGAGGTCTGTGCCTTCTGCTTCCTTTAGAAACGTCAGACCTGTGTTGCTTGCTTCATGTGAGCAAGTCTGGCCTG
This sequence comes from Tauraco erythrolophus, assembly GCF_009769465.1. Taxonomy (NCBI): domain Eukaryota; kingdom Metazoa; phylum Chordata; class Aves; order Musophagiformes; family Musophagidae; genus Tauraco; species Tauraco erythrolophus. Next base: position 27,274 of record NC_141477.1, on the reverse strand, counting down.
AGCGGGAAGGGAAGTCACACACCCTGTCCTGGGATTTCATTGCTAATCTGATAGGCAGCTTCCTATAATTTACAGACTGCATTCTATAGTCAGCTTTGCTGCTTACAGTGAATTTGAATCAAACTTACCCCACTTTTGGTTGGGATAGGAATAGGATATTTAAATATGAATGCAAACCTCTTCTTCCCTAGCCCCCTCTTACATCTTGCCTGTAGGAAGTCTACTGTTATTCAGTAGTGCACTTGAAAACCAATATGGATCTATTTGCACTAGGTGTTAGGTGACTAAAAAGGAACGCTACCTTCTTGTTCGTATCACACAAGGCAAAGCAAGGAGTCCTGGAACTCTTTGATTACATGCCTGAAATGTGACATTGCAGCCTCTTGTTAGAAACACTTCAGTGTTGTTGGCACATTGGTTACTCAGTATCATGGTCTAACTTCCCCTACAGGAAAAATAACTGAGGCCTCTTCAATAACTAAATCGCAGGAACAAGAACAGTTTGTTCTGTTCAACAGCTTAGACAAGTGTTGAATCACAACAGCAGTAGGCTATTCTGCTGCTTAAAACTGACTGATGACTGAAACTCACACTCTCTTAATTATTAGCTTTGAAGAGACAGATAAGGACTGAGTATCTAAACATTTTTGTTATGGAATTACAGATTCGCACAAATGGAAAAAAGACCAGAATGCAGAATACAGGCAGAAACATTTACAAATATGTGACAGGTACTAAATGCTAGCAAAGAACCAAGAGAATGCCGTTACTTGCAAGTGGGATGTTCATGGCCAGTGTCATTTGAGTTAACTGATTCAGTAGAACTCTATTAGTACAAATTCTTTGAATCTACAGCAATTGTTAAAGTCTGACAATGTTCTGTTAATTTCATAATTCGGTATAAAAATTCTCATAGCACTGAAAAGCTCACCAAAACTGCTGGGATTAGAATGCAGTTACTTCATTGCACCTCATCCTTTCTCAAGACACATTTAGTCTCACCCTTGTCTATTACTGCTATTACCTTCTTCCATCTATTCATATATAAAGTGACACCTTGCAAAAATATGTTTCAGTGACTTACTGTGGTCTCTCCATATTTTTAATTATCATCGGGATCCAGGAATAAGACCTTGCAAATGGAAAAAATAAAGGCACGACTGAAAGCAGAATTTGAAGCCCTGGAGTCTGAAGAGAGGCACCTGAAAGAATACAAACAGGAAATGGACCTGCTGCTGCAAGAGAAGATGGCCCATGTGGAGGAGCTGCGACTGATCCATGCTGATATTAATGTGGTATGCAACAGCTGCGGACAGCCTGACTAAGACACAGTTGTATATGAATCATTCCACAGGTTGAGGAATTGTGCGCATCAGTGAACTATCACTGGCTCAATAACTTGGACTTTACAGCACCATCTTAGGATCCTACAAAGAGTGCAAAGTAAATTTACCTCAGGGTAATTGTTTTTTCCTGTCTGTGTTGGGCAGGATGTTTTGTAATGTTGGCACAGTAAGCATTTGCACCAAGAGGATAGATAATCAAGCTCATTGTGGCTACAACTTTACCAATAGCCATGGTAACTCTGGCACTCCCACTCCACTCTGGCAGTCCTATAGAAAACTGTTCTTCCTGTTAGTCTGTTCTCATTTCGCACATGGAAAACTGAGAAACTTTGGCAGCTAGGTGGGACTTCTGATTGGAGGTTTTTGGAAGAAAAGAGATTCTGGGAAAATACGTGATATTTGTTAAGTTCTGAGAAAGAGCTGACCTTCATCACTGAGTGGAACCACCAAACATTAAGAAGCAAGAGCCTGAAGGGAATAAATACAAATAAGAGAAAACCAGTTTATAAACAAGGAAGATTAGACAATTAGAGGGGCTAAATGGGAATATATTTTTAAACCTGCAGTTTTTACATCATGTTAGGACACTTACATGACTGTACAGTGGTTTCTAGCTCTGAAGGTACCTGTGCTTTGCAGCAGAAGAGAAAGGCTCCCACATTGTAAGCAAGTACAGGCTACGTACTGGATGTGCAGACTGCACTTACTTACCACTCTTCCCCTACCCAGCTGCACAACCTCAGTCTCTGTTTCATCCTCCTCTCTTTTTCCTGCCAGATTGTCTTTTCCTCTGCTATTTTTCCCATTTACTGCAGTAAAAGAAGCAGGAACCTTTCCTTAGCTTGTTTGTTTACTTCTAACCATCAGTGTTCAGGGATCTTAGAAACACAGAAAATTAGTTTATTCTACTTTAATTTCTTTTTGAATGTCCCTTGAGAGTTTTCTGTAGCTCCTCACTTGTATCTGTAGCCTGGCTAGCAGCTTTTTCTGTTGTTCAGAAGGTCATATAGGTTGAGTGCACCTTTTTTAAACTAAAATGCATCTCATGTCACTTTCAGCTGCTTCTTCCTTGCTCATTTTTCATCCTTCTAGTATCTTAACTCTGTTTTACTATGGCATTGTCTCTAATCTCTTCCATCTTGAGTGAGAAAACTCTGTTTTTTTCTGATGGTCTCTTGCTCACCAGGGAGCTATTATAGGAACAATTCTTTAAATGCATGCCTGTACTGCTGTTTCAGATGGAGAATACTATCAAGCAGTCTGAGAACGATCTCAACAAGCTCTTGGAATCTACTCGACGTCTGCACGAGGAGTACAAACCCCTGAAGGAGCATGTAGATGCTTTGCGGATGACTCTTGGATTGCAGAGGCTGCCAGATCTATGTGAGGAGGAAGAGAAACTGTCCCTTGAGTAAGTCTCCAAAGCAAACATTATCTGGCTTTATATCTTCTCTTGATCCTACTGGTTATTTTGTCATTTTACTTTTGTTGGTAGGTGGAAAAAAGAACTTAAGAGGTAAGCATGAAAACCAAAAGTGAACAAAAAAGGGATGTGGGAGCACATGTATTTGCTAACATTCAGTCTAAATTTGTTGGAAGTTAAATTTAGATTATTCAAGCTGCAAACTCTACATATGACATGCAAAAATTCAAGGGTGGTTGGTTCTCTAGATTTTTATACCATATGCTGCTTCTTCTACCAAGACTTTTTTTTTTTTTCCTGAAAATTTTTTTTTTTTTTTTGCTTGTTTAGCAAGCAGAGATAGGAGGCCATACAAGAGAGGGATGCAAACCAAGTATTCTTCAGCTGGCTTGTGCTACTGCTAGTCAGAATTTTACTTTTTTGCTGCATGCACATGGCAGTGGCATTTAGCCATATACCTATAACTGTCAACATGTAAGTTTACCCTAGATGTGGAATAGATTTGGATCATAAATTACAGTTTCATTTTTAGGTATAACCTAGGTGGGGGAAGGTGACAGAATTAGCTACTATTCAAAGAACAGTGTCCTTTGTTTAAAAGATCAGTTTTAAATCCAAGTGATGTTTTAAGAAACTTGCATTTCTCTTAACACCCAGCACATTTGGCATAATTTTCACAGACCTAGAGTTTTCAAGATTTCTTCTGCGTTTCTTCAGAAATGCTGTTTTCCATTCTAAGCGCCTTGACACTACAAAGAATGTATTAATCTATTGCATACAAAAGTTACTCATTTTAAGAGAATAACATATAAAAATTAAGTTTGACAGAGGTGCATCTAAAGCTGTTAAAGATTAAATATATATGTTGTGTCTATTTTTCATCCTATTACATTTATATCCAAGTTGTACATCAAAACACCTTAGAAGCTGACAATCTAGAATCTGGCCGAAGTGTACAAATGCAGAGGAAAATACCACCAATTCTATTTATGAACTAGTTCAAGTAGTGTCTAAGTGTAGGCAGTTTGACTCTAGTGGAGAAACATGAGAAGGAAATGTGATCCATTATATTTTAACATAAAATATCCTTTACATGGAATACTCTAGAAGGTGGTTATTTTTTTTTAATTTGCTTTTCTTTTGTCAAGCTACTTTGAAAAGCAGAAAGCGGAATGGCAAACAGAACCACAGGAGCCCCCCATCCCAGAGTCTCTGGCTGCAGCTGCAGCGGCTGCCCAACAGCTGCAAGTGGCTAGGAAACAAGATACCCGACAGACAGCAACTTTCAGACAACAGCCACCTCCAATGAAGGTCAGGAGATGGAATGCACAGGGTTTTCTGTCATTGGAACATATTACGTTTATAAAGTTGATCAATATTTACAAAAAGGAAAAATGATGTGTCCTGATTATATTTTTTCCTGCAGTGGTTCAAATCAAAGCAACCCAGTAGACTTAAAGTAGTAGCATCAGTCATCAAGGGTCAAGGACAAGGCTCTGTATTATTGGACTTCTTTATGACTTAAGAGTCTCCATCAGCAGAGATGTAGGCAATTCCGACTCCTCTTGTGTTTGACATGGGAGAAAGGCATGTAAGAAAAAAAAAATGCTGGGCAAAAGAAAAACTGATAGCTGGGAGTTAATCCCGAACGGATTCATATTAGAAGCAATGTACATATTTTATGAGAGTAATTACTGATGGTACAAATTACCAGGAAAGGTGATTGTTTCTGCACTTCTGGGGATCTTCAAGTCAAGACTAACGTATGGATTAATTTAACCTAACCACTGGCACTTAAGTGACAGTTTTACTCAGCTCCTTCTGTAATCAGTAAAAAAGCTAAGCAATTCCATAGGAGTATTCATCCCACACCAGTTCCAAAGATTCACTGACTAAGGAGGCAAACTGATGTAGGTACACTCCATAAGTTATGTACTTACTACCCGGAGTTAGGCCATCAAAAAGCCTTTCTGAAAGTAATATGCTTCAGTCAAATGGAAGTTAAAGGGCTTAGTATGGAGCAAAACGGCAGAGTTCTGTATCTTGTGTTAAATAGGTGGAATTCATCTAATCACCTGCTCCTGCCTTGAATTTGGTGACATCACAGTTGGCCTTCACTGTAACTTCTCTGACTCAGTGAGCTATTATGCACGTAAACATCTTTAAAACATGCAGAATGTTTAACACAAAATAGAATTTAACGTTGAAGTTATTGATACATGCCTGAACCATGGGTCTGTTGAACTGTAGTTTCAGAAATCCAGTGAGATACTCTTGTTTTTCAGTTGGCCTGAAGTTACTGTACAATCCAGAGACCTGGATTGTATAGAATGTAGCACTGGTTTGCCTTCGAAGGCCAAGAAGCCTTAGTTATTTTTTCTGTACTGTGTTAGAATACAATACTCAATAACTCGTGTAACAATGCCACTTAGATCTTCATAACAAGAGGCTGCAATGTCACATTTCAGGCATGTTTATCGTGTCACCAACAAATTCATCGGAACGCGCCCATATGTCCACTCTGCAAAGCAAAGAGCCGATCTCGGAATCCCAAAAAGCCCAAGAGGAAACAGGATGAATGAAACCCAGAAGATTGACAAGCAAACATGTGACCTGTTCCAGTACTCTTCCAGTAGAACTGCAATTGTGGCCAGACTTTACTGAAGCGCAGACTCAAGTATGACCGACCCATTGTTTTCTATTTAATACAATGTAAGCACAATGTTCCTGTTCTGTCTTAATTTCCTTCCAGTCCTTAGGATTTGGTTTTAGGAAAGTATTACTGGTGCTACAGTTTAACATTTCAATCATTCCATGTTTTGGACTCTTAAAGTAGAATTCTTACGTAAGTATCCTAAATACCAGGTTATTCCTATTGGCCAAATGTGATCACCAGAAATGTCCTCTTTTTAAAAAAAAGAGGTTACTATAAGACTTTTCTGTTTTCTCCTGATAATAGAAGACTATGTGAAGTGCTGAAATAGCGGACTGTCTGTTTCACTAAAGATTTTTTTTTTCCAAGCTAGTAAGACTGCATAGGTTTGGGTATCCAGTAGAGCAATTTTTATATAGGAAAGGTTCAGGTAAAAAAACACGTCAGTTTTGATTTACTAAAGTTTGACTGTACCATTCCCTCAAACTTGACTTAAAATTCACTTGGCTGTGTACGAATTTCTAAAAATTATCGAATTTGTGATGCTTTAACATCTTAATATGGTATTATTTTCAGCAGTCAGAAGACTGACTTAGATACAAGGCTCAAATGAACTGTATTAGTGGTCCTCCTAGGCTCTATGGCCAACCAGCTCACTGTGGTGCACGAAATATCACAAATCCCTAAGCCCACAGATTGCAATATCAGCCATTCTGCACGTCTTCTATTCCTGGTTTCTACAGCCAAAATCTCCCTTGGCAGACATATCCTCCACTGGAGCACAAAGGAGTTCACTAACATACACCAGGAACAGTGTCAACTGAAAATTAGGTATTTCACCAGAACTGCCTGGCTTTGGTGTCATCATCCTCCCTTAGCCAAAACTTCCTATTTTTGTATCTTTTAATAGGTCATTTTCAAGTAAGCTTTATTTCAGACTAGGTTTTTTTCTTGCTCTGTATGTGTGCCAAAAGAACCCTGGCTAAAGGATCCTTTAGACCACTCTCTGTATCCATGTCTTTGCTTTGTTTCACCTCATGTAACAACAGTTTCTCCAGTGGGGAGGATGGTAGTGACTCAACTACAGAATCGGGGCTTAAAACTTACTCATTTCTAATCCTGGTATTGTCACTGCCTTTGTTGTCTAAACTGATCTCAAATATTAAATATTCTTTTCACTAACTTCAGGAGGCAGGAACTGCCCGTTTACATTCCTCTCTCTTTAGCCCAGGTTTTCCCCTACTATTATGCTAGAGTGGTTATATTGACAACTTTGCTTGTTGCATAGGAAGAACAGGGAAACCCTGTCTCTGGTCAGAGCTTTGCCAAATGCTGAGGGCTGTACAAAACCAATTTTGCTGGCCAAATCACATATGTTGCCATTAATTTCCCAACTCCACCATAAAGTACATGAGTATTTGATTGAATATGGTCCTATAATTTATGCCAAGCTCAGCTGGTATTCTCCCATTTTAATGTTTCATAGCAAAATAAACATCTGTCAACAGCAGAGACAGAACATGGACCACATGCCACTGAAAACATGTGAACAGCAGATCTTGCTAGCTGAATTACTGAGATTCAGCCTCTGTGAGATAGCAACAATGGAGGACAGTCTGACACACCACCCCCCCCCCCCGTCACAGTAGTGTGCTAACTCTACTGTTACACGTTTCCTAACACAAATACTGGATTCTACTTCTAAATGTCAGAGTAGCCACATGCTGCGCACTCTGTTCAGAGCAATTCCTATTAAGTTTAAGGGAAAAGGCACATAGAGTTAAAGGACAGTATATGGACTCCCTCAAAGCCCATGCACGAGAGCAGCATACTTTGATGACAGTTGTACATAACTTTGATGACATTGTACCCAGTGGAGAATGGGTGAATGGTCTGCAACGAAGTAGTGCAGATACAAGCATAGATTTGTAGAAACTTTGATTTAAAGTTCCGAAGTAGATAGAGTTAGTCATAGCTGCTCTCACTTCACTGTTATTTTGCCAGGTTCTTTCTTTCTTGGAAGATCTTTAGAGCTCTAAACTGAAGTATGCTTAAGGATGCACCATTTACTAATTTAGTATGGCAGTTTTGTATTTTTACTTTTTTAAACGAGGTCTCTTGTGCCCTCGTGTTTAATGTTTTTTTTTTAAAAAAAGAAAAAATAGGAATATGACATACTGTGTTTGTATCAGTCATGCACTAGCATTTACAAATCTGTCTTCACATCCTCTACAGAGTTCCACCATATGAACAGTATGCATTGTTGAGAATGATTCTAACTGAGCATGAGTCAACAGCGTGCCCTGGCAACCATGTCCTGGGGTGCATCAAGCACAGCATAGCTAGCTGGTGAAGGGAAGTGACTGTCCCACTATACTGCACTGGTGCAGCTTCGAGTACTGTCTGCAATTTTGCATGCCTCAAACATCAAACTATTAAGAGTGTGTCCAGACGATGGTGACCAAGATAGTGAAAGGTCTTGAGGGCAAGACTTACGAGGAGTGGCTTGGTTTGTTCAGCTTGAAGAGAAGGCTGAGGGATGACCTCATCACAGTCTACAGCTTCTTCATGGCAGGGCAGCGGAGGGCGAAGTGCTGATCTCCTCTCTCTGGTGATCAGCAACAGGACACAAGGAAATGGAGTGAAGCTGTGTCAGGGGAAGTTCAGATTTAACATTAGGAGAAGATTCTTCATTGAGAGGGTGCTCGGTCACTGGAACAGGCTCCTCAGGGAAGTGGTCACAGCACCAAGCCTATCAGAGTTCAAGGAACATCTGGGTGATGCTCTTAGTCATATGATTTAGTGTTAGGTAGTCCTGCGAGGTGCAGGGAGTTGGACTTGATCTTTATGGGTCCCTTCCAATTCGAGATACTCTATGATTCTATTTTAAGGAGACAAAATCTGTATTATGTATTAAGGGATCCTGGGGGTGGGAAGAGGGAGGAAAGCAGTATCTTTCATAGGGAACCAGTGTTCTTTTCTCTCACAGATTAATCAAGGAAGTTTAACTGAAGAGCTCGTCTTGTGACAGCCCTGGGTCCTTTTCTCCTAGGCAGCTTTCTCAAGAGACTGGAGAGATAATTATGAAATACTGATTTCTTGTTTTCTGGACAGAGAAGGAAGCTGTCTGAAATACAGCTCTTACCAGAAGTCTACTGCATTTTTGCTCCATGGAGCAAAACCAGTCTCTTCCTTTGTACCTAAGGTTCTTTGAGGATACTTCTTCGTTTGGCTTAAATTCATTCTTATTTGGGTTAAATTCTCTTAATAGCCATGGAAAGACCCTTCTCAAAGCTTACAAGACTTACATTACTAAAGTCTGGTTTAATCCTGGCTTTGTCATTCCCTTTTCAATGGGTATTCCAAGCAACAACAAAATCACTGGATTCTTTTGTTATAGATTGTTTCCAGGATCTTTTCCTGGTTCCTCACTTGCCTGAAATGATAGTCCTGTTGTTCTGCAACCAAACGGAAAAAAAAAAAAAATCACAAGCCTTTCCTCCTGCCCCCCCCCCAAGCTCATGCTAAAAGGACACAAACACTCTACTGTGTCTAAAGGCTTTGCCATAAAAATTTTCACACCCAGGCTGGAGTAGATTAGTTGTTCAAACTTTAATGCCAAGGACCTCATTAACTATAGAGAACATGTAAGCCAAAATTTAATACTTGCACTTCCTCAATTGAACTTTAGCTTTCTAAACAGGACACTGACTGACTGAAGTTGTCAGTGGCTTTAGGTTACAGAATCTAATTTTGAAAGCATAGCTGTTGATGTATTACTCTGAATAGCAGACTGTTAAAGAAATTAAGACTTTACTAGCATTTTAAATAAATAAAAGTGCTTTCCTTTATCTTACCGTTTTCTAATTCTTGCGACATACGTTTTCATTTTAGCATTTCAGTATTTTAGCAACATTTGGTGTTTTCACTGGCTTCTGTGTTTTAAACCTGTACCCAGTAGGAGTAACAGTGTGCTACCTGCTTAATTTGTCTGTACAGTCCTTTTTAATAAATGTTTGTTTCATGTCATGCTTTTTTCCTGCAGAGTATTTTCACATCTGTTATTTGCTTAGGCTACTGAGAAGCAGTCATATCCCAAAAGGTAAACCTCAGCTTTCTAATTTTACAGGATGCAGTTAGCCATAATTCTGTTATACCTTTATAGAAACTTTATGGAGATAGGCATGGGGGAAGAAATATCCATTCTAATGACCTTTAGCAAATAGAAAGGAAAAGGAGATAGCCAGACAGGTTTTAACCTAGCCAAACTTCTCAGTCACATTTCTGGAACACAAACCATGGCGTGCTTAACCTCCAAGATGTCTGCATCTGTGTAACAGTCATAGAAAACAGTGTCTAATTCCCCAAACCAGGTACTTCTGAAACAAACCTATCCTCTGCTACCACTGGAACTGGATAGTCTGCATGCATAAAAATGCTTCATGTGCACTTGCAGCCGTCCAGTTATGAAACTCAAACAGACCCAGAAAAATAAGGAATTCATGTCCCTCTGCTGCAGTTCAATCACTGAAAGCTCTGAGGCGTTTATTTCAGTTTGTGACCGGTTCACAGAGCTTCAGCTTGAACTAGTTCCCAGTCAATTTAAACTAATTCAAAACAAAGATGGAAACAAGTCTTGCTCAGGTAAGTTTCAGTTTAAAGAAAATATCTAACACCTTCTGTCAGGTGCTAGATTGCCAAAAGGCCCAAACCCAGATGTATTCTTCACAGTTCTTCACTACTGAGGAACCTCCTGTTTTGTTTTGCTTTCTAAAGTGAAACTGAAAGCAGCAAGAGACATGATTCCCTCTCTGATTTAAGGTAGGGGATAGCTGTCTTCCAAGCAGTCTTGCTTTGCCATTAGGAGATTAGATCTCCTGCTAGTAATAACCTACTCCATTGCCATGCCTGGATTCAGAGAAGAATGTCTGTCCCAGACATCAGAGCTCAGAACCTGAGCTGGGGGAATTCAAGAAGCACAATTTTTTTCCATACGTACTGTCTTCCAACACACAAAACCCGTAAAACTTAATGATTGCCCTAATCTTCCTTTGTATCATGACAGCCACTCCAAGATAAAATAAATTATTTTGACTTCTGTTCTTTTTATTTACTGCCATCTGAATTGTTCAAATTTTGAAATATCCTACACTAATCTGTTCATCCAGCTGCTCTTTCCAGTTCCTTAATCTTGACCCCATCTGTAAGATTATTTATAACATTAGTCACAAAGCTAATGTACTGACTCATACCTTCCCAAGAACTGACTTTGGAATATTCCTTATAACTGACATCAGCTTCCACCATATTTTCCTGAGCTTAGCAAGGTCCTGTAGTAAAATGAGGTCTCAAACTCCTAATCTTTCTATCTCTAATATTTAAGTGTAGCATTAAAAATCCCCAAATACATTTCAAGGGGGGCGGACGCACCGAAGCTTGTCCCAGCCTTAAATCCACTCCTTAATAGTTTCTACTATTGTGCTCTTCAGCCTTTACACTAACTTTCCTCTCTTCCCAGAAACCAGTAAAAGATCAGTGATATCTACTTACTTGTGACCCATTAAAGATTTTCAGTGTCTTGCAGTACTTGAGTTTTTCTACTTATTCTGTGCCACTGCCTAATTCTTCGTTCTTTTCCCTCCTTTAATGGGCAATTTTATATTTGTCACTGAGATAAAATTGTCCTGACTGTGTAACAACAACTGAATCCAGCAGACCACAGGAACTCTCATGATGAGGAGGGAAGGAGAATAGTGGAAACACAGCTCTTTTTTTTTAGCTACAGTCAAAATGGTAATTTGTATGGACAGCTATTTTAAAGACTCATTTTCTGAATGGATATAGAGCTCTAGAAGGGCTTTTTTTCTGTTCCTGATGCACACAAACTTCTATCACAGCATCGACTTTACATGCATGTAGTTAATAGAGATGATTTCTTACATAGGTTTTCTCCAAGAGGTCTGCAGCATCTCAGTTCTGTTAGTCTGCTGTTCTGATCAAGCAGACAGACTAAAGTTGCATTTCCAACAGTTTAAGTTTCAAAATTAATTAACAATGTTAATTAATGTTAACATAAACATAATTAAATAGGTAGTCTCATCAGTGATATAAAACTATTTAATTTAGCCCAACACAAGTACAGTCATCTGTGTTGAAGCTCTGAGTAATAGATGAAAACTGCACATTTCTGTGTCCATTCTCCTCGAAAACTACCGCCCTCTTCATCCTTATTTCCCCTAATTTATCTAAAGAGATCCCCAGATAGTCTCTGTTTTTCAGACAAATGTCATCATTCTTGGTTTGCTTTCATTCATATTTGTAAGAGAAAAATAAAAACTCAAAAGTTTGAACCAGTGAGCAAATTTGGTTCTGCCACAGCTCCAAGCAGCTTCTGGTGTTCCTTTGCTCAGTACTCCCTCTCAAACTTTCACACAGAAAAACTTTAACCACATTTCCTTCAATGCTTAACCACCTAGAAGAGTGACTTAACTAATTTCCTGATGTTTTAAACCTATTACCTTTTTGATAGGTCTCCTATACTTGGATGCTTGCCTCACAGAAAACGACTGAAATGAACTACTGTATTACTATGTCCAGCTGCTTCTCTTCAAGAGAATCCTCCTCCTTTGGAGGATTACCCTGCAAAACAAAGCAAAAACAATGTTGAGACCAATTAGGCTTTCATACTTTCAGAGCACTTTTCCAAAGCTTTAACTGTGATTAATGGAATAACCACTTATTACACGAAGCTACACAATTCTGTTTCTGAAGCCTAAATAGTTTGCTTTAGGTTAAGTGCTGTTCTTTTTAGGTTTATTTGTGTTTTGTTTTTAAAACTTCACACGTGCTCCATGATCTGCTGGGCCAGAGAGCCAGATATCTATGGTTCCTTCTACTTTTACACCATTTCTGGTATTTAAAGTTGGTAATTAATACTGCCCATTAATCCATCAGCTGGAGTAACACTTTTTTTCCCTCAAAGATGTGCCTAAAACCCATGCTGCATCCTGCAGCATGGCTGAGATTTCCCGTAGCCCTTCAGTGTTTTCTTTGGCTTTTCCTGACCCTTTTATTTTCTTAGACTATTCATTAGCTTGAAATTTTATCTTTATGTTTTCCTTAAGGATTCTGCAATGTCATCCTATACCAGACCAGGCACATTCAGAGTTAGACAAAGTATTCCAAAAGATGGCTTGGAAGAAAGGAGAGAGAAAACCCAACCAACCAAGCAAACATTATCAGTGGATCCACTCATCATCTTGTTCACCAAAAGATGCTGAAAATTCCTTTTTCTCCAATAGGAAAAAAAAAGGCATATTTGGGGGAGCAGGGGGAGTGAACACAGATCACATATCATATCCATTAGAAAACTCTTCAGAAATCAATGTTATTAATAAAACCAAGCTGTTATGATAAGCAGCAGGTAACTACATCAGGAGTTTGGGGGTAGGGTTTTGAGGTTTGCAGTGGATATGGGGCCAGTGGGGCACGTTAGGTCAGGTGTGGGGCTCAGAGGTTCTTTGTTTGGGGGGGTGAGGGCGTGTGTGCGGATGCAGTGCCGAGTTCACTACTGCAATGTGACCCTTGACCTTTCCAATAATCTCACGGCTCAGCCCACGCTGGGCCCCCACCAGGAGGAACATCGCTGACACACCAGGTCCCAGAACGCACACCAGCCTGTCACGATGGCTGACTAGCGCCCGCCTCTCCCCTATTTGTGCACTCGCGGTGCCTGGGCAGCACCGTCGTAATGAAAATCTCAAGACATGAAGCAGAAACAGAACAGTATAACCAGGAGCACTTTATGGTAATAACACCTAAGTGTAATTACAGCACTAGACATCTGGTTTGTAACTCCTGCTACAAAATGACGACTCAGAAGACAGAATAACCTTTTCTTCCGTCTCTGCTGTCGGCGCTTTGTGTCCTTTTCTTTTCTCCTGCGGCTGCAGAGAACTGGGATCCTCCCCGGGTGCGAGTCCTTCGCTCACTGCGCCTGAGAACAGTAAGTTACTGACCGGGGCCGTTTAAGTGCTGTCCCGTGACCCAACCAAGCGCCCCGGAGGAGCCCCCGCTCCACGTCACACCCGCCCCGGCGGCGGTTGCTCGGGCCGGACGCCGTCACTGACCAGCATAGCTGTCCCGCCCGTAACGGGCAGCACCACTTAAACGGCCATCGCCGCTTCCGCGTAAGGGTAACCGAACTGTGCAACTTAGGGTCCCCCCGTCATTACCGCCCCTCCGCGCGGCACTCGCCAAGCGCGGCCCCGACCCCGCACCCGCGGCGAAACGGCCTGGAGGCAGAACTGGCCGCGGCGAGAGGGACCCGCCCGCCGCAACGGCTGCCGCCACCGCCGGTACCCGCCCGGGAGGACCCGAGCCGCGGAGAAACGCCCTCGCGGAGGCCGGGCCGGCGCCGGGCCCTCAAGAGCCGCGGCCGGAGACAGAACCGGCACCACCGCGGCCCCGGCGGCAACAGCTGCCGCCGCTCGGAGCGGCTTCTCGGCGACGGACGGACGCTCCCGCCCTCCCGCAGCACAGACCTGTCCGCCCGGTAGCGAAACCGGCCATCGGCGCTCCGGTACGGGCCCCTACCGCGCTCCGAGGCGGCCCGAAAGCGCCCTTCAGTCCTCCTGACGAACACTCGGAACTCAATCTCTACGGGCCGGAAGTCCTCCAGACAGCGGAAAAGCCTCGTCAGTCCTCCGGACTCACTGTCTATGCGCCGGAAGTCCTCCAGACACAGGAAGTGCCCGGTCAGTCAGCCGAACTCACTCTCTATGGGCCGGAAGTCCTCCAGGCACCGGAAGTGCCCCGTCAGTCAGCCGAACTCTCTCTCTATGGGCCGGAAGTCCTCCAGGATACCGGAAGTGCCCCGTCAGTCAGCCGAACTCTCTCTCTATGGGCCGGAAGTCCTCCAGGATACCGGAAGTGCCCCGTCAGTCAGCCGAACTCTCTCTCTATGGGCCGGAAGTCCTCCAGAACACCGGAAGTGCCCCGTCAGTCAGCCGAACTCACTCTCTATGGGCCGGAAGTCCTCCAGGACACCGGAAGTGCCCCGTCAGTCAGCCGAACTCTCTCTCTATGGGCCGGAAGTCCTCCAGAACACCGGAAGTGCCCCGTCAGTCAGCCGAACTCTCTCTCTATGGGCCGAAAGTCCTCCAGAATACCGGAAGTGCCCCATCAGTCAGCCGAACTCTCTCTCTATGGGCCGGAAGTCCTCCAGAACACCGGAAGTGCCCCGTCAGTCAGCCGAACTCTCTCTCTATGGGCCGAAAGTCCTCCAGAATACCGGAAGTGCCCCGTCAGTCAGCCGAACTCTCTCTCTATGGGCCGGGAGTCCTCCAGAACACCGGAAGTGCCCCGTCAGTCAGCCGAACTCTCTCTCTATGGGCCGAAAGTCCTCCAAAACACCAGCATTGCCCCGTCAGTCCTCCGGACTCACGCTCTATGGGCCCGAAGTCCTCCAGAACTACCAGACCTATCTTAGAGACGACTAGATCCTCCCTGACCCACTCTACGCCTCCCCCAGATCATCCCAGAAAGATTATACAAGTGCCCAGGCCTCTCCTAGAGGCCCCAGACCCCTTCTAAAGCTCCCAGATCCATCCTAGAGACCCCTACAACTTTCCAGAAACATTTTGCACCCTCTCAGGCCTATCTTAGAGCCCCCAAATGCTTCCTAGACCCCCAGATACCCCCAGACCCATACTACACCCCCCAGGTCTATCCTAGAGCACCCAGACCCCTCTTAGAGCTCCCAGACCCATCCTAGAGACCCCCATATCCCACCAGAACCATTCTGCATCCCCCACACTTCCTAGAGCTCTCAGACCCCTCCTAGAGACCCCCACATTCATTCTACACCCCCTCAGGCATATTCTAGAGCCCCAAGACCTTTCTTACAGTCCTCAGACCCATCCTAGAGACCCCCACATTTCTCCAGATTTATTCTACACCCCACAGACCCCTCCTAGAGCCCTCAGACCCATCCTAGAGACGCCCAGGTCCCCCCAGACCCATACTACATCCCCCCATGCCTATTCTAGAACCTCCAGACCCCTTCTAGAGCTCCAAGACCCCTCCTAGAGACCCCCACATACCCCCAGACGCATGCTGTGCCTCCCCAGTTCCCTCCTAGAGACCCTAGACCTGTCCTAGATACCCCAGACTAAATTGAACAACACCCAGATCCCCCCCAAACCCTTTCCACGCACCCCCACATCCTTACTACAGCCCCCAATTGCCTCCTAGAGCTCCCAGACCTCCCCTAAAGCCCCCAGACCCATCATAGAGATCCCCAGATCTTTCCAGCCTCATTCTACACCCCCCTAGACAACTCTAAGAGCCCCCAGACCCTTCTTGAAGCGCCCCAGAACCATCATAGAATCCCCCACATCCCCCTAGACCCATTCTACACCCCCCTGACTCCTCCTAAAGCCTCCAGAACCCTCCAACAGCCCCCAGACCAATTCTTAAGACCCCTAGATCCCCCCAGAATCATTCTACATCCCCTAGACTCATTTTAGAGACCTCAGATCCCTCACAGAGCCCTAAGACCCCCTCCAGAGAGCCCAGACCCATCCTAGAGTTTCCTAGATCTCCCCAGATCCATTCTACACCTTCCCAGTCCAGACTCCTCCTAGAGCAGTCCAGACCCCTCCTAGAGCAGTCCTGATCTCACTAGACCTATTCTAGATCCACCCAGGAGTATCCTAGAGACCCTAGACCCTTCTTAGAGCTCCTAGACTTATCCTAGAGACCTCCAGATCCCCCCACACTGATTCTACACCCTCCCAGGCTAGTCCTAGAGTACTCAGACCCCTCTTATAGCCCCCAGACCCTTCCTACAGTCTTCTAGATCCCCCCAGACCCCTTCTACACCCTTTCAGGTCTATCTTAGAGCTTCTAGACCCCTCTTCAAAACCCCCCAGACCCCTCCTATAGACTTCCAGATCCTCCTAGACTCATTCTACACTCTCTAGGCCAATCTTAGAGCCCCCATCCCCACAGAATTATTCTACACCCCTCCAGGCCTATCCTAGAGCTCCCAAACCCCTCTTACAGCCCCAGACCCCTCCTAGAGTCTCAGACTCATCATAGAGACTGCCACATCCCCCCAGACCCATTCTACACCCCCCAGGCCTATCCTAGAGCTTTCAGACTCCTCTTACAACCACCAGACCCATCCTAGAGCCCCCCCCGATCCCTCCAGACCTATTCTACAGCCTAAAAGATCAAACCTAGAGACCTCAGACCCCTTCTAGTGCCCCTAGACCCATACTACACACTGCATGCCTATCTTAGAGCCTTCAGACCCTTCCTTTAGCCCCCTAAAAAATTCTTAAGACCTCCAGATCCCTCCAGATCCATTCTACACTTCCCCAGAAGCCTCTTAGAGCCTTTAGACCCCTTCTAGAGACCCCAGACCCATCCTAGAGACCCCAAGATCCCCCAGGACCCATTCTACAAACCCCTAGAATCCTTCTACATCCCACAGACCCCTCTTAAAGCCCCCAGACCCATCCTTGAGACCCTTAGATGCACCCAGACTTATTCTACAGCCCTCCAGGCCTATCCTAGAGCTCCCAGACCCCTCCTACAATCTCCAGACCAATCCTAAAGACCCCCAGATCCCCCCAACCTTATTCTATACCCTCCTCGAGTCCTCCAGACCCTTCCTAGAGATGCCCAGATTTCTCCGGACCCATTCTACATACCCCAGACTGTTCTTACAGCCCCCAGACCCTTCTTACAGTCCCCACACTTATCCTAGACACCCCCAGATTCCCTCAGACCCATTCTACAACCTTCCAGTCCTATCCTAGAGCCCCAATATCATGCTTAAAGCTTCCAAACCCATCCTAGAGACCCCTCCTAGAGCCCCCAGACCCCTCTTCCAGCCCCGAGACCCCTCCTACAGATACCTAGATCGCCCTAGATCCATACTAAACACCTCAGGCCTATCCTAGAGACTCCACACCCCTCTTAAAGCCCCCAGATGCATCCTAGAGACCCCCAGATCTTCCCAGACTTATTCTACACCTTCCCAGACCTCTCCTAGAGATTGCAGACCTAGTCTAGAGACCCCCAGATCCTCCCCACCCATTCTACAAACTCCCAGACCCTTCCTACAGCCCCTAGACCCCTCTTACAGCCCTCAGACCCATCCTAGAAAACCCTAGATCTTCCCAGACCCATTCTACATCCTCCCAGTCCTATCCTAGAGCCTTCAGACCCATCGTAGAGATTGCTAGATCCCTCTGGACCCATTCTACACTTTCCCAGGCCTATCCTAGAGCCCCCAGACCCCTCTTAGAGCTCTTAGACCTAATCTACAGCCCCCAGACCCATTTTACAGACCCCCAGATTCCCCAAACCAGATTCTACACCCCACAATGCGAATCTTAGAATGCACAGAGCCCTCTGAGAGCCCCCAGACTCATCCTAGAGACTTCCAGATCCTACCAGACCTATTCTAGATCTTCCCAGGCCAATCCTAGAGCACCCAGATCCTTCCTAGAGACCCCAGACCACTCCTACAGTCTTCACACCCATCCTAGAGACACCCAGATCCCCCCCACCCATTCTACACCTTCCAAGGCCAATCATAGAGCGCCCAGACCCCTCCTAGAGCCCCCAGAATCCTCATAGAGCCCCCAGACCCCTTATAGAGCCCCTCAGATGTCCCTGGACCCATTCTACACACCCCCAGACCCCTCCTACTGACCCCAGACCCTTCCTAGAGCTCCTAGACCTCTCTTTCAGCCCCCAGACCCATCGTAGAGACCCTCAGATATTTCCAGACCCATTCTACAGACCTCACACCCCTCCTAGAGCTTTCAGACCCATGCTAGAGACCCCCAGATCCACTCAAACCAATTCTGCACGCCCCGAGACCCCTCCTACAGAACCCAGACCCCTCTTACAGCCCTCAGATCAATCCTAGAGACCCCTAGATCCCCCCAGATCCATTTTACACTTCTCCAGATCCATCCTAGAGACCTTCAGATCCCCCCAGACCCATTCTATGCCCCCCCAGACCCCTCCTTGAGCCCCCAGATCTTTCCAGTCCCCTTCTACAACCCCCAGACTCATCTTAGAGTCCCCTTGAACTCTTCAGCTCTGTTCTACACCTCCCATGCACATCCTAGAGCCCCCAGACCCCTGCCAGGCAAATTCTAAAGGCATTGGCTCCTCTTCCCAACAAGCTCCAGCTGGGGCTGGGACATCCCCAGGTGTGAGCAATGAGGCTGAGGGTGGGGCTGTGGCTATAAAAAGGGTTGGCTGGGCACAGGGGGGAAGAAAGGGGAAGGGGAACAGGAACAGGAACTGGCTGAGGAGTGAATCCAGGGGGTTCAGCCCCATATCCAGCCAGCAACAGCCAGTCCCTGTGGAGAGGAAGAATCCCCCAAGCCGTCCCTGATAGAGCAGACACAGCACACAGCGCTGGGAGCCTCCGTCGCCTACGTAGGTGAGCTGCTGCATATCGAGGAAGGGTCACAGACAAGGAGCGTTTTCAACTTGAAAATGCTGCTTTTGAAATTGTTTTCTACTGATGTGCAAAACCAGACTCCACAACTTGGAAAGTTGTAAAGTAGGTATGTTTATTGCAGCACTGGGTGCACGGGGGATCGCTCTACCACAAATGTGCACACCTGCCATAGCAGTTTTTCTTGTATTTATACAGACATACTCATAACCCCCTTCCCAAAAGGGCAGTCTCTCCCAGGAGCTCATTTCCATAGTCCCCGCCTCAGGATCTGCCTCAGGCTCCTCCTCGACACGCCTCCTGGTGGTCGTGGGCAGGAGTCTTCAGGATGAAGGCTGTAGGTCTTCCTCACTGTGTGTTTTTACTTCTTCCCTAAAATTTCTGGTTTGACTGAGCTTGCAGAGCCAAAATCGGTTCCCAGCCTGGCCTGGGCTGGCCTTGAGTGGACACCTGGTTGTCTCCTACTTGTTATTGTTTGAAGACAAATGTTAGTTCTTGTTAGTCCTTATCTCTCTTCTTTGTCTTTTCTTTCTCCCTACGGGACATGAGTTACAACCTTGCTAGCTTCTATTTTGTCTCTCTTAACGGCTTTCTTTTAAGGTAGTTAGTGTTTCAAAGCAGGGATTAGTATTTGATAACTTCTGAAGTTTCACAGAGCTATGTATTTTCCAGAGTCTTATGCAGTCTTATGCCTATCCATAGAAATAATAGCTAATGTAGTCTCATGTAGTCTTATGCCTACTCCTATACCTATCACTGTATCACTATGTCTCCCACTCACTGGTTCCCTGACTCTAATTTTTAATACCTCCCTTTTCTGGGTTTGTTATTTCTTCTCGCTCCTTCCTTCACCCTGGTGGTTTTTAAGTTTTCTTTCTATGTCTGTGTCTCTCTGCGACTCCCTGGCTGGGTAAGGGATTGTAGATGATGGTCCGAGTAGGGCCACGATGGAAAATGACTAAGTGGACTCAGCTGAGAGAAAAGGCATGGGGAGGATTGTTGAAGAGCGACGCAGAGAGGGGAGCACAGCGCTGCGACACGATGAGTCGATGTCCGGTGTCAGAGGGAAGATGGGACTGTGGCTCCGTGACTGCTGACGTTGGGGGTTTGGTTCCTTTTGAAGGTGCGAAGCAAGGAGTGCAGCAGAATATGGGCACTGGAGCTGATGGGGCGGTGAGCAGTGGGAGAAGGAGCAGTGACTGTTGAGGTGTCACACACCTGGTGCAGCGGTAAGCAGCCCAGAGACCCCCCCAATCCCCCAGACCCATTCTACACCCCCAGACCCATTTTAGAGTCCTCAGGCCCCTCCTAGAGCCCCAAGACCCTTTCCAGAGAGCCCACATCCACCTAGAGATTCCTAGATCTCCCCAGACCCATTCTACACCCTCCCAGACCCCTCCTAGAGATTCCTAGATCCCTCCGGACCCATTCTACATTTCCCCAGGCCTATCCTAGAGCCCCCAGACCCCTCTGAGAGCACTTAGATCTAACCTGTAGCCCCTAGACCCATTTTACAGACCCCCAGATCCCCCCACACCCATTCTACACCTTCCAAGGCCAATCGTAGAGCTCCCAGACTGCTCCTATAGCCTCAGACCCATCCTAGAGACAGCCAGATCTCCCCGGACTCAGTCTGCATGCCCTAGACCCCTCTTAGAGCACCCAGAACCTTCTATATGGCTCTGTAGGGCTCTGTGGCACCATATAGGGCTCTGTAGAGACAAAGACAGCCCCGCAAAGACCCACATTGCCGTATAGAGCCTCGTAGAGCACTATAGAGCCTCGTAGAGCCCTATAGAGCTTCTATACGTGTTTCTAGAGATTTATGGGGCTCTCTAGGGCTTCTAGAGATTTTTTAGAGTACTCTAGATGGCTCTTTAAAGGTCTATAGGGTTTCTGTAGGTGTCTGTAGGACTCTATAAGGCTCTATAGGGCTTCTGTACGTGTTTCTAGAGCTTTATGGGGGTGACGAGGGCTTCTGTAGGGTCCTAGAATGGTCTAGAGGGCTTTATAGGGCTCTCTAGGACTCTCGAGGGCTCTAGAGGCTTTTTGAATTCCTGCCTATATTTCTTGAACCCTTTCACATTCTCCCGCTGCCTTTCCCTCCCTCTCCCTGACCTCATTTCCATTCCTGCCTGTCTTTCTCCTACCCCGTCGCTTTTCCAAACTCTCCTTCTCTCTTCACTTTTCCCAGGCTCCTCGCTTCTGCATTTTATTTCCTCTCTCTGTTTCTTTTCTCGCGATACCTTCAGGATTTTCCCTGTCTTGCCTCCTTTTCCTGCCGGTCCCTCCTGCCTCTCTTTCCCGCTCCCTCTTTTCTTCATTCCTCCATCTCTCTGGCCCTGAGCTTTAGCTCAAGCTCTCCACACTGTTGTCCCGGTCCCCGTCCCTCTCTGGCATCACAGCGTCCTCCTCCTGCTTTTCTCTTCCCTTTTTCTCCCTCTGTCCTGCTGCCTTTGGGCTCTGAGCCTCGTAGCCTGACTCGCTGCCTGGGATTTCTTCTGCCCATTAAGGAAGAAAGTGGTCCTGCCTCCTCCGTGCCCCTGGATGGATGTGTTTGCAGCTGCCAGATGTGGAGCTGGTGGCCGTGGCTGGGTCCAGGGGAAGGGACCATGTGTTGTGGGGCTTTGGCCATGGCCCCTCTTTGCAACGGGCTCCAGCTGGGGCTGGGAGCACCCCAGGTGTGGCCAGTGAGACTGAGGGTGGGGCTGTGGCTATAAAAGGGGCTGCCTGGGCACACCTGTCTGTGGGGGCTGATGGAGGAGAACTGGCTGAGGAGTGAATCCAGGGGGTCCCACAGGCAGGTGCCTCCAGCCAGGATCAGCCAGTCCCCGCGAAGAGGAAGGATCCCCCGAGCCGTCCCCGACAGAGCAGACACGACATCGGGAGCTGGGAGCCTTCGTCGCCTACGTAGGTGAGCTGCCGCGTATCGAGGAAGGGTTGCAGACGAGGAGCATTTTCAACTTGAAAATGCTGCTTTTGAAATTGTTTTCCGCGTCTCCCACTCACTGGTTCCCTGACTCTAAGTTTTAATACCTCCCTTTTCTGGGTTTGTTATTTCTTCTCGCTCCTTCCTTCACCCTGGTGGTTTTTAAGTTTTCTTTCTATGTCTGTGTCTCTCTGCGACTCCCTGGCTGGGTAAGGGATTGTAGATGATGGTCCGAGTAGGGCCACGATGGAAAATGACTAAGTGGACTCAGCTGAGAGAAAAGGCATGGGGAGGATTGTTGAAGAGCGACGCAGAGAGGGGAGCGCAGCGCTGCGACACGGTGAGTCCATGTCCGGTGTCAGAGGGAAGATGGGACTGTGGCTCCGTGACTGCTGACGTTGGGGGTTTGGTTCCTTTTGAAGGTGCGAAGCAACGAGCGCAGCAGAATATGGGCACTGGAGCTGATGGGGCAGTGAGCAGTGGGAGAAGGAGCAGTGACTGTTGAGGTGTCACACACCTGGTGCAGCGGTAAGCAGCCCCCGGAGCCATCCTAGAGACGCCCCCCAGACCCAGTTCTACACCCTCCAAGGCCTATTCTAGAGCCCCCAGACCCAACCTACAGACTCTCAGCTATTTCCAGCCCCATTCTACACCCCCCAGACCACTCTAAGAGCCCCCAGACCCTTCCTAAAGCCCCCAGAACTATCGTAGAGTTCCCCACATCCCCCCAGACCCATTCTAAGGCCCCCCAACTCCTCCTAGAGTCCTCAGACCCCTCCAACAGCCCCCAGAACTATTGTGGAGTCCCCCACATCCCTCCAGACCCATTCTACGCCCCCCCGACTCCTCCTAGAGTCCTCAGACCCCTCCAACAGCCCCCAGACCAATTCTTAAGACCCCTAGATCCCCCCAGACCCATTCTACACCCCCAGACCCATTTTAGAGTCTTCAGGCCCCTCCTGGAGCCCCAAGACTCTTTCCAGAGAGCCCACACCCACCCTAGAGATTCCTAGATCTCCCCAGACCCATTCTACACCCTCCCAGACCCCTCCTAGAGATTCCTAGATCCCTCCGGACCCGTTCTACATTTCCCCAGGCCTATCCTACAGCCCCCAGACCCCTCTGAGAGCACTTAGATCTAACCTGTAGCCCCTAGACCCATTTTACAGACCCCCAGATCCCCCCACATCCTTTCTACACCTTCCAAGGCCAATCGTAGAGCTCCCAGACTGCTCCTATAGCCTCAGACCCATCCTAGAGACAGCCAGATCTCCCCGGACTCAGTCTGCATGCCCCTAGACCCCTCTTACAGCACCCAGAACCTTCTATATGGCTCTGTAGGGCTCTGTGGCTCTCTATAGGGCTCTGTAGAGACAAAGACAGCCCCGCAAAGACCCACATTGCCGTATAGAGCCTCGTAGAGCCCTATAGAGATCCACAGAACCCTATAGAGCCTTAAAGAGTCCCAGAGAGCCCCATAAAGCCCTGTAGAGCCCTATAGAGACCCACAGAGCCCAAGAGAGTCCTATAGATCCCCATGCAGCGCCACAGCATCTTATAAAGCCCCAGGCAGCCCTGCAGAGCCCTATTGAACCTCACAGAGTGTTATAGAGCCCTACAGGGCCTCACAGAGCCCTCTAAATGTTCACAGAGCCCTGTAGAGACCCACAGAGGCCAACAGAGCATTATAGAGCATCACAGAGCCCTGTAGAGGCCCAGACAATCTCGCAGAGCCCTATAGAGCCCCACAGAGCCCCAGACACCCTCACAGAGCTCCACAGAACCTTGTCGAGCCTCACAGAGCTCTATAGAGCCCCACAGTGCTCAACAGAGCCCCACAGAGTCTTTTAGAGCCCCACAGAGCCCTATAGAGCTTTACAGGAGACTTGTAAAGCCCTGTAGAGCCCCACGGAGCCCCACAGAGCACTATAGAGCCTTATAAAGCTCTACAGAGCCCTATAGAGCCCCAGAACACCTTGCAGAGCCCCACAGAACCCCACAGAGATCTATAGAGCTCCACAAAGCTTAAGAGAGCCCCACAGAGATCTATAAAGCCTGACAGAACCCAAAAGAGTACAATGCATCCTTACAGAGTGCTATACATCGCTGTAGAGCCCCGCGGAGCCCTTGAGAGCCCCACAGAGCACTATAGAACCCCACAGAGCTTAACAGAGCCCTATAGATCCTCAGACACACTCACAGAGCACTACAGAGCCCCACAGATGTCTCTAAAGTACTGCAGAGCCCCACAGAGCCTTATAGAGCCCCACAGCGCCTTATAGAAGCCTATCGAGCCCCACAGAGTTCTATAGAGCCATATAGGGGCCCACAGTACCCCACAGAGCCCCATAGTGCCCCACAGAGCCCTATAGAGACCAACAGTGGCCAACAGAGCCCTATAGAGCCTTACAAAGCTCTGCAGAGGCCTATAAGAGCCCCGGAACACCTTGCAGAGCCCCACAGAACCCCACAGAGATCTGTAGAGCTCCACAAAGCTTAAGAGAGCCCCACAGAGATCTATCGAGCCTCAGAGAACCCAACAGAGCACTATGCAACCTTACTGAGCCCTATACATCCCTCTAGAGCCCCACGGAGCCCTCTAGAGCCCCACAGAGCCATATGGAGCCTTACAGAGCTTAACGGAGCTCTATAGATCCTCAGGCAAACTCACAGAGTACTACAGAGCCCCACAGAGGCCTATAGAGTACTATAGAGCCCAAACAGAGCCCCATAGAGCCCAACAGAGCCTTATAGAGCCCCACAGCAACTTATAGAGCCCCACAGCACCTTATAGAACCCTATCGAGCCCCACAGAGTTTTATAGAGCCATATAGGGGCCCACAGTACCCCACAGAGCCCAGCAGAGCCCCATCGCGCCCCACAGAGCCCTATAGAGGCCAACAGAGCTTGACAGAGCCCCACACAGCCCTATAGATCCTCAGACACACTCACAGAGCACTACAGAGGCCCACAGATGCCTCTAAAGTACTATAGAGCCCCACAGAGCCTTATAGAGCCCCACAGCACCTTATAGAACCCTATCGAGCCCCACAGAGTTTTATAGAACAATATAGGGGCCCACAGTACCCCATAGAGCCCAGCAGAGTCCCATAGCGCCCCACGGAGCCCTGTAGAGGCCAATAGAGCTTTACAGAGCCCCACAGAGCCCTATAGAGCCTTATAAAGCTCTACAGAGCCCTATAGAGCCCCAGAACAGCTTGCAGAGCCCCACAGAACCCCACAGAGATCTGTAGAGCTCCACAAAGCTTGAGAGCCCCACAGAGATCTATAGAGCCTGACAGAACCCAACAGAGCACTATACAACCTTACTGAGCCCTATACATCCCTATAGAGCCCCACAGAGCCCTATAGAGCCCCACAGAGCCCTATAGAGCCCCACAGAGCCCTATAGAGCCCCACAGAGCCATATGGAGCCTTACAGAGCTTAACGGAGCTCTATAGATCCTCAGACACACTCACAGAGCACTACAGAGCCCCACAGAGTACTATAGAGTACTATAGAGCCCGAACAGAGCCCCATAGAGCCCAACAGAGCCTTATAGAGCCCCACAGCACCTTATAGAAGCCTATTGAGCCCCACAGAGTTTTATAGAGCCATACAGGAGCCCAGCAGAGCCCCATAGAACCCCACAGAGCCCTATAGAGGCCAACAGAGCTTTACAGAGCCTCACAGAGCCCTCTAGATCCTCAGACACACTCACAGAGCACTACAGAGCCCCACAGATGCCTATAAAGTACTATAGAGCCCCCAACAGAGCCTTATAGAGCCCCACAGCCCTTATAGAAGCCTATCGAGCCCCACAGAGTTTTATAGAGATACTACAGGGGCCCACTATATCCCATAGAGCCCCACAGAGCCCCATAGCGCCCCACAGAGCCCCATAGAGACCAACAGCGGCCAACAGAGCTTTACAGAGCCTTATAGAGCCTTATAAAGCTCTACAGAGCCTTATAGAGCCCCGGAACACCTTGCAGAGCCCCACAGAACCCCACAGAGATCTGTAGAGCTCCACAAAGCTTAAGAGAGCCCCACAGAGATCTATCGAGCCTCAGAGAATCCAACAGAGCACTATGCAACCTTACTGAGCCCTATACATCCCTCTAGAGCCCCACGGAGCCCTCTAGAGCCCCACAGAGCCATATGGAGCCTTACAGAGCTTAACGGAGCTCTATAGATCCTCAGGCAAACTCACAGAGTACTACAGAGCCCCACAGAGGCCTATAGAGTACTATAGAGCCCAAACAGAGCCCCATAGAGCCCAACAGAGCCTTATAGAGCCCCACAGCAACTTATAGAGCCCCACAGCACCTTATAGAACCCTATCGAGCCCCACAGAGTTTTATAGAGCCATATAGGGGCCCACAGTACCCCACAGAGCCCAGCAGAGCCCCATCGCGCCCCACAGAGCCCTATAGAGGCCAACAGAGCTTGACAGAGCCCCACACAGCCCTATAGATCCTCAGACACACTCACAGAGCACTACAGAGGCCCACAGATGCCTCTAAAGTACTATAGAGCCTTATAGAGCCTTATAGAGCCCCACAGCGCCTTATAGAACCCTATCAAGCCCCTCAGAGTTTTATAGAGCCATATAGGGGTCCACAGTACCCCATAGAGCCCAGCAGAGCCCCATAGCACCCCACGGAGCCCTACAGAGGCCAACAGAACTTTACAGAGCCACACGGAGCCCTATAGAGACCAACAGAGCTTTACAGAGCCCCACAGAGCCCTATAGAGCCCCAGACACCCTCGCAGAGCTCCACAGAACCTTATAGAGCCCCATAGAGCTCCACAGAGCCCCACAAAGGCCTATAGAGCCCCATAAAGTTCCATAGAGCTTTTCAGAGCCCTACAAAGGCCTACAGAGCCCTGCAGAGCCTCACCGAGCCCTATGGAGTGCAAGGCTCTACAGAGCTCTGCAGAGCCCTATAAAGCCTCATAGATCCCTGCGTAGCCCTGTAGAGACACTTATAGAGCCCCATTGAGCCCCACAGAGCTTTATAGAGCCCTACAGGGACCCACAGAGCCCTCTAAGTTCCCCATAGAGCCCCAGACATCATCGCAGAGCTCCACAGAGACTTACAGAGCCCCGCAGACCCTATGGAGCCCTTGAGAGCCCTATGGAGCCCACAGAGTCCAAAAGAGCTCTATAGAGCCTTGCAGAGACCAACAGACTTCTATAGAGCCCCATAGAGGCCTATAGAGCCCCCAAAACCCCCTTAGAGCCTTATAAAGCCCTACAGAGCCAAACAGAGCTTTACAGAGCCCCACGAGACCCTATAGAGCCTTATAAAGCTCTACAGAGCCCGATAGAGCCCCAGAACACCTCACAGAGCCCCACAGAACCCCACAGAGATCTGTAGAGCTCCACAAAGCTTAAGAGAGCCCCATAGAGCCCCACAGAGCCCT